>NC_070606.1:0-632833 GCF_027172205.1 Podarcis raffonei | reverse complement strand
CGTAAGGAAGCAGATTTATTTCAACAGAGCATACCATGCCCTCCTGTATCCAGGATTATTTCATGTGGATCTATACCTCCTCAGGAAAAGACTTGCAATGCCACCTGCTCATTTCCTCATAGGAAAATATAGTGTTCATTTTGGCTGTACCAGAATGGCAAAAAGCCAATTAATTTCACACACTACAAGGATGGTGATGATATTAATAATAATAATAATAATAATAATAATAATAATAATAATAATACCCCACCCATCTTGCCAGGCCTTCCCAGCCACTCTGGGCGACTATCAACAGGATATTAAAAACACAATAAAACAACAAACATTAAAAACTTCCCTAAACAGGGCTGCCTTCAGATATCTTCTAAAAGTCATTTAGTTGTTTATTTCCTTGACATCTGGTGGAAGGGCCTCCACAGGGCAGGCGCCACCACTGAGAAGGCCCTCTGCTGCTTCCCTGTAATTTCACTTCTTGCAGTGAGGGAACTGCCAGAAGGCCCTCAGAGCTGGACCTCAGTGCAATGGGCTGAGCGATGGGAGTGGAGACGCTCCTTCGGGTATACTGGGCTGAGGCCGTTTAGGGCTTTAAAGGTCAGCACCAACACTTTGTTTTTTCGTTCTTTTAAAAAAGATATTTATTGAAGTTTTACAAAAAGAATAAAATTACAGAATAAAAAGAAAGCAAAAAAAGAAAAAAATACAAAAATACATAGAAAAAAAGATACAAAATACAGAAAAAGTAGATAGAAAATAATTAAAAACAAATCAATTTTTTCATATCTTAAATTTCGTTTGCTTATTTCCCTGACCTCTTCACACCTCCCTTTTTTGTCTTCCCGTTCACATGGTTAGTTCAGCAAATCCTTACCCTCTTTCTTTTATCTTAACTCTATATCTCAACATATTATAACTTTATATTTTCATCCGTTATCAATCCATTTTTACATATTCTTATTAACCTTGTTGCTAAGGCCACTTGATTTCAATCCAACATCATTTTAACATTCATTAATTTTACAATGTTTCTGCAAATAGTCTTTGAATTTCTTCCAATCTTCTTCCACCGACTCTTCTCCCTGGTCTCGGATTCTGCCAGTCATTTCCGCCAGTTCCATATAGTCTATCACTTTCATCTGCCATTCTTCCAGGGTGGGTAAATATTGTGTCTTCTAATACCTTGTGATGAGTATTCTTGCTGCTGTTGTAGCGTACATAAAGAAAGTTCTATCCTTCTTTGACACCAATTGGCTGACCATGCCCAGGAGAAAGGCCTCTGGTTTCTTCAAGAAGGTATATTTAAATACCTTTTTCATTTCGTTATATATCATCTCCCAGAAAGCCTTTATCCTTGGGCACGTCCACCAAAGGTGAAAGAATGTACCTTCATTTTCTTTACATTTCCAACATTTATTATCGGGCAAATGATAGGTTTTTGCAAGCTTGACTGGGGTCATGTACCACCTATACATCATTTTCATAATATTCTCTCTTAAGGCATTACATGCCGTAAATTTAATCCCGGTGGTCCACAACTGTTCCCAGTCAGCAAACATAATATTATGTCCAACGTCTTGTGCCCATTTAATCATTACAGATTTAACCGCTAAAACAGAAGCTTTCAATCTTGCAACTGTGCTCCAAGTTAGGCAAAGTGAAAGTGATATACTCAATCTAGTTGTACAACTAAGCATAGGTGAACACCAAGTCCAAAATGCTGTTGAAGGTACTGCATGGCTGGTACCTTTATTGATCTCCCCCTTTCCTCCACAGAGTTCAAGGTGACATACCTATTTCTGCTTCTCCGCATTTTATCCTCACAACAACCCTGCGAGTGAAAGACTGGTAACCCAATGAGCCCTATTGGCTGAGTCCCCAGGGATTTGAATCCTGGTCTCCCAGGCCCTAGTCTAACACTCTGACCACTATGCCACACTGGCTCTTATAGAACCTTGGCATGCTGACCGTGCATCCAATGTCACCAGCAGCTGTTGCCCAGCAATGAAATGTGAGGCCGTTTGAACTGAGGTTCTCTAGGTTCTTTTTTTAAAATAATTTTTTATTAACTTTCTTTTGTATTTTAACAAACACCTCATATCAATAACATACATGTTACAAATCATCATCCCCTTTCCTCCCGGGTTTCCCTCAGCTCCCATTTCTGGTTTGTTACCCCCTTATCATATACTGCTGTTTCAACCAATCCACCATATCATTTCTTTTTATATATAACTTTTTATTTGTTTTAAAAACATTTATATTGTCATAATTTTACAAACTTCCAACTCTTATACAATCTTTTGGACTTCCTTCAGCTCCTCTGGTGATTTCCCACCTTTAAGATTTCTCCTGCATTTCTTAACTTTATATTACCTTTAACTTCATAACCAATATCATCCCTTTCATTCATTAAGGCAATAATTCAGACTATTCCCCTTACAAAACTTCCTGCAAACCTACAAATGTAATTGAATCATCACAGTTACTTTTCATATAGTCCGTAAATTTACGCCAATCTTCTGTAAATCTCTGGTCCCGCTGGTTTCGAATTATTCCCGTTAATTTGTCCAGTTCTGCATAGTCCATCAATTTCATCCTCCACTCTTCTTTCGTCGGTAGTTCTTCTTGCTTACATTTTTGTGCCAATAAAATTCGTGCTGCCGTCATTGCGTACAAAAACAGCTTACAGTCATTTCTATTTATATCAGTTCCTACAATTCCTAACAAAAATGCTTCTGGTTTTTTAATAAATGTATAGTTCAACATTTTCTTCATTTCATTATATATCATTTCCCAGAAGTTTTTAACGTTTTTACATTCTCACCAAATATGGTAAAATGTTCCTTCTTTTTCTTTACATTTCCAACATTTATTGCTTACCTTATACATTTTTGCAAGTTTAACGGGTGTAATGTACCATCTATAAAACATTTTCATCACGTTCTCTTTTAAGGCATTGCATGCAGTGAATTTTAAACCTTCTTTCCATAATTTCCCCCAATCACTCAGTTGTATATTGTACCCAAAGTCTTTAGCCCAATTAATCATAACCGACTTTACCTCTTCATCCTTTAAATGCCATTCAAGCAGCAATTTATACATTTTAGACAAAATTTTACATTTATTACTTAGTATCTCAACTTCAAGCTTTGACTTATTTTCATCAAATCCTTTTTCTTTATAATCCTTTTTAAACATTTCATTTACCTGGTGATAGTGTAACCAATCTCTAACATATTGTTTAACTTCCTCATATGGTTTCATCTTCCATTTACTTCCTTCTTTCTGCAATAACCTTTCATGAGTTACCCAATTCTTCTGCATATTGATCTTTTTCACACCCATCACTTCTAATGGAGATAACCAGTGTGGTATTTTCCTTTCCAATAGGTTTTTATACCTATCCCACACTTCTATTAGAGATCTACGGAATATATGGTTTCCAAATCCTTTATGGATTTTTGCTTTGTTATACCATAGATATGCGTGCCAACCAAATCTATTATCATAACCTTCTAAATCTAACAATTCTGTATCTTCTAATACCATCCATTCCTTTAACCAACAGAGACGCGATGCTTCATAATACAATTTCAAATCTGGGAGAGCGAAGCGTCTTCTTTCTGTTAATAATTTATACTGTATTCTCGGCTTCTTCCCCTGCCAGATATATCTTGAAATTGCTTTTTGCCAGTCTTTAAAAATTGATGCCCCTTTGATTATTGGAATTGACTGAAACAAAAATAACATCTTTGGTAGCACGCTCATTTTAATAGCAGAAATCCTTTCCCAAAATGACAGTTTCATTCTTCCCCATATATCCAGATCTCTTTTAATTCCATTCCATACTGGTATATAATTGTTTTGAAAAAGATCTATATTTTTAGAAGTTAACCAAATTCCTAAATATTTGACTTTTTTTACTGCTTCTATACCAATTTGTTGCTCTAACACTTCCACCAGATCTTGTTTCATATTTTTCACAATCATCTTAGTTTTCTTTTTGTTTAATTTAAAACCAGCTACCTGCCCAAACTGTTCTATTTCTTCTAATACTTCTTTAGCACTCATGACTGGATTTTCTATTGTCAGTACCAAGTCATCGGCAAAGGCTTTGACTTTATATTCATTCTTACCAATTGAAATTCCCTTTATTATCTCATTATTCCTTATTGTCCTTAGAAAAACCTCCAGTACCGATATGAATAACAGCAGCGATAGTGGACACCCTTCTCTTGTCCCTTTTGTAATCTCTATATTTTCTGTTACTATATTATTCACAATCAATTTTGCTCTTTGTTCTGAATATATAGCCTCAATTCCTTTTAAAAAGGATTGTCCAATATTCATTAATTCTAAATTTTTCAACATAAATTCCCAAGATATATTGTCAAAGGCCTTTTCCGCATCTACAAAAATCAACATTGCTTGTTTTTCATTCCTGGCAGTCAGATATTCAATTATATTAATTATGTTTCTTATGTTATCTTTCATCTGCCTGCCAGGTAAAAAACCTGCTTGATCTTTATGAATTATTTCATTCAATATCATTTCAGTCTCGTAGCCAATATACTTGCAAATAACTTATAATCATTATTTAGTAGCGAAATCGGTCTGTAATTCTTTACTTGCGTTAAGTCCGAATCTTGTTTTGGAATTAATGTAATATACGCCTCTTTCCATGTTTCTGGCAATTCTCCTTTTCTTAGTATATTATTCATAACTTCTTTCAATGGTATAAACAGGGTGTGTTTCAGTTCTTTATAATATTTTGCCGTAAACCCATCCGGTCCCAGTGATTTCCCACTTTTCAGTTCTTTTATAGCATCTTTAATTTCTTCTATTTCAATTGGTTCATTCAATCGGACTTTCTTTTCCATCGGAATTTGTTGCACCCCTTTCTGTCTCAAGAAGTCCTCTATCTTTTTTCCATCATTTTCCCAGCAGTCTATAAAATTTCATGAATTCTCTCCTAATTTCTTTCGGATTAACTATTTCTTTTCCTTCCACTGTGATCTTATTAATTGTGTTCTGTTCTTTCCTTTTTTTAATTTGCCATGCCAACCATTTTCCAGATTTATTAGCATATTCAAAGTTTTTCTGTCTCAGTCTTTTAATATTCCATTCGACTTTTGGTTTATGATCATTGCAAATTGACTTTGTAAAATTTTTATATTCTGATTTATTTTCACATTATTGGGCTTTTTAATTAGTTTCTTCTCATTTTCCATAATTTGTTTTAGTACTTCCTTCTTTCCTTTCTCTCGAAATTTATTTTTAATACTATTTTGTTGTATAAAAAAGCCTCGCATGACTGCTTTACTAGCATCCCAGACCACATTCATTTTTGTACCTTTATTGCTATTGATCACAAAATATTCCTTCAATAGCGTCTGTGCTTTCTCCTTTACTTTTTGATCATCCAGTAAATTTCCATTCAATCTCCATCAAAAGGTTTTTTCCTCCATTTCCTCCTCTCACATCTGATTTCATTATGATCCGAAAGTGTTTTTGGTCACCAGTGTGGTATAGTGGTTAAGAGCGGTAGTCACGTAATCTGGGGAACCGGGTTCGCGTCTCCGCTCCTCCACATGCAGCTGCTGGGTGACCTTGGGCTAGTCACACTTCTTTGAAGTCTCTCAGCCCCACTCACCTCACAGAGTCTTTGTTGTGGGGGAGGAAGGGAAAGGAGTTAGCCGCTTTGAGACTCCTGAAGGGGAGTGAAAGGCGGGATATCAAATCCAAACTCTTCTTCTTCTTCTTCTTCTATTTTTGTCACCCTTGGTGTTAAGTCGCTGGTAATCCAAACATGGTCTATTCTTGACAACGATTGATTAGGCTCAGAAAAATACATAAATTGTTTTTCTAATGGGTGTCTTAGTCTCCAAATATCTACTAAGTTACAATTTTCAATCATAGAAAAAAAAAGTTTTCGGTAATTTCCCTTCTGTTGCTTTTCCTCTTGTTCTCAATCTATCCATTTCCATCGATACCACACCATTCATGTCACCCATTATTATAATTTTCTGATCTACAAATTCAAATAGTTTTTCTTCTAAGTTTTTATAAAATTCCACCTTGCTACCATTTGGTGCATACACTCCAACAATTATCATCTTTTCACCTTGCCATGTGACTTGTACCGCTATTGCTCTACCTTCTTCATCCTTGAAGATTTGCTGAGCCTCAAATTTCCTTTTTATATACAAAACCACTCCTCTTTTCTTGCTTTTGTCTGATGAGATAAATTCATTTCCTAATAAATTCAATTCCTAATTACTAATCAATATTCTTCTGTATTTCCTCGCCACATGAGTTTCTTGTAGACAAATAATATCAAATTTTTCTTTTCCAAAAAGTGTCCAATTTTACTTCTTTTCTTTTTATCATTTACGCCATGTCCATAGTTTAAATGCCATTTTGTGAAAGAGAAAAAAGAAAAAGGAAAAAAAGGGGGAAGGTCTTAGACTTGTCCTTCCTCTTCTTCTTCTTCTTCACTACCGCTTTTATCTCTTTCTTCCACTCCTGCCGGTCCTACTGCACCTGCTTCTGCTTCCTCTTCTTCTTTTGCCAACTCTTTATATCTTCTCAAAAATTTATGCGACTCGTCAACATTTGTAAATTTAAATTTTTTCTCCTTGTAATAAAAGGAGATTCCTTCTGGGAATTCCCACTTAAATTCTATTCCATTTTTCCTTAGTATTTGTGCCAGAGGTTTATATTGGTCACGCTTTTTTCTTCTTTGTTTTAAATGTTCTATATCAAAAAAAGTGTGTATTTTTATTTAAATCCTGCCATCAAGTCAATGTTCTTTTTTTGTTTCTGCAAATATAAAAAGTCACTGTTGTCCTTTTCTCGTAGTCTATCCATCATTTTTGCCATGTCTGTGTAGTTCATCAATTTCTCTTGCCATTGTTCTTTTGTTGGAATTTCTCCAGTCTTCCAATTGTGCTACCAAAATTCTTGTAGCATACATGAATAATGTCCTCTTCTCTTTCAGCAGATCTTGACCTAAAATGTCTAACAGGAAGGCTTCTGGTTGTTTAACAAATGTTATTTTCAGGATGTTTTTTCCAATTCATTGTATATCATTTCCCAATATGTTTTTACATATTTACAATCCCACCACATATGGTAAAAAGTACCTTCAGCTTCACACCTCCAACACTTCTTCTGTTCATTTTTGTACATTTTTGCTAGTTTGACTGGTGATACATGCCATCTATACATCATCTTCATATAATTCTCTCTCAGTTGTATATTGTAACCTATATCTTGTGCCCATTTTATCATCACTGACTTTACTTCTTCATCCTTGGTTTCCCACTCCAAAAGGATATTATATGCTGTTTTTAACAATTTAGAGTTTTCTTCTATCACTGAGGCTTGACAACCATATGTCAGGAGTGCTCTGATGGTGTTTCCTGCTTGGCAGGGGGTTGGACTCGATGGCCCTTGTGGTCTCTTCCAACTCTATGATTCTATGATTCTATGACTTCCTTTTGCGAGTATGAAAAACCTCTTTCATTGTCCTCTTTTAAAAAATCCTTTGGTTGTCTGTGGTGCAACCAGCTTTGAAGATGTTCTTTGATTTCTTCATATTCTTTCAGTTTTAGTTTCCCCTCCTTGTTCTACCAGCAGTTCTCTATATGTTGGTCATTCTCCCTTTCTTTCCAGTGTTTTAAGTGATAGTGCCTCAATAGGTCTTAGGTTCTAATAGTTCTTTATATTTTCCCCACACTTTCAACAATGATTTCTTTATTATATGGTTAGGGTTAGGGTTTTCCATATCATAGGTAGGCATGCCATCCAAACCTATTGTCATGTCCTTCCAGTTCTGTTATTTCCTCCTTATCTAACTTGATCCAATATCGGATTCATGTTAGGGGTGCCACTTCATAGTACAATTCTAAATCTGGAAGCGAGAATCCACCTCTTTCTTTCACATCTGTAAGAATCTTATGTTTTATCCTTGGCCTTTTCCCACTCCAGATAAATCTTGAAATCTCTCTTTTCCACTTTTTGAAACATGCATTCCCTGTTATTACTGAAATTGTTTGAAAGAGGAATAACATCCTTTCATTATAGAAATGAATAACATTCATTTTTATTGCAGTGATTCTTCCCAATAAAGAGAGGTTCATTCTATTTCATATTTCCATATTTCTTTTTACCTCATGCCACGTTTTTTCATAATTGCCCATATATATGTTTATGTTTTTTGCTGTTATCCATACACCCAAATATTTTACCTTTTTATATGCTTCTATTCCTATCATTTCTGTTACTTTTCCCCCTCTCATGTTCTTTAAGGTTTTTTAATAGGTTTTTTTTTAATTGGTGTCAAAGAAGGATAGAACTTTCTTTATGTACGCTACAACAGCAGCAAGAATACTCATCACAAGGTATTGGAAGACGCAAGATTTACCCACTCTGGTAGAATGGCAGATGAAACTGATTGACTGTATGGGATTGGCAGAAATGACTGGCAGAATCCGTGACCAGGGAGAAGAGTCGGCAGAAGAAGATTGGAAAAAATTTAAGGACTACTTACAGAAATATTGTAAAATTAAGGAATGTTGAATGATGCTAGATTGAAATTGAGTGGTTTCTAGCTGTAATGGTATAAAGGAATATGAAAAAAATGATTGGCTAGAAAACAAGGTATTATTATAAGCTGTAATGCTTTAAGTTAAGGATTTGCTGAACAAATAATTTGAAATGGAATACAAGAAGGGGAGGTATGAGGAGGTCAGAGAAATATGTTATTGAGAATTATGTATTATGAACTATATGGTTTTTTTTAATTTTTTTGTTTGTCTTTTGTTTGCATAA
This sequence comes from Podarcis raffonei, assembly GCF_027172205.1. NCBI lineage: Eukaryota > Metazoa > Chordata > Lepidosauria > Squamata > Lacertidae > Podarcis > Podarcis raffonei. The sequence goes on along the minus strand of NC_070606.1, from coordinate 623,998 downwards.
AAAATTGAAAACTTTAATAAATATCTTTAAAAAAACAAAACAAGGAAAGCTTCAAATTTGACCATATTTCTAGATCCTTTTTCACTTCTGACCAACATTTCTCATAATTGTCTTTAAATAGGTCTTAGATCTTAGCGGTCATATTAACCCCCAGGTATTTTACTTTCTTAACCAATGTTAAACCTGTCTCCTTCTGGAACCTCTCTTTCTCAATTGGTGTTAAGTTTTTCTCAAGAACTTTAGTTTTTAACTTTCTCAACTTAAATCCTGCCACATGACCAAATTCTTGAATCAGTTCTAATACTCTTTTAGTACTAGATTCTGGCTCCTGTAACGTCAGTACTAAGTCATCTGCAAAAGCTTTCAATTTGTACTGTTTGGCTCCGACCTGTATACCTTTAATCAAACGATCCCTTCTGATCATATTTAGCAGAACCTCCAGGACCGATATAAAAAGCAATGGGGAAATTGGGCAGCCTTGTCATGTCCCTTTCTCTATCTTAAATTCCTCTGTCACCACGTTATTAACTATTAGTTTAGCCTTTTGTTCTGAGTAAATTGCACTTATACCATTTTCAAACCCTTGACCAACCCCCATCCCCTGAAGATTTTTCTTCATGAAACTCCAAGAAATATTATCAAAGGCTTTCTCCACATCTACAGAGATTAAGACTGCTTTAGTATTAATGTTCACTTGCAACTTCTCCAAAATGTTAATTATATTCCTCGTGTTGTCAGACAAGTGTCTACCCGGTAGAAAGCCAGCTTAGTCTTTATGTATCTCCTCCACTAATACTTTTTTTAGCCTTTTAGCCAAGATATCTGCAAAAATTTTGTAATCCACATTAAGCAGGGATATGGGGCGGTAGTTCTTAAGTTGTGTCTTTTCAGACTCATTTTTCGGTATAAGTGTAATATAGGCTTCCTTCCACGACTCTGGCGCTTTTTCCCCCTCCAAAATTTCATTGCAGACCTCCTTTAGTGGTTGAATTATCCAATCTTTCAAAGATCTATAATATTTTGAGGTTAAACCATCCGGCCCTGGAGATTTGCCCAACTGCATGTTCTGGATGGCACCTTCCACCTCCTGTTCTGTTGTTTTATAGTTCAACATTAACTTATTTTCTTGAGAGATTTTTTGTAGTCCATTTGTTTTTAAGAATTGGTCTATATCAAACTCTTTCTGTGGCCCTTGTGTATATAACTGTTTAAAATACCTCTGGAAGCATTTTCTAATTTCCACTTTGAATTGTGCTTGGAATGACCGCTCCCCGCTTAAAACGGGGGGCGCCCTTTGCGGAGACGCGTGCAGCCCCTAGATCTGGAGCGGCTCCAACAGCATAGGCTTGGCTTTGCCTTCCCTTGGGTGGGATACCTGGAGGTCTCCGCCTACCTCAGTCAGTTGTCCAATCCCACCTGGGGGAAGCGTTGCCAAGGAGACCAGGCCAGGTAGGGGAGGGATTACCTGCCCACACAATAGAGGGAGGATCTTATCTGGGAATCCTCACTTGGCTCCAGAGCTTCTCCTGGAAGGACGTCGCCGGACTTCCTCGCTCCAAAGGTAAGCCTGGGGCCTTTGCCCCCCCCGCGACAGGGTTCCCAAAGGATAGCGGGGAGGGGGGTAACGGATTTAAGGATACCCCTTTTAAAAGGGGATCCTTTTCCCTAGGCGAGCCCTGATGCCCCGGAGTGCTGGGTGGTGGCACGGGGGCCCCTCTGGCTGGCCCCCATGCCTGCGGGGGCGTGTGGGCCGTGGGGGGAGAGGCAACGCCACACGCAGCCCTTCCCCTTCCCCCGCCAGGCCTGGCGGCCCTGGGGTGTGGCGGGGGTAGTGGAGGGGGTCCCCAGTCACCCGCCAGGGCCTCGGTGGCCTACAGGCGGCCTTTTTGGGCCGCAGGGAGGCCCGCCGTGTTTTTGGAGGCCTTACTGGGCCTTGGGGGGGCTCCGCCGCATTCCGCTGCCTAATCGGGCCTCCTGAGGCCCTGGAGCCTCCCCCGGGCGGCGGCGGCATTCCTGCCGCCCCCGCAATCGCCGGGGGGCCGCGGGCCGCGCCATGCGGCCTCCCCCGGCTCCGGAGGCCTAGCTAGGCCTCAGGGAGGCCTGGCTGGGCCTCGGGAGGCTCTGCGGTCTAATCGGGCCTCTGGCGGCCCCGGAGCCTCCCCTGGGCAGCGGGGGCCTTCCCGCCGCCCCCGCGATCGCCGGGGGGGCCACAGGCCGTGCCACGCGGCCTCCCCCAGCTCCAGAGGCCTAGCTGGGCCTCAGGGAGGCCCGGCTGGGCCTCAGGGAGGCTCCGCAGCCTAATTGGGCCTCCAGCGGCACTGGAGCCTGCCCTGGGCGGCGGGGGCCTTCCCGCCGCCCCTGCAATCACCGGGGGGGCCGCGGGCCACGCCGTGCAGCCTCCCCTGGCTCTGGAGGCCTAGCTGGGCCTCGGGGAGGCTCCACCGCGTTGTGCGGCCTAGTTGGGCCTACGGCGACCTCGGAGCCTCCCCTGGGTGGCGGGGGCCTTCCTGCCGCCCCCACATTCCATGGGGGGGCCGCGGGCCGCACTTCGCTGCCTCCCCCAGCTTTGGCCGGCCTTTTAAGGCCACAGGGAGGCTCTGCCACCTCGCACGGCCTACACCAGGCCTCTGGCGACCCCATAGCCTCCCTTGGGCGGCGGGGGGGACCTCTGCAGCCGGCGGGCATACCTGCCCCCCCTGAGATGGCCGGGGGGGACAGTGTGGGCCTCTGCTTGCCCCCCACCCCCCTTAATCTGTGTGGAGGGGGGTGGCGCTGCATCAAGGGGCCCTGCCAAGCTGCTGTAGGACTGGTCCCTGTTGGGGGCGTGCAGGGACTGCGCGGTGGTGGCTCCATGTCTGCAGCCATTTCAATGGCGATCGCATGGCGGCAGCCATTGCGCCGGTGGCCACATGGCGGCGGCCATCCTGGATCTGGCTGCATGGGCGGTCATGCTACGGTGGTCCTCAGGCACACCTATGGCCTCATTAGGTACGTATTGGTTTTACATCTCATCATCATGGCTTGCCAGCGGGTGCAGCGGACATCAGGCATCGCGTTCATTATCGACGAGGGGAGACTGCCCATGGACCTCAACTGAAATCTGTGCAGTGATTTTCTAAACTATTGCTTGTTTTATTTTGCAGCCTTCAGTAGCGATTCCTGCTGCCACTCAGTTCTTGCCTTATTTCCTCCTCCCCCCCCCCATTATTTGTACCCTTACCTTTATCACTAGTGTGTGTTTGCAAATTGATAGCGGGCATTTCCTATCAATCATTGCCCCCCCTTGTTTTACGGATTCCCTAGCATACCCTACTCTATTAGCCTCACACCATGCCACCAAAGCGTCAGGCTGCTTCTCCTCCCCGCACCAGAAGGGGCACTGTAAGGGGCGCGCCCACCAAGCCTGCCCAGAGACAGGCCACTGGACAGCGGAAGGCGTGTGCGACCAGGGAGGAGCAGCCCAAGAAGACCGCGCCCAAGAGGGCAGCGGCACCTAGAGGGTCTTCTGGGTCCATAAGCCCACTAGCCGTGGCAAGCCGTGCTGGCAAGGGCTTGGCTGCCAAGCCGAGACGTACAGAGAGCTCCTCCTCTACCCGCTCCTCCCTTAGTAGCAGTCTCTCGCACTCGGTGCGTGGAGACAGTAGGGATAGGACCATTGCCTGGCTGAGGCGCCGCTCAGAGCGGCAGGATTCACGCAGAGGGCGCTCTGGGTCACCTCACAGCCGCAGGCGAGGGCACAATAGCAGCTCCGCTGACCACCGTGTCCAGGAAGGTGGATCACGCTCATCATCCGCATCCACCAGGTGCATCCACCAGCTCCTCTGACAGGTACAAGAGTGACAAGAGCCCTGAGTCGCACAGATCGCGTCATCGCGGGAGGAAACACCGCAAATCCAGGAGGAGGGGCCACAAGTCCAAGAGGGACTCTTCTGGATCATCTAGTTCCTCAGGTAGGTCCAACTCCACTGATAGTGAACGGGGGGGGGGAGCATCAAAGGCTATTGGGTTACAGGTCCCCACGCCCCAGGGCTGCCGCACTGGGTCTGGTGGCGCCGCAACCGGAGGCACAGGCGTGAACATGGTGCTATCGCGCCATGCAGTGAGGAGTATATTGTCTCCAGAGGTAGCATTAGGAAATCCAACTTCAAAAGAACCGACCAGCCCCCAGGCCTTCGCCTGCGCGAGAAGTTGCGGGAACGCATCCTTAATGGGGAGTTTGTGGATTTGTTTGATCTGCTATCCCCTGCCTCTTCGACATGCCTAAAATCTAAATCCACCGAGCAGAGGAAAAAAGATAAAAAAGTGAGTATTGAGCGTACCTTTCGGAATTGGCTCACTGCATACACCACTTACATGGGAATTATAGTCGCTAGTTACCCTGACAGGGGTTGGCACCTGACCAACTACCTACTTATCATCCTAAAGGCTGAAGCCATGTCGGGGGGGAGGCGGCACTTGCCTATGGCCAGGCATTCAGGGAGCGGGCGGCAGGGGACGACACAGCTAGATGGGATGTCAAAGATGATGACATGTGGTTTGAGTTGGTTGCCCCATTCTTCAAGAAAGGGTCCGACAATGCAAAACAGTCCAAATACCAATCCAAGGCCCCTAAGAGATCTTGCTGGGAGTATAACAACGGTTCCTGCTTCAGAGAAAAATGCCGATTTGCCCATGAATGCGAGCGCTGTAGTGGATCTCACCCCACCACAAAATGTTTTTTGAGGCTCCCGCGGATCAGGCACAGGCACATCTCAAGACAAAAGAGAGGCCGGAGCCTCTGCAGGCTCCTCTGGCACACAGCAAAGCAAAAACAATGACCGCAAATAGTGTTCTCCTTTCCCTAGCCCCCTCACCCATATCTCTATCAGCAATGCTGCCTTTTTTACACCAGTACCCCAATAAGGAGGCAGCAAAATACATTGAGGAGGGCTTTAGGGAAGGTTTCCGCATCCCAGTGGTAGGCACCCCTTCATGCACCAATCCCCCCAACCAAAAGTCTGTCCGAGATATGCCACACATTGCCGAGAAGATCACCAAAGAACGCTTGCTGGGGCGAGTGGCAGGTCCCTTCACAGAACCTCCATTTCCCAACCTCATAGTGTCTCCACTAGGTATTGTACCTAAGAAGGCCCCAGGCGAGTTTCGATTAATACATAACCTTTCTTACCCAAAGGGTGGGTCAGTAAATGATGCCATTCCCCAAGAACAATGCTCAGTCAAATATGCATCTCTTGATCAGGCAATCAGGCTGGTTAGGGAGTGCGGCCCGGGCACGCTCATGGCGAAATGTGACATCGAATCGGCCTTCCGTTTGTTACCAGTCCACCCCAGGGACTTCTGGTTGCTAGGTTTCAAATTCCAGGACCAATGGTACTTTGACAAAGCTATGCCCATGGGCTGTTCCATCGCATGCGCCGCATCTGAAACCTTCAGCACATTCGTGGAATGGGCCATGAAACGCAGGTCAGGGTCCCACCGCATTTCCCATTACCTAGATGACTACTTTTTGGTACAGCCAGCGGGCTCAGACGCATGCGCTAGGGCCCTGGCATGCTTCATTCAGCTGGCGGCTGAACTGGGCATTCCGCTGGCAGCAGACAAGACCGAAGGTCCAACCACTGTCATCTCATATCTGGGTATTGAACTGGATTCTGTCAGCCAAACCTCTCGCCTGCCCCTGGCCAAACTCGCCACATTGAGGGAATTGATAACTACCATGATGGCCCAGAAAAAGACCATGTTGCGTCAGGTCCAGACACTCCTAGGACACCTCAATTTTGCATGCAGGGTTATCTCTCCCGGTCGCGCCTTTTGAGCGCGCCTAGCCCGTCTCACGGCTGGCGGTGTTGCCCCCATCACCACATCAGGGTCACCCACACCATAAGGGAGGACCTCAAAATATGGCTGACCTTCCTGGAAAATTACAATGGGGTGTCCTTTTGGCAAGATTGGCTGCTGCCTAAGGAACAGCTACAGGTGCACTCTGACGCCTCGGGTCGCTTTGGATTTGGTGTCTACTTCAGGGGTCACTGGTGTGCGCAGCCTTTGCCGACATCTTGGCACGTGGAGGGCATTACACACGATTTAACTTTTCTTGAGTTCTTCCCAATCCTAGTGGCTCTCCGTGTTTGGGGGCACCTCCTCAAGGACACCAGGGTGTTCTTCTGGTCGGACAACCAGGCAGTGGTAAGAATCATTGCAAAGCAATCTGCAAAATCCAACAGGGTAATTCGTGTGCTCCGTCTCTTCGTGCTGGAATGTCTGAAAGGTAACATCTCCTTTTCCACACAGTTCATCCCGGGCCTCAATAACGACATTGCAGATGCCCTATCTCGCTTTCAGATGGAGCGTTTTCGCAACCTAGCACCCGAGGCCGATCAACTCCCAGAAGCCTTTCCGGAGGACCTCTGGGAACTTGGACGAGAGACGTGACAGCAGGAGTACTGAGCGCCCTTGCACCATCAACATTGCAGTCCTACACCAGAGCATGGTCCCAATTCGAGGGGTTCAGAGATAAGTTTGGTTTACGACGCAGACGTGCAGCTAAGGAGTATGATGTTCTAAAATATTTGGTTCACCTAAAGCGTAGAGGCATGGCCCTTAAGACCATCAGCCTGCACAAGGCCGCTATCTCTTACTTCAGCAACTGTTTTTGGCTCCCAGACCCCTGTAACACTTTCCACGTAAGGAACCTTATTGCAGGGTGGCGTCGCTCCCACCCGCCCATTCCAGATATGAGGAGGCCAGTAACCATTGAGATCCTCCGGCTGATATGGGATGCGCTCCCCAGCATTTGCTGGTCCAACTATGAGGTTAGGCTCTTCAGGGCGGCCTTCTCCCTGGCCTTCTTTGGTGCGCTCCGTATCGGAGAGTGCGTTGGGGGCACACTGTCACCTCATTGCAGGGGCTTGTCTGTGGCTGATATCAACCTTGACAAGCGCATGATACAAGTCAAAATCCGAGCCTCCAAAACCGATCAACTAGGTAGGGGTTCCACGCTAAGTCTGGGGACTCCGCCTGTCCACGCAATGACCGCTCCCCGCTTAAAATGGGGGGCGCCCTTTGCGAGGACGCCCTTTGCGGGGACGCGTGCAGCCCCTAGATCTGGAGCGGCCCCAACAGCATAGGCTTGGCTTTGCCTTCCCTCAGGTGGGATACCTGGAGGTCTCCGCCTACCTCAGTCAGTTGTCCGCCGCGTCGTCATTGCTCTCCCCTGCGGTGGCGGCGTTACGGGGGCGGCTATCTCTGCTTGAACATATGTTCTCCAGAGCCGGCCCATCCCCCCCCCACACACACACTGGATAACCCTGATGCTCCCTAGGTCCCCGGCTGGGGACTGGGGAGGGAGAACGCCCAATGCCTGAGCCAAGGTCTACCCACATTTGAAATTTAATAAAGTTGTGGCCAATTTAATCCCATAGCACGTTGTCTTGAGTCGTTATTCCACATGACGGGGGGACCGCGCAGGATCTGGGGACTCCGCCTGTCCACGCAAATGTACTGGAAGCCAGGGTAGGTCTTTCAGGACCTGTGTTATGTGGTCTCGGCGGCCGATCCCAGTCACCAGTCTAGCTGCCGCACTCTGAACTAGTTGTAGTTTCTGGGTCACCTTCAAAGGTAGCCCCACGTAGAGTGCATCGCAGTAGTCCAAGTGGGAGATAACTAGAGCATGCACTACTCTGTCGAGACAGTCTACGGGCAGGGAGGGTCTCAGCCTGCGTACCAGATGGAGCTGGTAAACAGCTGCCCTGGACACAGAATTGACCTGTGCCTCCATGGACAGCTGTGAGTCCAATATGACTCCCAGGATGCACACCTGGTCCTTCAGGGGCACAGTTGCCCTATTAAGGACCAGGGAGTCCTCCACCCCCGCCCACTCCCTGTCCCCCCAAAACAGTACTTCTATCTTGTCAGGAGTCAACCTCAATCTGGTATATATTATTTGAAATGTACACTTTAATATTATTATTCCCCTTTTTATCCTGCTTTTCATACAGAAAAGGTGAGCCAAATCTTGTCCTCAAGTTTCAAAACTAAAAAAAGATTAAGACACGGAAGGTTGAGAAGTCCAAAGGCAATTCTTGTCTTCTTGGGGTCCAGCAGCCCTTCAGCCCCAGCTGATGGAGGGAGACAGAGTCTGCTTTGTGCTGACTGACGCTGTCAGGGAACTGCCATCTGAGACGCAGGAGGTGAAAGGGCTCACGGAGGGTGAGAGAGACCATTCGGCTGAGGAGGGGACCAGCAGGGGGAGAAGTGGAGTTCCAAGGGAAAGTGAGTCGGAGGGAGGGCTCAGAGACACTTCGAGCGAAAATAGTGGGGAGGTTTCAGGACCTCCTGTAGGGACACCCACTCCTCGCCGGAAACTGTCACGCCGAGAGTCCAGAAGACGCGTTTCCGTTAAGGAGCTTTTATGCTGGAAGAAGTTCCGTAAACGCCCACTGTCCGATTCAACGAGCGACTGATGGAGCCATGCTTAAGGAGCTCCGTCACAGACAGAGGTTTGTGGACTTAGCCAAACTCTGAGGGACTAGGATTTTACGCACAAGCAGCTCACCATCCCATCACAGCAATCGGACAGTCCCTGAAAGCAGCTTGTGCAGAGAGGCATCATGAGCAACCCAGCCGGAGCCGGGGGAGCAGGAGGAGCTGGAGAGGGTCCAAGCCTGGAAGAAAGGTACAGGGTGTTGGAAGTCCAGCTAGCACTGCAAACGGCGAGGCTAGAAGAAAGGAGGGCGCAGGATGCAGAAAAGGCAAAAGGCGCTACACTAGCAAGAAAGATGCCAGGATTGGTGCAGAAGTTTGGGGGGGACCCCAGGAACTACCAAGCCTTTAGGACAGAGATGCAGTATGCTCTTGAACTGCAGTTTAACGACTTTCCCGACGAGGCATCGCGAGTGGCGTTTGTGATTGGCCATCTCAAAGGGGGGGCGAGAGACTGGGTTAGACCCCTGATGGCAGGGAATAGTGAAATGCTGAAGGACACGAGGAAGTTTTTTCGCGCCATGGATTTGATGTTTTCCAGCGAGATTGAACAGGGACTGGTGCGCAGACAATTGATGGCTTGCAAACAGGGGAGCCGATCGGTTCGTGAGTACTGGACTGAGTTTACAATGTTGATACATAAATTGGGATGGGACCTATCGGCGGAACCCATTCAAATGCTCTTTGAAGAGGGGCTTTCTTCGGCGGTGAAAGACGAACTTTCCCGGGCGCCCAGGGCGGAGTCTATGGACCAGCTGACCAAATCAGCGCTGACCATTGGAGCGCGCCAGGAGGCAAGAGCCTTGGAGAAGCGGGAGGGGAAAGGAGAGCGTTGGAGGGATTTCCGCATTCCAGAGATTCCAGAGCCGAGTTTCCCGCCAGGAGAGCCGATGGAAGTTGGAACAGCGCGCGCGCGCGCAGTTTCAAATCCCAGTGAAGGGAGGAAGAAGGAGGGAAAGAGCGCCAAGAAATGTTATCTCTGCCAGCAGCCAGGTCACTTTGCCAGAGTCTGCCCGCAAAGAAAGGAATGGCAAGGGATGGCGGGAGCTGTTGGGGGGAAGGAGGAGGGAGTCCAGGAGCCAGTAAAAGCCAACGCCTGGCTGCCACCGTCAGGGCACTGCAGCCAGGCCAAGGAGCAGTAAAAGTGCCCACCCCGGAACCTCCAAGACCAGCCCTAGTAATAGAGGTGTTGCTAGAGCTGGCAAACGGATACCCACTAAAGACAAAGGCGCTGTTGGACTCAGGCAGCTCCTGTAATTTTATGAGTAAGGAGTTTGCAGCTGAACACCAGATACAGACACTCCCTTTAAGCAACCCCCTGCAGGTGACCACGATCGATGGGAGGGAGCTGTTGGGAGGAGAAGTTAGCCTACAGACCGTCCCAATGGTTATGAGGGTGGCCAGGCACACTGAAAGGATAGCGTTCAATGTGGCCACCCTGGGAGGGGCTCCCGTCATTTTGGGAATGAGCTGGCTAGCGTTGCATGACCCGCTAGTGGGCTGGCATCAGAGAGTGGTCTCCTTTGGGTCAGCACATTGCCTGGAACACTGCAGAGAGGGAAAGGTGCCAGAAGGGGCAAAAGCCTTTCTAGCAGGGACGGAAGTGGCGGACAAAGGGAAGGTGCCCAAACAATACGCTGACCTGAGCAAGGTCTTCAGCGAAAGGGAAGCAGATAAACTACCACCGCATAGAGACTTTGACTGCCAAATTAACCTGGTCCCTGGGGCCCAGCTCCCCGTGGGCAAGCTGTACGCCATGTCAGACAGGGAAATGCAGGAGTTAAGGGAGTTTATTGATAAAAACCTGAAGAGGGGCTTCATCAGAGAGTCCAGAGCGGTGGGGGGGAGCCCAGTGTTTTTTGTGGACAAAAAAAACACGGATAAACCCAGGCTTGTAGTGGACTACCGGCGGCTAAATGCCGTGTCAGAACCAGTGACTTTCCCCATGCCCAGGATTGATGACATTTTGACCAGGGTGAGGAAGGGAAAGATATTCACGAAACTGGACCTGAGAGGGGCATACAACCTGATACGAATAAAGAAAGGGGATGAATGGAAAACCACCATGTTCACCCCTTTGGGGGCTTTTGAATATCTCGTTATGCCATTCGGATTGCAATCAGGCTCCGCCTGTTTTCAATCGCTCATGAACCATGTCCTGGGACCTTTGCTCTACAAGAATTGCGTGGCCTTCCTCGATGACGTGCTGATATATTCAGAGAATGAGGAGCAGCATGTAAAGGATGTCAGGGAAGTGCTGAGCCAGCTGCAAGCAAACCAGCTGTGGGTGAAATTGGAGAAGTGTCAGTTTCACACCAAGGAGGTGGAATTCCTGGGGTACCGCTTATCAGACAAGGGATTAGCCATGGATCCAGGCAAGGTCCAGGCGGTGCTGGAATGGAAGCCACCGAAAACGAAAAAGGATGTGCAAAGGTTCTTAGGGTTTGGGAACTTTTACCGTAAATTCATCAAGAACTTTGCCCACTTAACGGCTCCCATCACGGACTGTCTAAGCAGCAAGAAGAAATTCGTTTGGACGGCGGAGGCGGAGCAAGCATTTGAGGAATTGAAAAGGGCATTTGCTTCGGAAGAACAGCTCCTGCATGTGGATTTACAAAAACCCATGAGAGTGGAAACTGATGCCTCAGACCGGGCGGTGGGGGCGGTGCTGCTTCAGCCAGGGAGCAATAAGTCGGAATGGAGACCGTGTGCCTTCTTTTCACGTAAGCTGAACAAATCCGAGAGGAACTACACCGTATATGACCGAGAACTACTCGCCATTCACGAAGCGTTCCGGAGATGGAGACACTTACTAATTGGCGCACAGCATAAGGTGCAAGTGTGTACGGACCACAAGAATTTGGAGTATTGGAGAACGGCACGAGTGCTCAACCAACGACAAGTGAGATGGGCCCAGGAGTTCTCCAAATTCCATTTTGAAATCTGCTATGTGCCAGGTCCAGAAAACATCAGAGCGGACGCTCTCTCTCGCAAACCTGAATATTTGGAGGGGGAGGGAGCGCCTGAAGAGAGACATATTATCCCAGAGGACCACTGGGTGTGTGGGGCGGCCTGGGTGGGGCAAAGAGAACTGGTAGAGGGAACGGTAAATGATGAATACGCCCAGGATAAGCTCAGAGGTTTAAGGAGAGAGGGAGAAGACCCCGGAGGTTTTGAAGAAAGAAACGGGGCATTGTATTACAAAGGGGCACTATATATACCCGAAGGGGAATTGAGGGGGAGAGTACTCAAACAGCTGCACGACAACCCCACAGCGGGGCATTTTGGGCAACACAAGACCATGTGGTTGGTGACCAGGGAGTTTTGGTGGCCCAAGGTGAGGGAGGATGTACGGGAGTATGTGAGAAGGTGTGACCAATGCCAGAGAGCCAAAGGAGAAAGGCGGGCGCCAGCGGGGTTATTAGAACCGTTACCCACACCAGAACGACCGTGGGAGGCGGTGTCGATAGATTTTATGACTGATCTGCCCAAATCCCAGGGGAAAACCGCCATACTAGTCGTAGTAGACCTGTTAACTAAGATGGGTCACTTTGTAGCTTGCTCACATGCAGTCACGGCGGAAGAGACAGCGAAATTGTTTGTAGAACATATTTTTAGGCTGCATGGCGCCCCCTTGAGGGTGGTCTCCGACAGAGGGAAACAGTTCACGTCCAGATTCTGGAGGAAACTTATGAGCTTGTTGCACGTAGAGGTCAACTTTTCGACTGCCAGGCACCCTGAGACCAATGGGCAGGCGGAGAGGGCAAACGGTATCCTCCAACAATACCTGAGGTGTTATGTCAATGACAGAGAGAACGATTGGGTCGAAAAGTTGGCGCTAGCAGAATTTGCTTACAATAATGCAGAGAATGTGTCCACCGGGATGAGCCCCTTTTTGGCTAATTATGGGTGCCACCCCAGGGCGTTTCCAGGGGGAGGAGGGGAGAGATGGAGTGTCCCGGCCGCTGAACATTTTGTAGAAGAAATGGAAGCGATCCATCGTCAACTCCAACTCAACTTAGAAAGGGCCAAAGAAGAATATAAGAGGCAGGCAGACAAGAGCAGAAGGGAAGGTGAAACCATTAGGGTGGGGAGTCAGGTCTGGCTATCAACCCAAGGGTTGCCGTTCAAGGGGGGTTGCAAGAAATTGAGACCCAAAAGATTGGGACCATTTGAGGTCATCCAACAGGTCAACCCAGTGGCTTTCAGACTCCGGTTACCGAACCACATGAAACTGCACCCAGTATTCCACAGGTCATTACTGTCACCATATAGGGGGGAAGGTGAAGGGGTATCCACACGGGGGCCAGCCATAGAAGAAAGGGAAAGCAGCAACCATGTGGCGGAAATCATCGACTCCAGGTGGAAGGGTAATCAGGTGGAGTATTTGGTCGCGTGGGAAGGGGAACCGGAGTCGGAAAACACCTGGGTGACGGCAGAGGAGGTCCGTGACGAGATCTTGATCGAAACGTTCCACCAAAGGTTCCCCAGGAAACCTCAGCCAGTAGCGAGGTTCCGGAGGGAGTACTTTGGCACCACCGACGATGAGGAGGAACTGGAAGGATTCAGGGAATCGGAGTTGGAAGGAGGAACAGACTCCGATGAGGAGGAGTACTTGGAAACCGGAAACAGCAAGAGGTGGAGGGAAGTGTTCGAAACTTCGGAAGATGAGGGAGGTTCCTTCAGGGGTTTTGCTCCCTCACCTCCCGCAGAGGAGGGGAGGGAAGGGGGTGAAGGGGGCCCTGGAGGGGAGGTGGATGTCAGGGAACTGCCATCTGAGACGCAGGAGGTGAAAGGGCTCACGGAGGGTGAGAGAGACCATTCGGCTGAGGAGGGGACCAGCAGGGGGAGAAGTGGAGTTCCAAGGGAAAGTGAGTCGGAGGGAGGGCTCAGAGACACTTCGAGCGAAAATAGTGGGGAGGTTTCAGGACCTCCTGTAGGGACACCCACTCCTCGCTGGAAACTGTCACGCCGAGAGTCCAGAAGACGCGTTTCCGTTAAGGAGCTTTTATGCTGGAAGAAGTTCCGTAAACGCCCACTGTCCGATTCAACGAGCGACTGATGGAGCCATGCTTAAGGAGCTCCGTCACAGACAGAGGTTTGTGGACTTAGCCAAACTCTGAGGGACTAGGATTTTACGCACAAGCAGCTCACCATCCCATCACAGACGCCCTTTTTGTCCTTGCTGGGGGAGAGAAAAGCAGGCTTCCTGCAGCTGCTCCTTCTCCGGCCAAAAGGTGGGACCAGGCTGATTTTCTAGACAAGCAGAATGTTAATGTTCATCTTATTTATTTCATGTGTGAGTCACTTCCTGAGAAGACTCTGCAGAGAAGACACAGTACAATGAAAAGAATGTTCTGAGATACAGTTCAGATTCTGAGGCATTTACAATTAGCTCCTTGTTTTGAAGCTCTTTGGGGGGCAGACTCCCTCAGCATAGGGGACACCTAAGGGTGGCAGGGGGCTTAAGCTCCCCACCCCGGTTTCCCTAGGGGGGGCTTAACTTAAGGTTACCAGAATTTTTTCAAAGAATCCGGGGACCCTTTTTTTTAAGAGAGAAAAAAAGTTATTTAAGAAAAATATTTTTTAAAAAAATTCAGAAGTAATATCTTCTCTTCTGTGGTCTCCTCTGTCGTGTGGCCTTCCTCTGGGCCCCGGCCTGTTCTCTTGGAGCGCTAGCCACCGTGGAGTAGGCTCAGGTCAGGCCTGAGCTCAACCACATGTCCTTGTCCTCCCAGTGCTCTCCTACCTCTCTTTCTCTTTTATAAATATTTATTGAAATTTTCAAAAAATAAAGAAAAAACAAAAAACAATTAAAAGCACATAAAATTTACATTTCTTACTATCAATAACCAATTTCCTTGACTTCCCCACACCTCCCCTTCTTGTATTCCAGTTCCAATTTTTAGCTCAGCAAGTTCTTGTCCCTAAACTTTACCTTATTTTCTTTAATTCATTTTAGTTAACCAATTTTAACTTATAAACCTCAATCTTTATACATCAGTACTTATTCTTAAAAATCTTTTTCTAAGGTCGACCCCAATTCCCTTCCACGAATTCCCCATTTTTATGTTAGTGGCAAAACAAAATTAAATGAAACAGAATATAATTGTACACCCTTTGGATTCCCAAAGCCCCACCCCCCCTTTCCCGGTTTCGAACCCCAACAAAAGTCCATCAGTCTATCTGCTGTCAGCCTGGCGACCTCATGTCCGAGGCTCTTAATTCTCTCTCAATTCCTCTCTGCCGGTTTTTTTGATAGTCCTTTATATTGAACACCAAATCTCGAAGAAGCTCTGTCCCAATAAGGTCCATATTTCTTCCAGCCAGGCCTCCATATTTAAAAGTGGAGCCAAAATCTTGTTTCCTACTTCTCTTAAGTCCAAATGTCCCAAGAGCTCCAGTTTCCACTTTAGCCAGGTTTGTATTCCATAGGTCTTCAGATCTCCACATAAGGAGATCTCTCCATTCTCCATTCTTCAATTCAAACCAGATTTTCATCATCCTGATCTTATTTTCCTTTGTATCCATCTTAACCGGCCTCTGGCTCTCCTTAATCATCTGTGGCATTATAGCTCCTCCTTCCTTTTCCTTCAAATCATCATGTTTCTCTTTCATCACATTCTCAAATTTCTCAGATTTCTTTTCTTGTTCAGCTGCAGAGATTTTTAGTTCAACTGCAAAACTTTTTTGTTCAGCTGCAAAGACTTGAGTCAAGTCCCTCCCAGGCTCAGTAACTTTATTTACTGTTCCATTCAATATTGTAACATTTGTAGCCAAAACATCACTTTGTTCTTGTAACTTTCCCAAGAGAAAAAAAGTCCTCTCCAGTTCAGCCAGTGTTTTTCCACTTACAGCCATTTTTGTAATGTCCTGAACCGCCTCTAGAGGGATTCTGGTTTCTTAGTATCTTCCAGTTCCAACCCAAAAGTCAAGTTAGCCTTTTCTTCTTTATTTTTAACAATTTGTTACCAAATTGTAACAAATATAACCAGCAAAGACAACAGAAACAAAGTTCTCCTTTTTTTCCAACTTTGACAGCTAGTTTGACAGCTGTCAAAGTCTTCTATGTCTCTTCCGCAGGCTCTCTCACCGATCGCTCCCGGGTCCTGGGGGAGGGGTGACAATTCCGCTCTCAATATTAGCTCTTATCCTCCAGCACAATCACTTATATTGCCAAAACGTGGAGTTAATTGCTTTTATCCACAAAAGAGAAAGGTGTTCTCTCAACCTTAGTTATAAAATCCTTGCTTTAAGATGTTTACAAGGCGGGTAGGCAGACTTCCTCTTTGCACCTTACCCGGTCGTACCTAATTCCCCCCCAAAAAATTTCTCTTTTTAAGTCCAATTTCCGTATTACTCACAGGTTGTTTCTTTTAGTCCAAATGTTCTGAGAAAGAAGTCAGCGCTCTCCGTCCATGGCATGCGGCTTCACTCAGTAGGGGAAGCAGTCGACTCACAGCACCGCACCGCTCTCCGTCCCCCGTTCCGGAGCCTTTAAAAAGGCTCCTTCGCGGGTCGGGGGGTGCAAATGGTGCCCGCCGAGTCACCAGGTCCACAGGCTTCAGCGCCTGTGGTTTCTGAGGGTCCCCGTGTCGCCGCCGCGGCAGGACCCGACCCCTACTAAGCCGATTCCCTCCGGAGCTCAGAGGGAATCCGCCATTAGGTGATGGCGCTAACCCGGAAGTCCTACCTCTCTTTCTCAGTGGCGGCGGCAGCAGCGGCGCGGCAAGGTTCGGCCTCCCCTCTTTTTTCTCTTTTCTCTTTCTTCCTTCTCCTTCTCCTCTCCTCCTCCTTGCATCAGCTCTGGGGTTTTTACTGGCCCTGGAGCATCATTGGGCAGTTGGCCGGGTGGCCGGGCACTCTTGCTCCCGGCTCAATTTGGGTCATGGTGTGTGTGTGTCAGTGGTTCCCCCAGTTGACGAGCCGGGCGTCCCCAGTTCCCCCACAGCAGTGGTAACGCAGTTGGCTCTGGCTGGCTTCAGGAGCTGTTCACTGCCGTGGTGCCCACCATTTTGCCTCTCCAGAAGTCCCCATATGATGTGTCTTGTGCCGTTGAACCAATCACGCAACATTCATTCCCTACTAATAAATCTACAACACTTAAGATATAAATCCAGGGACATTAAATGAAATCTGGGGACATTCCAGGGGACAGATTTTGACCGGGGACAGATTTGTAAATCCGGGGACTGTCCCTGGGAAACGGGGACATCTTGTAACCATAACTTAACTGGGCCCCACAGGCACCAGGCAGCACCAGGGATACCCACACACTCATATAGAGTTGCCACCTGTCCTTCAAAATGTGGATTTGTTCTGTTTGGGGGGCACTAAGTCCCCAGTCCTGTGTGTGATGCCTTTTGTCCCATTTTTGAAGTCATAAAAAAATAAGATGTAAAAGTTTGTGCCCTCCCTTGCTTGTCTCAAGCAGCCTAGCTCAGAAGTTGAGCCCACCCACCAAGCTGGCTGATGGATGCTCCAGGCTACCCAATAGAGCTTGCCAGCCAGCTCTTGCCAATGGCTTGGACAACCGAGACGTTTCCTGGAACAGCAGCCTCTGCCAGAGGGGCATGAAGCCCCTTCTCAAAGCAAAAACACCCGCTGCCTCTCGCTGGGTGTTGAAGGGTTCCCTTGGCTTATTTCCACCTCTACAGTGAGGAGGGCTTCTTACATTTAGGGTTCTATCACTGAAATTGCCTGGGTGGAAAGTGGTGTACAAACGTAAAATCATCAGCATCAGCATCTGCCTATCCCATCATCTGCCTAGGTATTAAAGCATAATAACTTTCATATATTGGAGCTCTCAGGGTCATGAGGGGTTATGCGAACCCCACTAGGATGTTGGAGGCAAAGCTCTGCGGGGAACAGAAGCAGAATTTCTTGCTAACTCTTCCCCCATTTCTTTCTTTTTTGACTGGGTTTCTACATTTACCATCCTTCTGGCAGGCAGAAATTCAGCAGATGTGGAGCATTTCCTTTCAATATGGTTGTTGGAGTGCTTGCAGTTACTGATAGCTTCCATTTGATTGTTGTAATGGATTGCTTTGAAGTAATTTCTGCACAGGGTAAAGTAATTTTTAGCCCCCCAATACCTCTGACCTGTCCCTTATTTTGCCCATCCAAAGGTGGCAACTCTAGCTGCGCTGTTGTACAACCTCATGTGTGTGTTCCAGGGGTGCCAACAGGAATAAAATATTGAGAGGGCTAGGGAAGCTCCGCCCTGCATAATTGATCACATGATGCAGCACAGGCATGCCATTTGAATGGCAATGCCCATCAACTTCGAGGGGTGGTCCCCTCAAATATTTTATTGAAGGGGCTGGAGGGACCTTGACCCCTAGGAGTTGGCTCCTATGGTGTGTTGTATTTCTATCCCTTCCATATTGTAACTTGCATGCTGACTAAACTCCCCTCACAGAGTGAAAGCAGAGACTTCTAAACGGTTCCCAGGACCAGCCCTTGAAGAAGGCAAGGTGCTTTTTTCTGCTGACTGGCTATGATGGAGCCAGTAAGAGTACTACATCAGGTGTTTCGTTGTTTGGTTGAATTCTTATTCTGAACAGCTAGCCTGAATTGATTTCCTGGTTCTGTTTCAGTTCTTTTTCAACAGAAACAATATAATGTTCAGGTTCTGTTCCTGGTGATGAAAAAGTAACTTCCGGTTTGCAGTTTAGGTTCAGTTTGACTTCCTGCACCTTTTGAATACAAATACAAATACCTTTATTGGCATTTCAAGTTAAGACATTTCAAGTCAGTGGGATAGATTTAAAAGGGACAGGAGTGAGGCTGTTGAGGCTCACAAGGCACCTGATTGTTCTGCTTCACCCTGTCTATTCCCTAGGGCAAGCATGTCCAGCAGGTTGATCGTGATCAACCCTGGGTCATCCTCCCTAAAAAAAGCTCAAAAGTAGTTCACTGCCAGTTTTTTTTATAATGGGAGTAGATCGCAGTCTCTTGGGAGTTGGACGTGCCTGCCCTAGAGGGATGAGTCATTAAGAACCCTTTCTGATAGGATGGAGATTAAAAAAGAAGCCACTGAGGCAGAAACGTCTTTGTCCCTGTCCGCTAGGAGGAACCTCATTTGGCTTTCTTTCGGAGCCATGGGTCGCAGGTCAGCATCTTGCTCAGCATATGCTTGCAGAGTCTGCTATGCAAAAGGCAGTCCAAGAAAATATGGTCCAGTAAGTCTGGTATTCCCTGACTGTAGGCACACAGGCGGGCTTGATAGGGAATTTGCGAGTATCTACCTGTGGAGGGGAAAGCATTTAGTCTTGCGAGCATAAAAGCTCTTCATTGGGAAGGAAATAGTAGGTCTTTTAGGTAATTGGCGCAAAATCCGTAAGAAGTAGTTATGCCTAGGGCCTCTGGAGAACAGGGTCTTGGAGTGTGAGGAGACAAACACTGTTTTTCGTGGTCATAAAGCCGCTGCTTGATTGTTTGGAGTATGTAGCCCTCATCACATACTTCGAGTCTCTCTAGAGTAATACTCAAACTACATATTTTGTCCTGAATTGCTCTATACCATCTAGATGAAGTGCAGTCTTCAAGCATAGAAGTTGAAAAGGAATTTGATGTTGTTCTATAGTGCATTTTCAGCCAGGCCTGGATTGTAATGAGCCATGCATTGGTTTCCATCAGTGCATAAGGTTAGATAACTTATGCATTTAGGGGCACCAAGGATCTTGCGAAGAAAAGTGGCTTGTTCAACTTCTTTGTTGAATGCCTGTATCCAAATTGGAATGCCGTACAATAACTGAGAGAGAACCTTGGCATTGCAGGTTTTTATTGCAGCAGGGACCAGCTGGTTGCCTCTACGGAATAAAAAATGAAGAATCGCAGAGGAGGTACATTTTGCTTGAATAATCATTTGGTGTCTGTGTATTAGGTTTTGTTGGTAGAATATTCCTAAGTATTTGAAGGATTTGACCTGGTCAATGGGGTAATTGTCTAGCCTCCATTTGACAGTCTGACGGCTTTGAGGGAAATTTTTTTAAAAAAGATTTTCCATAATTACAATGCTTTTTGCCAAAAAAAATTAGGCAAAATTTGGGTGTCGTCTTATACAGGGATAGTGAATGCACAGGGGGAATGTGCGATTAATGGCAGCAGCAAGCACAAAAATGGCAGCTGCGATTGGGTGGGTGATTGGTGGCTGCAGCAAGGGCTGCTGGTGATTGGCTGTGGCTGCAGCCAGTGGGCCAGTGATTGGTGGCTTTGGCAAGTGGGCAGGCAATTGATGGCTGCAGTGAGGTGTGTGATCGGCAGTGGCTGTAGCAAGCGATTGGCAGTGCCGGGCAGGTGGGTGAGTGATTGGCAGAAGTTACCTCTCCCACCCCCCAAGAAAGCTAAACAATTTAATTTCTTAATTTTGGGTTTAAAAAAATAGGGGTCGTCTTATACATGGGTGTGTCTTATACACGGAAAAATATGGTAATTCCCAGGGAGTTGATCTGGCAAAAGGAAAAGAACGACTTCAAAAGTCTTCTGAGGCCAACCTGTGCCTGAGAGAGGATTGTAGTATCATCCGCGTATAGCAGCAGTTTTATTTTATGGTGGCCTAATGACGGTGGATGCCCATTTACGTCCTCAAGGTGGTGAGCCAGTTCATTTAAGAAGAGATAGAATAAGTGAGGTGCCAGGACACATCTTTGCTTTACTCCTTTGGTTATATTTATATACTTTTTGTCAGCTCACCTTTGGAATTACTGACACATCCTGTGAAATTAAATGTGTGTAGTTTTTGGATTAAATAAAGCAGATGTTGGTCAATCCCCATTTTATGTAGTTTGCGCCAAAGTAGATCTCGGGGGGACTGTGTCAAAGGTTCCTTTTAGATCTAAGAAGGCCATATAAAGTTTCTTTCTTCCACTTCCCATATATTTTTCCGCTAGATGTAAAAGGACAGTGCAGTGATTGGTGGTAGATTTGCCGTGGCAGAATCCTATTTGTTCAGGCCCAAGGATCTTATTGGAAGTCATCCAGCCCTTTAGGCTTTTTTCCAAGTGTCGTGCATACATCTTGCCAAGGAATGATAGAAGGCTTATTGGGCGGTAATTTTCAGGCAACTTCGGGTCACCTTTTTTAATATGGGTGTAATGATGGAATTTAGCCAGGCATATGGCAGTATTCCACATTTGTCAATTTATGTAAATAGATTGGCTAGAGGAGGTTCCCACCAGTCTGGATTGTGCTTGAAGAGTTCACCAGGTATCCCATCTGGTCCTGGGGATTTATTTGGTTTTAAATTCTTGATTATTAAGAGTATTTCATCTAGTTCCACTGGGGTCCAGTCAGGAAGATGTGCACAGCTGGGCCCATTTTTGTGTGGCTAATAGATTTGTTGGCTCTGTAAATATTGCAGAGTAATGGTTGAACCAGCTGGAAGCGGGGATGGTAGTAGTTGTTTGGTTGCTGCTGTCTTGAAGGGCACCAGAAACTATCCTCCAAAATTATTTGCTGTCTTTCGCTTGGATTGTTCTGAGTGGGTGTTGCCTGCAGCCTTCAAAGAAAACTTTATTTTTGTCTTGAAAGAGCTCTGAAAGTTTTTTGTTTTTTTCATATTTAGAGATTCTTTTAGGAGGTTCAGGTTTTTCATGGAATGAAATAATTGAAATGCCTGTCTCAGAAGAGATTTCTCGTGGTGGCATTCTTTGTCAAACCATGTCAAACCATGAGGAAGCATGACGGGTTTGCTTGCTCACTGGTCTCACCAGGGATGCAAGCACTTGAAAGAGTTGGGTGAAAGTTGACAGAGCTATAGACAGAGATATAGAGTCGGATTTGGTTAATCCCTCAAGGAGACTACTTCATTGGAAGTAATTTTCTGAGAGACCAGCTGTTCAATATGGGGGACCATCTGATTTTTTTTTTGATGATATTGTGCTGTAGAGCTCAAGGCTTCAAGGGTCCAGTCTCTTTTGTGGTATATATTTATTTGAATTGTTAAAGGCAGATGGTCACTTTCAGTGCGGTCAGCGATGCCAAACAAAGGAATAGAGCTGAGTAAAAAGGAGAACATATACAGTAGTCGATCACGCTGCAGCCCCGGCTGGAGATGTGTGTAAAGCTGGTAAGTTGTGGAGACCCATTTAGGATGTGCTTATTCAGTGATATACAAAGCTCTGTAAGAAAAATTCCTGTCTGGTTAATTTGGGAGTCAAGAGAATATCTGGTTTTTGCTAAGAAGAGTGGAAGTGTGGTGGTTAAGAGCGGTAGTCTTGTAATCTGGTGAACCGCGTTCGCGTCTCCACTCCTCCACATGCAGCTGCTGGGTGACCTTGGGCTCGTCACACTTCTCTGAAGTCTCTCAGCCCCACTCACCTCACAGAATGTTTGTTGTGGGGGAGGAAGGGAAAGGAGAATGTTAGCTGCTTTGAGACTTCTTGGGGTAGTGATAAAGCAGGATATCAAATCCAAACTACTACTACTACTACTACTACTACTACTACTACTACTACTACTACTCTTCTTCCTCTTCTTCTTCTTCTTCTTCTTCTTCTTCTTCTTCTTCTTCTTCCTAATTCAAAACCCTTTATTATTATTCTCACAAATTCGGGTATTACGATTTCCCATAAGAAGGAGTCTGGCCTCCAAGGAGATCAGGTACCGTATTTTTCGCACCATAGGACGCACTTTTTCCCTCCTAAAAAGCAAGGGAAAATGTGTGTGCGTCCTATGGAGCGAATGCAGGCTTTCGCTGAAGCCTGGAAAGTGAGAGGGGTGGGTGCGCACCGACCCCTCTCGCTCTCCAGGCTTCAGGAAGCTATCCGCTAGCCGTGGGAGACCCAGCTCTCCCACGGCTAGCGGAGCGCTGCATTAATCCCGAAGCTTGGGGCGTGCGGAGCTCAGCGCGCCCCAAGCTTCTGGGTGCCGGCAAGGTCTCCGCTAGCCGTCTAGACCTTGCCGGCACCCAGAAGCTTGGGGCGCGCTGAGCTCCGCAGCCCCAAGCTTCGGGATTAGCGCTCCGCTAGCTGTGTCTAGGCTGCGGATAGCAGCCTGCTTCCCGGAGCGTCGGGCGCCCTGAAAGCAGAGCGCCCGGCGCTTCGGGAACTCATCCGCAGCCTAGGCAACCCTGCGGGAGATCCCGCAGGGATGTCTAGGCTGCGGATAGCAGCCTGCTTCCCGGAGCGTCGGGCGCCCTGAAAGCAGAGCGCCCGGCGCTTCGGGAACTCATCCGCAGCCTAGGCAACCCTGCGGGAGATCCCGCAGGGATGTCTAGGCTGCGGATAGCAGCCTGCTTCCCGGAGCGTCGGGCGCCCTGAAAGCAGAGCGCCCGGCGCTTCGGGAACTCATCCGCAGCCTAGGCAACCCTGCGGGAGATCCCGCAGGGATGTCTAGGCTGCGGATAGCAGCCTGCTTCCCGGAGCGTCGGGCGCCCTGAAAGCAGAGCGCCCGGCGCTTCGGGAACTCATCCGCAGCCTAGGCAACCCTGCGGGAGATCCCGCAGGGATGTCTAGGCTGCGGATAGCAGCCTGCTTCCCGGAGCGTCGGGCGCCCTGAAAGCAGAGCGCCCGGCGCTTCGGGAACACATCCGCAGGGTGGGGAGCCCTGCAGGAGTTCCCTGCAAGGCTCCCCAAGCTGCGGATAGCAGCCTGCCGCCCGGCGGGTGGGGCGCCCTGAATCAGAGCGCCCCTCGCGCTGGGCAGACATCCGCAGGGTGGGGAGCCCTGCAGGAGTTCCCCGCAAGGCTCTCCAAGCTGCGGATAGCAGCCTGCCGCCCGGCGGGTGGGGCGCCCTGAATCAGAGCACCCCTCGCGCCGGGCAGACATCCGCAGGGTGGGGAGCCCTGCAGGAGTTCCCTGCAAGGCTCCCCAAGCTGCGGATAGCAGCCTGCCGCCCGGCGGGCGGGGCGCCCTGAATCAGAGCGCCCCTCGCACCGGGCAGACATCCGCAGGGTGGGGAGCCCTGCAGGAGTTCCCCGCAAGGCTCCCCAAGCTGCGGATAGCAGCCTGCCGCCCGGCGGGTGGGGCGCCCTGAATCAGAGCGCCCCTCGCGCCGGGCAGACATCCGCAGGGTGGGGAGCCCTGCAGGAGTTCCCTGCAAGGCTCCCCAAGCTGCGGATAGCAGCCTGCCGCCCGGCGGGCGGGGTGCCCTGAATCAGAGCGCCCCTCGCGCCGGGCAGACATCCGCAGGGTGGGGAGCCCTGCAGGAGTTCCCCGCAAGGCTCCCCAAGCTGCGGATAGCAGCCTGCCGCCCGGTGGGCGGGGCGCCCTGAATCAGAGCGCCCCTCGCGCCAGGCAGACATCAGCCAGCCCCACAAGCTCGGGAGACAGCAGGGAGGCGCAGCGCCACTATCCCGCTGTTCCTCGACCTGGTTCGGTTTCCCTGACCTGCTTTTGGGGGGGGGAAATAAAGGGAATTTTTTTTCCCTTTATTTCCCCCCAAAAAAACTAGGTGCGCCCTATGGTCCGGTGCGTCCAATCGTGCGAAAAATACGGTAATTGGAAAGACGAGACCATTCATTTATCAGATCCTTTTTGTTCTTAGAGGGCGGAAGGTAAGTGTTAATTAATAGAATGTTGCAGTTTGCTGGATTGAGTAGCAAGTAACAGGGAGCATGGGGCTAAATATTTCAACTTAGATATCATGTGGGGTTTAATATCATCCATGACCAGTCATTCAGTTGGACCAGGGCTGGTTTCCATCTCCTGTGCAAGCAGGAATTCAGTTCCTGTCAGTCTGAGATCTAGTGACTGTGGTTGGGGACATGGGCTTACAGGGCCTGAGGTCTTCAAGAGGCTCCAAGGGTTGGGATGTCACTCCTGGGTCAGGCTGAGGACTGTGAGGTGAGTGGGAGCAGGTAATCCAGTCAAGGGCATCAAGGGTTCCTGTGCTAAGGATTTGGAGGTGTTTGAGTCTTGTAAAGCCAAGTTGGTATACAAGCTATGAAGGGTCCTAGTCTAGCTCGAGCTCTTCCTGTGTTGCTGGAGTTTGCAGAGGATCCTTGGTCTCTTTGGTGATTTAGTTGAAACGTGTTATTTCGTAGGTGGAAAGAATCGAGGTTTCGTGTTCATATTTCTCATGCATTAAGTCAGAGTGCAGCTGACTTAGTTCCATTTGGTTTTCCTCCTTTGTGGAATGGTGTGATGATTCCAGAGATGACATAGAATCATATGGGTCATTTGTAAAGTTCTGCATGTCTCTGTTCTGCCTCTGCAGGTCTTGTCTGACCTTATTTCCCCAAATAAGGGGAGATCCTTGTCAGTGGCTGGGATTTGAGTTTTACTTGATGGATGTTTGGGGGGCTGCTTGGTTAGCTTGGAGTTAGACTCCTGCAAAAATTGTGTCACGCTCGGTGCTTTGGTCCTCCAAAGCTTGCGCAACCTTCGGGAGCTCAGCGCGAAGCTCTGGGGGGGTTGCGCGGAGCCCAGGAGCGCAGGGGGGGAGGTAGCTGCACTGTATCGTCGGGTTTCCTTCCTGGCAGCGTGCTTTGGCTCTTGGTTCCTGGCATGGCTGACAAATTTACAGCATTTGAAATGTACGGTTTTTTGGTTCTTATCTATAGGGTCACAACCATTTATGACTTTCCCAGAGAGGAGGTAATGGACTGAAACTTCCCTAAAGACTCCAACAGTTTGAATGTATTGAGAATGTCGTGGGATTTTTCTCATTTGGGTGAGTCTTTCAGGGAGAGATGGTTAACTGAAAATCAGCAGGATGCACTTAGTATTTCTTATGCTAGGTAGATAGTGAAAATCTTCCAGATCAATTGTTTTATTTTGACAATCTAGGAGCTGAGATAGGGAGGTCACAATAGCCTTATGGCTGTTCCACCTATGGGCATTCTGATGAATTTCTAAGAAGAGTTGTTTTTTCTTTAGCACATGATGTTAGTTAGAAATGCCGTTTCTAGATGTCCTGTTGACATCAGAGGAAAGGCTGCTGGAGTGCCAGCATGGCCAGTGTCTGCTGCAGCTTTAACCCCCGATTGCCATGCAGGCTTTGCCAGTCAAGGGTTTGTTGGAAGTTGTCCACTTTATTTGCAATGTTGTTTAGCTGTTGGAGTATAAGGATCAAGGTTTCTGCAGACAGAAAACAAATCCCAACCTCTGGCATATAAAGTGATGTTGGTGCATCGCTAGGTCACCAGCTGACAGACTAATGAGAGCAAATCTAGAGAGCCCTCAAAAATGGGGTGGTGGGGCTCTCATCAGACTGCAGTTGGGGGTGGTAGTCATATTTGTAAATGCTCACAAAGTTATGTGCATAGAATAAATTAGCACATCAGAACAAAAGAAGAACTTTTTACATGGGGAGCATTCAAAAATGCAAAAAAACCTGCAACCAGGGAAGCAAAACACCTGCAATCAGAGCTTTTATCACCTCATTTTGCATGCATGTTGGCATCTGAGCACCGTGGCTGGAGTCCCAGGTTCTATAAATAAACATCTGTCCCTCTTGCATGTGCTATAAAGTAGGATTTTATTGGATGTGCCTTTTCTTGATACAAATTAGCAGTTCCCTGAAACAGGATCCAGGGCTCAGAGCTCCTTCCTGTTTTCTCATCCATGCATTAATGTAGCAAAAGCAAAAGTATGTCAGCAAGGCTAAGAATATCTGAACAGATCTTGTGCCAGTTTTGAATAAATTCCAGGACCTTCCTGCAGTGGGAGTCAACTGTTCTCTTTTGAGATTCTCACTGGACAGGCACTTTAATTCCCTCCACCCCTCAACCTCATAAAACAAAGCTGTCATTGAAACTCTTCTGTGTGTCCTTGACGGTGCAATTCTATACATGTCTTCTCAGAACTCAAGTTTTACTCCTAGGCGAGATGGGAAAGCATTGCTGTCTTAACCACACAAACCTAATTGTATCAACTCAGAAGTAAATCCTATTGAATTCAATGAGACTTGCCCCCAAGTTAGTGGGATACCCTTCTTCCAGACATGCTTGTTTTCTGTGTGCAAGGAGTATGTGAATGTGCGTGTGAAGAAAAATTCCATCTTGTGAGACCATGCCTAAGTGGTACTGCTTGAAACTAGTGAGAATTTGGCCCGAGTCTGCTAACAGGGAGAGGAAGTAGATAAAATGCAAGGGAAGTGCTGCAGGGAGAGCTGTGGAGCAAGAGAAAAGCTATACAAGGGCTATCATGTTTCCCCACAGGGATGGCTCAAGAAGCCTGTGACTCACGTTGCCCTGTGGCTGACACTTCTATGGCTGACACTTCGGCTGTAAGGTGGAAATTTGTTCAGTGTGTCTTGGGTCTTTTCTCTGGATGTCCCAGCAGGTGTCCTGCTGTTTCATCAAAATAGTAAAAATAAATAAATCTATCTCCTCTAAAACCTCAATTCTACCCTGTCTCAAGCAGTGATTGACAGAGGCCAGCTGGACACAGAGAAGTGCCATCCAGTCCCAAACCCAATATATTTAAACATCGTTTTCCCAAAAGAAAAAAATGGGGATGGGGATGTTTTTCCACCTTCCTTTTTCCCGCTGTGTGCAGAGGAGGCATGCATCAGGTATGCCAATAAAGAAAGGTATATATGAGAAGGAAGGACAAGAATCCGAATTTCATGGCATGCTTGATTTGAATATTTCTGCTAAAATCTACCCAGGATAGTGCAAGAGGGAGAGTAAGGCTGGTGCAGGGGTGGGGGTGGGGAATGGGGTTTTACCTCCTACTTTCTAGAAATGTAGTTATTTTAAGCAATGTCTCTTAAAACAAAAAGCATGTGTTCTCATTTCTGTAAAAGCATTGGGCATGGCTCAAACCTAAGGCTGGGTTGCCCAGTGTTGAAGGCCCTGCCAAGGCAAACAGAGCTCTCTGAGGTGGGTCTGAGGCAGGCTGGCTAGTAGTGAGGGAGTCGTGACGAAGCCAGGCTTGAAGCAGCGCCCTCCGATTGGCAAACAGGGAGCATAGTGTTTACTATCCCTCAAGTATTTTCCTTTGGGTGTTCTGTTCTTTTCAGGATATGCTGTTGCCAACAATGAATTGATTAAAGAGAAAAATGAAATTTGCATGAAACGGGTTAGATATCTCCCCCTCCACCCCCACCCCTTGTTTCTGTTCTTTCATTCTTCCTTTCACTTTTAAGGAACATGCTCCTGGAATTATCAGGATGGTCACTGACACACCCAGTCCTGTTTTGTAACTATATTCATTTTTTGAAATGTTCTATTATTATTGTAAACATATGCCCAATGAAATTCTGTTTCTCAAGCAGCAGTGGCCCCCGCCCCATTCCACGTGTAAAGTGGCAAAACACACATTTGAAACCAAATGGAGTTTCAATGCTGAAATGATATGAAAAGTTAATGTTTAAAGAAAAATCAATAAGGCTAAAAGCTTTTGAGCACATCATCACAGGTAAGATAAAATAAGCATCTTGCCAGTAGTACCTGTGAAAAATGATCACAACCTTATCATGAGTCAACCGTGAGATGCAGCAGCAAAAAAAAGCTAATCCCATTCTAGGCGGCATCAACAGAAGTCTAGTGTGCAGATCAAGGTAAGTCAAACCACACCTGGAGTCCTGTGTCCAGTTCTGGGTGTCACAGTTTAAGAAGGATATTGACAAAATAGAAGGTGTGCAGAGGAGGGCAACCAAGATGATCAGGGGGCTGGAAACTAAGCCTGATGAGGGACCATCTATTTAGCTGAAAAAGAGGAGACTGAGAGGAGATATGATAGCCAAAGCTGATAGGCACTGCTCTGACATTTTTTCTTACGGCCTTTGCAATTGGAGGAGAGAGAGAGAGAGAACGCAAACTGCTTACTTTGCAGGTAGGTTCACGGAGCTCTGCTAGGACAAGAAAGGAAGCAGTCCACAGAGCACCTAATTTAGATGACTTGGAGGGTAAAGCTCTCCACCTATTATTGTTATTGTTATTAATTTGCCCCTTACCCCAAGGTCCCAGGTTGGGCTAGAACAATTAAAATGCAGTATTTAAAAGCAATTTAAAATAACTTATTGTCACAGAAATAAGGTGGGTCCTAAAAATATGCCCAAGCGAACAAATACATAATTTTGCAACCAGTCCTTGTTGGGGACTTGTTGGGGGATAAAAAGTGGGGTAAGGGGGAAATAAACCATTTCACCAGCATTAGGTTACCTGCATTGCTAGGATCAATGGTGTGGTTTTTGGCACCCCTCCCAAATATTCTGAACTTTTATTCAAGTTGGCACACACAAAGAGGAGAATTTAAATTCTTTTTAAAAAAATTATTGCAATTTTTAAAAAAATCAGATCAGCATCTTTTTCCTTTACAATTACATACATAATCCATTTTTCTTTCTATACATATTCATATTCTGCTATTTCTGTATAATGATTATTTAACAGCTTCATCTTCTCTTTTTATTTCCTTTTCTTTGTACTGTGGTCTAGCATACCTTCAATCTTTTCTTTGTATAGGATATCTCATCCAATTAATTTTTATTTTGTGAAATTTACGCTAGGCACACCCAAGTTTGGATTTGGGAGCCATGTTTACTCATGTAATTTTTAAAATAATCCCATTCATTTTTCACCCTTGAGCTTGGGTGGTTTCTTATTGCTTCTGTCATTTTGGCTAATTCAGCATATTCACATAATTTCTTTTGCCACTCTTCCTTAGTTGGGATCTGGTCACCTTTCCAATACTTGGCAATTAATACTCTAGCCACAGTTGTTGCATAAAGAAATACACTTTTGTTTATTCTAGGGATGTTTATTGTCATAATGCCTGATAGAAAAGCCTTTGGTCTTTTAGGAAATGTTCCTCTGAGCATTTTCTTTGGTTCTTCGAAAACAATGTCCCAGAATTTTTTAATTTTAGGACAAGTCCACCACATATGAAATAGGGTTCCTTCCCCCTGCTTACACCTCCAACATGTGCTCTAATAATTTTATATATTTTAGCCAATTTAGTCAAGGTCAAGTACCACCTATAGATCATTTTCATAAAGTTTTCCTTTATCAAATAACATGCCGTGAATTTTCTACAATTTTTCCCCAATCTTTCATTAATACAGGATATCCAAAGTCTTGAGCCCATTTAACCATAACCTTCTTTACTTCTTCATCTTGGAGTTCCCAATCTAATAATAATCTATAAGTTTTCAATAATATTTTCCTGTTGTTTGATAATAGTTCTTTCTCTAATTTAGATATCTGTGTTTCAAATCTTTTTTAAAAAAAATCTAATCTAAAGACCTCATTTGCTTGGTGATATTGTATTCAATCCACACCTAATTTTTTAAGTTCTTCAAAACTTTTAATTTTTAGTTGGTTATTATCTTCCTCCAATATATCTTTATATGTCGCCCAATTGCTAATCATATTTTTCTTTTTTTACCGCGAAGGCTTCCAGGGGTGACAGCCACCATGGAGTCTTTGGTTCTAATAATTTTTGGTATCTCTCCCAAACTGTATAAAGATTTTCTAATTATATGATTAAGAAAGCCTCTATGCACCTTCATTTTGTTATAACCGAGATACCCTTGCCAGCCGAACCTGTTATCCCACCCCTCTATGTCTGATATACTTGTATTTTCCAAAGTAATCCAATCCTTCGTCCAGCAAAGACATGCCGCCTCGTAATATAATTTAAGGTCCAGCAAAGCAAAGTCCCCTCTGTCCTTTATCTCGGTCAGTAATTTGTACTTAATTCTGGGGTTTTTGCCTTGCCATGTGTAACAGAGACCTGGTTGGATGAAGCAGATGGGCCTGTCCTTGCCATTGCTTGTCCACCAGGTTTGTCCACCAGGTTTCTCTTACGCAGAGCAACCCAGGTCATGTGGGCGGGGGGGGGGGTGCAGTGATTTTCAGGAAGTCACTAGTTTGCACCAGGCGTCTTATTTGGAAGACCCAGTTCTCAGAGTGCATGTTCTGGAAGTTGGACAATAGGGGCAGTACAGGATTCCTTTTGGTGTACCGACCTCCCCCCTGCACCAAGGATTCCCTGCCTGAGCTGCTTCAGGTCATGGTGGATGTTCTCCTGGAGACACCTAGTTTGGTTGTCCTAGGGGATTATAACATCCATGCTGACACGACCTTACAAGGGGCCGCTAGGGACTTCATGGAAAGCATGGCCTCCATGGGGCTGTCCCTGAATAAGTCTGGCCCAACCCATAGCCACGGACATGCCTTGGACCTGGTGTTTACCTCAATGGATGTTGGTGATCTGACACTAAGTAAAAGCGAAACGAAAGAAGTGCCATGGTCAGATCACTTCCTGGTGCAACTGGACTTCTCCGTGACCCTTCCCCTCTGCGGGGAGGCGGGACTGATTCGGATGGTCTGCTCCTGCCACTTAATGGATCCAAATGGTTTCCAGAGAGTGGTAGGGGATGCTTTATCCCATGTTGATGGCCTTTCAGCTGATTCCCTGGTGGCCTGCTGGAATGTGGAGTTAATCAGGGCTATTGACTGTTTGGCTCCAAAGCGCCCTCTCTGATTGCATGGAGCCCAGACAGCCCCGTGGTTTTCCACAGATCTGAGGGCAATGAAACAATCGTTGAGATGGCTAGAGCACTGATGGCAGATAACTCATTCTGAAGGTGACCTAACACGGGTTAGAGGTCAATGTCGAGCCTACCAAGCAGCTGTAGCGACGGCGAAGAAGACTTTGTTCACTGCCTCTATTGCATCTGCAGAAAACAGCAGCAGGAGACTTTTTCAGGTGGTTCGCAATTTAGCGGAACCACCTGCTACACTGGGGCCCAGTACAGGCCACATGATCTCCTGCAATGATTTTGCAAAGTTTTTTGCAGATAAAGTCGCTCAGATTTAGGAAGACGTAGACTCCACCATGGGAGTTCTGTCTAGTCCCGTTACATGGGATCAATTCCAATCTGTTACCTCTGAGGATGTGGATAGGCTGCTTGGAGGAATAAAACCAACCACCTGTCTCCTTGATCCTTGCCCATCCTGGCTTATAAAAGCTAGCTGGGAAGGGCTGGGCGATGGGCTCCGTGGGTGGCGAATGCTTCTCTCTGTGAGGGAGCCTTCCCAGACCCGCTGAAAGAGGTGGTTATCAAACCGCTTCTTTAAAAACCATCTTTAGATGCTGCCAATATGGCCAACTATCACCCAGTCTCAAATCTTCCATTCTTGAGAAAGGTGATTGAGTGAGTGGTTGCTGAACAACTCCAGGCCCGCCTGGAAGAAGCAGAAAATTTGGATCCCTTCCAGTCAGGATTCAGGCCTTCATGGATTCATCATGGGACTGAAACTGCCTTGGTTGCACTGATCTCTGGCGGACTAGGGACAAAGGTGAGAGCTGTTTCCTAGTTCTGCTGGATCTCTCAGCGGCTTTGGACACCATCAACCATAACATCCTTCTGGAACGTCTAGAGGGGCTGGGAGCTGGGGGCACTGTTATACAGTGGTTCCGCTCTTTCCTCCTGAGCCGTGTTCAGAAAGTGGGGGGGGGGTGAGTGTTCAGACCCCTGGGCTCTCACTTGTCCTCTTCCCCATGCTTTTCAAAATCTACATGCAGCCACTGGGAGATATCATCTTGGGGTTTGGGCTGGGTGTTCATCAGTATGCGGATGATACCCAGCTCTACCTCTCTTTCAAATCAGAACCAGTGAAGGCGGTAAAGGTCCTGTGTGAGTGTCTGGAGGCAGTTGGAGGATAGATGGCAGCTAACAGATTGAGGTCGAATCCTGACAAGGCAGAAGTACTGTTCTTGGGGGACAGGGGGTGGGCAGGTGTGGGGGACTCCCTGGTCCTGAATGTGGTAACTGTGCCCCTGAAGGACCAGCTGCGCAGGTTGGGAGTCATTTTAGACTTACAGCTGTCCATGGAGGCGCAGGTCAATTCTGTGTCCAGGGCAGCTGCTTATCTGCCCCATCTGGTACGCAGGCTGAGACCCTACCTGTCCGGAGACTGTCTCACCAGAGTGGTACATGCTCTGGTTATCTCTCGCTTGGACTACTGCAATGCGTTCTATGTGGGGCTACCTTTGAAGGTGACCTGGAAACTACAACTAATCCAGAATGTGGCAGCTAGACTGGTGACTGGGAGCGGCTGCCAAGACCTACACTGGCTCCCAGTACGTTTCCGAGCACAATTCAAAGTGTTGGTGCTGACATTTAAAGCCCTATACGGCCTCGGTCCAGTATACTTGAAGGAGCGTGTCCACCTCCATCGTTCTGCCCGGACACTGAGGTCCAGCGCTGAGGGCCTTCTGGTGGTTCCCTTGCTGCGAGAAGCCAAGTTACAGGGAACCAGACAGAGGGCCTTCTCGGTAGTGGCACCTGCCCTGTGAAACGCCCTCCCACCAGATGTCAAAGAAAAATAACTACCAAACTTTTAGAATACATCTGAAGGCAGCCCTATTTAGGGAAGCTTTTAATGTTTAATAGGTTATTGTATTTTAGTGTTCTGCTGGAAGCCGCCCAGAGTGGCTGGGGAAACCCAGTCAGATGGGCGGGGTATAAATGATAAATTATTATTATTATTATTATTATTATTATTATTATTATTATTACAATATAAACTTCACTAATTCTTTCCGCCACTCCTTGAAACAGCATGTCCCACTTATTATTGGTATCATTTGGAATAAGAATAACATTTTTGGTAACACGGACATCTTAATGTTCCAAATTCTGCCCCACAGTGATAGATTTAATCTCCCCCAAATTTCCATCTCTTTTATTCTCCCACCATACTTTAGTGTAGTTATTGTTAAATAAATTTATATTTTTGGCAGAAATCCAAATTCCCAAATATTAGATTTTTTTGTTATTGATAAACCCGTCTTGCTTTGTAGATCCTGTTTCTCCTGATCTTCCAAAGTTTTCACTAACAATTTTGTTTTATTTTTATTCAATTTAAATCTGGATATCTGGCCAAATTCGTTCATTCTTTCTATTTACAGGTAGGTAGCCATGTTGGTATGCCATAGTCGAAACAAAATAAAAAAATTCCTTCCAGTAGCACCTTAGAGACCAACTAAGTTTGTTATTGATATGAGCTTTTGTGACACGAAAGCTCATGCCAATAACAAACTTAGTTGGTCTCTAAGGTGCTACTGGAAAGAATTTTTTTACATTCTTTCTGTTGTTTTTAGTGTACTTTCTACTGGGTTTTCTGTTGTTATTATTAGGCCATCTGCAAAGGCCTTTAATTTGTATGCTCTACTTCCCAATATGACCCCTTTTATTCCCGGGTCAGCTCTTATAGCAGTTGTTAATGTCTCCAGTACCATGATAAATAACAGAGGTGACAACGGGCATCCCTGTCTAGTGCCTTTCGAAACTGTAAAAGTCTCTGATATGTCATTGTTGATAATCAATTTGGCATTTTGATTTCTGTATATTGCTTTTATCCCATGTCCAAATATTTCTCCTAAGTCCATAAATTGTATTGTTTTTTCCAAGAAACGTTGTCAAATGCTTTTTTCGTGTCAACTAATATTAATGCGGCTTTTATTATCAGGCCTCATATCTAAGTACTCCAGGATGTCAATTACTATTCTCATATTATTTTGCATTTGTCTTCCAGGAAAATATCCTGGTTGGTCCGCATTTATAATTCTATTCAAATTTTTCTTTAATCTGTTTGCTAATACCTCCACAAATAACTTATAATCAATGTTCAACAATGAAATTGGTCTATAGTTTTTGGTTTCTGTCAATTCTGTCCCTTGTTTTGGAATTAATGTTATTAGAGCTTCTTTCCAGGATTCGGGGATCTTTCCCTCTTCTAATGCTTTGTTCATAATTTTCTTTAGTGTTGGTAACAGGACCCCCTTTAGTTTTTTATAATAATTTATTGCTATACCATCCGGACCAGGAGATTTTCCTATCTTGGCCTTTGCTATAGCCTGTTGTATCTCAAATGTTTACTAGGGAATTTAGACATTTGGATTCCTCTTCTGTAATTTTTGGTAATTTATTCTGGGTTAAATATTCTTCTATTTTCCCTTCCTCTTCTTTCCCTGCCTGATATAGTTCCTTGACAAAAGATTTCCTTTATTTGTTCTGGGTCATCTATCACTTTACATTATACTTTCTATTAATTTTCCTATTATTTTTTCTTTTTGTCTTTTCTTCAGTTGCCATGCCAACAGTCTGCTAGATTTATTTGCCGATTTTAAACTTCTTTGTTTGGTCCATTTTATTTTGTTTTCAATTTTTTGTTTAACAAACACTCTAAAATCATTCATTATAAAATTAATTCAAATCAAGCCAATGGCAACCATTGGGCCAGAGCTCCACGAAGATTGCCGAGGGAGGGAGTCAGGCTGTGCCCTGGCCAAAGGCTTGGTGGAACAGCTCTGTTTTGCAGGCCCTGCGGAAAAATGTCAAGTCCTGCAGGGCCCTAGTCTCTTGTGACAGAGTGTTCCACCAGATCGGAGCCACAGCCGAAAAAGCCCTGGCTCTAGTTGAGGCCAGCCTAACTTCTCTGTGGCCTGGGACCTTCAAGATGTTTTTATTTGAAGACTATAAGTTTCTCTGTGGGGCATACCAGGAGAGTCGGTCCCGTAGGTACGAGGGTCCTAGGCCATATAGGGCTTTAAAGGTTAAAACCAGCACCTTAAACCTGATCCTGTACTCCACCGGGAGCCAGTGCAACTGGTATAGCACCGGATGTAATGGTTATAAGGGGTTGCTCGTGCGTAAGTTGCCGCCACTCCTGGCTAGGTTGCCTGGTTAAACCTTTTCCTGGCTGGACAGCCCTTCACTTCGTGGCTGTTCAGTCGCTAGCAGAATCCGTCAGTGGGCGTTTCTTGAACTTCTTCCAGCAAAGAAGTTCTTTGACGCCAAGTCTACGCCTACTTTCCCTGCGCGGAAGTCTTCTGCACAGGGTGGGTGTGGGTAGCGGAGGACCTGTGCTCTCCCCGCTGGCCTCCAGCGAAGAGTCCTGGAGCCCCCTCTCCGATTCCTCCATCCGCCCCCCTTTATCCCTGGTGTTACGCTGATTCCCTCCCCCAGCCGATGATTCCCCTCTCTCCCTGCTGGGCCCTTCTCCGGCATCGCTTGGGAGCCTTGCCTCCACTACTGGCTCCGATGTCAGTTCCCTGACACCAGGTGAATGTGATCTCGCAGCGAAGACCCCGTCAGGAGTCTCGCTGCAGTATTCTTGCTGCTGTTGTAGCATACATAAAGAAAGTTCTATCCTTCTTTAACACCAATTGGCCGACTATGCCCAGAAGAAAGGCCTCTGGTTTCTTCGGGAAGGTATATTTAAATACCTTTTTCAATTCATTATAAATCATTTCCCAGAAAGCCTTAATCCTTGGGCACGTCCACCATAGGTGAAAGAATGTACCTTCATTTTCTTTACATTTCCAGCATTTATTATCGGGCAAGTGATAATTTTTTGCCAGCTTGACTGGGGTCATGTACCACCTGTATATCATTTTCATAATATTCTCTCTTAAGGCATTACATGCCGTAAATTTCATACCTGTGGTCCACAACTGTTCCCAGTCAGCAAACATAATGTTATGTCCTACATCTTGTGCCCATTTAATCATAGCGGATTTAACCGTCTCATCCTGAGTATTCCATTTCAGCAGCAAGTT
Organism: Podarcis raffonei; assembly: GCF_027172205.1. Lineage (NCBI taxonomy): Eukaryota > Metazoa > Chordata > Lepidosauria > Squamata > Lacertidae > Podarcis > Podarcis raffonei. The sequence goes on along the minus strand of NC_070606.1, from coordinate 588,050 downwards.
ATACATTTTTGACAAAATCTTAGTTTTAGGTTCTAACAATTCTGTTTCCAATTTTGATTTTTCCACCTGGAAGCCGATTTTCTTATCCAAATTATATGCCTCCATTATCTGATAATAATGAAGCCAATCTCGCACTTTGTTCTTTAGTTTCTCAAAACTCTGCAATTTCAATTTGTCTCCTTCCTGTTCCAAAATTTCCCAATATTTCGGCCATTTGGCCTCCATATTGAGTTTTTTCTGTGCTTTCGCTTCCATTGGTGACAACCACCTTGGGGTTTTATTTTCCAATAAATCCTTATATCTAATCCAAACATTAAACAATGCTCTCCTGACCATATGGTTTTTAAATGCTTTATGTGCTTTAACCTTGTCATACCACAGATATGCATGCCACCCAAAGACGTTATTAAAACCTTCTAAATCCAAAATGTCTGTGTTTCTGTTCTCATCCTGAGGTAGAGTTCTTAACCCGAGGTACTATTTCTGGGTTAGCGGAGTCTGTAACCTGAAGCGTCTGTAACCCAAGGTACCACTAAGAATGTATTAGAAACAAAGGATAAACCAATAATGTTAGGTATATTCACCATCAGAAAGAAAATACATATCGGGAAATGGTAGGAAGTACAATTATGTGGTTTTTGGTTGTTGTTTTTAATCTATGTTAATAAATAGAGAAGAAAACAACAGACAGTAGAAATATAAATTAAGTTTATTGTTTGTTAACAAATGGAGTATTACTTGTATATGGTTGTTGTTTATATGATTTATACTCATAGTATACAGAAGGTGTGTACTATATTTTGTGTATAAGATTGTCAATAAAGTATTAAAAAAGAAAGAAAAAGAAAAAGAGAAGAGGAGGGAGGAGAAATTCAGGGAAACTCAAGCACCTGTTCTTAAAATGGTTCTTATGATGATTACCTGGGGTTTAGGGAAAGGAGTAGCCAAATGGGTACTGAGTAGGAACTGAGGCAGGCCATCTCCCCACTACCCCAGCCTCTTCTTCATCCACCTTACCTTCAGGTACTAAATTGAAAACAGTCCCTCCCCTGTTTCTGCAACTAGAAAAGAGCTTTAAGGAAATAAGGTTAAGTCTGTCTCCCAGTGGGGCTACTTTGAGCTACCCTGCCACAATTGAAGCATGGGGGCTGAGCAGAAATGAGTTTTTGTGTCCTTGTGGATAATGAATGCTTTTCTAGTGTCTGTGGGGCTTTACAGGTGAAAACCAAGTGTGTGTATTGGCAGGGGGCCAAGCTCAGCTCAGCTCCCCTCCTTCAAACTGGCTACAGGGCACAATTACATCCTCTGTCCCTTCTCCTGTCTTTATCTCTTAAAAGGGTAATTCCTGACAGCTTATATTAACAGCCTTCTTATTTGGAAGGGTCTCCTTGTGGTGAGTGGTACTACTGTCAGGAATAGTTTGGATCATATTCACCTGCATGAAGGGAAGCGGGAGGGCAAATATCCTGCCTTGTAAAATAATACCTTTTTGTCTTTCAAAGCAGGCATTTTTAGACACAGAGCATCTCCCTCCCCACCGACTCCTATTTCTTAAACAACTCTCTGTTTAACTGATTGCTGCCTGCTGGATTCTTGTGGACTGAAATTGCTATGTGACTAGAACCGCAATTAGAGCCATATGTGGCCATGTAAAAGTAGAAAGGAGAAGGTATCCTTTATGTTGCTTAAGTTCAGTCAGTGCTACATAACTTGTGACTCATTGTGCTAAACATAGGCCACCAGCCTTGTACTGTGGACTGCCAGGAAGTTGGCAACCCCCGGGGTGGGGTGCAGAAAAACGTAGAATGCTTATCAGTTCCCTTAGTGGAATGCTATGCTTTGGTCAGAAGCTGCATCCGGTTTGGTGGCTCACTGGTTGTGCCGCCTTTGTTTCAGATCACAGCTGCAAAGCACTTGAACCCTGGAGTTAAGGGTGTATGAAGCCATCATGTGAAACAATGCAAATGCTTTTGACTTCCGTTGTCTTCCTCCTTATATCTTGCTTGCTAGCTCACTTCAAGTTTCATTTCAGCTGAAAACTTGTGACGTGTGGACCTCCCTTAATAAACTTCACTAGACTCATCAGACTCCCTTTAAAATCTGCCCAAGGACAAATGTCCAGGCTCACTTCTAATTTTGTTCTGGGAATTTTATTATGATAATAATGTAGATGTTGCTGCAGAATGGCTCCTTTGCATGATAATACTCCTCCTCTCCCATGTTTCCACTCTTGTTATCAGCACAATAGTGGGATGGGGAGGAGCTCCTGGCTGCATACTGGGGGGGGGGAGCCACGCTGCATTGTCTGCGGCCTTTCCCCTTCCTTGCTCTCTCCCTTCCTGGCCTTGGGGGAGAGGACAGGTGTCAGAGGCTCAGGAGCAGAAGAGCAGGGGAGAGAGCAAATAGAGAGCGGAGGAGAGGAATCAGAGGGGAGCATAGGGGAATATGACAGTGGCCCGAGAGATTCCATGAGCTTCTCCAGCGAATCAGAAGATTCCCAGGAGGGGGCGCCTATGGTAAGGGCGAGGCGAGTCCCAGGGGGGACGATCCATAAACAAGGAACCAGAGGGGAGTCCCAAAGGAGTAGCGGAGGGTTAGGACCAGTTCCCCCACCAGAGCACAGTGGAGGGGAAGAGTCACATGAGTCAGGACCAGCTTCTCCTCCATCGGGGAGTGGGGAAACGGAGGGAAGGCCAGGTCCAGCTAGCCTCCCCGAAAGAGGGAGCAGTGACACAAGTGTAACGGTCAGAAGGAAAGTGGGAGGCTGTGCGCGCGCGCCAAGTTCAAATGTGGAGGAGCGCGGGACAGCAGAAAACCCGGATTGGGAGCCAGGTCCTAAGGCCCAAAGGAGGGGGGGAGAAGAGTCGGCGGACTCAGCGTCAGAAGAGTCAAGGAGGGCTGAGACTCCGACTAGCAGGAGGACCCAGAGAAAGAAGGAACAGAGGAAGAGGTGGAGTAAGGCTAGAATCTTAAGCTGGTGTCAGGGGGGAGGAGATTCAGATGGGACTTCTACGGTCTGAGGCATAGACGTAGCGTTGCGCGCTGCGCGTCTGGAAATGAAACTGAACTTCAATAAAGACTTTTTAACTTGAGGAAGAAGCAGCGTTGGTCTTGTGTGAGCTGGGACCTTGGGCAGCGCTGACAGTAAGTCCCATCTCAAAAAAACTCTGCAAGCTCACGAAGATAGGCAAAGATGACTACAGAGGAGAAAGTCAAGCAACTGCAGGAAGCGGTCTCAACGCTCTACGCAGAATTGGCTGCGTCTAAGAAAAAGGAAGGAGAAACAGCTGCGCTCTGCCAGGATCTGCAAGCCAGGTGGGACAGATGGGGAAAGGAGGGGCAGCTGGGAGCCAAGCCGGAGGGAGTTGGCCTCGGGAAAAGGGGGGCGAGTATTGTGACCCATTTTGACGGGAACCTGCAGCAGTACCCTAACTTCAGAGCAGAAGTAGTTTTCGCGCTCAAATTGCTTCGGAAAGACTTTAGGGATGAGGAGGAGAAAGTGGGTTTCATAATCACTCATCTGCATGGGGAAGCTAAGTCGTGGCTGCGAACCTTGTTACGCGAAAATGACCCCGCCCTCAAAGATTCAAGCACCTTTATTGAAGCCATGGACGCTTGCTTTAAATCAACGGTGGATGTGGATGTCGCTAGAAGGGAAATGCATGGATTGCGGCAAGGAAAAGCGACGGTGCGCCAGTATCATTCCCGCTATTTTGGGTTAGTAAATGTGCTGGGCTGGCAGAAGGACTCAGCTGCCGTCAGGGATCTGTTCTGGGAGGGGCTGAATGGAGCCGTGAAAGATGAGCTGGCGAGGGGGGAGAGACCCCAAAATACCACAGAAGTAGTCCAAAGGGCGCTCGCAATTGGGGTGCGCCTGGAAGAACGCCCGTGGAGCAGGGAGGAGGGACGAAGAGCACACACGTCAGTTAGAACAACTCCCTTCCTACCCAGAGAGACAGAGCGCGCTCAATCAACGCTTCCTCTGGGGAGGGGAGAGGAGCCAATGGAGATTGGAGGTGCAAGGGCTCAGACAGCAAGCAGAGCCCAAACACCAGGAGCAGTCAAGGCGAAGGGTCCTAGAGGGAGCAGGAAGTGTTACATCTGCGACAGTGCACTGCACATGGCCAAAGAGTGTCCCCAGAGGCTCCAGAAGCACACTGCAGCCTCAGCAACTGTAAAAGGAGCAATTCAGCAGGGGGAACAGCAGCAGGGAAACGACGAAGCCTGGTTGGAGACGGAGGCACTGGGGCTCAACCAGGCGAGTCAGTGAAGCAGTCCCCAGAGATTTTGCAGCCCACAGACCCCCTCCCACCCAAACCAGTGGTGCAACTCACTGCATCGCTCCAGCTGCCCGATGGGCTCACCCTGGAGGTCCCTATTACCATTGACTCTGGTAGCAACGCAGACTTTGTAGGGTTGGACTTCGTCAAGCAGCATCGCATAGCACTCCTGCCAGCCACGACGCCCCTAAATGTTGTCACGGTAGATGGCAGGAAGATACTGGGAGGAGAGGTGGTACAGCAGACACCGCCTCTGGTGATGCAAATTGGGAACCACCGTGAAGTCATCAGTTTCAACGTCACCCACCTGTCGGACACGCCCATAGTGTTGGGCATGAGTTGGCTGGGTAGGCACAGCCCGGCATTAGCGTGGTACCAGCGGCAATTGACCTTCTGCTCTTCCTACTGCGCAGCGCACTGCATCCAGACCTGCCAGGAAGAAGAGGGGCAAGAGGAAGCACCGCAGCTACACCTAGGCATGGTGCAAGCGGTGCCCAACAAGTACAAGGCCTTTTTGGAAGTCTTCTGCGAGAAGGAAGCAGACAAGCTGCCTCCCCACAGACCCTACGACTGCAAGATTGACCTCCTGCCGGGGGCGACGCTGCCGACTGGGAGACTCTACTCCATGTCTGAAGACGAAATGCAAGAACTCAGGGAGTTCATAGATCGCAATTTGAAGCGGGGATTCATCCGGGAATCCAAAGCAGTGGGGGGCAGTCCCGTGTTTTTCGTGAAGAAGAGAGACACGCCCGAACGGAGGCTCATAGTGGATTATAGAATCATCAATTCCAGGACAAAGCCCACAGCATTCCCCATGCCCAAAATTGACGACCTGCTCGCGACGGTGAGGAAGGGACGGATCTTCACCAAGTTGGATCTACGAGGGGCCTACAACCTTATACGCATGCGGGAGGGAGACGAGTGGAAGACAGCCATGTTTACGCCTTTAGGAACCTATGAATACAGAGTCATGCCGTTTGGTCTCCAAAATGGCTCCCATTGTTTCCAAGCTTTCATGCACCACGTGCTAGCGGGACTCCTCTACAAGAAGTGCGTCTGCTTCTTAGATGACATCCTGATCTTTTCAGAATCGCAGGAGGCGCACGAGGAGGACGTCAAGGAGGTCCTGCAGAGACTACAGGAGCACAGATTTACGCCAAACTGGAGAAGTGCCAGTTCGACACGACAGAGGTGGATTTCCTGGGCTACAAGCTGTCCGACAAGGGACTTGCCATGGACAGCGCCAAGGTCCGCTCAGTGTTGGACTGGAAGAGCCCGCGCAACCGGAAGGAGGTCCAGAAGTTCGTCGGTTTCGCCAACTTTTATCGCAAGTTCATCAAGGGGTTCGCGAAGGAGACGGCGGCCATCACGGACACCCTCAGCTCCAAGAAGAAGAAGTTCACCTGGACGGACCAGGCGGAGCAGTCCTTTCGGAGGCTCAAGCGTCTCTTCGCGTCCGAAGAACAGCTGCTACACGTAAACCCCAGCAAACCGATGAGGGTTGAAACGGACGCCTCGGACAGAGCGGTGGGGGCGGTCCTGTTGCAGCAAGATCCACAAGGGGACTGGAGACCGTGCGCATTCTACTCCAGGAAGCTCAGCACGTCGGAGCAGAACTACACCATCTGGGACAGGGAGTTGCTGGCCATTCATGCAGCCTTCAAGGCGTGGCGGCACTTCCTCGTCGGAGCCAGACACACAGTGCAGGTCCGCACGGACCATAAGAACCTGGAGTACTGGCGCACGGCGAAGTTCCTGAACCAGAGACACATCCGCTGGGCGGAGTTCTTTGCAGATTTTGATTTCCGGATAGAATACATCCCGGGAGACAACAACGTCATGGCGGATGCGCTATCCAGGAAGCCGCAGTATCTCGAGGAAGCGGCACCGGCAGCGGCCAAACACATTTTCGCATCAGAGGTGTGGGCGTGCGCTTCAGCCGCAGTGGACCTGGACACAGTCCATCGCGCGCTACAGGCGGATTCGTTTGCGCAATCCAAGATGGAGGAAGTGCGAAATGGCACAGCGAGGGACGACGAGTTCCAGATACGCGACGGACTACTCCTCCGCAAAGGGGCTCTCTACGTACCGGGAGACGACCTTCGCGCGAGAGTCTTGCAGCAGCTGCACGACGCGCCCAGCGCTGGGCACTTCGGCAAGGACAAGACGGCGGAATTAGTCACCAGGGACTTTTGGTGGCCCAAGGTGCGGGGAGAAGTTGCGGATTACGTTTCCAGGTGTGACACCTGCCAAAGGGCCAAGCCAGTACACAGGAAGCCGGCGGGCCTGCTGGAACCGCTGCAGACGCCGCTCGAACCATGGGAGAAAGTGGCCCTGGACTTTGTTACAGATCTGCCCAGCTCGCGCGGCAAAACAGCGGTACTCGTGGTCGTAGACCTCTTCACCAAGATGGCGCATTTCATTCCGTGCGCGAAGGTGGCCACAGCGGAACAGACCGCCAAGCTGTTCATAGACCACGTGTTCAAAGCTCACGGCTTGCCGCGGTCCATCCTGTCCGACCGGGGCCGCCAATTCATCTCGAACTTCTGGCAGAAGCTGCTGGGCATCCTGAACGTCAAGATCAACTTAGCATCGGCACAACACCCGCAGACCAACGGACAAGCGGAGAGGGTCAACGCCATCATGCAGCAGTACCTGCGATGCTACGCCAATCAACAGCCCTCGACCTGGGTGGACTACCTACCGCTAGCCGAGTTTGCCTACAACAACACGAAGCACGGGTCTACAGGGGTGACACTGTTCTTCGCCAACAATGGGCGCCACCCCAGAACCTTCCCGGGGTTGGAGACCGAGGGGGAGGGGGAGCCACGGGGGGCAGATCACTTAGCCGCAGAGTTACAGGAGGTCCATGAGCAACTCCGAAGGCACTTGGAACTCGCGAAACACGCTTACAAGGTGCAGGCAGACAGGCACAGGAGGGTTGGGGAAGACATACAGGTAGGGGACTGGGTCTGGTTAGCAGCTCAGGCAGTGCCGGCCAGAACGCTAGCTAAGAAGAAGCTCGGGCACAAGCAGCTGGGACCTTACCAGGTCGCGGCACAAATCAATCCAGTGGCCTACCGGTTGACACTCCCGGAGGGCTCCAGAATGCACCCAGTCTTTCACAGGTCAGTGCTCACACCTTACAAGGCACCCCACAGGTTTCAGGCGCCAGGGACCGCACCAGCCCCACGTAGCCCATCGCCAACAGGGGAGGGACCACAGAGGGCGACCCCACTCAACGAGGTGACGGAGATTTTGGACTCCAGATGGGGGGAAGAGGGGGTTGAATATCTCCTCGCCAGGGAGGGTACTCCGGCCAGCGCCAACGAGTGGGTGCCGTGCTATGCCGTAGAGGAGCACTACCTCAAAGACGAGTTCCATTCGATCTTCCCACACAGACCCATGCCGGCGGAGTATTTCGACGACTGGCTTTTCACACCCACACTGTCAGCCAGCACGTTCCAGGGTTTCTCCTCAGATGAGGAGCCGACGCCTGGGATGAGCTCTTTTTAACTTGAGGAAGAAGCAGCGTTGGTCTTGTGTGAGCTGGGACCTTGGGCAGCGCTGACAACAGGGGACTACGCAAGGGGCTGGCACCACTTTGCCGCGCTCCTGGTGCTGTTTGCCCCACACTCCTGGCTGCATACTGTAAGGTCACAAATATAAGTGGAATTGGAGGTGGGGGTGGGGAGCGAGGCTTATATTCAAGGCAATATGGTGACACCTGTTCCATATTTTAAAGAACTCAATTGTTTTGTGTGGCAGCATATACACTGTGAAACTCCCTGCCTTTTGAGATCAAGCAGGAACATTCAGTGTACTCTTTATGGTGCCTGCTAAAAAAATTCTTGTTTAGTCAAGCCTACCCAGATACTTAGGAATTTGTGGTAATTTTAAATCTGTTTTAGTATTTTAATTTTTGTATGTTTTAAAGTAGGGTTGTAAATGTTTCTTGATTTTACTGTTTTATCTTTTTGTAAACACCTTGAAGGGGTTTTTTTTTGCAATCAAGCGGTGTATAAATTTTAGGAAATAAATAAATAAATAAATGCATTCCTAACAGCCCAACAAAATGTAATTCATGCCCCTTTTTCAGAACATTGAGATTCCTTTAAAATATATACTATGACTCTGCAACAACTCTTGTTTATTTGGAATTTTGCATAACTTTTCTTTCCTTTCCTTCAGGGAACAAAGCACCACGTGAGTGTAGATGTCCCCCGGGTCAGTTGTTGTTGTTGTTGTTATAAAACTAGGTTGCATTATGGAAAGCTGTGTTTTGACCTCATTATTTGGATCATGAAGATTTCTTTCTTGGTAATAGAATCAGAATAACAACGAACCCAGTAGAAAAGGCAAACACAAATATCTGAGGTAACTTGCTGGCTCAGAGCAACAGCTCCCATAAAGTACAGCTGGAAAACCCCACTAGCTCATCTGCTCCTTTCTCCTGCCAGAAGAGCTTCAAACACAGCATGTTGCTCGAACAATATGAAAGCACGCAGATGGGCATGTGTGGTGCTGGTCCCTCCTCTGACGGAGTTGCCTAAGAAGCCTCAGAGCCAAAGCACATATTCTGCTGAGGTCACCAGAGGCCTTTTGGCTTCATCTCACAGATGGAGAGGCTGTGGCTGATGAGCTCGGCCTGGGTGTTGACCTAGTCAATAGAAATTTCCAATGTGACTTTTGAAGATAACTGGCTTAGCATGAAAACTGGAGACCACCCCTTAGAAAAATGAAGCCTAAACAGAATGAAGTCAGAAATTATGGCTGAGGAGCAAGGGAAAATAAGACACAAACAGAAGATTTTGATTATGTCAGAGTTCAAGTGTGCTTTCGTCTATATCAAATAATTTCTTGATTAAGGGTTATTCAGCTGAAAACAATGTCTATCCTCTGCTGAGTGGGATCAAATTTCCTTCTGAGACCTTGTGAGACTCGATTCTATCGCCAATATATAATTGAACATTATATCCAACATAAGTGAGGTCACCAGCATGGTGCATATAGTTTTTATATGTTTGTTTGTTTGTTTATTTGATTTCTTACCTGCCCCCTCACCCCAAAATCCCAGGTTGGGTTAGCAATAAACAGTGCTTTTCTTCTAGAAAAAAAGGTGCCAGTACTGCATACCCTTGAGTACCCCCAAAGGAAAAAAGCACTGGCAATACAATGTACAATTATAAAAAAGGAAATCAATTATACTTATTTTAAAAAGTAAACACTAACTGTTAAGTTGTGGGTGAACATATCAGACGACACAGCAATTCTTCAAACAGCTCTTGTTTATTCACAGGCCAGGACAGAACTGAACTGAAGGGTTCAGTCAGCCTACTTATATAGAGCTCCAGTACAACATTACTGTAACAACTTTCTAAAACTATCCAATCACAGAACGTCAATTTTGATCCCTTATTTGCATAACTATCTACAGTATCCCCCTGCTGGCCCAGGGTGAGAACTTCAGTACATAACACTAACTGTTTCAACAAAAAAGATTAGTAACAGGGGAAAAACCCAGAAAATATGTGGGTCCACAAACCAAGACTAAGTATCAGGAAGAGTTTTCTGACGGTAAGAGCTGTTTGACAGTGAAACAGAAGGGGATGAACTCTCCTTCCTTGGAGGTTTTTAAGCAGAGGTTGGATGGCCATCTGTCAAGGATGCTTTAGTTGAGATTCCTGCATTGCAGGGGGTTGGACTAGATGACCCTTGGGGTCTCAACCAACTCTACAATTCTGTGATTCAGACCAGGCCAAAAGATGTGTCTCCAACATGTGGTAGAAGTCACAGAACAAAGATGATACTGCTTATTGGGGGGGGGGACACATTAACATGCCAATGAATTTTAATGGGGATTTATTTAAAAAAAAGAAATCCTCAAATTGCTTCTGGAAATGTGGAGAACTGAGATCAACTGGGCTAGGGATGTGGGACATAATTTTGACCTAAGATTATTGTGGGAACAATTGTGGGGAAAACAACTTGAAGTTTACTGCCTGTTGCATTTTAAAAGAAAACTATGTAAAGATGATTCATAGGTGGTACTTAAAGGAGTGCAAGCTGGATTTAGAAGAGGCAGAGGAACCAGAGACCAAATTGCAAACATGCGCTGGATTATGGAGAAAGCTAGAGTTCCAGAAAGACATCTACTTCTGCTTCATTGACTATGCAAAAGCCTTTGACTGTGTCGACCAGAGCAAACTATGGCAACTTCTTAAAGAAATGGGAGTGCCTGATCACCTCATCTGTCTCCTGAGAAATCTCTATGTGGGACAAGAAGCTACAGTTAGAACTGGAGATGGAACAACTGATTGGTTCAAAATTGGGAAAGGAGTACGACAAGGCTGTATATTGTCTCCCTGGTTATTTAACTTATATGCAGAATTCATCATGCGAAAGGCTGGGCTGGATGAATCCCTAGCCGGAATTAAGATTCCTGGAAGAAATATCAACAACCTCAGATATGCAGATGACACAAGCTTGATGGCAGAAAGTGAGGAGGAATTAAAGAACCTTTTATTGAGGGTAAAAGAGGAGAGCGCAAAATATGGTCTGAAGCTCAACATCAAAAAAACGAAGATCATGGCCACTGGTCCCATCACCTCCTGGCAAATAGAAGGGGAAGAAATGGAGGCAGTGAGAGATTTTACTTTCTTGGGCTCCATGATCACTGCAGATGGTGACAGCAGCCACGAAATTAAGAGACGCCTGCTTCTTGGGAGGAAAGCAATGACCAACCTAGACAGCATCTTAAAAAGTAGAGACATCACCTTGCCAACAAAGGTCCGTATAGTTAAAGCTATGGTTTTCCCAGTAGTGATGTATGGAAGTGAGAGCTGGACCATAAAGAAGGCTGATCGCCGAAGAATTGATGCTTTTGAATTATGGTGCTGGAGGAGACTCTTGACTAATAAAATAAGAAACAGAGATGGAAAAAAACTTAATGAGGATTGGATGTTATGTATAGAACATATGAAACATTATTATAATAAGACAATCAATCTAGCAGGATGAGCATAATTCAGTAGCATAAATTATAACATGAGATAAAGAAAAGGAGAGAAGAAAATTTAGAAGAACAAGAAAACATGGATAGGTTGGGAACAGAGATGAAACAAGGGAAGGAGTGGAAGGGAAGTATATGAAAAGAAGTCATTCTTTTTTTCTTTTTTTTTCTTTTAATGCAACAGTTGTTGTACTAATGTTGATATACCAATGAAGAATTGTAATGGAAAAGCAAATAAAAAGGAGAAGGAGAAAGAGGCTACTGGACCAATATATCCTTCACTTCTTGGGTGGTAGCACTACCAAAAAGTGTCCCTCTGCTCTGCCAATTTTAAAACATGAAAAGATCAGTAGATACAGAGGTGGTCTTTCAGATGTTTGAGACCTAAGTCATTCAGGCATTAAACACAAGTGCAAGTCTCTCAAATTGGGCTTGAAAATAAAGTGGCAACCAGTGTAGCTATTTTACAACAGGGCTTCCATGAACTCTAAATGAAACACAGCCCAGCAATCTGACTGCTGTTTTTTGGACCAGTTGAAGTTTCCAAATTGTTTTCTATGGCAGCCCCACACAGAGTCCAACCTGGGTGTAACCAGTATGTGAAGCACACCCCCAAGCCATCTTGAGCTGGAAATAAGCACTCTTAGCTACTGAAATGACCCGAGTCTCCAGTGATAGCATTGAATTCAGGAGCAGCCCCAGCCTATGGACCTCTTCTCAGGTGAGTGCCGCTCTGTTGAAAACAGGCAGTCTGCCCACCTACCAAACTCAGGAACTCAGAACACCTTCAGTTTACTGGATAACATCAAGCCCATCGCCACCTCCAAGCAGGGATGATGGGCGCTGTAGTCAAGCAACCGTGAAAGGGCACCAGGCTCCCCACCCTGCTCTACTCATTTACCCAGAAGTAAGTTCTACTGAACTCAACAGGACTTACTTTTGATTAGTCATGCTCAGGATTCTACTGTGAGTTATAGAGCAATCAGTCATCTCAAAATTATCACTTATTTTTCTCCTTCCCCACTACACTACTAACTAAAGCACCCTGTTGGGCCACTGCACTTTTTGACCTTACAGGCTCTCACAAATTAGAAACGACAATGTCAAGAAAAATAAATATTATGGGTTTCTGGAAAGAAGAACATTGCTGAGCAAGAGTTTATGGCACCCCCAAAGTCCCATTATTAAATGTGCCCCTGTCCATCAGGAGGTACAGCAAGTTAAAGCAAAGAGGGTGCTCTGGCAAATGTGGGGGCAGGAGGGGTATAATGGATTGCTCTCACTCATCCCTTGATTTTCCTCCAAACAGGGACGAGTGGAGTTCCTCTTTTGGCTGTAGTTGAAAACCTGTTGCATTTATGAACTGAAACTTTTGGCCCTGTTTTTCACAAGTGCTTAAGCAGCAGCTGCATGCCCCAGCTGGGAGCTTTCACTTTCTATTTTTAAAATCTGTGAAATTAGGAACATATGGGACCTCAACTCACCATGCAGTTTTAATAATGCAAATCTACTCAGCAACATATTGAAACAGCTGTAGTTTCATGCTTTGTAGAGGCTGGAGATGCTGATCAAAGGTTGATGCCTCCAGTGATAGACCTTAGATAGGATATGCAAAGACGAAGACAACAATTTCCTGAGGAACACATTTTTTGCAGACTTAAAATTCAAGGCCCAATTTTACATTTATTGCAGGGATGGGCAACCTCAGTCCCAAGGGCCAAATGCATACCCTCCAGCATTTCTCTGATGAAAATAGGAACATCCTAAGGAAAAGTGGGACCTTCCAGGATCAAATCAGAAACCGGTACGGCTTTTTATAAATCCAGGACTGTCCCTGGAAAACAGGGACACATGGAGGGTCTGCAAATGTGGGCCTCCTGATCTCTATCTGGCCCTTGGAACCCTGTCCATGCCACCTCACTGGCTCTGCTTCCCACCTCCCTGACCATGCTTGAACAGAAACGTTGACATGTGATCACATGTCTATGAACCTTCCCAAATGGGGTCCACTTCTTTCATCTTCTTTTGTTTTTAACTAGGCAGCCTGAGAGCTTTCTGCCCCCCCCCCCTTTAAACACCATGTCTAGTTCACTGGAGCTAGACAGAGTGTCAGAGGCATTCTCTTTGGAAAGGGTGGCTTTACATTTAAATGTGTTTGCTTCTCCTTTGGAAAAAAAGGGATTATCTTTAAAAATGTTATTCAGAGACAAAGCTGAGAAACTATGCTTATTCATCTTCACGGGAGGGCCCCCCAATTTCCCAGGTGCTGTGCCCTGTGGAACCTTAAAATACTAACAAATTGATTAAACTGCAATATATGTTTCAATCTTCATGGTGCCCCATGTTTCCTTTCTATTTCTCCTAAATATATTCAATTTAGTTTTGCTTAATTGAAAATCTTTTCCATTTGCAATCTCTTTTTAGGACCATGCCAGCTTTTTATTTTAACATCAATGGATGTCTATGTGGTGCCACCTCCCTTAAGTAAAATGAGTAAAATTCATCATTCATTCAGTGTTGAGGCTCTGTGCAGGGTCTGTGAAATGAGACCCCCACACCCTATTCATAGTGACTGTTTCTCAATATTGAATGTCTACTGTTCCTCTGCCTTGCAGGGTGAAGAATATAAGAAATGTTACCTTGTTGAACTATGCTGCTGCTTACCTTGCTTAGATTTAGGTAGCTGGACCACCTAGCTAGAAGATAACTTTAAGAGAAATTCTTAGACAACGATTTACAAGAATGAAGGATTCCTGAGACAAGATTGCCCTCTAATGGAAAAAAGAAAAACCACACCTGCTTCTGTTGGCTAAATCATACCGCTTGAAACGCCCTTTAAACTGCTAATATAAGAGGAAGATTATTTGAAAATTAGCAAGCCCATTCTTTCTGGGATGTAGAATCACAAGTGGGTGTGCTGTAGAGCACAGGGCAACACCAGAGATCCCTTGGAAAGCAGGTCAGTGTGTAAATAGATATGAGTTTTGTGTTAAGGTCATTGTTTTCCATTACTGTGTAACTTTTTTGATGATTACTTACAGAGGTGCCTGCTTGCAAGGGCAATTGTGGAGGGCCAATGTTGCACACGTGATGTCGGGAGGAACCAGAGGGGAGCTGAACATGGCAGCCGTGCAGCTTCAATATCTGGTGGCTCCTCCTGTGCAGAAAGCTGCTTTGACCATTCTTCCCCTCCATGACAAGAGGAGGAGGTGAAAGAGCTGGCCACTGGAGCTGCGCCGTGGTTGGCTCTGCACTTTGCTTCCACAAGCTTGTTTTCTCCTGCTCTGGAGGGTAGGACTTGAACCAATGGCTTCAAATTACAAGAAAGGAGATTCTGACTAAACATATGGAAAAACCTTATGTCAGTAAGAGCTGTTTGACAATGGAACAGTCTCCCTTCAGAGGTTGTGGACTCTTCTTCCTTGGAGGTTTCAAAGCAGAGGTTGGATCCATGACCATCTGTCATTGATGCTTTAGCTGGCGGAGGGTGGGGGTGGAGGAACAGATGACTCTTGGGGTCCCTCCCAATTCTAGAATTCTGTGATTCTATGAATGATCAGCCACACTATATTCAGACAGAACAAAGTCTGACCTGGAAGCTTTTATAGGGATACACATTAATTGAGGCTATTTGGGATTATTATTATTATTAATTTAATTTATTCCCGCCCTCCCCAGCCGAGATCGGGCTCAGGGCTGCTAACACCAAATATAAGGTAAAGGTAAAGGGACCCCTGACCATTAGGTCCAGTTGTGGCCGACTCTGGGGTAGCGGCGCTCATCTCACTTTATTGGTCGAGGGAGCCAGCGTACAGCTTCCGGGTCATGTGGCCAGCATGACTAAGCCGCTTCTGGCGAACCAGAGCAGCGCATGGAAATGCTGTTTATCTTCCCACCGGAGTGGTACCTATTTATCTACTTGCACTTTGACATGCTTTCGAACTGCTAGGTTGGCAGGAGCAGGGACTGAGCAACGGTAACTCACCCCGTTGCGGGGATTCGAACCGCTGACCTTCTGATCGGCAAGTCTAGGCTCTGTGGTTTAACCCACATCTCCACCCGCGTCCCTTAACACCAAATATATAATACATTAAAAACACAAAATCAACCAATTAGATTTAAAATACAATTCAAAATAACATTTAAAATCAAAATAAAATTAAGTGGAAACCCATGAATCATAACGGTAGGAGTAAGGAATTAAATGTTCACCAGGCCTGGCCATCTATGCTGGTCCCATATGTGCCGATAGAAAAAGCCAAGGAGGCCACTTACAAACAGGGTCCCATAGAAAGAAAGAAGGGAGTCAGACTGGACCCAGACCAAAGACCAGACGGAGCAGCTCTGTCTTGCAGGCCCTGTGGAAAGATGTCAAATCCCGCAGGGCCCTGGTCTCTTGCGACAGAGTGTTCAACCAGACTGGGACCAGGGCTGAAAAGACTCTGGCCCTGGTTGAGGCCAGTCTAACCTCCTTGAGGCCTGAGACCTCCAAAGTATTATTGTTTATGGACCATAAGGTCCTCCGCAAGGTGTATCAGGAGAGGTGGTCCCGTAAGTAGGAGGGTCCTAGGCTGTATAGGGCTTTAAAGGTTAAAACATTTAACAGGATCAATATCTGTTCTTTCCTAAATGAATGCCATGAGGAATGAATGGGTACAGATAGGTTCATCATTCATCCCACTTGCCAGTCATTCATGGGAGGCTCATAGCCTGAATCTCTGCCTCTTGACCTTCAGGCTCCAAGAGATAGGGGACCCTCCAGATGCTGGTGGACTGCAACTCCCACCACCCCTGACCATTGGCCAGGCTAGCTGAGGCTGATGGGAGCTGATGTCCAACAACATCTAGAGGACCACAGGCTCCCTATAAAAACACAAGATAAGCCTACTGGATTAGGCCACAGGCTCATTCGTCCAGTATCTTGTACACACAGTGGCCAAGCAGATGCCTGTGGGAAGCCTGCAAGAAGGTTCTAGCAGCTGGTATTCAGAAGCATCACTGCTTCGGATCATGCAGGCCCGGCACAGCCATCATGGCTAGTAGCTGTTCTTAGACGGTTGTGATGATAAAACTATCTCTGTGCTGTGGACCCATTTCTTCACTTCCTCAATTTTCTTCTCCATGATTTTGCTCCCCTCCTGGGTTCTGCAGCATATCCAAGTTCCAGCCATTTCCACAACAACACTGCAGTGTCAGAGAGAATGACCATCACAATCTCCTGCCTGTAGGGTTTTGTACATACAGTATAAATTCTGGCAAGGCAAATTGTTTCTAACTTGAGGATTTTTAGGCCCTGCTGAAATGACACTTTTTATGTTCCAGAAATGGCACGTTGATGGGACACACACAGAGAGTGCTATTTTAAGGAACAAGAGGAAGTTTCCAGAGGCCCCTCCATTGTGGTGTTACGCTTGAGCAAGCCGTAGGTGTGAAGTTGGTCTTTCTGAATTCTTCTGCCTGAGCTGCATGGTGTTTCTCCTCTTCCTCTCTCTCTCTCTCTCTCTCTCTCTCTCTCTCTCTCTCTCTGTGTGTGTGTGTGTAAGCAAACATCATAGAATTGGTTAGGCACACAAATTATCTATGCCCTTGGATAGATTTTCTTCTTTCCATGTTGCATTTCACTGTATCTGACTAGCTTGCTAATTTAAATTAAACTACTCAGGGTCAAAGCCTCTCTAAAGCGTGCCCCTGCCCAGAATGTTGTTTTGGGGAGACAGACGTTAATTATCTCATGTTACTAAGCTTTGATAGGCTGCCTATTGGTTCATTTTGCACAACCTGTACTTTTCAGAAGTACTTTGTGTGTCTGGCCATGGGACCACAACATTCCAGCTGGTATGTACACAAATTTCTGTAAACACAGACAAGTACAAACCTACCAAAATTATGCTGTACCAACCAACAATAAATCTTGAGAACCCTTCAGTAGCCTGAGCAGAGGGAGGGGGGCTGAACAGGGCAAACACTAAACAGAGCTGTATATCTTTTGAATGGTAATTACTTTTTAATTTTTTTAAAACTTTACTGAAATAGTTCAATAAATAAATAACTTGTTGGTTCAAGAGCATTGCCAAATGGCCTTAGAGAGCTAACACAGAGGTGACAAATCTCACCTGGGATTTAGAGCCCTCAGCCTCAACAGCTGGCAATGTATATGTCATAAACCACAAGGTGCCTTATAGGTGTCACAGTCACATGGATATTAATGGCCAAGGATTTGTATTTGCTTTCTGTGTGCAAGAATAACTCTCTAGCTTTACTTTTTGTATTATTTCTCTCTAATTTTTGTACTGGTTGAGTCACTAGGGGACACAAGAGGCACACACACTGAGCCCAGACCTGGAAGGCGACCCTCAGAGCCCAAATGGGTCACCTCTGGAGGAGAAGAACAGAAGGAATGCCAATGACCTGCTTTTGGAAGGGGGCTCTCCTCCCTCCCTTTCTTTCTCCTTGGCACAGACAGGGGCTTTTTCTGGAGAGAGAGAGAAAGTGGGGAATCTTTTTGGTGGGAAGTTCTGGGTGTGAGAGAGGGTGATTAGGAGTGAAGGTGGGAAGGAGGCATTGTGACCCTTTCATAAGAAAGGAAGAAGGTGGTACTTGACACCCAGCAAATTGGTTAAAATTTTCAAAAGAGGGCCTATTTTGTGTTGGAAATGTTCAGATGTGGAGGGATCTTTTATTCACATCTGGTGGTTGTGTAAATATGCCCAAGAATACTGGGACATTGGTCTATGATGAGCTAAAAAAGATATTCAATTTTACATTCCCCCCCAAACCTGAAGCCTTCTGATTGGCTATAATTGGAGATGAGATACCAATGAAGGTGCATGCTTTTATGCAACAGCAGCAGCCAAAACTGTATATGCTAAAAATTGGAAAGAAAGAGGAATTCCTACAAAAGAGCAATGGCTGCATAAACTGATAGAATTTGCAGAACTAGGAAACATGACAGCCGCAATAAGGAACCAAAGCCGCAAACAGACTAGGGGCAAGTGGGAATGCTTTGGGGAATATTTAAATAGATATATAAAAATCAACTTTCAAGTAGGGGTAACCTTATGAGCAACAGCTAATTACAATGGAGGAATGATAGATGAAAAATAGGGTGGATAACGTATCTGATATTCAGCAAAAACAAGGTATATTTAGACCTTTAAAAGCTCTCCTTCATCCTGCTCTGTTTTCTTTTCAAGTTTATTCATGATAACATATTCTGTAATATCAGATCAAAGAAAGTTAGACCATAAAGCATTGCCAATGATGTAAGGAACCTCTTTAAAATCTATGCTATCTTCTGTTTTGGCAGGAGAATTTCTTTCATCAAAATTAGTTGTCTTTTCCACAATTGTACTTACAAAAAAATATAAATGTGTGAATTTGAATATCCCTCCATTGATCCATCATAAAACTGTAGAGTTGGAAGGGACTTTGAGGATCAATTACCACCGTTCAGTGTGGTGACACCAAGTAAAGGACTGGGGAACTTTCAAATACTTTGCTGATAAAGCTGATCACATTTATTCTGACTTGGGTTCTATCTTAATTACAGATGCTGTTGTGGCTTCTATTTACCATACCCTTCTTTTTGTGAAGTCAAAGGACAAGGACAGAATACTTGGGAAATGACAGAATACTTGGAAAGGTATCATAGGAGGGAAAAGCCAGTTGGTAATTAATGCCTCCCTTAGAGAGGGTTGTTGTGCCTTGCCCTGGGCCACAGCAGAAGATACCATCACTCGAGTCTGCAAATTGTAACAACTATCAGCTCATCTCAGACTTTTTATTTTTATGTAAAATAGTTCAGCCAGTAGCAGCATCCCAGATCCAGGTGTTCCTGGATGAAACCATTTATCTGCAAACTTTCAATCTGGTTTCCAGACTCGTTTGGGTACAAAAGCTGCTATCTAGTCCAGCAAGCCTTTCCTGTGGGCCTGCCAGTTGCACCCACTCCAATTTTCTGGCAGCAGCAGCACCATCACTGGGTGCCGTGGGGGTGCACGTGTGAAGAGCCATAGAAGAATTGGAGATATGCTAGCACTTGGAAGGGAGGGAAATGGGTGAGGAAGGAGTGGAGATCTTCTCCAACTCAACTAAAAATTTCAGCCAAAGGTGAAAAAATGCTCATTTTTGTTTGTGCTGAGTGTTACAAGCTGACCAAATTTATATCCCCAATTCTCTCTAGAAGGGTTCATCTCTAGATGTTTCCACCTGACAAGGCGAAGGGCAGTGGCTTAAATTGACCCAAATTTAGTAAATGAACACAGCAACACAAATAGCCCTGGAGAAGGGGCAAAAACATATGCACTTGTGTGCCTATGCAGATTACAGATTCTCCAATCTGGATCTGTTCATAAATCCAAGTTTCCCAGCCTGCTGCATTAGCATAGCCCTCAACTGTCCCAATTAAATTGGGATATCCTGTTTTGGGCACTGTGATCTTGTATGGGTCATGTGATTTGCATGGGGGTGCCCCCCAGAATAAAAGTGTCCCTGTTTCCTTCTACAACAGGTTGGAGGGTGTGCATTAGTTATCCAGTGATCTGGCAAATTAGCATGTGCTAAGAATATGCTAAGAAGAACCATGAGATGCCAAGTACTACTTCAGTTTGTTTTGCTTGGATGAATACATCTGAATAGTCCATCAAAAAGGAAAATGAAGTGTGATGTGAAATCAAATGGAAAGTCTGTTCTGTCTTATCTTGGCTGTTGCTTACTTACAGATCTTTGGGGCTTTCTGAATAGCGCCATGAGATCTAATGCAGAACCAACAGGGTTTTGTTCATTCTACATGCAAGTAGTGTCATTAACAGAAAACTGTGTTGAGCCCCCTGAAAACCAGAAATACTCCTGGCAATTCAGTAACTCAATACTACTGGTCCTTTCCATAATAGGCTTGTGTTACTGTGTGTCAGGGAACTGCCATCGGAACTAGAGGAGGAGGCGAGGCTCCACAGCGATGCTGGAGAGGGGCCAAGCAGGGAGAGAGGCAGGTCTCTGGCTGGGGAAGAAAATCAGCGCAACACCAGGGATAGAGGGGGGTCGATAGGGGAAGCAGAGAGGAGGCTCCAGGACTCTTCGCAGGAGACCAGCGAGGAGAGCACAGGTCCTCCGCTGCCCACACCCACCTTGCGCAGAAGACTTCCGCGCAGGGAAAGTAGGCGGCGACTTGGCGTCAAAGAACTTCTTTGCTGGAAGAGGTTCAAGAAACGCCCACTGACGGATTCTGCTAGCGACTGAACAGCCACGGAGTGGATGGCTGTCCAGACAGAAACGGCTTAACCAGGCAACCTAGCCCAGAGCGGCGGTAACTTACGCACGAGCAACCCCTAAAACCATTACAGCAATCCGTCAGTCCCTGAAGTTGCTTGTGCGCAGCGACAGGCAGGGGAGCATAATGAGTCAAACCGGAGAAGCCGGCGCCACGGAGCGAGCAGCTGGAGTGCAAAATCTGGTGGAGAGGAACCGAGATTTAGAACAGCATGTGGATCTGCTGATGGCGAGGCTGGACGAACGGAGGGCTCAGGATACCATGGTCAGACCCACCCCCATCGCAAGGAAGGTACCGGGGCTGGTGCACAAGTTTGGGGGGAAGCCCCAGGACTACAACGCGTTCCGAACGGAAATAGAGTACGCTTTGGAACTGCAGCATGATGACTTTGCGGATTATGGGGAGACGGTGGCCTACATTGTGGGGCATCTGGAGGATGGGGCGCGGGAATGGATCAGGCCCCTAATGGCAACGCAAAATGCCGCCTTGAAAGACCTCAGGGAACTTTTTCGGGCAATAAATGCAATGTATTCCAGCGAAGTGGAGCAAAATGTGGTTCGACGGCAATTGATGGGGTGCAAGCAGGGGAGCCAATCAGTTAGAGACTACTGGTCGCGCTTTGCGATGTTAATCCACCGGCTTGGGTTGGATCTGGACGCTGAACCCATTCAGATGTTGTTTGAGGAGGGGTTGTCCCCAACGGTCAAGGACGAGCTTTCCCGCGCGCCCCGCCCGCAGTCGATGGATCAGCTGACCAAGGCTGTGCTTGCGATTGGTGTAAGACAGGAAGCGCGGGCTCAGGAGAAGAGCGAAGGGAGAGGGGAACGTTGCCATGACTACCGCATTCCTGAAATACCGAGGCAGCCGTCCCAGCCGGCTGAGCCAATGGAAATAGATGGCGCGCGAGAGAGAGAGGTTTCAAACTCCACTGAAGGGCGCAAGAGGGAGGGAAAGGATGGGAAAACCAACAAGAAGTGTTTCCTCTGCCAACAGCCAGGACATTTTGCCAGGGTCTGCCCTCAAAGAAAGGCCTGGCAAGGGATGGTGGGAGCTGCTGGCTATGAGGGGAAGGGGGAAACGGATCAGGCCCCGGGAAACGGCCAAGCTTGGCTGCCAATCAGCGGGGGCAGCAGCCAAGCCAGCAACCAATAGAAGTGCCCCAACCAGACCCTCCCAGGGCAGCTATAGCCATAGAAGTGGTGCTAGAACTCCCAAATGGGCACCCAGTCAAGGTGAAGGGGCTGCTGGATTCAGGCAGTTCCTGGAATTTCTTCAGCAAGGACTTCGCTCTGGAGCACCAACTCCACCTGCTGCCTCTGGATTTTCCCTTGCAAGTGACAACCATCGACGGCAGGGAACTTCTGGGAGGGGAGGTGACGCACCAGACCCCGTCAATGAGAATGAGGGTTTCCAGGCACACAGAGACCATTGCCTTTCACGTAGCCACACTGTCAGGACCCCCAATAATACTGGGAATGAGCTGGCTGGCACTGCATGATCGAGTAGTGCCATGGCATCAGCGGTCAGTCACCTTTGGGTCAGCTTACTGCTTGGAACACTGTATGGGGGGGAAACCCCAAGGATGACAGTGGCCAGGGTGGCTGGAGTGGCTGTGGAGCCAAAAGGGAAGGTACCACCCCAATATGCTGACCTGCAGGAGGTCTTCAGCGAGAGGGAGGCTGATAGACTACCCCCCCACAGTCCCTTTGACTGCCAAATCAACTTACTCCCAGGGGCTCAGCTGCCGGTGGGTAAACTGTATGCCATGTCGGACAGGGAGATGCAGGAGCTGCAGGAATTTATTGACAAGAACCTGAAAAGAGGTTTCATAAGAGAATCAAAGGCGGTGGGGGGCAGTCCGGTGTTCTTTGTGGCAAAAAGGATACTAATAAGCCCAGGCTCGTTGTGGACTACCGGGGCGTCAACCTGGTGTCAGAACCCGTGACCTTCCCAATGCCCAGGATTGACGACATTTTAACATGGGTGAGGCAGGGGAAATTTTTTACCAAGCTGGACCTCAGGGGAGCATACAATTTGATCAGGATGAGGGAGGGGGACAAATGGAAAACCACAATGTTCACCCCCCTGGGAGCCTTTGAGTACTTAGTTATGCCCTTTGGATTACAGTCGGGCTCCGCCTGCTTTCAAGCTTTCATGCACCACGTGTTGGGGTCCCTGCTGTACAAAAACTGCGTAGCCTTCTTGGATGACGTCTTAATCTATTCTGACAATGAGAAGCAACATGTCACAGATGTCAGGGAAGTGCTAAAGAGACTGCAGAAGCACCAGTTGTGGGTCAAGCTGGAAAAATGCCAATTTCACGCAAGGGAGGTCGAGTTTCTGGGGTACAAGTTGTCAGACAAGGGCCTAGCTATGGACCCCAGCAAGGTGCAGGCGGTACTGGAATGGAAGGCCCCCAAGACCCGGAAGGACGTGCAGAGGTTCCTAGGGTTCAGCAACTTCTACAGGAAGTTCATCAAGAACTTCGCCCATTTGACAGCACCCATCACAGATTGTCTCAGTAGCAAAAGGAAGTTTGTCTGGACAGAAGGGGCCCAGCAATCCTTTGAAAGCCTGAAGAAAGCGTTCGCGTCGGAAGAGCAGCTCCTGTACGTGGATCTGGAGAAGCCCATGAGGCTAGAGACCGACGCGTCAGACCAGGCCATAGGAGCCGTACTTTTGCAGCCATGAACCCAGCAAGACTGGAGGCCATGCGCCTTTTTCTCGAGGAAGCTGAGCAAGTCGGAGCAGAACTACACGGTGTATGACTGCGAATTGCTAGCTATCTATGCAGCGTTTCGCCGATGGAGACATCTGTTAATAGGGGCGCAGCACAAGATCCAGGTTTGCACGGATCACAAGAACTTGGAGTACTGGAGGACTGCGCAAGTATTCAACCAGAGACAGATTCGATGGGCACAAGAGTTCTCCAAGTTTTCCTTCGAGATCCGGTATGTGCCAGGAGAGGAGAACGTTAGAGCCGATGCTCTCTCCCGGAAGCCGGAGTACATGGAAGGAGAGGGACCGCCGGAAGCCCGACACGTGTTCCCCAAGGACAGATGGGTGTGTGGGGGAGTGTTGGTTGGGAAACGAGAACTAGCCAGTCTCACCAGGGACGACGAGTTCGCCCAAACTAAAATCAGGGAACTATGGGAAGGAAGGGAAAACCATGGAGAGTTTGAGGAAAAGGAAGGGGTACTGTACTATAAGGGACCGCTGTACGTACCGGGGGAGACCTTGAGGGGAAGGGTACTTGTGATGGGATGGTGAGCTGCTTGTGCGTAAAATCCTAGTCCCTCAGAGTTTGGCTAAGTCCACAAACCTCTGTCTGTGACGGAGCTCCTTAAGCATGGCTCCCTCAGTCGCTCATAGAATCGGACAGTGGGCGTTTACGGAACTTCTTCCAGCATAAAAGCTCCTTAACGGAAACGCGTCTTCTGGACTCTCGGCGTGACAGTTTCCGGCGAGGAGTGGGTGTCCCTACAGGAGGTCCTGAAACCTCCCCACTGTTCTCGCTTGAAGTGTCTCTGAGCCCTCCCTCCGACTCACTTTCCCTTGGAACTCCACTTCTCCCCCTGCTGGTCCCCTCCTCAGCTGAATGGTCTCTCTCACCCTCCGTGAGCCCCTTCACCTCCTGCGTCTCAGATGGCAGTTCCCTGACATCCACCTCCCCTCCAGGGCCCCCTTCACCCCCTTCCCTCCCCTCCTCTGCGGGAGGCGAGGGAGCAAAACCCCTGAAGGAACCTCCCTCATCTTCCGAAGTTTCGAACACTTCCCTCCACCTGTTGCTGTTTCCGGTTTCCAAGTACTCCTCCTCATCGGAGTCTGCTCCTTCTTCCAACTCCGATTCCCTGAATCCTTCCAGTTCCTCCTCATCGTCGGTGGTGCCAAAGTACTCCCTCCGGAACCTCGCTACTGGCTGAGGTTTCCTGGGGAACCTTTGGTGGAACGTTTCTATCAAGATCTCGTCACGGACCTCCTCTGCCGTCACCCAGGTGTTTTCCGACTCCGGCTCCCCTTCCCACGCGACCAAATACTCCACCTGATTACCCTTCCACCTGGAGTCGATGATTTCCGCCACATGGTTGCTGCTTTCCCTTTCTTCTATGGCTGGCCCCCGTGTGGATACCCCTTCACCTTCCCCCCTATATGGTGACAGTAATGACCTGTGGAATACTGGGTGCAGTTTCATGTGGTTCGGTAACCGGAGTCTGAAAGCCACTGGGTTGACCTGTTGGATGACCTCAAATGGTCCCAATCTTTTGGGTCTCAATTTCTTGCAACCCCCCTTGAACGGCAACCCTTGGGTTGATAGCCAGACCTGACTCCCCACCCTAATGGTTTCACCTTCCCTTCTGCTCTTGTCTGCCTGCCTCTTATATTCTTCTTTGGCCCTTTCTAAGTTGAGTTGGAGTTGACGATGGATCGCTTCCATCTCTTCTACAAAATGTTCAGCGGCCGGGACACTCCATCTCTCCCCTCCTTCCCCTGGAAACGCCCTGGGGTGGCACCCATAATTAGCCAAAAAGGGGCTCATCCCGGTGGACACATTCTCTGCATTATTGTAAGCAAATTCCGCTAGCGCCAACTTTTCGACCCAATCGTTCTCTCTGTCATTGACATAACACCTCAGGTATTGTTGGAGGATACCGTTTGCCCTCTCCGCCTGCCCATTGGTCTCAGGGTGCCTGGCAGTCGAAAAGTTGACCTCTACGTGCAACAAGCTCATAAGTTTCCTCCAGAATCTGGACGTGAACTGTTTCCCTCTGTCGGAGACCACCCTCAAGGGGGCGCCATGCAGCCTAAAAATATGTTCTACAAACAATTTCGCTGTCTCTTCCGCCGTGACTGCATGTGAGCAAGCTACAAAGTGACCCATCTTAGTTAACAGGTCTACTACGACTAGTATGGCGGTTTTCCCCTGGGATTTGGGCAGATCAGTCATAAAATCTATCGACACCGCCTCCCACGGTCGTTCTGGTGTGGGTAACGGTTCTAATAACCCCGCTGGCGCCCGCCTTTCTCCTTTGGCTCTCTGGCATTGGTCACACCTTCTCACATACTCCCGTACATCCTCCCTCACCTTGGGCCACCAAAACTCCCTGGTCACCAACCACATGGTCTTGTGTTGCCCAAAATGCCCCGCTGTGGGGTTGTCGTGCAGCTGTTTGAGTACTCTCCCCCTCAATTCCCCTTCGGGTATATATAGTGCCCCTTTGTAATACAATGCCCCGTTTCTTTCTTCAAAACCTCCGGGGTCTTCTCCCTCTCTCCTTAAACCTCTGAGCTTATCCTGGGCGTATTCATCATTTACCGTTCCCTCTACCAGTTCTCTTTGCCCCACCCAGGCCGCCCCACACACCCAGTGGTCCTCTGGGATAATATGTCTCTCTTCAGGCGCTCCCTCCCCCTCCAAATATTCTGGTTTGCGTGAGAGAGCGTCCGCTCTAATGTTTTCTGGACCTGGCACATAGCAGATTTCAAAATGGAATTTGGAGAACTCCTGGGCCCACCTCACTTGTCGTTGGTTGAGCACTCGTGCCGTTCTCCAATACTCCAAATTCTTGTGGTCCGTACACACTTGTACCTTATGCTGTGCGCCAATTAGTAAATGTCTCCATCTCCGGAACGCTTCGTGAATGGCGAGTAGTTCTCGGTCATATACGGTGTAGTTCCTCTCGGATTTGTTCAGCTTACGCGAAAAGAAGGCACACGGTCTCCATTCCGACTTATTGCTCCCTGGCTGAAGCAGCACCGCCCCCACCGCCCGGTCTGAGGCATCAGTTTCCACTCTCATGGGTTTTTGTAAATCCACATGCAGGAGCTGTTCTTCCGAAGCGAATGCCCTTTTCAATTCCTCAAATGCTTGCTCCGCCTCCGCCGTCCAAACGAATTTCTTCTTGCTGCTTAGACAGTCCGTGATGGGAGCCGTTAAGTGGGCAAAGTTCTTGATGAATTTACGGTAAAAGTTCCCAAACCCTAAGAACCTTTGCACATCCTTTTTCGTTTTCGGTGGCTTCCATTCCAGCACCGCCTGGACCTTGCCTGGATCCATGGCTAATCCCTTGTCTGATAAGCGGTACCCCAGGAATTCCACCTCCTTGGTGTGAAACTGACACTTCTCCAATTTCACCCACAGCTGGTTTGCTTGCAGCTGGCTCAGCACTTCCCTGACATCCTTTACATGCTGCTCCTCATTCTCTGAATATATCAGCACGTCATCGAGGAAGGCCACGCAATTCTTGTAAAGCAAAGGTCCCAGGACATGGTTCATGAGCGATTGAAAACAGGCGGAGCCTGATTGCAATCCGAATGGCATAACGAGATATTCAAAAGCCCCCAAAGGGGTGAACATGGTGGTTTTCCATTCATCCCCTTTCCTTATTCGTATCAGGTTGTATGCCCCTCTCAGGTCCAGTTTCGTGAATATCTTTCCCTTCCTCACCCTGGTCAAAATGTCATCAATCCTGGGCATGGGGAAAGTCACTGGTTCTGACACGGCATTTAGCCGCCGGTAGTCCACTACAAGCCTGGGTTTATCCGTGTTTTTTTTGTCCACAAAAAACACTGGGCTCCCCCCCACCGTTCTGGACTCTCTGATGAAGCCCCTCTTCAGGTTTTTATCAATAAACTCCCTTAACTCCTGCATTTCCCTGTCTGACATGGCGTACAGCTTGCCCACGGGGAGCTGGGCCCCAGGGACCAGGTTAATTTGGCAGTCAAAGGCTCTATGCGGTGGTAGTTTATCTGCTTCCCTTTCGCTGAAGACCTTGCTCAGGTCAGCGTATTGTTTGGGCACCTTCCCTTTGTCCGCCACTTCCGTCCCTGCTAGAAAGGCTTTTGCCCCTTCTGGCACCTTTCCTTCTCTGCAGTGTTCCAGGCAATGTGCTGACCCAAAGGAGACCACTCTCTGATGCCAGCCCACTAGCGGGTCATGCAACGCTAGCCAGCTCATTCCCAAAATGACGGGAGCCCCTCCCAGGGTGGCCACATTGAACGCTATCCTTTCGGTGTGCCTGGCCACCCTCATAACCATTGGGACGGTCTGTAGGCTAACTTCTCCTCCCAACAGCTCCCTCCCATCGATCGTGGTCACCTGCAGGGGGTTGCTTAAAGGGAGTGTCTGTATCTGGTGTTCAGCTGCAAACTCCTTACTCATAAAATTACAGGAGCTGCCTGAGTCCAACAGCGCCTTTGTCTTTAGTGGGTATCCGTTTGCCAGCTCTAGCAACACCTCTATTACTAGGGCTGGTCTTGGAGGTTCCGGAGTGGGCACTTTTACTGCTCCTTGGCCTGGCTGCAGTGCCCTGACGGTGGCAGCCAGGCGTTAGCTTTTACTGGCTCCTGGACTCCCTCCTCCTTCCCCCCAACAGCTCCCGCCATCCCTTGCCATTCCTTTCTTTGCGGGCAGACTCTGGCAAAGTGACCTGGCTGCTGGCACAGATAACATTTCTTGGCGCTCTTTTCCTCCTTCTTCCTCCCTTCACTGGGATTTGAAACTGTGCGTGCGCGTGCTGTTCCAACTTCCATCGGCTCTCCTGGCGGGAAACTCGGCTCTGGAATCTCTGGAATGCGGAAATCCCTCCAACGCTCTCCTTTCCCCTCCCGCTTCTCCAAGGCTCTTGCCTCCTGGCGCGCTCCAATGGTCAGCGCTGATTTGGTCAGCTGGTCCATAGACTCCGCCCTGGGCGCTCGGGAAAGTTCGTCTTTCACCGCCGAAGAAAGCCCCTCTTCAAAGAGCATTTGAATGGGTTCCGCCGATAGGTCCCACCCTAATTTATGTATCAACATTGTAAACTCAGTCCAGTACTCACGAACCGATCGGCTACCCTGTTTGCAAGCCATCAATTGTCTGCGCACCAGTCCCTGTTCAATCTCGCTGGAAAACATCAAATCCATGGCGCAAAAAAACTTCCTCGTGTCCTTCAGCATTTCACTATTCCCTGCCATCAGGGGTCTAACCCAGTCTCTCGCCCCCCCTTCGAGATGGCCAATCACAAACGCCACTCGCGATGCCTCGTCGGGAAAGTCGTTAAACTGCAGTTCGAGAGCATACTGCATCTCTGTCCTAAAGGCTTGGTAGTTCCTGGGGTCCCCCCCAAACTTCTGCACCAAACCTGGCATCTTTCTTGCTAGTGTAGCGCCTTTTGCCTTTTCTGCATCCTGCGCCCTCCTTTCCTCTAGCCTCGCCGTTTGCAGCGCTAGCTGGACTTCCAACACCCTGTACCTTTCTTCCAGGCTTGGACCCTCTCCAGCTCCTCCTGCTCCCCCGGCTCCGGCTGGGTTGCTCATGATGCCTCTCTGCACAAGCTGCTTTCAGGGACTGTCCGATTGCTGTGATGGGATGGTGAGCTGCTTGTGCGTAAAATCCTAGTCCCTCAGAGTTTGGCTAAGTCCACAAACCTCTGTCTGTGACGGAGCTCCTTAAGCATGGCTCCATCAGTCGCTCGTTGAATCGGACAGTGGGCGTTTACGGAACTTCTTCCAGCATAAAAGCTCCTTAACGGAAACGCGTCTTCTGGACTCTCGGCGTGACAGTTTCCGGCGAGGAGTGGGTGTCCCTACAGGAGGTCCTGAAACCTCCCCACTGTTCTCGCTTGAAGTGTCTCTGAGCCCTCCCTCCGACTCACTTTCCCTTGGAACTCCACTTCTCCCCCTGCTGGTCCCCTCCTCAGCTGAATGGTCTCTCTCACCCTCCGTGAGCCCCTTCACCTCCTGCGTCTCAGATGGCAGTTCCCTGACAGTACTCAAACAACTCCACGACAACCCAACAGTGGGGCACTTTGGTCAGCACAAGACCATGCTGCTTGTCACCAGGCAGTTCTGGTGGCCAAGGGTAAGGGAAGATGTACGGGAGTACGTACGGGGGTGCGACCGCTGCCAGAGGGCGAAGGGGGAGAGGGCGGCCCCTGCAGGGTTACTGGAACCCTTACACAAGCCGGGAAGACCCTGGGAGGTGGTGTCCATAGATTTTATGACAGATTTGCCCAAATCAAGGGGGAAGACAGCAGTCATGGTAGTAGTCGATCTACTGACAAAAATGTGCCATCTCATAGCTTGCTCACATGCGGTGACGGCAGAGGAAATGGCCAGATTGTTTGTGGATCACATCTTCAGGTTGCATGGGGCTCCCTCGAGGGTCATCTCAGATCGCGGGAAACAATTTACTTCAAGGTTCTGGAGGAAGCTCATGAGCTTGCTGCCGGTCGAGGTGGGCTTCTCGACGGCGAGACACCCGGAAACCAACGGGCAAGCGGAACGAGCGAACAGTATACTCCAGCAATACCTACGCTGCTATGTCAGCGAGAGACAGAATGATTGGGTAGAGACACTAGCGCTGGCTGAATTTGCGTACAATAATGCTGAACATGTGTCCATGGGAATGAGCCCATTCACGGTCAATTATGGGTGTCACCCCAGGGCCTTCCCGGGGAGGGGGGAGGAAGGGGGGAGCGTACCTGCAGCAGAGCAGTTTGTGGAAGAAATGGAGGCCTTGCACCAGCAACTCCAGATGAATTTGGAGCGGGCCAAGGAAATTTACAAGAGGCAGGCAGACAAGCACCGTCGGGAAGAGGAGACCATACGGGTGGGAGACCGGGTGTGGTTGTCAACCCGAGGGTTACCCTTTAAGGGAGGGTGCAAGAAGTTGCAGCCGAGGTGGCTGGGACCTTTTGAGGTAACACAGCAGGTGAACCCCATGGCATTCAGGCTCAAGCTGCCTGACAGCATGAAGTTACACCCGGTGTTCCATAGGTCCCTACTCTCTCCGTACAGGGAGGGGCGGGAATTCCTGGGACAGGAGGGAGAAGTCACCACACACCCGCAGGTAGAGGAGAGGGAACACCACAACCAAGCCACGGAAATACTCGATTCCAGGTGGCGAGGGCGCAAGGTGGAGTACTTGGTAGCTTGGGAGGGAGAACCCCGGTCAGAAGACACGTGGGTTCCCACAGAGGCAATCAATGATGGGTATCTAGTGGAAGAGTTCCACAGTCGGTTCCCACACAAACCAAAACCACCAGAGAGATTCTGGGAGGAGCAATTTGGCACCACAGACGACGAGGAGGACTTTGAGGGTTTTCCTGCCTCTGAAGAGGAGGGAGGAGAAGCGTCGGAGAGGGAAGATTCAGACTGGGAGGCCCACCCCG
This sequence comes from Podarcis raffonei, assembly GCF_027172205.1. Classification (NCBI taxonomy): domain Eukaryota; kingdom Metazoa; phylum Chordata; class Lepidosauria; order Squamata; family Lacertidae; genus Podarcis; species Podarcis raffonei. The sequence goes on along the minus strand of NC_070606.1, from coordinate 557,342 downwards.
CAGGGAGAGATCAGAGCGGGTGGGAAGCGGGTTTTGAATCCTCTGAGGATGGTGACAGCTCCTTCCGGGGATTCCCTGCATCGTCGGCCGAGGACAGGGACGAAGTTGGATCAAAAGGTCGGGCCGGGGGTGGAGGGGGTTCTGGGGGGGAGATGGATGTCAGGGAACTGCCATCGGAACTAGAGGAGGAGGCAAGGCTCCACAGTGATGCTGGAGAGGGGCCAAGCAGGGAGAGAGGCAGGTCTCCGGCTGGGGAAGAAAATCAGCGCAACACCAGGGATAGAGGGGGGTCGATGGGGGAAGCAGAGAGGAGGCTCCAGGACTCTTCGCAGGAGACCAGCGAGGAGAGCACAGGTCCTCCGCTGCCCACACCCACCCTGCACAGAAGACTTCCGCGCAGGGAAAGTAGGCGGCGACTTGGCGTCAAAGAACTTCTTTGCTGGAAGAGGTTCAAGAAACGCCCACTGACGGATTCTGCTAGCGACTGAACAGCCACGGAGTGGATGGCTGTCCAGACAGAAACGGTTTAACCAGGCAACCTAGCCCAGAGCGGCGGTAACTTACGCACGAGCAACCCCTAAAACCATTACACTGTGCATTTTAATTGTGGGCGTTTATTTTATTGTTTTGGTGAAATTGTTTTCCTATCAATTTTAACTTCATAATTTAACAATTTGAAATTCTGTAGTAGGATTTATACTTGTAAAGTACTTGGAAGCCACCTTGGCCATTAAGCAGCATATAAATAATGACAAGAAACGTGGGTAAAAGCCTCAGCGCCTAGGGCTTGCCGATCAAAAGGTCGACGGTTCGAATCCCCGTGGCAGGGTGCGCTCCCGCTGCTCGGTCCCAGCGCCTGCCAACCTAGCAGTTCGAAAGCACCCCCAGGTGCAAGTAGATAAATAGGGACCGCTTACTGGCAGGAAGGTAAACGGCGTTTCCGTGTGCTGCGCTGGCTCGCCAGATGCAGCTTTGTCACGCTGGCCACGTGACCTGGAAGTGTCTCCGGACAGCGCTGGCCCCCGGCCTCTTGAGTGAGATGGGCGCACAACCCCAGAGTCTGTCAAGACTGGCCCGTATGGGCAGGGGTACCTTTACCTTTCTTTAAATAATGACAATCATTCATCTTAATTTTATGGTGAGAGATTATGTACAACAAGTGTATTTACAGGTGTAAATAGCATCAAACAAACAAACAAAACCCTTAACAGAATAGCTTGGCTCCAGATTTAGCCATGCTTAAGAGTAGATCAATCAAGTCTAATTAAGGCCTATTAATTCACTGAGTCAACTCTTAAGTATGACTAAGGCTGGGAACCTAAATCAACCAACCTAGGAGTAAGCTCCACTGAATTCCATAGGACTTGTTTCTGAGTAGACATGATTCGGATTATGCTGTAAGTCTGGATCCAACCCACTATAGTCCAGACAGAGGGTAAACCTCTTGAAAACAACATCATAGTCAGTAGGCATAAACTGTGAGGATATTTTGACTGCTTACTTCCCTAAACAAAGAAGCAGGAAGGACTGAGAAGACAGGGCAGCTTGACTTGGAGGGGCAACAAATAACTGGGGGTGGATCATCAACAACAGCAGAATCCTATCAATGCAACCATGTATTCACTGCAAGTTAGTTGGGCATCTGGACTTGACATTATTTTGAACCTCACAAATGCATCAGAGTCAAACATTCATTAAGTGGCTTCTTGCTGTAGGTAAAACTTGCCAAGAAAAGAATGTGCAGCATATTTCAAATACACATCTTCTCTTAGTGCTGGTGGTCTTTAGGCCCGTTTCACACCTTTATGTAGCCCAGAATGGAACCCTCAACCTTCAGCTTCAGCAAAGAGTCATCTGACATTTACAGCAAGCCACACAAAAAAAGCTCTGTACTGTAGACTTCCATTTATATACTTTCCTCTTCCAAACTCTGCTTGGAATGGATGTAGCAATGAATCAGAGCTGGCTTAGCTTCCAGGCAGTGTGAGTCAACATGGGCCTATCACAACAAAACAGCTGGAAGAGCAAAAATTGTGTATTATTTCAAAATAATGCAGCATGGCAAGAATACATTATCCTTCCTGAAGGCAGGAAGAATGAACCTCAGGCCTGGAAATAAAACGGATGAAAACTGAAGTATTTGTGTGTTCGCATATGTTCCTCTGTGCACACATGAGAATTCACTGGCAGTTAATTGTTACAATTATAAATGCAATGTGTATTTATAGTTGTAAATATAATATAAATTTATATAATGATATAAATGGGGCAAAGAGATGGGAACGGAAGGGGGAAATAAGCAGTAGAGTTTATTTCCTAACTCTCACATAGAGGTCAACACATTGTGTTCAGGCTTGGCAGCCAATAATTATTTCTTCTAGCTGTCCAGAATGTACTAAATGTGCCCTTGAGAACATGCTGCACGCCTCTCCCTTTCCACTGAGAACATCCCACACAGCTGTGAGGGAAATGGTTTTACACTGCAGTTGGCATAAATCCAAATCTCTGTATAACCCTCTTTAGAAATTAAACAGTGTCCCCACCTCCCTCATCAGTTTTCAATATAGCCAGGGCTGCCAACTGAGGGTTGTGCAAGGGGCCCCATGCCAGCAGGGGCCCCAGACTCTTAGCTTTCATTTTTATGCAAGAACGTAAGAAGAGCCTACTGGATCAGGCCATTGGACCATCTAGTCCAGCATTCTGTTCTCACAGTGGCCTCTGGGAAACCTGCAAGCAGAACATGAGTACAATAGCCTTCTCCCCTTCCATGGTTTCCAGCAACTGGGATTTGGAAGCATTGCTGCCTCTGACAATGGAGGCAGAGCAAAGCCATCCTGGCTAGGAGACATCAAGAGCCCTCTCCTCTTCCTCTTTTAAAGCCATCCAAGTTAGTGGCCATCACTGCCTTCTGTGGAAGGGAGTCTATATATGTTTTGCTGAGAGTTCTGAATCTGCACATACAGGCAACCCCCAATTTGTGCAGGGGTTGCAGTCCAGGTCATGCCCCCACCCCATTGTAATGCGTGTGTGCATGGTCATGCGTCAATAGGATGCATAGAAATCAATCATTGGCTGTATTTGTTGTTTGTTGCATATTTGTATCTTGACTTTCCTGAGATAAGAATCCAATGTCTCTATTCAGACCAGGTCTCTGCATTGTTTTAGAGTTGGAATAGATGTGGCTCTAACATAGAGCCTGGCTATATACAATTGATTGTTTGGTGTGTTTGGGATGGTAGCTGGAAGCATGTAGATACAAGATCTCTATATGTTAAGTTGTGGGTGAACATATCAGACAATACAGCGTTTCTTCAAATAGCTCTACTTTATTCACAGGCCAGAACAGAACTGGGCTGAAGGGTTCAGCCAACCTGCTTATATAGAGCTCAACTACAAAGCAACAGTAACAACTTTCTGTAACTATCCAATCACTGAACATCACTTTCAATTCCTTATTTGCATATGTGGACCTGAGTGAAAACTATCTACAGTATCCCCCTGCTGGCCCAGGATGAGAACTTCAGTACATAACACCCCTCCCCACCGAGATAAGGCGTTAATTACAATCGTAATGGTTACCTTATATATAGCACTACAGGTAATGGTTCAATTAGGCACAAAAGCATCTCGGTTACATTTCACATACTTCCATTCGACCGACAGTGTTACATGTCCAATGACATAGTCTTTTAAATAAGTTGGGCACTTGGAAACTCTGCCAGACCGATGAGGACCCAGGTCTGGGGGGCTGCCCAAGGCTGTGGTGCGACCCTATGTGGTGTTGAAACCAAGTTCCCTGGATCTGCTGTTGTGGGTGGAACCGCCGTGAGTGGAGTTGGCAGAATGTCAGGCATGGCAGTGGTCTGAGTCTGTGGGGACTCTGGCAGACCCTCTGAAGCAGCTTGGTTCGGCTCCACACCCGCAGTTTGCAAGAGAGGTGTAGGGGGAGCCTTGCCATCTGTAAACGTCTGTTCCGGAGCCACAGTCGCAGTTGGGGGCACCACGGTAGTGTCCAGATCCCCAATCCTGCGCCTAAGCTGGTCTATGAGCCAGCGTCACAAACGTCCGTTTTTGAGTGCCACCTGGTACATGCAAGGTCCAGTGACTCCCACTACTGTGGCTGGCACCCAAAGGGGTTAGCTGCATGGCATGGCTGTGGCTGGTCTGGGGAGGCTGCCATCTTCTTGCGCAGCTGGGGGAGGGTATGGTCACCAAGCACCACCCATCTCCAGCAATAATGGACCTTACAGGTATTGAGCGGGCAGTGCCCACAAGTCCAATCAGGGGCGGAGGCTGCCAGGCTGCCCCTAGCCTGTTTAAGGGGGTGGCCAGATATAGGCTTTCCTCTTGGCTGACGATCCAGGGATTTTCTCACCCACTCAGTATGTTATGGGCCCTCCCAGTGGGGTAGTGGGTGAGTTAGGTTATGGACCTTGCTGTGGTTTATTCAGTTGCTATATTTGGAGCCAGGAAGGAATTTTCTCCTGCCAGCAAATTGGCTGGATTACAGGTTTTCACCTACCTCATAACAACCATCACAACTTTGGCAGATAAGGCATTGAGCTGGATTACACAACTTGACTTGAACTCTTGCTTTCACCTACTATGTACTTGCTATTAATTCCCTGCCATTGCGGCTGTTAAGGAGGGCAGCTCTGGCTCTCCACTTTTGTCTCCTCCCTGTTTTGCTCTAGGACATGGATAGGCAAACTAAGGCCCGGGGACTGGATCCAGCCCAGTTGCCTTCTGGATCCAGCCCATGGATGGTCCAGGAATCGCTGTATGGATCTGATCGTTCAGGCTGCGCCAGCGTGAGCATTCAGCGCCGCCTCCTCCCTCCCTCCTCCTAGCTTATGCCCGCCCTGCCTAGAGCTGAGAGGAAGGGGGGTGGGCTTTGTTGGTGCCGGCCCCTCTCATTCCACCGCTCATCATTCCACCACCGCCAACCCCTGCTGCTCGCAAGACACAGGTAAACAGCCACCGGGGCTCGTCCAGTGCTGCGGAGAAGGGAAGGTAGAGTTGGGGGGTGGCTTACCTGAGTAGAATGTCTCCTTTTACAGTGATACTTCAGGTTACAGACACTTCAGGTTACAGACTCCACTAACCCAGAAATAGTACCTCAGGTTAAGAACTTTGCTTCAGGGTGAGAACAGAAATTGCGCGGTGGCGGTGTCAGCAGCAGGAGGCCTCATTAGCTAAAGTGGTACCTCAGGTAAAGAACAGTTTCAGGTTAAGAACGGACCTCCAGAACGAATTAAGTTACCCGAGGTACCACTGTATTTAAAATGCATCTCTGGGTTATTTGTGGGGCCTGTCTGGTGCTCTCGCATAGAATGTTGTGTCCTTTTATTTAAAATGCATCTCTGAGTTATTTGTGGGAATTAGTTCACCCCCCAAAAAATATATATATATAGTCCGGCCCACTATAAGGTCTGAGGGACAGTGGACTGGCCCCCAACTGAAAAAGTTTGCCGACCCGTACTCTAGGAAGTACCAAGAGGATCCTTCTTCAGATGAAGGCTTTACAGGTGAGGTGGCAGGGAGCAGACTCACACCTCTACTATTTACCACTGCTACATAGAATCATAGAATCATAGAGTTGGAAGAGACCACAAGGGCCATCGAGTCCAACCCCCTGCCAAGCAGGAAACACCATCAGAGCACTCCTGACATATGGTTGTCAAGCCTCTGCTTAAAGACCTCCAAAGAAGGAGACTCCACCACACTCCTTGGCAGCAAATTCCACTGTCAAACAGTTCTTACTGTCAGGAAGTTCTTCCTAATGTTTAGGTGGAATCTTCTTTCTTGTAGTTTGGATCCATTGCTCCGTGTCCACTTCTCTGGAGCAGCAGAAAACAACCTTTCTCCCTCCTCTATGTGACATCCTTTTATATATTTGAACATGGCTATCATATCACCCCTTAACCTCCTCTTCTCCAGGCTAAACATGCCCAGCTCCCTTAGCCGTTCCTCAAGGCATCGTTTCCAGGCCTTTGACCATTTTGGTTGCCCTCCTCTGGACACTTCCACTTCTACCCCACTAACCAGGTCATCAACATTGGTTAGGAGCAGATCTAAAATGGCTGTTCCTCTTGTTGCTTCTCCCACTTTCTGGACAATGAAGTTGTCTGCAAGGCCAGTGAGGAATCTATTTGACCTTATGCTCTTGGCTGAGTTTGACATCCAACAAATATCCGGGTAATTGAAGTCCCCCATTACTGCTATCTCCCTTCCTTTTGCATGCTTGGCCATCTGTTCCAGGAAGGCATCATCTATGTCCTCTGTTTGGCTTGGGGATCTATAGTAAACTCCCACAATGAGGTCCCTGTTATTCTTCTCTCCCTTAATTTTGACCCAAATGCTCTCACTTTGGCTTTGATGTTCTAAATCTTGGATCTCTTCACAGGTATACACATCCCTGACATATAACGCCACTCCTCCTCCTTTCTTGTTTGGTCTGTTTCTCTGAAATAGATTGTATCCCTCCATTATTACATTCCAATCGTGGGACTTATCCCACCAGGTTTCAGTGATGCCTATTATGTCATATTTAGTTTGCTGTACCAAGAGCTCAAGCTCATCTTGTTTATTTCCCATGCTTTGCGCATTAGTGTACAGACATTGAAGTCCATTAATCATTCCCCCGTGTCTCTTATTTAAGGATTTTTTCCTCCCACCACTAGGTCTGCATGCTGTTTGCTCCATTTGGTCTATGACATTTGGATGATCATCTTCATCAATTGATAGACTCCTACCTTCAGGAGCACTGTCTCCCTCCCCCACATTAGTCAGTTTAAAGCCCTCCTGATGAGGTTTCTGAGATTTTTGGCAAACACATTCCTCCCAACCATTGTGAGGTGCAGCCCATCACTTGCCAGAAGTCCATCTTTAAGAAACTGCAGTCCGTGATCTAAGAATCCAAACCGTTCCTGCTTACACCATTTGCGAAGCCAGTTGTTCACTTCCACTATTTTTCCCTCTCTCCCTGGGCCACGTCGTTCAACTGGGAGGACAGATGAGATGACAATTTGTGCATTTAATTGCTTCAATTTCCAGCCCAGAGCCTCGTAGTCTCTTTTGATCTTCTGGAGGCTATTGCTTGCAGTGTCATTGGTTCCCACATGAACCAAGAGGAAGGGGTATTTGTCAGTGGGTTTTAAGATTCCTTGCAGTCGTTCAGTTACATCTTGGATCTTAGCCCCGGGGAGACAGCACACTTCCCGAGACATCTTGTCAGGCCCACAGATCACTGCTTCTGTTCCCCTCAGTAGGGAATCCCCTATCACCACTACACGTCTCCTCTTAGGTCTGGTCGGGGTTCTTCCGTGAGCTGTCCGTTCCAAGGTCGCCTGCACATTCCCTGAGGACTGACATAAATGCTCTTGGGAAGTTATGCAGTACTCAGAGCAAATGATCCTCCATTCCTCCCATCCCAGCAGTGTCCCTTGCTCTGCCAGCAGGTTGCAGCACTCCAGAATCAAAACTGATGGTGTCTGAAAGCTGTTGAAAAAATTGGCTTCCTTCTATAACTGTTTCTTTCTAGTAATTTTATCCATTCTCATAATGTCCTAGATCTTTCTCTTCCAATAACCAATTGTTGATACAACAAGTCAATCCTACTAGTCGTGGCAATCAAACTTGGAGTTGTTAGAATCAGAGTAACATAATTCATTTGTGCTTCAAATGAAATTGAACTCTGTGATTTATCCAATATTTTGATTTATTTTTCCCTAATAACCCTTAATTAAACTGCAATCACAATATGGGCAAAAGTGTCCTTACATCTCTTGCATGTTCCATATTCATTGTTGGAAACATTATACATAATTTACCTAGCATGCAATACTGTATTTGTATTAAAAAATAAATCAAGACTCCCTTTGGTGTGCATTTATTATTATTTTCACTATATGTTTACACATATAGTCTTATTCTTCTTCTGTGACAGTCAGAAACTTCATTCCAGTTCTATTTTACCAGATGTATGCCAGTATTATGTATTTTTGTTAAGCTTTTATATAGCCCAGATGAGAGACCTTTTTTTCTGTCTAGAGTAATAAATCTTATGCTATGAGATTTCTCCTCAAAGTCTACTTCTTTTATAGCAGAAATGGAGAACTGGATCTGGCAAGTCACTAGATAATTTTCTGTCTACAACTGTGTGTGTGTGTGAGAGAGAGAGAGAGAGAGAGAGAGAGAGAGAGAGAGAGAGAAGGCATGGCCACACTCACTACCCCTGGATGGCTGACCAACAGCCAAATACGGGCTTCTGGCCAAATAAATAAATAAAAATGAACCACCCACACTAGGACAACAAAGGCAGTTTCAGCTTCAAAACTAGACCTAAAGCCCCATTGGAAACAGTCTAAGTAATCAGTTCTGCCCAATAAAACAGAGCAAAGAACCACACAAGTGGTTGAACAAGTGAAGTCTTCCCTGCATCATCACAGAGAGCAAGTCTATAGCCACCCAATAGCTTGTTGTTTAATAACACTGACATGGGAAGGGTGGAGGTGGGGTAGGGTTCCCATCCTAGCAGGGGAAAACGTGTAGTGAAGCCAAAACTCACATTTAGGGGAGGCATAGAACTGTGGGTGAACGTGTAAGTTCCTTTTTAAAAAGTATTAATGTTCCTTTGGACCACATCACATTGTTGCCTGGGCAGCCCAGGACCTCCAGACACACCTGCACATATGGAGGAGAGGAGGTCACAGCAAGGAAACACAGTGGTTTGACTTCATCCCATTGCTCTCCATAGTCTCTAGCAACTTCCACATATTTAACTTATGTACAGCTTGGCAAATTTTTAAAAAATGAAACATTCAAAAGGGGGGACTATTTGTGATTTTCAGACGTGATTCCTGGAACATAATCCTTCTGGAAGTTGAAGACTACCTGTATATTAGAACTGATATGACTTCATGCTGGGATAACCATGTGCAAAACAGAACAGGAATTGTGCATCCAGTCAGCAGCCCTTTCCCATCTTGTTTTGGGTGCTATACCGCACAGCAGGTTTAGTGAGTTTCCCAGGGAGATGCAAGGACACCCCTCCACTCCTAGTTCTTTTCCTGGTCTCTGTCCTGTTCTCGCCCTCAAACTGAAAATGGACCCAGAGATGGAAAGATGCATGTCGGGGTATTCTGTGGTTGTTTGCTTGCTCTTCCTCTTGAAGTCTGGCTCCAGCTGGTTTCGTTGCTGGCAGAAGCCAATAGGGAGGCAAACAGTTGATTCCATTGGGGGGGAAACACCTCCTCCCACCTCCAAACCTTGAACCCAATAGGTGTGGTATTTAGCACTGAGGGAGGATTTAACCCACAACTGGAGGATGGTAAGAGTGACCAAGATGGGTTTAACTCTGCATGTCCTCCATTTCCATACATTTATTAACAAAGGTGCAGCAATCTCCTTTCTGTCTCAGTAGCTACTATGGAGAAATTATTTTAATGATTGAAGTATACCCTGTGGAAGATTTCCCAAGTTTGTTTTGATGCCGTGTAGATGCCTGCATATGAGACTTAACATGTGTACATGCGCTAGCCTTGGAAGAAGACACTTTGCGTTTGCCCCTCTACCTTTTTAAATTGTCAAGTCAGGTTTGCGGAGAAGCCGCCGCCACCTTTTCCTCGCTGCCTCCCCCTGGGGAGGGAAAACACATTTAGGCACAACTCGGCCTCTTCAAAAAGCCCACTGCAAACCGAAGCATTCATCTGGCCATCTAGCACGAGGAATAAATTGGGTGGAAACAGTCATGTGACAAAGGCACATGAGAACAGAAGCAGCAAACCAGGCTGGGATGTGCTGGGACTGCACAATCATTTGAGCCGACTAAAGTTATTCAGACCTAACTGTTGAGTCACTTGGATATGTGGCTTAGCAGCCAGTTTCTCTTTGTGCTCTCTGTAAGATTTCAGCAGTCTGTTTGCCTCACCTGTGAGCAGAGCAGTATGTAATCTCAGTCAAACTGTATGGAACCATGTTTATAAAGAAGTTTATTTTAATTCAGTAAAGATTTTATTCTTTAGAACTCTTTATTATTAATTTACGCTGCGCGTCAGAAACCTGCAGGTGCTCTACCTGGGCCAGGTCCACGCGGCCTGTAGGCCGGTCCTTCCGAGGGCTTCTCGCCACCAGGAAGGGCGCCTGCCTGCCCTCGGCCCCTTCCCGCGTCCCGCTCGCTCCCTCGGGCTCCGCATTCCAGGGGCAGCGCCGCTCCTCCCCGCATCCTCTGCCAACAAGATGGAGCTTTCCTGGACGTTTCCCGTCAGCTTCGATTCTTGCGGCAGCGGGGGGGGGGGACAAGCAAAGCAAGCGGCTTTGATTCCGCGTTAATCCTGAGGTGCAAAAACGGTTATTGCGGCTCTGGAGGGCCATGAGCTGATTTTAGTGCCGCTGCTCAGCTGCAGCCGGGAGGAAGCGAGGCGGGCGGCGATCCGCTTCGTCCCTCCGCAGCCGGCCTCTCGCTGCTGCTGCTGCTGCTGCCCGAGCTCCGCCGAGAGGCGGCGAAAGAGCAAGCGAGGCGGGCGAGCCACGGTGCTGCCCGCTCCGGACGCCTGGACCGGGAGCAAGCGGGGCCATTTGCTTGCGGAAGACGGGGTCTCCATAAAAGGCGGATCTACACGGATCCTCATGGATCCTCCACTTTTTAAAAAATAATTCCAACAAATGCAGTGTCAAATCACACCTAGAAGGCACGCCTACAAACTGGACTATAAAAAACGTGGATCCAACACTTTGCCGCGCTGCAGCACCACAAAAACATGGATCCGAGGCACGGATCCTCATGAATTCATATGATTTTTATATTGAAACAAAATGAAAACACCATGCTACTGTAGACCACATCTTAATCTGTAGGAGGAACCAAAGAAATCACGCATCCACTGTTTCGTGGTGCCGCAATGGCGCAAAAACATGGTTAAAAAACACGGATCCTCATGAATCCTAATGATTTTTGCACTAGATCAGCCCAAACTCACTGTCAAATTACACATCATGGCCAGGGGCACAGCATCCACCACAGAAATCACAGGTCCACGGCTTCCTGGCCATACCGTGGCCCAAAAACGTGGTTTTCAAGCACGGATCCTCATGGATCCTCACAGTTTTTGCATTGGGCAAACCCAAAGTCACTGTCAAATCACACATCATAGCCAGGGGCACAGCCTACACCACAGAAAACTCGGATCCACTCCTGCCTGGCCATACTGTGGCCCAAAAACGTGGTTCCGAAGCACAGATCCTAATGGATCCTCATGATTTTTGCACTATATCAGCCCAAAGTCACCATCAGATCAAACATCATGGCCAGGAGCACAGCATCCACCACAAAAACTTGGATCCACGGCTTCCTGGCCACTCCATGGCCCAAAAACGTGGTTTTCAAGCACGGATCCTCATGGATCCTCACACTTTTTGCATTGGGACAACCCAAACTCACCGTCAAATCACACATCATGTCCAGGGGCACAGCATCCACCACAAAAATCACGGATCCATGGTTATCTGGCCACTCCGTGGCCCAAAAACGTGGTTTTCAAGCATGGATCCTCATGGATCCTCACACTTTTTGCATTGGGACAACCCAAACTCACTGTCAAATCACACATCATAGCCAGGGGCACAGCATCCACCACAAAAAACTGAGATCCACGGTTATCTGGCAACGGCATGGCCCAAAAACGTGGTTTCGAAGCATGGATCCTCATGGATCCTCATGATTTTTGCATTGGGCCAACCCAAACTCACCGTCAAATCACACATGATTTCCAGGGGCACAGCCTGCACCACAAAAATCACGGATCCACGGCTTCCTGGCCACTCCATGGCTCAAAAACGTGGTTTTCAAGCACGGATCCTCATGGATCCTCACGCTTTTTGCATTGGGCCAACCCAAACTCACCGTCAAATCACACATCATTCCCAGGGGCACAGCATCCACCACAAAAATCACGGATCCACGGCTTCCTGGCCATACCGTGGCCCAAAAACGTGGTTTTGAAGCACGGATCCTCATGGATCCTCATGCTTTTGCATTGGGCCAACACAAACTCAATGTCAAATCACATATCATAGCCACGGCCACAGCCTGCACCACAAAAATCACGGATCCACGGCTTCCTGGCCACTCCATGGCCCAAAAACGTGGTTTTCAAGCACGGATCCTCATGGATCCTCACGCTTTTTGCATTGGGCCAACCCAAACTCACTGTCAAATCACACTTCGTGTCCAGGGGCACAGCCTGCACCACAAGAATCACGGATCCACGGCTTCCTGGCCACTCCATGGCCCAATAACGTGGTTTTCAAGCACGGATCCTCATGGATCCTCACGCTTTTTGCATTGGGACAACCCAAACTCACCGTCAAATCACACCTCATTCCCAGGAGCACAGCATCCACCACAAAAATCACGGATCCACGGCTTCCTGGCCATACCGTGGCCCAAAAACGTGGTTTTGAAGCATGGATCCTCATGATTTTTGCACAAGACCAGCCCAAAGTCACCATCAGATCAAACATCATGGCCAGGGGCACAGCATCCACCACAAAAATCATGGATCCATGGCTTCCTGGCCATACCGTGGCCCAAAAACATGGTTTTGAAGCATGGAGCCTCATGGATCCTCATGATTTTTGCACAAGATCAGCCCAAAGTCACCATCAGATCTAACATCATGGCCAGGGGCACAGCATCCACCACAAAAATAACAGATCCACGGCTTCCTGGCCATACTGTGGCCCAAAAACGTGGTTTTGAAGCACGGATCCTCATGGATCCTCACGCTTTTTGCATTGGGCCAACACAAACCAACTGTCAAATCACATATCATAGCCAGGGGCACAGCCTACACCACAAAAAACTCGGATCCACGCCTGCCTGGCCATACCGTGGCCCAAAAACGTGGTACCGAAGCATGGACCCTCATGGATCCTCATGATTTTTGCACAAGACCAGCCCAAAGTCACCATCAGATCACACATCATGTCCAGGGGCACAGCATCCACCACAAAAAACTGAGATCCACGGTCATCTGGCAACGGCATGGCCCAAAAACCTGGTTTTGAAGGTCGGATCCGCACGGATCCTAACGCTTTTTGCATTGGGCCACCCCAAATTCACTGTCATATCACACATCATATCCAGGGGCACAGCCTACACAACAAAAAACTCGGATCCACGGTTATCTGGCAACGGCATGGACCAAAAACGTGGTTTCGAAGCACGGATCCTCATGGATCCTCATTATTTTTGCACTAGATCAGCCCAAAGTCACCATCAGATCAAACATCATGGCCAGGGGCACAGCATCCACCACAAAAGTCATGGATCCATGGCTTCCTGGCCACACCGTGGCCCAAAAACGTGGTTTTGAACGTCGGATCCTCACGGATCCTAACGCTTTTTGCATTGGGCCACCCCAAATTCACTGTCAAATAACACATCATGTCCAGGGGCACAGCCTGCACCACAGAAAACTCAGATCCACGGTTATCTGGCAACGGCATGGCCCAAAGATGTGGTTTTGAAGCACGGATCCTCATGGATCCTCACGCTTTTTGCATTGGGCCAACCCAAACTCACCGTCAGATCACACGTCATAGCCAGGGGCACAGCCTGCACCACAAAAATCACGGATCCACGGCTTCCTGGTTATACCGTGGCCCAAAAACGTTGTTTTGAAGCACGGATCCTCATGGATCCTCACGCTTTTTGCACTAGATCAGCCCAAATTCACCGTCAAATCACACATCATGGCCAGGGGCACAGCCCGGACCACAACAACTGACATCCACGGCTTCCTGGCCATACCGTGGCCCCAAAACGTTGTTTTGAAGCACGGATCCTCATGGATCCTCACGCTTTTTGCACTAGATCAGCCCAAATTCACCGTCAAATCACACATCATGGCCAGGGGCACAGCCTGCACCACAAAAAACTCGGATCCACGGCTTCCTGGCAACTCCATAGCCCAAAAACATGGTTTTGAAGCACGCATCCTCATGGATCCTCATGCTTTTGGAGCATCTCCGCGCCCATTGTTCTGCCCAGACACTGATGTCCAGCACCAAGGGCCTTTTGGTGGTTCCCTCACTGTGAGAAGCAAAGCGACAAGGAACCAGGCAGAGGGCCTTCTTGGTAGTGGCGCCTGCCCTGTGGAATGTCCTCCCATTAGATGTCAAAGAGATAAACAACTACCTGACATTTAGAAGACATCTGACAGCAGCCCTGTTTAGTGACGTCTTTAATGTGTGACTTTTTAATGTATTTTTATTTCATATTTTTTTTGGGAAGCCACCCAGAGTGGCTGGGGAAACCCAGCCAGATGGGCAGGGTACAAATATATTAGTAGTAGTAGTAGTAGTACTTTGTAGGATTTGATAATCTTTATAGGTCTTTTAAATTTCTAATCTATCTATATATCTATCCCCTCCCCCTTTTCCCTTTCTGTACTTCCCTATCCTTATAAAATTGAATATATATATATATATTTAAAATTTACGGCTCCACAGTTTTCTTGGTCACCCCATATTCATTACCCGACCACCTATGCTGCTCATGGCCAGATCACTTTGGGGCACTGCCATGCTGTAAAAAGATTCTCATGAAGCACAGATCCCCATGGATCCTTAGGTTTTTTATGTTTGGTCACCCTGAAATCACTATCAAATCACACATGATGTATATGACCACAGAATGAACCACAAAAACCACAGAGCACAGCCAAGGAACAAACACTATATTAAATACTTTAATCCTCATGGATTGGCATGATTGTTAAATGGACTCCACCAAATTATATTGTAAGATCACACCAATGTCCATGGAATGACCGAAATACAAACACTATCTGAAATGGTTCTGCATTAGCAAGAACATTGAATTAAAATGACATTCATATTCATAGCTTCCACTGTGAAGAACAGCACCTGGAAATTTTTGACGCTGCTAAACCTCAAGAATATCCAAGGCAGAGATTGTGATGATCTTACCTGTGAATGTAAATTATCAAACCAACTAGATGGAGACCACCAAAGTAACCATGAAAAACAATCACCTGTCTTGCGTCAATTCAGCTACAAATGGTTCTGGGACAAAAGTTGGTTGCTTTGCGGGGGTGGTAATTATAAATGGAGGTTTAACTGCAAGTTTTCTTGCCAACAGATTTTGTCAGTGCAAACTTTGAAATAGGGGGTTTCCAACGTGGTGCCCATGGGCATCATGGTGCCTGCTGACAGCTTTCCTGGAGTCCACCACGTGTTTTTAGAAAAAGAACAGGATTAGTGGTGAATTGTGCCCAGCATGACTTCAGATTGTACATAGTTTGCATGTAAAGGGCAAGCTTGTTCTTTACTTGTTTAGATCTTTAAACTTGGGAACAGCTATTTGGCTCCATGACCACAATGACCAAAAGGGTCAGCTTCTAGAGGACTGTAAAGATCATGATTGTACTTCCCCTACCCTCAGCCCTAACTCCGTTGAGTATTTTTTGTTATGAGACTGAGTGTTTGGGGCTGATGCCGTAGCATTCTTGTCTGGGGGCTTGATGGAAAAACAGAAAAGTGACCCTCACCTAACTCTCCAATGCCCTTCAACAAGAATGCTGTAGGAAATATTGCTAAGCCCAAAGGGAGGCAATAATTTGCTTCAGCTCACCTTGTTAATGGCAGAGCAAAAGCTATGAGTGTGTCATTCTCAATCAGTCTACTTTCAGGACTGATTTTAGAACCCTCTTATATCAGGCCACAATGGGACGCGGGTGGCGCTGTGGGTAAAAGCCTCAGCGCCTAGGGCTTGCTGATTGAAAGGTCGGCGGTTCGAATCCCCGCAACGGGGTGCGCTCCCGTTGCTCGGTCCCAGCGCCTGCCAACCTAGCAGTTCGAAAGCACATCAAAGTGCAAGTAGATAAATAGGGACCGCTTACCGGCGGGAAGGTAAACGGCGTTTCCGTGTGCAGCTCTGGCTTGCCAGAGCAGCGATGTCACGCTGGCCACGTGACCCGGAAGTGTCTCCGGACAGCGCTGGCCCCCGGCCTCTTGAGTGAGATGGGCGCACAACCCTAGAGTCTGTCAAGACTGGCCCGTACGGGCAGGGGTACCTTTACCTTTTTATATCAGGCCACATGGTCACTGGAGGTGCCCCCATCATGCAAACATGACTATCCACACAGGGACCATCTATTTTTGTTTTTTTCTGATACTGGATTTTAAGTTACAGATACATCTTTTAAAACAGCTGTCAGTATATCACACTGTATTCCACTTGCCTTCCAAAGGAACATGTGGCTCTCCCCACATAGCGGGTTAGGTTGAGACTGCTGATCAGTAATTTTTATGGTAATTACAATCCTGCTTTCCCTTGTACCAGCTTACCTTGACTTTGGTAAGGCCTTTGAAAAGGTCCCCCATGATATTATTGCAAAACAACTAGTAAAATGTGGGCCAGACAAAGCTACTGTTAGGTGGATTTGTAATTGGTTGACGGGCTGAACCCAAAGATTGCTCATCAGTGGCTCACCTTCATCCTGGAAAAAAATGACTATTGGGGTTCCACAAGGTTCTGTCCTGGGCCTGGTGCTATTCAATATTTTTATAAATGATTTGGATGATGGAATAGAGGGCGTGCTAATCAAATTTGCAAATGACTGCAAACTGGGAGGAGTTGCTAATACACCAGAGGACAGGGTCAGAATTCAAAATGACCTGAATAGCCTAGAGAGCTGGGCCAAAACCAACAATATGGAGTTCAATAGGGAGAAATGTAAGGTACTACACCTGGATAGAAAAAATGAAATGCACAGGTGGGGGACACTTGGCTTGACAACAGTACCAGTGAAAGGGATCTGGGAGTCGACCACAAGCTGAATATGAGTCAACAGTGTGATGTGGCAGCTAAGAACGCCAATGCAATTCTGGGCTGCATCAATAGGAGTATAGTGTCTAGATCAAGTGAAGGAATGCTACCACACTATTCTGGTTGGTCAGACCACACCTGAAATACTGTGTCCAGTTGAAGAAGGATATTGTCAAGCTGGAACATGTCCAGAGGAGGGTGACCAAAATGTAAAAGGTCTGGAATCCAAGCCCTATGAGGAGAGAATTAGGGAGCTGGATTTGTTTAATCTAGAGAAGAGAAGATTAAGGAGTGACATGATAGCCATGTTTAAATATTTGAAGGGATGTCATGTTGAAGAGGGAGCAAGCTTGTTTTCTGCTGTTCTAGAGACTAGGATGCAGAATAATGGATTCAAACTATGGGAAAAGAGATTCCACCTGGGCGCGGTAATCCAGTCAGGGAAAAAGGGAGGCATACTATGTTTAGGGCACTGTTTCCAGCCCCTTCCCCTTTTCGGGGTGAGCATAGTGGATCCTAAAAGGGGCTGCTCAGTCATGGATACAGCTGCTGAGCTGCTCAACTGCCTCATTCCTTGAGTCAGAACGACTGAACGCCCATGTGTCGGTTCATGGCTAGGGGCTTCACATTCCTGCCCCCGTAGCCATTTAGTGATCGCCATGGGGGGAGGGTTTGGGGGGGTTGGGTTGGGTTTTTGGAAGATGCCTGTGCGTGAATTTGTTTTATGTGTGTAGATCAGTGCACACTGACCAACGCACAGTCTTCGCAGTAGGACTCTGTTCTGATGGCATGAGTAGTCATGACGAACTGGTGGATCCTATCTGCTGCAGCCTTCATCTGCCTTCACAGCCGTTGTAACACACTGCTTGTTATCACCCGTCTGTTCTGCCGTTGAGGACTTCTTGGATCATTCTTTGTCTAGCTCCTTCCCTGTTATGTACTAAGCTTGGATCCTAGAACAATAGGCAAGTAGGATCCTAGAATGCAAGAACTGATTGGCTTGCAGGAAAAGACCAATCAGGCTCCAGGAGGGAAGCAGAATCAGCCAGTCAGACGGGACTCATTGTGTAAATAATGTATATAAAAGCCTGAGGTTTTGGGGAAAATTCAGTCACTGTTTTACAAGCTGCAATAAAGAGCATGAAATCACTACAGGACTCTGAGCATATTTAATTTTCTTTGACCTTACCACCTTGGGTGACCCTGCTGGGAGTACGAGATTCCCAACGGCTTCGCTCACAAGGGTCATAGGAATGTGCAAGCCCACTCACCATGACAAGTGAGAGAACTGAGATAGATTGCACTGAGCCCTGGTCTCATTAGACAAAGTGTTCCACCAAAAAGGCTCTGGCTCTGGTTGAGGACAGCTGGATATGTTTTGGGCCAGGGACCACCAGTAGGTTGTTGTTAGATGAGCGTCACACTCATGGGGGTGTATTGGAAGATAATTCCCACAGATAAGAAAGGTCACAGACTGTTTAGGGCTTTAAAGATTAGCACCAAAACATTGAACCTGATTTGATACTCCACCCGGAGCCAATCCAGCTGATGAACAACCAACTGAATGTGGGCTCTCCACAAAGTCCAAGTAAGAACTCATGCATCTGCATTTTAGACCATTTGGAGTTTCTGGAGCAGTCTCAAGGGTAGCCCTGCATCTCTCTCTCTCTCTCTCTCTCTCTCTCTATCACACTCACTCTCTCTCTATCACATTTATACCCTGCACTCCCCGGCTCAGGTGTACAGCAAGTTAAAGTAGTCTAGTAGAGTGGTGCCTCGCAAGATGAAATTAATTTGTTCCGCGAGTTTTGTTGTCTTGCGATTTTTTTCGTCTTGCGAAGCACGGTGTCGGAAAAGTTTTGGAAAAGCTTCAAAAATCACCAAAGTCTTCAAAAACCTCAAAAAAGGCTACCACACCGCGTGCTACGAGTTGCTCCTCGAAGTCAAGTCGCAACTGTATTAACGGTGTTAAGAAAAAGGAAACAAACTTGCAAGACGTTTCCGTCTTGCGAAGCAAGCCCATAGGGAAAATTGTCTTGCGAAGCAGCTCAAAAAACCAAAAACCCTTTCGTCTTCCGAGTTTTCCGTCTTGCGAGGCATTCGTCTTGCGAGGTACCACTGTATGCAGGTGACTACTGCATGGATCACCATGGCTAGGTTGGAAAGGGACAGGTACGGTACCGATTGCCTAACCTGACATAGATTCAAAAATTCCAGTTTGGCTACATTTGTGACCAATG
Organism: Podarcis raffonei; assembly: GCF_027172205.1. Classification (NCBI taxonomy): domain Eukaryota; kingdom Metazoa; phylum Chordata; class Lepidosauria; order Squamata; family Lacertidae; genus Podarcis; species Podarcis raffonei. Next base: position 538,247 of record NC_070606.1, on the reverse strand, counting down.
CCTCCATAGAGACAGAAGCATCCAGGATCACTCAGGGACTCCTGATGGCAGCTACAGGTGACTATTGCGCCCCATGAAGAGCTGGGAGCTGGCAAACCAAACTGAAATTATTCTGGCCCAGCCATTGGACGCCCATCTTTAAAGGATAGAGATTCAGCCGACTACGTTTCCTCCATCCCAGCACACCCACCTAAAAATTGGCCAATATATCCAGGGTAGCATCTGGCCAGGGCCATGAAGCAGTAGATCCATAATGTTTGTGGTCAGATCTGTGGTTATGTACAAGATATGTGAATAAAGGGTGAATTTGGGGTTCCCCAATGCAAAAAGTGTGATGATCCATGAGGATCCGTGCTTCAAAACCATGTTTTTGAGCCATGGAGTGGCCAGGAAGCCATGGATCCGTGATTTTTGTGGTCCGGGCTGTGCCCCTGGCCATGATGTGTGATTTGATGGTGAGTTTGGGCTGATCTAGTGCAAAAAGCGTGAGGATCCATGAGGATCCGTGCTTCAAAACCACCTTTTTTGGTCCATGATATGGCCAGGAAGCCGTGGAGCTGAGTTTTTTGTTGTGCAGGCTGTGCCCCTGGACATGATGTGTGATTTGACGGTGAGTTTGGGTTGGCCCAAAGCAAAAAGCATGAGGATCCAAGAGCATCCGTGCTTCAAAACCACGTTTTTGGGCCACGGTGTGGCCAGGAAGCCGTGGATCCATGACTTTTGTGGTGGATGCTGTGCCCCTGGCCATGATGTTTGATCTGATGGTGACTTTGGGCTGATCTAGTGCAAAAATCATGAGGATCCATGAGGATCCGTGCTTCGAAACCATGTTTTTGGTCCATGGCGTTGCCAGATAACCGTGGATCCGAGTTTTTTGTTGTGTAGGCTGTGCCCCTGGATATGATGTGTGATTTGCCGTTGAGTTTTGGTTGGCCCAATGATAAAAGCGTTAGGATCCGTGAGGATCCGACCTTCAAAAACACATCTTTTGGCCATGGCGTTGCCAGATAACCGTGGATCCTAGTCTTTTGTGGTGCAGACTGTACCCCTGGACATGATGTGTGATTTGATGGTGAGTTTGGGGTGGCCCAATGCAAAAAGCATTAGGATCCATGAGGATCCGTCCTTAAAAACCATGTTTTTGGGCCCTGGTGTTGCCAGGAAGCCGTGGATCTGAGTTTTTTTGTGGTGCAGGCTGTGCCCCTGGACATGATGTGTGATCTGACGGTGAGTTTGGGTTGGCCCAATGTGAAAAGCATGAGGATCCGTCCTTCAAAACCACGTTTTTGGGCTATGGTGTTGCCAGGAAGCCGTGGATCCGAGTTTTTCTGGTGCAGGCTGTGCCCCTGGCCATGATGTGTGATTTGACAGTGAGTTTGGGGTGGCCCAATGTGAAAAGCATAAGGATCCATGAGGATCCGTCCTTCAAAACCACGTTTTTGGGCTATGGTGTTGCCAGGAAGCCGTGGATCCGAGTTTTTGTGGTGCAGGCTGTGCCCCTGGCCATGATGTGTGATTTGACAGTGAGTTTGGGGTGGCCCAATGTGAAAAGCATGAGGATCCGTCCTTCAAAACCACGTTTTTGGGCTATGGTGTTGCCAGGAAGCCGTGGATTCGAGTTTTTGTGGTGCAGGCTGTGCCCCTGGCCATGATGTGTGATTTGACAGTGAGTTTGGGGTGGCCCAATGTGAAAAGCATAAGGATCCATGAGGATCCGTCCTTCAAAACCACGTTTTTGGGCTATGGTGTTGCCAGGAAGCCGTGGATCCGAGTTTTTGTGGTGCAGGCTGTGCCCCTGGCCATGATGTGTGATTTGACAGTGAGTTTGGGGTGGCCCAATGTGAAAAGCATAAGGATCCATGAGGATCCGTGCTTCAAAACCACGTTTTTGGGCCACAATATGGCCAGGAAGCCGTGGATCCGAGTTTTTCGTGGTGCAGGCTGTGCCCATGGCCATGATGTGTGATTTGACAGTGAGTTTGAGTTGTCCCAATGCAAAAAGTGTGAGGATCCGTGAGGATCCGTGCTTCGAAACCACGTTTTTGGGCCATGGTGTGGCTAGGAAGCCGTGGATCTCAGTTTTTTGTAGTGCAGGCTGTGCCCCTGGCCATGATGTGTGATTTGACAGTGAATTTGGGCTGATCTAGTGCAAAAAGCGTGAGGATCCATGAGGATCCGTGCTTCAAAACCACGTTTTTGGTCCATGGTGTTGCCAGGAAGCGATGGATCTGAGTTTTCTGTGGTGCAGGCTGTGCCCCTGGACATGTTGTGTGATTTGACAGCGAGTTTCGGTTGGCACAATACGAAAAGCGTGAGGATCCATGAGGATCCATGCTTCAAAACCACGTTTTTGGGCCGTGGTATGACCAGGAAGCCGTGGATCCGTGTTTTTTGTGGTGGATGTTGTGCCCCTGGCCATGATGTTTGATCTGATGGTGACTTTGGGCTGATCTAGTGCAAAAATAATGAGGATCCATGAGGATCCATGCTTCAAAACCACGTTTTTGGGCCATGCCGTTGCCAGATGACCGTGGATCTGAGTTTTCTGTGGTGCAGGCTGTGCCCCTGGACATGATGTGTGACATGACAGTGAGTTTAGGGTAGCTCAATGCAAAAAGCGTGAGGATCCATGAGGATCCGTGCTTCAAAACCACGTTTTCGGGCCATGGATTTACCAGGAAGTCGTGGGTCCATGATTTTTGTGGTGCAGGCTGTGCTCCTGGCTATGATGTGTGATTTGACGGTGAGTTTGGGTTGGCCCAAAGCAAAAAGCATGAGGATCCAAGAGCATCCGTGCTTCAAAACCACGTTTTTGGGCCACGGTGTGGCCAGGAAGCCGTGGATCCATGACTTTTGTGGTGGATGCTGTGCCCCTGGCCATGATGTTTGATCTGATGGTGACTTTGGGCTGATCTAGTGCAAAAATAATGAGGATCCATGAGGATCCATGCTTCAAAACCACATTTTGGGGCCATGCCGTTGCCAGATGACCGTGGATCTGAGTTTTCTGTGGTGCAGGCTGTGCCCCTGGACATGATGTGTGACATGACAGTGAGTTTAGGGTAGCTCAATGCAAAAAGCGTGAGGATCCATGAGGATCCGTGCTTCAAAACCACGTTTTCGGGCCATGGATTTACCAGGAAGTCGTGGGTCCATGATTTTTGTGGTGCAGGCTGTGCTCCTGGCTATGATGTGTGATTTGACAGTGAGTTTGGGGTGGCCCAATGCAAGAACTGTGAGGATCCGTGAGGATCCATGCTTCGAAACCACGTTTTTGGGCCATGGTATGGCCAGGAAGCCATGGATCCGTGATTTTTGTGGTGGATGCTGTTCCCCTGGCCATGATGTTTGATCTGATGGTGACTTTGGGCTGGTCTTGTGCAAAAATCATGAGGATCCATGAGGATCCATGCTTCAAAACCACGTTTTTGGGCCACGGTATGGATCCGTGATTTTTGTGGTGTAGGCTGTGCCCCTGGCTATGATATGTGATTTGACAGTGGGTTTGGGTTGGCCCAATGCAAAAATCATGAGGATCCATGAGGATCCATGCTTCAAAACCACGTTTTTGGGCCACGGTATGGATCCGTGATTTTTGTGGTGTAGGCTGTGCCCCTGGCTATGATATGTGATTTGACAGTGGGTTTGGGTTGGCCCAATGCAAAAATCATGAGGATCCATGAGGATCCGTGCTTCAAAACCACGTTTTTGGGCCACGGTATGGCCAGGAAGCCATGGATCCGTTATTTTTGTGGTGGATGCTGTGCCCCTGGCCATGATGATTGATCTGATGGTGACTTTGGGCTGGTCTTGTGCAAAAATCATGAGGATCCATGAGGATCCATGCTTCGGAACCACATTTTTGGGCCACGGTATGGCCAGGCAGGCGTGGATCCGAGTTTTTTGTGGTGTAGGCTGTGCCCCTGGCTATGATATGTGATTTGACAGTGGGTTTGGGTTGGCCCAATGGAAAAAGCGTGAGGATCCATGAGGATCCGTGCTTCAAAACCACGTTTTTGGGCCATGGAGTGGCCAGGAAGCCATGGATCCGTGATTTTTGTGGTAGATGCTGTGCCCCTGGCCATGATGATTGATCTGATGGTGACTTTGGGCTGGTCTTGTGCAAAAATCATGAGGATCCATGAGGATCCGTGGTTCGGAACCACGTTTTTGGGCCACGGTATGGCCAGGAAGCCGTGATTTCTGTGGTGGATGCTGTGCCCATGGCCATGATGTTTGATCTGATGATGACTTTGGGCTGATCTTGTGCAAAAATCATGAGGATCCATGAGGATCCATGCTTCGGTACCACGTTTTTGAGCCACGGTATGGCCCGGCAGGCGTGGATCCGAGTTTTTTGTGGTGTAGGCTGTGCCCCTGGCTATGATATGTGATTTGACAGTGGGTTTGGGTTGGCCCAATGCAAAAAGCGTGAGGATCCATGAGGATCCGTGCTTGAAAACCACGTTTTTGGGCCATGGAGTGGCCAGGAAGCCGTGGATCCGTGTTTTTTGTGGTGCAGGCTGTGCCTCCGGACATCATGTGTGATTTGACGGTGAGTTTGGGTTGGCCCAATGCAAAAAGTGTGAGGATCCATGAGGATCCGTGCTTCAAAACCATGTTTTTGAGCCATGGAGTGGCCAGGAAGCCGAGGATCCGTAATTTTTGTGGTGCAGGTTGTGCCACTGGGAATGATGTGTGATTTGACAGTGAGTTTGGGTTGGCCCAATGCAAAAAGCGTGTGGATCCATGAAGATCCGTGCTTCAAAACCACGTTTTTGGGCCACGGTTTCGCCAGGAAGCCGTGGATCCGTGATTTTTGTGGTGGATGCTGTGCCCATGGCCATGATCTTTGATCTGATGGTGAGTTTGGGCTGATCTAGTGGAAAAATCATGAGGATCCATGAGGATCCGTGTTTTTTAACCATGTTTTTGCGCCCCTGCGCCCCCCTGAAACAGTGGATGCGTGATTTTTTGGATGCTTTCTACAGAGTAAGACATGGTCTACAGTATCATGGTGGTTTTATTTAATTTGAATGAAAAAATCATATGAATTCACGAGGATCCGTGTAGATCCGCCTTTTACGTTTTTCCCGGAAGACGCATCGCTCGCTGCGCGTCGGCCCGCGAGCGGGAACGAGAAGCACCGCGCCCGCAGGTAAGCCTGGCCGCCGAAGGGAGGCCGGGCAGGTGGGAAAGGGTCCGGCGCGCGGCTGCAGGGGACGAAGAAGCGCCACACGCGGGGGTCTCGCGCTGGGCTCCATCTGCTCCGGCGACCGGCGCGGCCTGGATCCGGGCAGCGACGTGCCGGCAGGCTGCGGAGCTGGGAGGGCGGGGCGGCTCAAGCCCGGATCCACGGTGAAGGTTTCTCCCTGGGGGCAGCCGGCTAGTCAATGTGCGGAGGAAGTAGGAAGCTGGGGTGGGTACGTGGATGAGAGAGAGGGAGAGAGAGAGATTTGGTGGGCAAATATTGCAATTGCCTCAGGACATGCGGAAGTGAACACTATTGACCACAGCTGGCTGGCTGTCACATGCTCACGGGTGGGTGTTGGCTTAGTATTTCAGACATTCGCAAGGATTGTCAGTGTTCCCGTGTAAATGTAACATTTTGTACATTCGTTGTAGTTGTGCGTATGGATGTGTACAAATTTCTTATAGTGACTATACTAGCAACTGGTGAATTTGCTCATATATGAATGCTGATAATCCCAGCTACATTTTGTGTATATCTGAAAACAGGTGACACTTCCCTATTTTTCAGACGTCCCCATGACATGGCAATCACACTGAGACAACATGTATCTTAAATTTCCAGACATAAAATTTTACTGGAATTGTCAGCATTCACCATTCAACATTCACCAGATTTCAGAGATCTCATTTAATGCTGCATGTAAAGTAGGAGAATTAGGGCATATGCCAGGCTCAATTAAGTGTTTCTAATAAGTTAACTTTCTAAATAAGTTAAATGTGCTCATGTTCTCCAACTGAAATAAATGCAGTAGCCCCATGGCTATATTGAATGCATGTAAGGCATCCCTGGCTATATTGAATGCATGTAAGGATTTGTAATTTCTGTAGTACAGTTGTCAACAATAGCAGCAAAATTTTGAAAAGAAAATTGTAGCCCTTAATAGGATGTAACAGCATTCCAGACAAAGGGAAGTGTATTAGTCCGGTCCCTTTCCATGGTGTATTCTTTAGCTGTTGTTCAAATCAGTCTTGAAGAAACTTCTGCCTGCTTCAGTTTATTTACCAGTATTTGTCCTTGGGTGTCCTTGTACAAAGATCCTTAGCTAGCAGTGCAATTCTTTTTTTTGAGTTATTACTGCATTAAAATCACCCATCAGGATAAGAGATAGCAAAGAATATTGTCATGAGTGGTGGGGAAGAGGAAGTAGGCTGTATGTGAGATCCTTCTAACCCCTTTAGGATTAAAATATAAGCCTGTCTAGCTTCCTGTGTTGAGGTGATAGCCTGGGTGATGAGCCATCAAGGGAAGCAAAGCAGAGCAGGTGAGGAGAGGCTCTGTGTAATACAGGAAATGGGTAGGGCCTCCTTGGAGATAGTTTGAAGGACAAAGCCTGAGTTGAGAGTTTGCAGTATTGTGACCTAGAGGAAAAGGCAGCAAGCTGGAGAAAGAGTCAGAGTAACATTCACAGCAATGTTTGATTTTTGTTTAAATTCAAGGCTGCAGCCATGGGAGAAACAAGACCCTTTTAGGATGTTGATGCTCTGAATCCCTCCATTGCAGGCTAAGGTTGTACATATGTGTAAATATACCATAGATAATAAAAACTCCACAGTCTCTGCCTCATTTCTGAAGGAAACACGATTCCTGAGTAAGCGCCTGGAACCCCTGAAATCTCACACCGCTCAGAGATTGTGGTGGTGCTCTACACTGGTGTTAGGAGTGGGATTTGTGTTTCCTGGAGGGGGGCCTGTGAGTGAGGGGTGCCAGAGTGGAGGGAGAAACAGCAATATTACTGGAGCAGGTCAGGTTAATGATCCAGCAGCAGTGAGGCCAGATGTTTGACAAGATGCTCCTGCAGCAAAGCCAGCAACAGATGGAACAGCAGAACCAGTGGTTCAGTGAAATGAAGCAAAAGCAGAGTGTGTGAGAAAACTCCTTGGAGAGAAAAGTGTGACTCCATGCGAGGTGGGAGCCTGGCCTGATGAGATGCAGTTGGTAAGCTGAAGACAATGCCTTGTAGAAGGGCGAGTTGGCTGGAGCTGCTTTGGGCTCTGACATGTGCTCTGCCTCTGAGCTAAGACTTGTCGAAAAGGAAGCTGCTTTATATCAGGGCAGACCTTTTGGCTCAGTATTGTCTTGTACTAACTGGCAGCCACTCTCCAGGGCGACAGGGCTCTTTCTCACCTCTATTTGAACATGCCAGAAATAGACCTTTGGACCTTCTGCATACAAAGCATGTGCAAACCACTGAGCTGTGGCCCTGTTACACTAAGCCTTGTCTTTTGGCCGGCTCTCTCTGGAGACAGCATTTACTTTTCCCTCACCATCCAGAACTCCAGATTCCCTTTGTGTCTGCTTCTTGCTCCACTGTAGCCTGTAAGATTTGAGAGGATATTGTCTTGAGGCTTCGGACAAATTGGGCTTTTTAATATTTTTTGCTAATTACATTAAGAGTAAATGAGCTTTTAAAAAACACTAAGGAGTCTTTACAATATAGCAAACTGGAGCTGCCAGTCAAGTAGTGTCCCATCTCAATTAGACAAATGGAAATTAATGTTGCATACTTTATTTGAAGGAACATTTCTAACCCCTCTTACTTGAAGAATACCAGCCTTTCAGAGCTAGGTAAATGTTATGAAAAGTGAGAAGAAAGCAGATGAAAAGTATATGTTTTAGCTATTTGGTGACTTTCTGGTTTCTGTTTGTTTGTTCCCACACTCTTGTTTAAAGATTTCTTCCTTTAGCTAGAAGTGTCTAGGATTGCCAGTTACCAACATTTGTAATTAAATGTATATGTTTCACCTTCCTCCCTTAGATGCTTAGGTTGCTTTCCTTCTTTCTGGAAAATGCCTTTCCCCATGCAAGTCAAGGTTATTAAATGACCTGCCTCCATTCTCGGTAAATCATAACCGTGGCCTATGTAAATCCACCTCTTTTGTAAAGCCACTTATTTATTTTCATTTATTGATTTCAGCTTTTTTATGCCACTTAATTGCTGAAGTTTCTAGGTAGTGTACAAAAAGATTGCATGAAGTTTTCTATTAATAAAAACAGAAAATGTACCTGGCCTATGTAAATCCACCTCTTTTGTAAAGCCACTTATTTATTTTCATTCATTTATTTATTTCAGCTTTTTTACGCCACTTAATTGCTGGAGTTTCTAGGTAGTATACAAAAAGATTGCATGAAGTTTCCTGTTAATAAACACAGAAAATGTACCAGCTGAAATAGAAGGATCTTCATCATTGCTTATTGTTGATTGTTTCCCCTCCCAGTGTTGGTTTGAGTTTGTAATTTGGTTAAAAGGGAAAAATACTGAATATGGTAAAATAATAAAAATGTTGTTAGCTATTCCTTTCAGCTTTCTGTCTCCAGATTTGATAAGCACCCCCTTTAGACCCTCTGTTCATATGGAAAGCGGGGAAATAGGTATGGTAAAAAGGAGGATTCCCTGGATGCGATGCTTAGATCCAGGATTGAGGCAAGTACTCTTTGGTGAGAGAGCCCCAGCATAGATTTGAACTCACAAAAAATGCTGCGAAGTAAAGCATGGAAATATAGGCTGTTAGACCTTTAAAATATCTCTGTCTAAGTTTCTTCCAAAGCTCCCCTCTTCCCATAGCATAGAAAGAGACCACACATTTGGTAAGTTAGAAATGGTTTACTTACAAATTCTTCAAAGGGCAGATTCATATGCTTTTCTATACAGCAGAAAGAAAAGACAGGCAATGCATCTTAGTTTCAAAAATGGTAACAGTTTCTAAATTATATGTATAGAAACACAAAGATGACTTGCTGAAGCCACACAGTCTAAGCTTGGAGCATCCAGCACAGACATCCTTACTGGTCAGGTTCACATAGTGCAGACTGTTAGTATTTCATGTATCTGATCCTGCAGATACGATTGGTGTAATTCACATGCCTGTCTGGGAAGACTGTGGGAACGGAAGACAGCCTTATCTCTCTTCCGTTGTCTGTACTGTTGGACTGTACTTTTGCTTTTACTTTGTTCTGTTTCCTCTCAGAGCTGATGAGAGAGGATGCCATGATGCTTTGTCTGTACATAGTGTGTACATAAATACGTAGATTAGCTCTATGATGTCTCACGCTTCTTGCTGTGTAATGCTAGAAGATTAGTGTTCATATATGTGGGATGTGAAACACAGAGCAGTCAAGTACAACATCCCTAGAGTGGACATAAAAAGGGGGTGTCTGGACCAGCCAGTTGGACCTTCCTGTTTCCTCCTAGGCTGGGACAGACTTCCTCTACATGTGACCAGAGGTGGGCGTGACCTCACCTATGCAGGTAACAAAATACCTCAGCGGAGGCTGCCATCTTTCTCTTTGACTACAGAAGAAGTAACATCTGCTTAGCCTAAAATGCTCTCTTGGCTCCAGCCAAGAGAGGACAAAGGAGCTGTCTGCTTATGGGATAGTTTCCAGGTGTATATTACTTTTGTAACTTAAGTCTGCCTTTTGGGATCCATTTGTGAACAGAATGTTTGAGTAAACTCTTTTTATACTTTTATAGAAGACTGTGTTGTGTCTATATTTTTATGAGGGACTAAAGGGGAAATTACCAAACGAAACTTATTTTAGAGGCTTTAGTGAACCTGAGCAAACGCATCCGCTGTGCAAGTTCAAAAAGGGGAATTTTACTCTGCTAAATTGTAGAACTTGTTAACACAAGTTGGAAAGGATATAATCAAACAATATATCCTCTCCTGCATCCCTGAACAATCCCACAATATACCATCTGGTATATGTCACTGGGCACAATGGAGAAGAAGGGAAATGCCTTTTCCAGAGCTGCGCATACCGGAGGACACTCGGACAGTGGGGGCTGCAGGAGCACCCCAGGGCGTTTTCCAGCGTGTTGATCGCGATCGACCGGTCAATCACCAGATGGATTTTGGTTGATCGCACTATGGCCAGACACGGGGGAATGATTAATGGACTTCAATGTCTGTACACTAGTGCGCAAAGCATGGGAAATAAACAAGATGAGCTTGAGCTCTTGGTACAGCAAACTAAATATGACATAATAGGAATCACTGAAACCTGGTGGGATAAGTCCCACGATTGGAATGTAATAATGGAGGGATACAATCTATTTCAGAGAAACAGACCAAACAAGAAAGGAGGAGGAGTGGCGTTATATGTCAGGGATGTGTATACCTGTGAAGTGATCCAAGATTTAGAACCTCAAAGCCAAAGTGAGAGCATTTGGGTCAAAATTAAGGGAGAGAAGAATAACAGGGACCTCATTGTGGGAGTTTACTATAGATCCCCAAGCCAAACGGAGGACATAGATGATGCCTTCCTGGAACAGATGGCCAAGCATGCAAAAGGAAGGGAGATAGTAGTAATGGGGGACTTCAATTACCCGGATATTTGTTGGATGTCAAACTCAGCCAAGAGCATAAGGTCAAACAGATTCCTCACTGGCCTTGCAGACAACTTCATTGTCCAGAAAGTGGGAGAAGCAACAAGAGGAACAGCCATTTTAGATCTGGTCCTAACCAATGTTGATGACCTGGTTAGTGGGGTAGAAGTGGAAGGATCATTAGGCGCGAGTGATCATGCTCTTCTGAAGTTTACTATACAGCGGAAAGGAGCAGCCAAGCATACTAAGACTCAATTTCTCGACTTTAAGAAAGCCGACTTCATAAAACTTAGGGAAGTGCTGGGTGAGATCCCATGGACAGTAATACTAAAAGGAAAGGGAGTTCATGATGGCTGGGAGTTTGTTAAGAGGGAGATAGTAAAAGCACAACTTCAGGCAATACCATTGAGACGGAAACATGGAAGGTGCCTAAAGAAGCCAGGGTGGCTATCTAAAGAACTTTTAACTGAGTTAAGATTAAAAAAGGATGTGTACAAAAAATGGAAAAGGGGGGAAACCACCAAAGAGGAATTCAAACAAATAGCCAGCATGTGTAGACACAAAGTCAGAAAAGCTAAAGCACAGAATGAACTCAGGCTTGCTAGAGAGGTTAAAAGCAACAAAAAAGGCTTTTATGGGTATGTTCGTAGCAAAAGGAAGAACAAAGAAACAGTGGGGTCACTCAGAGGAGAAGATGGTGAAATGCAAACAGGGGACACAGAAAGGGCTGAACTCCTCAATGCCTTCTTTGCCTCAGTCTTCTCCGATAAAGAAAACAATGCCCGACCAAAAATTTCTATTGACCAAACTAAAATATTGAATGCTCCCATCACAGCCCTAGAAGTCCAACGAGCAATAAAGAAATCTAAACTAGGAAAAACACCTGGACTAGATGGCCTACCGGCAATTTATTATAAAAAATTAGAAGAGGTGTTATTTGAGTCATTAAAGACTACAATGAATATTTTAAAATGGTAAATTACCAGAATCATGGATGAAAAGTTATATAAGCCTGATTCTAAAACACAGAACAGATTTAACATTGGTTTCCAATTACAGGCCAATATCACTCTTAAATAATGATTATAAATTATATGCTAATATCCTTTCTGAAAGAATGAAGACCATCCTCCAAACCATTATTCATCAAAGACCAAGCTGGCTTTCTCCCTGGCCGCTTAATGCAGAACATTGGAAACATCATAAACTTGCTGGAATATTTCGAGACATGATTTGATAAGCCAGCTATATTTATGTCGGTAGATGCAAAGAAAGCGTTCAATAATATTTCTTGGAGATTTATGACAACCATGATACAACAAAATGGAATTTGGGGATTTATTTTGTAAAGGAATTCAGGCTATCTATACAAAACAAAAGGCAAGAAAAATCATATAACTGAGGAATATGAAATAAGGGACCAGACAGGGCGGTCCTCTCTCTCTGTTAATATTCATATTAGTGATAGAAGTTTTAAATAAGAAAATAAGAGAGGAAAAAAATATTAAAGGTATAACATTGGGAAATAAAATATACAAACTAAGGGCATTTGCAGATGATCTTATTATCACAACTGAAAACCCAAAAGAGGGCCTCAATAAAACTTTGGAAATAATTAACAGTGACAAAACAAAACTTATGGCTAAGAACCTTACCGCCCAAGAGAAAATTTTGCCTAAAATAAAATACCTTGGAATCTGGTTAACACTGAAAAATATTAACCTCTATCAAGATAACTATATCATGACATTGTCCGAAGTCAAAGGAAATATGGAGATCTGGAGTAGATTGAAATTGTCATTTTGGGGACATATATCGGCTATTAAAATGAATGCCAAAGATGTTCTTTCTTTTTCAAACCATTCCAGTCATAGGGGGGACAGGCTGCATTACAAAGCGGCAGAGGGAAATATCTAAATTCCTCTGGCAATGACAAAGACCTAGAATAAAACATACACTGCCTAGTGACATTAAAGGGGGGGGATTTGGTCTGCCCGATTTAAAACTTTACTATGAAGCAGCCTGTCTCTTTTGGATTAGTGTTTACTTAAGAACACAGATGTATTGGATTTGGAAGGACATGACAACCGCTTTGGTTGGCATGCATATTTAAATTATGATAAGACCAAAATACATAAAGGCTTTATAAACCATAAAGTAAGAAATGTGTTGTATAAGGTTTGGGCAAAATATAAAGGCTTGTTGGAACCCCAAACCCCAAGATGGATATCTCCTTTGTTAAAGGTTGTTAAGAAGAAGAATATAAAATGAATATAAAATGAAGCTGGTTGACGTATAACTCTTTATTACTAGAGGAAGGTAATCAATTAAAGCTTAAGAACTATGATGAAATGAAAGATCAGCTCTCGGGATGGCTACAGTATCACCAACTCTTTGAGACATTTAAACAAGACAAAAAATCCGGTTTCGCCACTGAGCCCTCTAAACATTTGTCTCGGACAAACGGTGGTGGTGCAGGAAAGTGAAGGAAATATGTATCATATGTGGTGGACATGCAGGAAAATTAAAGAGTTTTGGAATCTCATTTATGATGAGATGAAAAAGATCTTTAAATTAACATTCTTTAAAAAAACACTCAAGCTTTCTTGCTTGGAATTTTAGGCAGAGAGATACCGAAAAATGTAAAAGAAATTTTCCTATACGCAACAGCCGCCACCCAAATGTTAAGTGCAATGAACTGGAAAGGGGGAAAGGTTCCAACACTAGCAAAATGGCAGAATAAATTACTAGAATATGCAGAAATGGCACAATTGACTGAGAGGTAATACAAAACAATCATTTATTCAAAAATGGGATATGTTTGAGAGATATTTACAAAACCACAATGGTGGTATGACATCTATGGCAGCGTTTGAATGACCCCTGTGTAAATTAATAATAAAGAAATAAGGAAAATTGGTACAATATTTTGTAAGAAAGTATTAGAAAATATAGAAAGATTAAGGTAATAATTATAAGTACATTCGATATCAGAATTGTTAAATAACATTGGGAGTTGATGGGAAGTTGTCAGGGAACTGCCATCGGAGAAACAGGAGGTGAAAGGGCTCACAGAGGCTGAGAGAGACTTATCCGCTGAGGAGGGGACCAGCAGGGGGAGAGGAAGAGCTCCAAGGGAAAGTGAGTCGGAGGGAGGGCTCAGAGACACTTCCAGCGAAAATAGCGGGGAGGTTTCAGGACCTCCCATAGGGACACCTACTCCTCGCCGGAAACTGTCACGCCGAGAGTCCAGAAGACGCGTTTCCGTTAAGGAGCTTTTATGCTGGAAGAAGTTCCGTAAACGCCCACTGTCCGATTCTACGAGCGACTGATGGAGCCATGCTTAAGGAGCTCCGTCACAGACAGAGGTTTGTGGACTTAGCCAAACTCTGAGGGACTAGGATTTTACGCACAAGCAGCTCACCATCCCATCACAGCAATCGGACAGTCCCTGAAAGCAGCTTGTGCAGAGAGGCATCATGAGCAACCCAGCCGGAGCCGGGGGAGCAGGAGGAGCTAGAGAGGGTCCAAGCCTGGAAGAAAGGTACAGGGTGTTGGAAGTCCAGCTAGCGCTGCAAACGGCGAGGCTAGAGGAAAGGAGGGCGCAGGATGCAGAAAAGGCAAAAGGCGCTACACTAGCAAGAAAGATGCCAGGATTGGTGCAGAAGTTTGGGGGAGACCCCAGGAACTATCAAGCCTTTAGGACAGAGATGCAGTATGCTCTCGTGCTGCAGTTTGACGACTTTCCCGACGAGGCATCGCGAGTGGCGTTTGTGATTGGCCATCTCGAAGGGGGGGCGAGAGACTGGGTTAGACCCCTGATGGCAGGGAATAGTGAAATGCTGAAGGACACGAGGAAGTTTTTTTGCGCCATGGATTTGATGTTTTCCAGCGAGATTGAACAGGGACTGGTGCGCAGACAATTGATGGCTTGTAAACAGGGTAGCCGATCGGTTCGTGAGTACTGGACTGAGTTTACAATGTTGATACATAAATTGGGGTGGGACCTATCGGCGGAACCCATTCAAATGCTTTTTGAAGAGGGGCTTTCTTCGGCGGTGAAAGACGAACTTTCCCGGGCGCCCAGGGCGGAGTCTATGGACCAGCTGACCAAATCAGCGCTGACCATTGGAGCGCGCCAGGAGGCAAGAGCCTTGGAGAAGCGCGAGGGGAAAGGAGAGCGTTGGAGGGATTTCCACATTCCAGAGATTCCGGAGCCAAATTTCCCGCCAGGAGAGCCGATGGAAGTTGGAACAGCGCGCGCGCGCGCAGTTTCAAATCCCAGTGAAGGGAGGAAGAAGGAGGGAAAGAGCACCAAGAAATGTTATCTCTGCCAGCAGCCAGGTCACTTTGCCAGTGTCTGCCCGCAAAGAAAGGAATGGCAAGGGATGGTGGGAGCTGTTGGGGGGAAGGAGGAGGGAGTCCAGGAGCCAGTAAAAGCCAACGCCTGGCTGCCACCGTCAGGGCACTGCAGCCAGGCCAAGGAGCAGTAAAAGTGCCCACTCCGGAACCTCCAAGACCAGCCCTGGTAATAGAGGTGTTGCTAGAGCTGGCAAACGGATACCCACTAAAGACAAAGGCACTGTGGACTCAGGCAGCTCCTGTAATTTTATGAGTAAGGAGTTTGCAGCTGAACACCAGATACAGATACTCCCTTTAAGCAACCCCCTGCAGGTGACCACGATCGATGGGAGGGAGCTGTTGGGAGGAGAAGTTAGCCTACAGACCGTCCCAATGGTTATGAGGGTGGCCAGGCACACCGAAAGGAGAGCGTTCAATGTGGCCACCCTGGGAGGGGCTCCCGTTATTTTGGGAATGAGCTGGCTAGCGTTGCATGATCCGCTAGTGGGCTGGCATCAGAGAGTGGTTTCCTTTGGGTCAGCACATTGCCTGGAACACTGCAGAGAGGGAAAGGTGCCAGAAGGGGCAAAAGCCTTTCTAGCAGGGACGGAAGTGGCGGACAAAGGGAAGGTGCCCAAACAATACGCTGACCTGAGCAAGGTCTTCAGCGAAAGGGAAGCAGATAAACTACCACCGCATAGAGCCTTTGACTGCCAAATTAACCTGGTCCCTGGGGCCCAGCTCCCCGTGGGCAAGCTGTACGCCATGTCAGACAGGGAAATGCAGGAGTTAAGGGAGTTTATTGATAAAAACCTGAAGAGGGGCTTCATCAGAGAGTCCAGAGCGGTGGGGGGGAGACCAGTGTTTTTTGTGGACAAAAAAAACACGGATAAACCCAGGCTTGTAGTGGACTTTAGAGCCTTAAATGCAGTGTCAGAACCAGTGGCTTTCCCCATGCCCAGAATTGATGACATTTTGACCAGGGTGAGGAAGGGAAAGATATTCACGAAACTGGACCTGAGAGGGGCATACAACCTGATACGAACAAGGAAAGGGGATGAATGGAAAACCACCATGTTCACCCCTTTGGGGGCTTTTGAATATTTAGTTATGCCATTCGGATTACAATCAGGCTCCGCATGTTTTCAATCGTTCATGAACCATGTCCTGGGACCTCTGCTCTACAAGAATTGCGTGGCCTTCCTCGATGACGTGTTGATATATTCAGAGAATGAGGAGCAGCATGTAAAGGATGTCAGGGAAGTGCTGAGCCAACTGCAAGCAAACCAGCTGTGGGTGAAATTGGAGAAGTGTCAGTTTCACACCAAGGAGGTGGAATTCCTGGGGTACCGCTTATCAGACAAGGGATTAGCCATGGATCCAGGCAAGGTCCAGGCGGTGCTGGAATGGAAGACACCGAAAATGAAAAAGGATGTGCAAAGGTTCTTAGGGTTTGGGAACTTTTACCGTAAATTCATCAAGAACTTTGCCCACTTAACGGCTCCCATCACGGACTGTCTCAGCAGCAAGAAGAAATTCGTTTGGACGGCGGAGGCGGAGCAAGCATTTGAGGAATTGAAAAGGGCATTCGCTTCGGAAGAACAGCTCCTGCATGTGGATTTACAAAAACCCATGAGAGTGGAAACTGATGCCTCAAACCGGGCGGTGGGGGCGGTGCTGCTTCAGCCGGGGAGCAATAAGTCGGAATGGAGACCGTGTGCCTTCTTTTCGCGTAAGCTGAACAAATCTGAGAGGAACTACACCGTATATGACCGAGAACTACTCGCCATTCACGAAGCATTCCGGAGATGGAGACATTTACTAATTGGTGCACAGCATAAGGTACAAGTGTGTACGGACCACAAGAATTTGGAGTATTGGAGAACGGCACGAGTGCTCAACCAACGACAAGTGAGGTGGGCCCAGGAGTTCTCCAAATTCCATTTTGAAATTTGCTATGTGCCAGGTCCAGAAAACATCAGAGCGGACGCTCTCTCACGCAAACCTGAATATTTGGAGGGGGAGGGAGCGCCTGAAGAGAGACATATTATCCCAGAGGACCGCTGGGTGTGTGGGGCGGCCTGGGTGGGGCAAAGGGAACTGGTAGAGGGAACGGTAAATGATGAATACGCCCAGAATAAGCTCAGAGGTTTAAGGAGAGAGGGAGAAGACCCCGGAGGTTTTGAAGAAAGAAACGGGGCATTGTATTACAAAGGGGCACTATATATACCCGAAGGGGAATTGAGGGGGAGAGTACTCAAACAGCTGCACGACAACCCCACAGCGGGGCATTTTGGGCAACACAAGACCATGTGGTTGGTGACCAGGGAGTTTTGGTGGCCCAAGGTGAGGGAGGATGTACGGGAGTATGTGAGAGGGTGTGACCAATGCCAGAGAGCCAAAGGAGAAAGGCGGGCGCCAGCGGGGTTATTAGAACCGTTACCCACACCAGAACGACCGTGGGAGGCGGTATCGATAGATTTTATGACTGATCTGCCTAAATCCCAGGGGAAAACCGCCATACTAGTCGTAGTAGACCTGTTAACTAAGATGGGTCACTTTGTAGCTTGCTCACATGCAGTCACGGCGGAAGAGACAGCGAAATTGTTTGTAGAACATATTTTTAGGCTGCATGGCGCCCCCTTGAGGGTGGTCTCCGACAGAGGGAAACAGTTCACGTCCAGGTTCTGGAGGAAACTTATGAGCTTGTTGCACGTAGAGGTCAACTTTTCGACTGCCAGGCACCCTGAGACCAATGGGCAGGCGGAGAGGGCAAACGGTATCCTCCAACAATACCTGAGGTGTTATGTCAATGACAGAGAGAACGATTGGGTCGAAAAGTTGGCGCTAGCGGAATTTGCCTACAATAATGCGGAGAATGTGTCCACCGGGATGAGCCCCTTTTTGGCTAATTATGGGTGCCACCCCAGGGCGTTTCCAGGGGGAGGAGGGGAGAGATGGAGTGTCCCGGCCGCCGAACATTTTGTAGAAGAAATGGAAGCGATCCATCGTCAACTCCAACTCAACTTAGAAAGGGCCAAAGAAGAATATAAGAGGCAGGCAGACAAGAGCAGAAGGGAAGGTGAAACCATTAGGGTGGGGAGTCAGGTCTGGCTATCAACCCAAGGGTTGCCGTTCAAGGGGGGTTGCAAGAAATTGAGACCCAAAAGATTGGGACCATTTGAGGTCATCCAACAGGTCAACCCAGTGGCTTTCAGACTCCGGTTACCGAACCACATGAAACTGCACCCAGTATTCCACAGGTCATTACTATCACCATATAGGGGGGAAGGTGAAGGGGTATCCACACGGGGGCCAGTCTTAGAAGAAAGGGAAAGCAGCAACCATGTGGCGGAGATCATCGACTCCAGGTGGAAGGGTAATCAGGTGGAGTATTTGGTCGCGTGGGAAGGGGAACCGGAGTCGGAAAACACCTGGGTGACGGCAGAGGAGGTCAGTGACGAGATCTTGATCGAAACGTTCCACCAAAGGTTCCCCAGGAAACCTCAGCCAGTAGCGAGGTTCCGGAGGAAGTACTTTGGCACCACCGACGATGAGGAGGAACTGGAAGGATTCAGGGAATCGGAGTTGGAAGGAGGAACAGACTCCGATGAGGAGGAGTACTTGGAAACCGGAAACAGCAACAGGTGGAGGGAAGTGTTCGAAACTTCGGAAGATGAGGGAGGTTCTTTCAGGGGTTTTGTTCCCTCGCCTCCCGCAGAGGAGGGGAGTGAAGGGGGTGAAGGGGGCCCTGGAGGGGAGGTGGATGTCAGGGAACTGCCATCGGAGAAACAGGAGGTGAAAGGGCTCACAGAGGCTGAGAGAGACTTATCCGCTGAGGAGGGGACCAGCAGGGGGAGAGGAAGAGCTCCAAGGGAAAGTGAGTCGGAGGGAGGGCTCAGAGACACTTCCAGCGAAAATAGCGGGGAGGTTTCAGGACCTCCCATAGGGACACCTACTCCTCGCCGGAAACTGTCACGCCGAGAGTCCAGAAGACGCGTTTCCGTTAAGGAGCTTTTATGCTGGAAGAAGTTCCGTAAACGCCCACTGTCCGATTCTACGAGCGACTGATGGAGCCATGCTTAAGGAGCTCCGTCACAGACAGAGGTTTGTGGACTTAGCCAAACTCTGAGGGACTAGGATTTTACGCACAAGCAGCTCACCATCCCATCACAGAAGTCTATTACATTTCTAAGAACATAGGACGAAAGAGACTGTATAAGATTGAATCAACCTATATTTGCAAATTTGTATAAGATTACTTACACAAGATTGGTTTTTTATTTATTTAAGATTGTTTTTGTTTTTATGAATTTCAATAAAGAATTATGATGTTGGGAAGAAAGAAAAGCATAAAAACCTGCAATGAGTCAACACCAAGTCCTAGGTGACAGGTGGAGAAAGTTTTTGAACCTAACAGCTGCTTTCTGTCACAGAGTACTTTCCAGAGACTGTACAACAGTGACAAAGAAGGGCAAAAGGGGTGGAACAGGGGATGTGACGTTTGCATTTGAATAGTAGACAGCACTTCAGCCACACTAAAGTCAAGGAGTTTCTACACATGAACCACATTTCTTCATCCTCACACTCAAGAGGCATTATTACAGTTCAAAGACACAATCCAACAAAGCAAAGGCATTCAAGGAAGGTGCAAACCAGAGCCAGTGACAGGTGTGACTTGAAGAGAATCCCAAGGGCTGGGTAGAGTGGTCTGTATTTGGCCCCTAGGCCCAAGGATACCTACCCTAAACTGTGGCAAGAAGCCTAGAATAAAATTTAAAATATTAACAGATGCAAAGGAAAGAGGTGGATTTGCCCTGCCAGACTTTAAACTTTACTACGAATCAGCAGCTTTTTGCTGGTTGAAAGAATGGCTACTTCTTGAAGACACAGACATTTTGGACTTGGAAGGTTTTAATAATGTATTTGGATGGCATGCATATCTGTGGTATGATAAGGTCAAAGCGCATAAAGCATTTAAAAACCATATTGTTAGGAAAGCATTGTTTAATGTTTGGATAAGATACAAGGATCTATTGAAAAATAAAACCCCAAGGTGGCTGTCACCGATGGAAGCGAAAGCTCAGAAAAAGCTCAATATGGAGGCTAAATGGCCGAAATATTGGGAAATTTTGGAACAAGATGGAGATAGATTGAAATTGCAGAGTTTTGAGAAACTAAAGAACAAAGTGCGAGACTGGCTTCATTATTATCAGATAATGGAGGCATATAATTTGGACAAGAAAATTGGCTTCCAGGTGGAAAAATCAAAATTAGAAACAGAACTGTTAGAACCCAAAACTAAGATTTTGTCAAGGATGTATAACTTGCTGTTGAAATGGAACACTCAGGATGAAACGGTGAAATCTGTTATGATTAAATGGGCACAAAATGTTGGATACAATATTATGTTTGCTGACTGGGAACAGTTATGGACCACAGGTATGAAGTTTACGGCATGTAATGCCCTAAGAGAGAATATTATGAAAATGATATACAGGTGGTACATGACCCCAGTCAAGCTAGCAAAAATCTATCATTTGCCCGATAATAAATGTTGGAAATGTAAAGAAACTGAAGGTACATTCTTTCACCTTTGGTGGACGTGCCCAAGGATTAAGGCTTTCTGGGAGACGATATATAATGAATTGAAAAAGGTATTTAAATATACCTTTTCAAAGAAACCAGAGGCCTTTCTCCTGGGCATAGTCGGCCAATCGGTGTTAAAGAAGGATAGAACTTTCTTTATGTACGCTACAACAGCAGCAAGAATACTTATTGCAAAGTATTGGAAGACACAAGATTTACCCACCCTGGAAGAGTGGCAGATGAAGGTGATGGACTATATGGAATTGACGGAAATGACTGGCAGAATTCGAGATCAGGGAGAAGAGTTGGTGGAAGAAGACTGGAAGAAATTTAAAGACTATTTACAGAAATATTGTAAAATTAATGAATGTTAGAATGATGTTGGATTCAAATTAAGTGGTTTCTAGCTGGTATAAAAAGAATATGAAAAAACGGTTTTTATAAGTAAAAATCTAATGTTATAATAACTTAAGATTAAAGATCTGGGTAGAATAAAGAGGGAAAGAAACTGCTAAGTTAATAAATTGAACTGGAATACAAAAAAGGGAGGTAAGAGGAGGTCCGGGAAATAAGTTAATGAAAAATAATGTGACGAAAATATTGATTGTTTTTAATTATTTTTATTTTGTATTTTGTATTTTTTCTTTTTCTATTTTGTAATGTAAAAACCCTAATAAAAATTTTATATAAAAAAAAATAAACTGTGGCGCCCTCCCAATTACCCATGCTGATCACTAGAAACACCACATAAACCCATTTTTGTTTCTGTGCCTTAATAATGTACTTCTGATTGGCCGCCCATTCTGGTGGACGAGAGCTCTTTCGCTTGAAAGGGCACCAGTGCTTTGAAGGTGGGGGGAAACCGCTAGAACGATGCGGTACCCCATAAACAACCTCGGATTCAGCATTCCGAGGAGCTAGTGTTCCTGCTGGTGCCTGGAGCGACTCCCCTGCTCCCCAGTAAGCTCTTGAAAAGAGCTCCGAGAGCGAGTGGGGTTGGAGACGGAGGCACTTGGGAATAGACTCGCTTCCTTCGTCGCACAAAGCTCCAAGTCTGGTGATCGTGAGTGGCCAATTCCTCCAAATAACTTCAATTGGAAAAGAGTGAGTAAAAATTAACAATTTGGATATCTATTTGGAAAGGATAGGTGTCAGAGGCTCAGGAGCAGAAGAGCAGGGGAGAGAGCAAATAGAGAGCGGAGGAGAGGAATCAGAGGGGAGCGTAGGGGAATATGACAGTGACCCGAGAGATTCCATGAGCTTCTCCAGCGAATCAGAAGATTCCCTATGGTAAGGGCGAGGGGGGTCCCAGGGGGGACGCTCCATAAACAAGGAACCAGAGGGGACTCCCAAGGGAGCAGCGGAGGATCAGGACCAGTTCCCCCACCAGAGCACAGTGGGGGGGAAGAGTCACATGAGTCAGGACCAGCTTCTCCTCCAGCGGGGAGAGAAGATGAGTCAGGGGTAACCACGCCCCCATTGGGAAGTGGGGAAACGGAGGGAAGGCCAGGTCCAGCCAGCCTCCCCGAAAGAGGGAGCAGTGACACAAGTGTAACGGTCAGAAGGAAAGTGGGAGGCTGCGCGCGCGCACCAAGTTCAAATGTGGAGGAGCGCGGGACAGCAGAAAACCCGGATTGGGAGCCAGGTCCGAAAGCCTGAAGGAGGGAAGGGGAAGAGTCAGGGGACTCAGCGTCAGAGGAGGCTAGGAGGGCTGAGACTCCGACTAGCAGGAGGACCCAGAGAAGGAAGGAACAGAGGAAGAGGTGGAGTAAGGCTAGAATCTTAAACTGGTGTCAGGGGGGAGGAGATTCAGATGGAACTTCGACGGTCTAAGGTATAGACGTAGCGTTGCGCGCTGCGCGTCTGGAAATGAAACTGAACTTCAATAAAGACTTTTTTACTTGAGGAAGAAGCAGCGTTGGTCTTGTGTGAGCTGGGACCTTGGGCAGCGCTGACAATAGGGATTTAAAAATGGAGGTCAATCCCTTCCTCTGATTAAAAGAGAAAACAGCCACAGTAGCCAAAGCCGCAATCTATAAAATACGACTTTTAAAAGACTTTTAAGTTAAACTTTGGATTCCCCCTTCTAGCAGGGGGAAGGGGGGGACACCTACTTTTCTGATTTTCTTAATCCCTGCAGAAGACAGTTTGGATTTATGAGGTTTGGAATAGCCCAAGAAAGATGTTAAATTATTTTTGTATGCCACAACGGCCGCCTGAATATTACTTGCTAAAAATTGGAAAACACAACAACTACCAACAGTGGAAGATTGGCAGATGAAGATGATGGACTTTTCGGAGCTGGCTGACCCGACTGGAAGAATCCGCGACCAGAAAGAAGAGGAGTTTCAAGAGGACTGGAGGAAATTTACTGACTATTTGAATAAATATTGTAATATAAAAAATTATAAATTACTTGAAAGAAACAAATAGACCTAGGATTAAACTAAGTTATAATTAAATAAATGGGATTTAGAATATTAAGAAAAGTGAATAAGATGGACTATAATTGGAAATTGTTTTAGTTTAATAATGATATTGGAAAGCTGTTACTTTTAACTACAAGGAAACTCAGAAGGGAGGGACTAGAGGAAGTCAACCAAGAAGTTTATATATAATTTTTTATATCTAAATAAGGTAATAAATGTAAGCACCCTGAATAGAGTCGGGAACACATTGGCAACCAATGTAGCTAATGTAAAGTGCTTGTTGCATGTGTTCAACTGCTGCCTCATTAGCACTTTTTGTATTAGCTGCAATTCACAGATAGTTTTCAAGGGTGGATCCACATATAGCACATTACAATATAGTCTAACCTGGAGGCTACCAGAGGATAAGGGGCCTTGGCCTGGCTATCTCTGTTCAGAAGTGGCTACAGTTGGTGCACCACTTGATGCTGCACATAGGTGTCTCTAGCCATTGAGGCCACAATGATAGATCAGGGAGTGCTCTCCAGCTGTGCACCTGCTCCTTCTGGGGGACACCAGCCTTGCCAGAAGAGGCAATTGTGTCAACTGCTGGACATGAGGGATCAAGTTATAATAGCTGGAAAAGGAACACAAGCAAACATATTCCTAACAAACATTTTTTCTTCTTTTTATTTTTCTTTTAACCACACTTTTTATAAATGAAATTCTTCTAATAAATTATTTTAAAAATAAAATATTAATATAATCATCATCATCATCATAATTTTTTATTTATACCCTGCCCTCCCCAGCCAAGGCCGGGCTCAAAGCGGCTTACAAGCAATAATAAAAACAAGTTGAATGATTACAACTTAAAAACAAAATTACAATACAACATTAAAATATTACAACATTAAAATAAAATGTAGCCTCAACGCAGGAGGAGAAGGAAAGAAAAAAAGAAAGAAAGAGAGGGAGCGAATCAAATTGGCTCCAAGCCAAAGGCCAGGCAGAACAACTCTGTCTTACAGGCCCTGCGGAAAGAAATCAGATTCTGCAGGGCCCTGGTCTCATGAGGCAGAGCGTTCCACCAAGCCGGAGCCAGAGTTGAAAAGGCCCTGGCTCTGGTTGAAGCCAATCTAACTTCCTTAGGGCCCGGGACCACTAGGGTGTTGCTATTTATGGACCTTGAGGCTCTCCGTGGGGCATACCGGGAGAGGCGGTCTCGTAGGTACGAGGGTCCTAGGCTGTGAAGGGCTTTAAAGGTCAAAAGCAGCACCTTAAATCTGACCCTGTACTCTACCGGGAGCCAGTGCAGTTTGAAAAGCACCGGGTGAATATGCTCCCATGGCAGAGACCCCGTGAGGAGCCTCACTGCAGCATTCTGCACCCGCTGGAGTTTCTGGGACAGCTTCAAGGGCAGCCCCACATAGAGCGAATTACAGTAGTCAAGCCTGGAGATGACCATCGCATGGATCACTGTGGCCAGGTCGGGGCGGGAAAGGTAAGGGACCAACTGCTTAGTGCGGCGAAGGTGCAAAAATGTCGCCTTGGCTGTTGCTGTAACTTGCGCCTCCATGGAAAGGGAGGCGTCAAGGATTACACCCAAACTCTTAACGGAAGGCAATGGCACTAATTGGGCCCCCGCAAGAGAAGGGAGTTGGTCCCTCATCCCCATGCCATCCCGACCCAGCCATAGGACCTCTGTCTTTGAAGGATTTAGTTTCAATCGGCTCCCACAAAACCATCTAGCCACAGCCTCCAAGCATCTGGTCAGTGTGTTTGGGGCCGCGTCGGTGTGGCCATCCATCAGCAGATAGAGCTGAGTGTCATCAGCATACTAGTGACAGCCCAGCCCAAAGCTCCGGATAATCTGGGCAAGGGGGCGCATAAAGATGTTAAAAAGCATCGGGGAGAGAATTGCGTCCTGTGGCACTCCACACACCAAGGAATGGCACGACGACATTTCCCTCCCTAGTGCCACCCTCTGTCCCCGACCAGAGATAAAAGAGCACAGCCAGTTACAGGCTATGCCCTGTATCCCCACGTCTGCGAGGTGGTGGTCCAGAAGATCATGATTGACCATGTCAAAGGCCACTGACAAATCTAAAAGGATCAGCAGTCCTGACCCGCCTCGATCCAGTTGTCTACGGAGATCATCTGTTAGGGCAACCAGAGCCATCTCGGTCCCAAAACCAGGATGGAAACCGGACTGAAATGGATCTAAAGCCGATGTTTCCTCCAGAAACCTACCAAGCTGTTCAGCAACAGCTCTCTCGATTACCTTACCCAGATATGGAAGATTTGAAACTGGGCGGTAATTGGATAGGTCTAAGGGATCTAATGAAGTTTTCTTTAAGAGTGGACACACTATTGCTTCCTTCAGTTCCCCTGGGAATGTCCCCGTGTCAAGGGACAAATTGATAATTTCAACCAGGGGGATCCGCGCAACATCTGGACACTCCCTAATCAGCCAAGATGGGCACGTGGTATCCGATCGAACACTGGACCTGAAGTCAGTCGAGGGGCCTCCAGTTCAGTAACTGTATCTAAATTGGCAGGGAGGTCACAGCTGAGCAACAGGACTTTCTCCGCAAAAATGCTCGCGAATGCCTCACAGATGTGGGTCGAATTTGTGCTTAAATTTGGTTGTCCTCCTAAGGACGTTATTGACCTAATTATTCTAAAAAGTTGTGCCGGGCGAGAGCTAGCGGATGCAATGGAAGCTGCAAAGTAAGATTTCTTAGCAGCTTTCATAAGCGTCCTATAAGATGTTCTTGAGGCTCCGTCACGAGTCCGTCGCCATACCCGCTCTAGCCGTCTGAGATCCCGCTTCATTTTCCAGAGCTCCTCAGTAAACCAAGGGGCCTGGTTTCGACGGGGTCGCAGAGGGCGCTTAGGCGCGATCTTATCAATGGCTGCCAAGAGCCAGTTATTCCAGTCCTCAACAAGGTCATCTAATGAGTCACTAGGAGGAGCAGGGTCCCGCAAGTCTTGTCGGAATCTATCAGGATCCATCTGTTTTCGCCGACGAGCCCAAATAGGTTCGCCACCCGAGCAGGGGAGGAGCGGGAAGTCAATCTTGGCTTTCAGAGCGTAGTGATCAGACCATGGCACTTCCACAGGGGGAAGCATGATCACATCTATGCCAGCCCCAAAGATCAGATCCAGCGTGTGGCCTGCTTGATGAGTGACGCCCAAAACAAACTGGGAGAGCCCTAGTGTTGCCATGGAAGTCAGTAGGTCCAGAGCCTGTGAGGAGGGAGCAGCATCGGCATGGACATTGAAGTCTCCCCAAACCAGTAGGTTTGGGAACTCCAAGGCCCAGCCCACCACCACCTCCAGCAGGTCTGACAGGGTGGCTGCCGGTGTGCTGGGTGGTTGGTACACCAGCCAGACAGCCAAGCTCTCCTTGGTGCCCCACATGAGACCAACATATTCAATGCTGGAGATCGCCGGTGATGGCAGAGCTCTGAAAGAGCAATCCTCCCAGATTAACAACACTACTCCTCCCCCCCAACCCACAGTCCACGATTGATGGAGGACATAGAAACCTGGGGGTGTTATCTCATGTAGGGAGACTACTTCGCCTTCCCGTACCCAGGTCTCCGTCACGCAAGCCAGGTCAATCCCCTGCGAGACAAAAAAGTCACACATGGTGGCGGTTTTGTTGCCTATGGACCTGGCATTGCACAGGACCAATGATGGAGGTGCATAATCCTTGTTCTCCCTACCCTCATCCCTTGGGATGGGGCATAGATTGGAAGGGGTTCGAGGATCACTGCATCTTGAAACCCTTCGCCGATAGAGATATTTAGCCCCACCGCCATTCCTCCCTAGCCCTTCAATAGTGGAAATCCCAGACCCCATACTAGCCTCCCCAATAGAGGGGTGACATCCCCTCGATAACAAGTCGTCCTTGGGCCAGGACTCCTGGGTCAAAATGGTATGGGGAAGAGGTGGAGTTTGATGGGGTAAGTATCCCTAGAAGATAAAACCCAACCAACCACACCCCAAGTGGGGGGGACAGTCCCATGGTGTTAATATATACGACAGGCAGTTTAGTAACAGCATTCAAGAAGCAGAGTAAATCAGACTAGTATAGCCCTAGCATCATGAGGGGACAGGGAATGCTAACACTTGCAGGGGAGAGGTGAGGATCCACACACCAATCCTACTCATTGCACGGCAACAATCTGAAAGGGGATGGTAAGCATGTATAGTTCAAGGCATTTTGAAGCCTCCTGGTGACTGGAAGCCCTTCTTCCGACATTTCTGGTAAGATGGGAAAGTTGGGGTGGAGTGTCCCCACAACCCCTACTTGGGTTGGCATTCATTTTGTTTGTTTGGGCCCAGTTCTCCAATCTGTTAAGGTCATTCTGCACCACAGTCATTAAGTGCAGAACCTTACATTTGTCCCTATTGAAATTCATTTGCTGTTAAGGTCATCTTTAATTCTGATTCTGGCTTCTGTGTCATTAGCTACTCCTCCCAGTTTGGTGTCATCTGCAAATTGGATGAGCATCTCCTCAATTCCTTCATCCAAATCATTTCTAAAGATGTTGCACAACAACAGGCCCAGGACAGAACTCTGTGGCACCCAGTTTGCAATTTTCTTACAGGATAATTAAGAACTGTTAATGAGTACTCTTTGTGTTATGTACTGAGGTTCTCACCCTGGGCCAGCAGGGGGATATCGTACATAGTTATGCAAATGAAGGATCGAAAGTGACATTCAGTGATTGGATAGTTTGTATGCAAATGAAGGATTGAAAGTAACGTTCAGTGATTGGCTAGTTACAGAAAATGGTTACAGTTGCATTCTAGTGGAGCTCTATATAAGCAGGCTGACTGAGCTCCTCAGTTCAGTTCTGTTCCAGCTTACAAATAAAGAGCTGTTTTGGAAGAATCGCTGTGTCGTCTGATATGTTCGCCCATAACTTAACACTGGTGACGAGGATGGGATCGATGGACATCAGAGCACAGCCAGATGCAGCCATCCTCTGAACTGAGCTGAATCACTGAGTGAAATCACTGAGCGAAATCACTGGACAGAACCAATTCAGAGCTGACTGTTCTAGCTAGAGCACTGTGTTCCATCTATCGCCCTTCACGCCAGCATTGGAATCATGGCTTCACTTGTGCCTCTACCGCCGTTTGCGCCAGCCTCTGGTTCGCTCGGTTCGACTGTTACCTCCAAGCCAACGAGCTGACAGCAGTATCAAAGGAACAGAAGCAGGGCCTATTCCTCAGCCTCTGTGGGCCTGAAGTGTTTGAGACGGCCCAAGCATTGGTTGCGCCTGAAGCAATCCAGGCAACACCATGGGACACGATCCAAGATAAGCTCCACAACCACTACGCGCCAAAGCCGTCCAAGATTGCTGCCCGCCATGCGTTTTACCACCGGAATCAGGCAGAGGGGGAGTCAATCAACAACTACACCACCGCCCTGCGACAGGCTGCAATGCACTGCGAGTTCCGAGACTTAGATGATGCCCTGATGGATCGAATCGTCTGCGGGGTCCGGGACATCCATCTGCAACGGCGTCTCCTCGCCAAGCCAGACCTCACGCTGCAGAAAGCCATTGAGGAGGCCGTAGCCTCGGAAGCTGCTGAACGCTCCGCCCAGGAGATCCGCAAGGCCAGCAGCCTGCGTCTTGCTAGGAAGCCAGTTCCAGTGCATCAAATTAATTTTATAATGAATGATTTTAGAGTGTTGTTTGTGTTGTACTTTTGTATTGTTTTATTGTTGTTAGCCGCCCTGAGCCCGGCTTCGGCTAGGCAGGGCGGGATATAAATAAAATTTATTATTATTATTATTATCACGAAGAGGCCAGCAGTGATGAGGCATCCTCCAGTGAAGACGATGACGTGCACCAGACAAAGCAGGAGCGCAGGAAGTTCCAACAGAAGTCCAAGGGCCAACCGGAATGTGCCGGCTGCGGAGGCAACCATTCCCGTGCCAAGTGTCGATTCAGAGACGCCACCTGTTGGGTGTGTTCCAGAAGGGGCCACATTGCTAAGGTCTGCCAATCGGCTCCATCTGACACTCCCCCTTCACCGACTCGCAAGTCCAAGTCTTCACTCCAGTCTGCCAAGGAAAGCTGTTTCGCTCTCACCAACTGCCGCTGCCCGTCTGGAACCACGATTGGCCAAACCGACTCGCCTATGCGACGCAAGCTGAACGTCACGGTGCTCATTGAAGGAGCTCCATGTGACATGGAGATCGATACCGGGTCTGCCCTGTCCATCGTGTCTTGGAGCACCATCAAAAGACTGGTACCCAGAGTGTCCAAAAGGCAACTCGACTCTCACTGTGTACACCTGAGAGACTACCAGGGAAATGACATTCCCGTGGTAGGCGTTGGATTTTTCGGGCCTGCTCCGACTGGTGGTGGTCGAAGGTCAGCGGCCAAGCCTCCTAGGGCTAGACTGGTTTGATGCCCTCGGCCTGGAAGTCACCGGCATCAACTGCATCTCTAACGCAGAGACTGAGGGGCTGGTCAAAGACTTTGCCGAGGTTTTTGACGGCACTTTGGGGCAATATACAGGTACGCCCATCTCCTTTAGACTTGATCCACAAGTCACCCCCATCAAGCTAAAGCCACGCCGGGTTCCCTTTGCTCTCAAGGCTAAGGTGGACGAACAACTGGACAAGCTGATCGCCCAAGGAGTTTTGGAGCCGGTTGACCACGCCAAGTGGGAAACCCCCAGCATCACGCCTGTCAAGCCAGACGGGTTGGTGAGAATCTGCGCCGACTACAAGTGCACGATCAGCAAGGCACTTCAGCAGCACGCTTACCCAGTTCCTGTTGTTCAACACCTGCTGCATTCCTTGGGTGTGGGTAAGGTCTTTGCTAAGCTGGACCTTGCCCAAGCCTATCAACAACTGCCCGTCGATGATGCCACTGCTGAAACCCAGACGATCGTCACCCACCGAGGGGCATTCCGTTGCTGCCGTTTGCAGTTCGGGGTGAGTGTGGCTCCTGGCATCTTCCAAAGCCTTATGGAGCGTCTCCTGCAAGGGCTTCCGGGCATGGTACCGTATTTTGATGACATCTTGGTGTCCGCTCCTGGGCCTCCTCGCCGGTGATCGACCAACTCCACCGGTCCTCTCGCCGCGCATGCTGTGATGGACTGTTTTCCCGGCTGCCTACCACTACCGGCTCGTCCATCGCCTGGGGAAATTGATGGGCCATGCCGACGCCCTCAGCCGTTGCCCTCTTCCAGCGTTTGTGGAAGACCCAGTTCCTGCTTCATTGTTCCTCCTGATTGAGGATCTTCCGGCAGTTTCCTGTATCGGCTGCCACTGTGGCCTCCTCAACTGCCCAGGATCGCACCATCAGCCGTGTGCTCAACTGGGTGTGGAGGGGGTGGCCACAAGGGCCTTTTGCATCGGAGTTCCAGCCCTTTGCAACCAGGCAACATGAACTCTCGGCTCATCACAGCTGTCTGCTGTGGGGAGACTGCGTTGTGATTCCCCAAAGACTCCATCAACGTGTCCTGGAGGCTCTGCATGCTGGCCACCCAGGAATCGTCAAAATGAAGGCATTGGCTCGGTGTTACGTCTGGTGGCCTAACATGGATGATGCCATCACTGCCTGGGTTACCGCCTGTCAAGCGTGCCAAGAATTGAGGCCTGTGCCACCGGCAGCTAAGGGACACACCTGGGAGACGCCCAAGACACCCTGGTCGAGGGCGCACATCGATCTGGCCGGCCCCTTTCACGGCCGGACCTTTATGGTAGTGGTGGACGCCTATTCC
The DNA here is from genome assembly GCF_027172205.1 of Podarcis raffonei. Taxonomy (NCBI): domain Eukaryota; kingdom Metazoa; phylum Chordata; class Lepidosauria; order Squamata; family Lacertidae; genus Podarcis; species Podarcis raffonei. The sequence continues at coordinate 507,565 of NC_070606.1, read as the reverse complement.
AAATGGCTGGAGGTGGCCCTGATGCCCTCCACCACTACTGAGGCCATCATCCAGGTGCTGCGAGGCCTCTTTGCGGTCCTTGTCTCCGACAACAGACCGCAGTTCACGTCAGGCACTTTTGAGCGGTATCTTTTGGGACTGAGCATCCGCCATGCCCTAACGGCAGCATTTCATCCATCCAGCAACGGGCAAGCAGAGATAATGGTGCGCTCGGCAAAAGAGGCACTGGCGCGCCTGAACTGGGGAGACTGGCATGAGCGGGACACCAAATACTGGTTCATACAACACATCACCCCTCATGCAGCCACAGGGCAGAGTCCTGCTGAACTGCTTATGGGCCGCCGCCTCAGGTCCCCGTTCGACCGGCTGCACCCAGACTTTGCCGTGGCCGAACCCCCAGGCTGTGCCAATGCACCACGGTCATTTGTTCCCGGAAACCAGGTCTTTGCCCAGAACTTTGTGGGGGACATTCCTTGGGTGCCAGCCACAGTAGTGGGAGTCACTGGACCTCGCTCGTACCAGGTGGCACTCGAAGACGGACGCTTGTGGCGCCGGCACATAGACCAGCTTAGGCGCAGGGTTGGGGACTTGGACACTACCGTGGTGTCCCCAGCTGCGCTCGTGGCTCCGGAACAGACACTTACAGATGGTGAGGCTCCACCTACACCTCTCTCGCAAACTGCCGGCGTGGAGCCGAACCAAGCTGCTTCAGAGGGTCTGCCAGACTTACCACAGACTCAGACCACTGCCGTGCCTGATATTCCACCAACTCCACTTGCGGAGATTTCACCCACAGCAGCAGATCCAGGGGACTTGGTTTCAACGCCACCTAGGGTCGCACCACAGCCTCAGCAAGAATTGTGTGGCCCCTCTTTTGGGTAAATAAATCCTGCGTCCAGTCAGGCTTCCCTGCGTGGCTCTGCTGGGGAGCTGACCTGGCAGGAGAGCAGAGTAGCAGCGGTCCTGCGTCCGTGTGAGATGAGGGATAAATCAAGTCCAAAGACAGTTCGGTTCTTATCTCTAGAAGCGTTTATTTACAAAGCAGTAAATCCATCAGAAACCTCCGACATTCTCTGTGCTCCAAAAGCACACATGCAGCCTCCGAGCTGAGCTGCGTCTCAGGCAGAAGCGAAAGCAAGTCTGAACAGTGACATAGACTGTGACGCACTTCTCTGCGTTAAGCTCCTCCCAGATACAGGACACCACGGAGTTTTAAACCTGTCAGTTCCAAACTCCACACCCCCCGGACTTGGCTACCAGTCCCCAGCGGTCTGGCAGAGTTTCCAAGCGCCCAACTTATTTAAAGGACTGTGTTGTTGGACATGTATCACTGTTGGTCTAAGTATGTGAAATGTAACCGATATGCTTTTGTGCCTAATTGAACCATTACGTGTAGTGCTGTATATAAGGAAACCATTACGATTGTAACTAATGCCTTATCTCGGTGGGGAGGGGTGTTATGTACTGAAGTTCTCACCCTGGGCCAGCAGGGGGATACTGTAGATAGTTATGCAAATGAAGGATCAAAAGTGACGTTCAGTGATTGGCTAGTTACAGAAAATGGTTACTATTGAATTCTAGTGGAGCTCTATATAAGCAGGCTGACCGAGCTCCTCAGTTCAGTTCTGTTCCAGCTTACAAATAATGAGCTGCTTTGGAAGAATCGCTGTGTGGTCTGATATGTTCGCCCACAACTTAACACTTTGAGTTCAGTCAACCAGCTACAAATCCACCTGACAGTTACCTCATCCAGCCCATATCTTACCTGCTTCTCCACAAGAAAATTATGGGGGACTTTGTCAAAAGGCTTTCTGAAATCAAGATACACTACATCCATAGCATTCTGCTGAATCAACTAAGCTTGTAACTCTATCAAAAAAGGGAAGATGAATTATCTGGCATGATTTGTTTTTGAGAAGCCCATGCTGAGGCCTAGTAATCACAGCATTCTTTTCTAAGTGCTCACAGACCAACTGTGGAATTAAGAAGCATAGGCCATGGCCCCAGAAGCCAGCGGTTTACTTCCAGTATCTTCCTCTCTCTTTCTTGGCCATGACCTTCAACAGGAATGAGTGATGAAAAAAACTACCTGTGCCCCAAGGCCCTTCAGTCTCCTGCCCAGAGTCTCATAGTCTCATAAGTCAAAGGCTGTGTCTAGCAGCACTGTTTGTACCCACATGAATCAGAAGAAAGGTGTTTTGGTCAGTGGGCTTTATAAGACTTGGCAACCTCTCTGTCTTATCATGAATATTTGCACCTGGAAGGCAGCACACCTCCTGGGACATCCTGTTACCTCTGCACACTACTGCTTCTGTCCCCCACTACCACCACACCTCTTCTGGGGAGTGGCAGGAATCATTCTATACACTGTACCTTCCCACAGCCATGTCAGTGTATTCTGAGGTCTGCAGCTGATGTCCTTACCCCTCTAGCCCTCCAAGGTGAGGACAGGGGGTCAATTTTGTAGCTGCAGTGACACAGCATGGTTTCTGACAGTCCTGCTTTTGTGTCATATTTCTTCAGGGGTTTGTCTCTTGCAGTGGGCAATCTTTCTTCTCCCTAAGGGTACTTCACCTGTGCCGTTGTACCAGGACAATCTACTCATCTTGCCCAATAACTCAAATGTGGATAAGCAGGCCTCAGATTGCTGTATCTTCTCTTCCAGCAAGGCTTCCAGCTTGCACTTACTGCAGGTGTAGTTTCATACCCTTTCAGGCAGGAAGAGTTACTTTGCTCAGGTGTTACAGGTCATTGCAGCAGTTTCCTTGCTGTCCATGTCTTTTGGTCCTATGTACACCATGAGATAGCATTCTTGACTTCCTCCTCAAAACACCCTTGCAAATCTCCCTGTTTACAAGTCCTGTTCACAAACTCCCAGAGGCTATAATCAGTTAAGTAGAACTGCTGCTCACTGTAACTCCTCCTCCACCCTTCATTTTCATCCAAAGATCACAGGGCAGTTCACAATATAAAAATACAAAAGAACACAAAAGACATAATAAAGCACAAACAAACCAATAACCGCTCTCCAATATGAGTTTATAGTGTGCCTATGCTGAGAAATGACACAGTGCTAACATAAAATTCCTTTAAAAAAAAACAGGATAGCCCTTTTCTCATAAACTTTGAAACCAATGGGCCATCAGATTGTGGATACCTTGGGCTAAAAGTTTTGTTCCCAAATCTTGAAACAAATTTCCAAGCATCTGTTTATATGACTGTATGCATGCCGTAGGAAGAATGGCTTAACATGGGTGATTACTCACAGCTTACATCATAGGTTATTTCATCAGACCTGACCTAGATTTCTGAAATACCAAGCAGTCTTTCAATCTTCTTTCTACATGTGCTGTCATGTTTGGCCAGTATAGGGCAGCCCACCCCCTCCCTTAGCATTCTCCTATACCCAAGTGGCCTTCATGTATTCTTTGCAGCATATCTTACTGTAAAACCTTGGGTACAGTATGGTACCCTTGAGCAATATTTAGAATATTTAGAATATGGGCTTAGAACTTGCTGGTTTGGACAACTCATCCCCATTTCTGCATTTACCTTCTGTGGGGTTTCATCCTGACCTAGGCAAATGCTGACCACATCTTTTCTGAAATCGTTATCAGTCTTTTGATCAGGTTCACATGCATTATGTCAGTGTCAGGTACTGATGCCTCTGTTCTTTCACAATCTGTTGTCATGGTATCTGCTATCAGCAGTCCTTTCCCAGGCTTGCAGGCTACAGTTGTAGACAAAAAAAAAATGCAACTGGTGGAGGGGTGTCTGATAATCCTTGAAGTGTGATGGAAACTAGTGGTTTGTGATCTGTTTCTTCCAAAATGGGGCCCCCATCAATAAAGACACGGAGCTTTCTGCATCCATAGACTCATGCCCTGGCTTCTTTTTCTGTTGGTGCATACTGACATTCAGTCTTGGTGAGTTCCTATGGTGCATAAGGTTCCCACAACTCCCCACATTGCTGCTATAAAACAGCATCTATGTCATTCTTAGAGGCATGTGTGGACAACTCGGTTGCTCTCTTGCCCCTTCACCTTTATCAGCAGCAGAGAATTGAAACTGCATTTAGTCAAAAGCCATCTCAACATGAGGGGGAAATATGGGGGCACATTTCCAGGAAGTCTATGAAAAGCTTTGTGCATCATAATGGATAGGTGCTGCACAACAACCATCATTGTGGTCTGCATATCGATATCATATAATTGCCTGGAAATCTCTGCCCTGGCCCAGTCATAGCCCCTTGCAATTAGAGGGGCTGGTGAAAAGCCTAATGCTGAAAATAGTGAACACACCATGACTTCCTAAGAGTTATTCCCTATTTCATATGCCAATAGAACCAAAGGGAAAACCATCTTAAAGACTATCTTTGGCCCATAATAGATGACTGCCTTCTGTACCAGCATTCTCACTGGGAGGAAAGCTGTCACTAATTGCACAGTAGCTTTAGAGATATACAAGAGCCCTGCAGTGTAGTTCACCATTGTACCCCTAGAGCAGGTTGGAGGGCTGTGCTGAAAAACAATAACTTAGAATCATAGCAGAATCATAGCACTGTAGAGTTGGAAGGGACCCTGAGGATCATCTAGTCCAACCCCCTGCAATGCAGGAATATACAGGGATCGAACCTGCAACCTTGGCGTTATCAGCACCATGGTCTAACCAACTGAGCTAACCTATAGGAGCCCTGCAATGTAAACCCCTGTGAATGTTGCCAATCAAGGGTGCTTTGTACTCTCCCCAATCCCCCATACCTCTCAAGTTTCAGAAAAGGTCAATATGCTTAAATTACACTCTCGAAGCTCCTCTCAAGCCATATCCAGATTTAATTGAATATAGAAACTTCCTTTGACTTGCATGAAGGCTGATTGTTCAAAAACTAAAACCCAAGGGTCTTCTGTTTTTGATGCTAACTGTTGTTTTTTCAACTTTGTCAGGCTCAGATAACAAGCGCACCAAGGATGCACTGCAATATTTTGTTGTGAGACCAGTTTTTTACATTGCTTTTAGGCAGATCTAAGGTTTCCAGTTTCACTAGAAACTTGGGTGCATGCTGCTGTCTTGAGCATTACCTTCACCTGTAGCCCCCCACAAATCCCTCCCTTCCTTCCATGGTTTGCATTAATCATAGTGTAGCACTGTATCTTCACTGGCACTAATACTGGGCTGGGTATGTGTCAGGTGAAGCCCCTTGCATTTCAAAGGTATGTATGAGAGGACCGTTCTTGACACCATACCTGCAAGACATGTGCCTCTGGTCACAGGCAGTGTCCCCTTTCTCATGGTTGCTGTTATGTACTGAGTTGAATAGGATCCAAACTGCAGCGGTCTGATTGGTCCTAGAACAATAGGCTCCAAAATGCAGCAGTCTGATTGGTCCTAGAACAAAAGGATTCAGAATGCAGCAGTCTGATTGGTCCTAGAACAATGCAGCAGTATGATTGGTCGGCAGGAGCCACCCAATCCAGCTCCAGAAAGAAGTGAATCCACAACCTGATTGGCCTACAGAAGAATTCCGGAATTAGCCAATCACGTGCAGCCCATTGTGTAAATAATGTATATAAAGCAGATACTTTGAGGGGACTTCCATTCCCTCCTCACCACTATGAGCTGTATAAAGAGCATGAAATCCACTCTTGACTCTGAGTATATTTCACTGGCGACGAGGATGGGATACCGCTGAGCTGACCGCCACACACAGCACCGCAGCACCGCCACCTGCCACACCGCTGCTTTTCACCGTGTATCCAGGCTTCAGCTCCAGGACCCAAGGAACTCAGAACGCAACCAACAGCAGCTTCTCGCCGTTCAACCCAGCATCCGGAGACTGGGAAGCGTATGCCTCCCGTTTCACCTTCCTCCTAGAAGCCAAAGGGGTCACTGACGAGGAAGATGCCAAGAAGAGGGCAATATTCTTCAGCGTCTGCGGAGAGGAGATGTTTGAAATTGCCCGGGCTCTTCTTGCACCTGAAGACGTCGTTACTGTTCCATACAAAACAATAATGGAACGGCTGAAGGGGCACTTTTCTCCGCAGCCCTCAGTGGTGGCTCGTCGAAATGCCTTCTACGCAAAGCGGCAAGCCCCTGGGGAAACCATAACTGGGTTTGTGACCTCTCTCCACCAAGCCGCCCAGTTCTGCAACTTCTCAGAATTGGAGAACATGCTTCGTGACCACCTCATCGGTGGCCTGAAGGATGAGAAGCTGCAATGACGCCTCTACGCTAAGAAGAACCTAACGTTCCAGGTCGCCCTGGAGGAGGCCCTGGCAACAGAAGCTGCCGAGAGGTCGACGCAAGAGGCACGACCAAGCCTGCCGTCCCAACCAAGGGTCCACCACGAAGACCTCACTGACGACTCAGGATCTGACAGGGAGGAGGTGCACCGAGTACAGCAGCGCACTCAAGCAGCACACAGACCACAGCTGCCTCGACGAGAAGGAGGGAACTGCGCAAGCTGCGGGGAGAGTCACGAGAGGAGGACCTGCCGTTTCCGCAATGCAGAGTGCAGGCAGTGCGGAAAATTGGGACACATCGCCCGGGTGTGTCGGGCTCGGCCCACCCGACGCCAGGCATCAGATGACCGATCCAAGAGCCCCAGGGCCTAGGGCCCAACGCACCAAGGCAACTCGACGGAGCTCACAGACATCCAGGTATACCAGTTGCCCCACCCCAACGTAGAGAAAATTTATGTAGAGGTACAGATAGAGGGGGGCCCGTGCCACATGTAGCTTGACACGGGTTCAACTCTATCCATAATCTCGGCAAGGACCTTAAGTAAACTGTGTCCTAGTGGGGGACCCAAACTCAGGCCGGCCCCATTCACCCTCCAGGACTTCCAGAAATGTAAGGTCCCCACAATGGGGGTGGGGACCTTCAGGGTGCAATATCGAGTGCGGACGCGGCAACTGGACTTGCTTGTGGTACATTAGCTTACTGGGATTGGCATGGTTTGGACCACTGGGGCTAGCCGTCACCGGGGTGAACCACACTAGCTTACAAGTGGACGTGGACGCCATATGCAAGGAATTTCCAGGGGTTTTCAATGGGAAATTGGGACAGTATACGCCCCCCCCATTGCTCTACAGCTTGACCCCGCAGTACGAGCTGCCAGGCTTAAGGCCCGCCGGGTCCCATTTGCCCTGAAACCCCGTATAGACGAGGAATTGGACTGGCTTGTGGGGCAAGGAGTGCTGGAGCCGGTGCCTAATGCCCCCTGGGAAACCCCAATCATCACACCTGTCAAGCCTAATGGTTCGATCCGCATCTGCGCAGACTACAAATGTACCATAAACAAGGCCCTCACGGCGCACGCATACCCAGTGCCAGTGGTCAGCCATGTCATTGCCACCCTGGCTGGGTCAAAAATTTTTGGCAAGCTGGACTTGGCCCAAGCATATCAACAGCTGCCAGTAGATGAGGCCACAGCAGACGCACAGACGATTGTGACGCACAGAGGAGCGTTCAGGGTAAAGCGGCTGTAATTCGGTGTCAGCGTGGCACCAGGCATATTCCAGAATCTAATGGACTCTCTCCTTAAAGGGAATCCTGGCGTCACCCCCTTCTTCGATGATGTGTTGGTTGCTGGGCCCACACCAGAGGAGTTTGAGGACCACCTCCACACCGTTCTGCACCGTTTCCAGAAGGCGGGTCTCAAGGTGAAGCGGGAAAAATGTCTACTAGGAGTGCCCCAGGTGGACTTTCTGGGATTTATGGTGGACGCAGAAGGGGTCCACCTGACTAGGGACAAGGTACGGGCCATTTGTGATGCCCCGGCACCCAAGAGCAAGACTGAACTTCAGGCCTTCTTGGGACTATTGAACTTTTACCATTCCTTCCTTCCCCACAAGGCAGCGGTAGCAGAGCCCCTAAACAGACTCCTGGACAAGCGGGCCCCTTGGGTGTGGGGCCAGCGCCAGGAGGCCACATTCCAAGCAGTCAAGGACTTGCTTGTCTCAAACTCGGTCTTGGCACACTTTGATGAGAGGCTGCCAGTGGTGCTAGCATGCGACGCCTCGCCCTATGGCATTGGCGCTGTCCTGGGACACCAACTCCTGGATGGAAGAGAGGTACCGGTGGCATACTTTTCCCAGACACTCAACGCAACCGAGCGGAACTACTCGCAAATTGACAAGGAGGGTCTGGCAATCGTGAAGGGAGTAAAAAAATTCCATGATTTCTTGTACGGGCGGCCCTTTACTGTGGTGACTGACCACAAGCCGTTGCTTGGCTTGTTTGCCCCCGAAAAGCAGACCCCCCAAGTGCTGTCTCCTCGCGTCCTCAGGTGGTCAATTTTCCTTGCCAGCTACCAGTATGCATTGATTGGGAAGGCGATGGGCCATGCGGACGCCCTCAGCAGGCTACCACTACCGAAAACAGGCCCCGACCCAGCACCTGCACAAGAGGTTATGAACCTGGAGCTGCTTCCCGACTGCCCCATTCAGGCACAAGAAGTTGCACACCATTCCAAGAAAGATAGGGTCATCTCCCGGGTCCTGGACTGGGTGTGGAGGGGATGGCCCAGCAGCAGCCCTGGGCCAGAATTCACCAGCTACACAACCCGCAAACATGAACTGTCGGCCCACAAGGGGTGCCTGTTATGGGGAAGCAGGGTTGTTGTTCCCCAGCCCCTCCGAAAAAGGGTCCTCACAGCCCTACACGAGACACACCCAGGGGTAGTGAGAATGAAGGCCCTTGCCAGGAGTTATGTGTGGTGGCCGGGGATCGACGAAGAGATAGAGGCCTGGGTCAAACACTGCCAGGCCTGCCAAGAATCCCGCCCAGATCCCCCAAGGGCCCCAGTCCAGTCCTGGGAGTCCGCCCGAGCACCATGGTCACGCCTGCATGTGGACTTCACTGGCCCATTTCAGGGGAAAACATTCTTCATAGTGGTGGACTCCTACACCAAATGACTGGAAGTCGCACTGGTACCGTCCACTTCTACGTCCGCAGCCATCAGGGTACTACGCAGGCTGTTTGCAACCCACGGACTCCCTGACACTCTCATCTCAGACAACGGGACCGCATTTACGTCAGGAGAATTCCAAACCTTCACAGCGCAGAATGCCATCCGCCACATCCGTTCGGTGCCATTCCACCCTGTCACCAATGGCCAAGCAGAACGCATGGTGCGGACCACCAAGGACACCCTCCGCCACATGACGCAAGGGGATTGGGAGTACTGCCTTGCCACATTCCTTCTAGCACAGCACAGCACCCCCAGCTCAACGACTGGCCGGAGCCCCGCTGAACTACTAATGGGTCGGCGCCTTGCAATCAGATTGGATCGCCTTCACCCAGATAGAGCTCAGAATTAGGTAGTGGTGGGGGGAGGCAGGAACCCCCGGACCTTCGTGGCCCAGGACCCAGTGTACGCAAAGAATTTTGGGGCAGGCCCAGCATGGGTACCCGCCACAGTCACCAGGGTCACTGGCCCCGTGTCATACAAGGTGCTATTCTTCATAGTGGTGGACTATGGGGGATGGGGGACAATGCTGGCACCACCACTGCGACCAGATACGGCGGCGATTCCTGGGAGAAAACCAGGAGGAGGACAGGTCAGAGGAGTCCCAAGGGAACAGTGGGGCAGTGAGGCTCATAGAACAGGAGGGGCCAGCAGGAGAGGCAGAATCAGTAAATACAGAGAGGACACGTGAGGCCGAAAGGACACTGGAACCAGAACCACGACTGAGCAAGCTGGTTGCAACAGACCAAACGGCCCCATCACAGCCAGCATCCTTGGAACACGAGCCAGAACCTGAACCCCGGACCAGGGAACACCCCAGGCCGCAACGCACACGTAGGCCGCCGGCGTACCTTGAGGACTATGAATGCGACCTCCCGGGCAGGACTAGAACTTAGAGGGGAGCGGTGTTATGTACTGAGCTGAATAGGATCCAAACTGCAGCAGTCTGATTGGTCCTAGAACAATAGGATTCAGAATGCAGCAGTCTGATTGGTCCTAGAACAATGCAGCAGTATGATCGGTCTGCAGGAGCCACCCAATCCAGCTATAGAAAGAAGTGAATCCACAACCTGATTGGCCTACAGGAGAATTCCGGAATTAGCCAATCTTGTGCAGCCCATCGTGTAAATAATGTATATAAAGCAGATACTTTGAGGGGACTTCCATTCCCTCCTCACCACTATGAGCTGAATAAAGAGCATGAAATCCACTCTCGACTCTGAGTATATTTCAGTTGCTGAATGAGGTTTATGATTTCTGGGTGCTTTTGCAGCTGGGGTGCAGCTAGACCACACCATCTCCCAACTCATGAGCGCTTCTGACTTGGGAAGAGGTTTGTTGGATTCCACCTCTGGTAAGTGTTAATTACCCCTGTAGGTCAGTTCTAGTTTCATGAAAAAGCAAGAAAGGGAGTAGCCTACAACACAATTCCCGTCATATAACTTGTAATGTTAGATACGCACTGCAGCCTATGTGCTGCTTTCTTTAAAATGTTTGGCTTACCTACCGGTAGTTCCTAGGCATTGTTCCATCCAGGCTGCTTTCAGGGTTCAGCCTGCTTACTGTGTCATGTACTTTCAGATCATTTTCTGTTAATGCAAAAATAGGCTTTTGCACTCAAGTTAGCTGTCCTTATCAGTGTAATTTAAATGCATTCCATCTGATTATCCTTATTTTTTCCAGTGGTATTTCTCAAACAGAAGTTTATAGCTTACATATTCTTTTCCAACAAATTGTAATAACACCATACATTCCCTTTGATTCTGCCGAGAATATGTAAGGAAAACAATAAAAATTTACTTTAAAAAACAAACAAACAGAAGCTTATAGCTGAGCATGTATCTTAAGTCTAGATACCAAAATTGTTTGCTTGCTAGATGATATTGAAAGACATTACTTATTTGCTTTTCAACATCTGTGGAAATATTTCATAGACTCATAGAATTGTAGACTTGGAAGGATCCCTAGGGACACCTAGTTCAGCCCCCTGCAATGCAGGAATCCGAACTAGATCATCCATGAACTTTCCCCCTTCTCTTCCTCCCCCCACCCCTTTGGTTTAGGTCTGTTGGGGTGTCTGCTATGAAATTCCCTTTGCAATTCTGGGGCATGAATATGCTCTGCATATTCCCACGACCAATCTTCAGTCCCATACCCCTTCCATGCTATCAGGTACTGCAACCTTTTCCTTCTCCAGTGTGAGTCCAGGATCCGCTCCCCTTCGAACTCCTTCTCTCTCTTTACTTCTACAGGAGGTGGGGGCGCTTCCCTAGTGTTCTGGTAGGGATGTGCAGGGACTATTGGGGATAACACAGCTCTATGGAATACTGGGTGTATCTTCATGGAAGCTGGCAATCTAAGTCTGAACATTACAGGATTTATCTGTTCTATAACTTTGAATGTCCCCAGCCTCTGAGGGTCCAATTTCCTGCACCTACCTTTTTGGGGCAAATCTTTCTGGGGCAAAAGTGGGGTCCCCCACTTTTATCTCACTACCTGGTTGTCTATGGGCATCTGCCGCTCTTTTGTATGACTTCTTGGCTGCGTCCAAACGTTCTCTCAACAAATTCTGAATAGCAGCCAATTCTTCTACAAACACATCTGCTGCTGGTACCAACAGGTTGTCAGTCTGCAAAGGGAAGGCACATGGGGAATGTCCATAACTGGCAAAAGGATCTGCTGAGTTGATGCATGAAGTGTGTTACTGTACATGAATTCCACCAGGGGCAACTTCGACACCCAATCATCTTGCTGATAGTTTACATAACACCTGAGGTATTGCTGCCACATGGCATTAGTCCTTTCTGATATACCGTTCATCTCTGGGTGCCATGCCGACGTGAGGCACACTTCCACCTGGAGTAGTTGAATGAGCTTCTTCCAGAATTGTGAGGTAAATTGGGTTCTGCAATCCGAAATCACTTTAAGGGGTAGTCCATGCAACTTGAAGACAGGATCCACAAAGAGCTGTGCTGTCTCTTGTGCTGTTGGTAACCTCTTGCAGGGCACGAAGTGTGCCATCTTTGTGAACAGGTCCACCACTATCCAGATTACTGTTTGCTGCTACGACTCTGGTCAGTAATAAAGTCCATGGCTATAGCTTCCCATGGTCTTTTTGGTATAGGGAGCAGTTGGAGCAATCCGGCAGACACTTCCTTGGGCCTCTTTGCCCGCTGGCAAGTTTCATAGAATCATAGAATCATAGAGTTGGAAGAGACCACAAGGGCCATCGAGTCCAACCTCCTGCCAAGCAGGAAACACCATCAGAGCACTCCTGGCATATGGTTGTCAAGCCTCTGCTTAAAGACCTCCAAAGAAGGAGACTCCACCACACTCCTTGGCAGCAAATTCCACTGTCGAACAGCTCTTACTGTCAGGAAGTTCTTCCTAATGTTTAGGTGGAATCTTCTTTCTTGTAGTTTGGATCCATTGCTCCGTGTCCGCTTCTCTGGAGCAGCAGAAAACAACCTTTCTCCCTCCTCTATGTGACATCCTTTTATATATTTGAACATGGCTATCATATCACCCCTTAACCTCCTCTTCTCCAGGCTAAACATGCCCAGCTCCCTTAGCCGTTCCTCATAAGGCATCGTTTCCAGGCCTTTGACCATTTTGGTTGCCCTCCTCTGGACACGTTCCAGTTTGTCAGTGTCCTTCTTGAACTGTGGTGCCCAGAACTGGACACAGTACTCCAGGTGAGGTCTGACCAGAGCAGAATACAGTGGCACTATTACTTCCCTTGATCTAGATGCTATACGCCTATTGATGCAGCCCAGAATTGCATTGGCTTTTTTAGCTGCCGCGTCACACTGTTGGCTCATGTCAAGTTTGTGGTCAACCAAGACTCCTAGATCCTTTTCACATGTACTGCTCTCAAGCCAGGTGTCACCCATCTTGTATTTGTGCCTCTCATTTTTTTTGCTCCCTGTTAAAATTCATCTTGTTTGTTTTGGCCCAGTTCTCCAATCTGTCAAGGTCGTTTTGAAGTGTGATCCTGTCCTCTGGGGTGTTAGCCACCCCTCCCAGTTTGGTGTCATCTGCAAATTTGATCAGGATGCCCTTGAGCCCATCATCCAAGTCGTTGATAAAGATGTTGAATAAGACTGGGCCCAAGACAGAACCCTGTGGCACCCCACTAGTCACTCTTCTCCAGGATGAAGAGGAACCATTGATGAGCACCCTTTGGGTTCGGTCAGTCAGCCAGTTACAAATCCACTGAGTGGTAGCATAGTCAAGACCGCATTTTACCAGCTTCTTTACAAGAATATCATGGGGCACCTTGTCAAATGCCTTGCTGAAATCAAGGTAGGCTACATCCACTGCGTTCCCTTCATCTACCAGGCTTGTAATTCTGTCAAAAAACGAGATCAGGTTAGTCTGACATGACTTATTTTTCAGAAATCCATGCTGACTATTGGTGATCACAGCATTCCTTTCTAGGTGCTCACAGACTGTTTGCTTAATGATCTGCTCCAGAATGTTCCCTGGTATTGATGTCAGACTGACTGGGCGGTAATTATTTGGGTCCTCTCTTTTCCCCTTTTTGAAAATAGGGACAACACTTGCCCTCCTCCAGTCTGCCGGGAGTTCTCCTGTTCTCCAGGAATTCTCAAAGATGACTGCCAGTGGTTCTGAGATCACATCTGCCAGTTCTTTTAATACTCTTGGATGCAGTTCATCTGGCCCTGGAGACTCGAATACATCTAAACTAGCCAAGTATTCTTGTACTATCTCCTTAGTTATTCTGGACTGTGTTTCCTCTGCTGAATCATTTGCTCCAAATTCTTCAGGTCGGGCATTCTTTTCTTTATTGGAGAAGACTGAGGCAAAGAAGGCATTGAGGAGTTCAGCCCTTTCTGTGTCCCCTGTTTGCATTTCACCATCTTCTCCTCTGAGTGACCCCACTGTTTCTTTGTTCTTCCTTTTGCTACGAACATACCCATAAAAGCCTTTTTTGTTGCTTTTAACCTCTCTAGCAAGCCTGAGTTCATTCTGTGCTTTAGCTTTTCTGACTTTGTGTCTACACGTGCTGGCAATTTCTTTGAATTCCTCTTTGGTGGTTTCCCCTCTTTTCCATTTTTTGTACACATCCTTTTTTAATCTTAACTCAGTTAAAAGTTCTTTAGATAGCCACCCTGTTTCCGTCTCATTGGTATTGCCTGAAGTTGTGCTCTTACTATCTCCCTCTTAACAAACTCCCAGCCATCATGAACTCCCTTTCCTTTTAGTATTACTGTCCATGGGATCTCACCCAGCACTTCCCTAAGTTTTATGAAGTCGGCTTTCTTAAAGTCAAGAAATTGAGTCCTAGTATGCTTGGCTGCTCCTTTCCGCTGTATAGTAAACTTCAGAAGAGCATGATCACTCGCACCTAATGATCCTTCCACTTCTACCCCACTAACCAGGTCATCAACATTGGTTAAGACCAGATCTAAAATGGCTGTTCCTCTTGTTGCTTCTCCCACTTTCTGGACAATGAAGTTGTCTGCAAGGCCAGTGAGGAATCTGTTTGACCTTATGCTCTTGGCTGAGTTTGACATCCAACAAATATCCGGGTAATTGAAGTCCCCCATTACTGCTATCTCCCTTCCTTTTGCATGCTTGGCCATCTGTTCCAGGAAGGCATCATCTATGTCCTCCGTTTGGCTTGGGGATCTATAGTAAACTCCCACAATGAGGTCCCTGTTATTCTTCTCTCCCTTAATTTTGACCCAAATGCTCTCACTTTGGCTTTGAGGTTCTAAATCTTGGATCTCTTCACAGGTATACACATCCCTGACATATAACGCCACTCCTCCTCCTTTCTTGTCTGGTCTGTTTCTCTGAAATAGATTGTATCCCTCCATTATTACATTCCAATCGTGGGACTTATTCCACCAGGTTTCAGTGATGCCTATTATGTCATATTTAGTTTGCTGTACCAAGAGCTCAAGCTCATCTTGTTTATTTCCCATGCTTTGCGCATTAGTGTACAGACATTGAAGTCCATTAATCATTCCCCCATGTCTCTTATTTAAGGATTTTTTCCTCCCACCACTAGGTCTGCGTGCTGTTTGCTCCATTTGGTCTATGACATTTGGATGACCATCTTCATCAATTGATAGACTCCTACCTTCAGGAGCACTGTCTCCCTCCCCCACATTAGTCAGTTTAAAGCCCTCCTGATGAGGTTTCTGAGATTTTTGGCAAACACATTCCTCCCAACCGTTGTGAGGTGCAGCCCATCACTTGCCAGAAGTCCATCTTTAAGAAACTGCAGTCCGTGATCTAAGAATCCAAACCGTTCCTGTTTACACCATTTGCGAAGCCAGTTGTTCACTTCCACTATTTTTCCCTCTCTCCCTGGGCCACGTCGTTCAACTGGGAGGACAGATGAGATGACAATTTGTGCATTTAATTGCTTCAATTTCCTGCCCAGAGCCTCGTAGTCTCTTTTGATCTTCTGGAGGCTATTGCTTGCAGTGTCATTGGATCTCACATGAACCAAGAGGAAGGGGTATTTGCCAGTGGGTTTTATGATTCCTTGCAGTCGTTCAGTTACATCTTGGATCTTAGCCCCGGGGAGACAGCACACTTCCCGAGACATCTTGTCAGGCCCACAGATCACTGCTTCTGTTCCCCTCAGTAGGGAATCCCCTATCACCACTACACGCCTCCTCTTAGGTCTGGTCAGGGTTCTTCCGTGAGATGTCCGTTCCAAGGTCGCCTGCACATTCCCTGAGGACTGACTTTGCTGCTCGTCTTCATATACCTGATCGACTGTAATGAGGGAGAGATCCTCAAATGGAGTCTGCTCTTCGTCTTCCATGCTAGGGGAGAGGACCTCAAAGTGATTGTGTATTTCTAAACAATCAGAGCGAACCCTGGGCCTCCTACTTCTTTGAGTCATGTTTCTCCATATATCTGGCTCCTGTGTTGGTGAACTAGCCTCCTTCTCAGGGGAGTCCCCTGTCTCCTCCTTGGAGACAGGCTCAGACATAGTCCTTGACCTCCTCCCTTAACCTTGGGCACCAAAACTCATCACATGGTATAGTATTTTATGCTGCCCAAAATGCCATGGCACCATCACAGGATCTTAGCTTGTAAGTCTCCCTCTGGGACATAAAATGCTTCTCTCCTATACAGTAGGCCATTCTTTTCTCTGAATCTCTCAGTGCCACTAGTATTTCCTTGCAGCACCTCTAACTTGCCTTAAAACATCCTCTCGTTTCTTCTGTTGGAACTCAGAGACCTCCATGACTGAACCAGCTGCTAACTGTAGCTGCTCTGGTTTCAAGATGTGTCGATACACTGAAGCTGAATCTCCCTCCTGGTATTCCAGCTTCCTAAAAAGGGCACCCGCCCTCTGATTCTGACTGCTGGCCACATAATGTACTCTAATGTTGAACCTAGTGAAGAACTGCACCCAACAAATCTGCCACTGGTTGATCCTCCTCATCGTTTGCCAATACTCTAGATTCTGGTGATCAGTGCACACCTCTACTTGGTGTTGCACTCCCTCTAGGAAATGCCTCCACACTTCAAAAGATTATCTGATAGCCAGCAGCTCCTTCTCCCATATGGTGTAGTCCTGCTGCAAAGGAATTAACTTCCTAGAGTGAAAAACGCAAGGGCGTAGGTTGCCATTTTGGTCCTCCTGTCGCAGCACTGCCCCCACGGCTCTATCAGATGCATCAGTTTCTACTGCTTCGGCCAATGAGGGTCAGTGTGAGCTACTGTAGATTCCGGTGTATTAGACGACTTTTGAACCCTGGAAAATCTTCTCCAAAGTCGGGGGTCGTCTTATACGCTGGGTATGGTTGAGGCAGGCAACAGAGGCAGCCTTCTCTTCCTGCGGCGAGGTGGTGTGCGGCTTCGGATGGGGCTCACCCGCTCTCCCACCATGGGGACCACCGGATTCCCAGAGGGAGGGAGGGAGCTGGGAGGGAGGGAGTTCTGCCCACCAAATGCCTCACCTCGGGCTGCTGCTGTTGCGATGGCAGAGGCAGCAGAGGGGTGCGCACTCTGCCCCTGGCGGTGCTTGGCGCTTGACACCCTTGTACACTGGGGACAGGAAACAGCTGTGCAAGGAGGCCATCTCAATATGGGATAGATCCTGGGGGTGGGGAAGGTCTGCCTGGCTCTCTTTCCACACCAATTTATGGAACCCTGATTTTGTGTGTGTGTCCGTCTGCCTGTGGAAACAAAATGCAATGGAGCTGAACCCCTGCGGCCTAAAGGCAGGAGTTGTTTGTTGCCCATTCCTGACCAAAGTCATGGTTTTCACAAGGAAACATAGAATACATAGCTGGAGCATGGACAATCACCCAATTGAGCAGGTTAAAGCCTTTAAATACCTGGGCATAGTCATCGGGGTAATTTTTTCTGTACCACTTTGTGTCCTGGAGGCAAGTCTTCCCTCTGTAGAAGCTTGGTCCTGGCAAAGAACTCTTAATTATTGGCTCCGTTTAAATCTAAATCCTCCCGGTCTACTGCCCTTAGTGACACAAGACCCCCCCATAAAAGTGTGTGGTCCAAAATTGTGCACCAAAAATTCCTCTTCTGCGAACTCTACCCACATCAGCTTCTCATGATGGGTTTTATTAAAGCAAAAAGGCTAATTGAACAGCATCTGAAGGACTTAGAGCAACAGAACAATCTGGCCATTATAAAGAAACTCTGTCCTGGTATGCCCCCCCCCCCCAGTTTGATTCCCTGGCACCATATTTGTATAAATTAACTATCCCAAAATACAGACATGCCTTCACACTGGCCAGATTGGATGTGATGCCCTCTGCCATACTTGAGGGCAGATACCAAAAAATATCAAAGTACATGACATAGAACATAAGCAACTATGGAAAAGATAAAAGAAAAGAAAAAAGGAAAATAGAAAAAAAGAAAAAGAAAAAGGAAGATGAGCCAAAGCAGGAAGGCTATCTATTGTACACTTCCGCCAAGCTCACAACAGATCATTATTCTTATCAATTAACTCTATCTGCATTCCAAAGGAATCCCTCATCTTGGTATGAGGGAACATTTCTCTATGCGGCATCATTCTAAACATAGCCAGATCTTTCTTGCTGAGCCCTTGTCCCCTATTATTTAAACATTCCCATTCTTCTTTCACCAATTTTTTAGGTTTATCTCTTATTGCATCTGTCAGCTTTGCGAGCTCCAAGTACTCGCACAATTTGACTACCTATTCCTCTTTAGTGGGTGTATTTTTATCTTTCCAGTGTTTTCCACTATAACCCTTGCTGCTGACGTTGCATACATAAATAGCCTAGTTTTGTTTTTGAGAATATTATCTGAAACCATTCCTAGTAAAAATTCTTCCGGTTTCTTGCTAAATGTAGTTTTTATCAATCTCTTTATCTCTTCATAAATCATGTTCCAAAATCTTTGTATCTCTAGACAGGACCACCACATATGGTAGTATGTTCCTATCTGTTCCTTACATCGCCAGCACTTGTTATTGTTTGATTTATTTATTTTTGCAAGTTTTACAAGGGTCAGGTACCACCTATAGTACATTTTCATAAGATTTTCCCTTATGAGGAAACAAGCTGTGAATTTTATATTTTTAGTCCATAATTCATTCCAAATATTGGGTTTGATCGTATGTCCCAGGTCCCTCTCCCATTTTACTGTAATTTCTTTGATATCTTCCTCCTTTCTTTGCCAATTCAAAAGTAGTTTCTACATTTTAGAAAGTATCTTTTGATTATTATATAAAATATCCTTCTCCAAATAGGATATTTTTTTGTTGAATCCTTTGGTTCTTTTATCCTTTTCAAGGGCGGCTTTTAATTGATAGTACTGCAGCCAGGTTATTCCCTTCTGTTTCAATTCGCTTAGGCCCTTTATTTTCGGATTACTACTTGTTTCCTCTACTAAATCCTTATATGTTAGCCAATCGCTGTTCATATTTATCCTGTGAACCTTTTGATTTAGGACTTCTGTGTTTTTGATTAATATCCAGTCCTTAATCCATGTCCAGCACGCTGCTTCAAAGTACAGTTTAAGGTCAGGGACCGCAAAGCCTCCTTTTTCCTTCAACTCTGTTAGTAGCTTAAATTTTATGCGTGGTTTTTTCCCCTTGCCAAATAAACTTGGCAAGGTCTTTCTGCCATTCCTTAAAACACTTTACGCCTCTAATCATAGGTATTGTTTGGAACATAAAAATCATCTTTGGCAATACCATCATTTTAACTGTAGATATTCTCTCCCACAGGGACAAATTCAATTTTCCTCAAGTCTCTAATTCTTTTTTTATTTCCTTCCACTTCTTCTCATAATTGTCCTTATATAAGTTTATATTCTTATTGGTGATCCAAACCCCCAAATAATTTACCTTATTGGCTACCTTTAAACCTGTTGTATTTTCCAGTTCCTCTTGTTCCAACTTACGCAAATTTTTTGTTAATAATTTGGATTTTCCTTTATTCACTTTGAACCCAGAGACCTTCCCAAATTCTTCCAGTTGTGCAAGTGTTTTTTGGATACCGTATTTTTCGCTCTATAGGACGCACTTTTTCCCCTCCAAAAATGAAGGGGAAATGTGTGTGCGTCCTATGGAGCGAACGCAGGCTTCAGGGATAGCCGCCTGAAGCCTTTGGAGCGCAGCAGGAACTCGGGTTTTGCTCCAAAGGCTTCGAGTTTCTTTTGCTGAAGCCGGGAGAGCTGCATCTTGAAGAGCGACTGGCAGGGTCTGCGCAGCTTGCCGCGAGGCAGCTTGGCTTGGCCGGCCGGGTGGGCTGAGGGACGAAGTGCGGCATCACCGCCTGGTAGCTTGAGCAGATGCCCATCAGCTCCGCAGGTTTGGCGGAGGCGGCAGCCATCAAGCGGGGGAAAGAGAAAAGCAGCAAAAAAGGGAAAGCCGAGAAAGAGCGCGTGTGCCAGAAAACCAGCTCCCCAAAGAGCGCCTCGCGGTTGGGTCTCGCTTTGTGCTGCTGTTTATTCTTCGCTGCCTTGAGGCGTTTCTCTCTAATGCGAGGGAGACCTGGGCGAAAAAGGGGAAATGTGTGTGGAAAGCCGCCGGAGGTGGGGCAAGAGGGTGGCTTCTGCCGCTTCGCAGCCGAAAAAGCGCGCTGGGGAGGGAGGGCTGGTGGCGGCGACTGGCAGAAAGAAGCACGCGCTCCGCTGGTGTCCCCGCGCCACGCTCTCTCTCTTGCCTGCCGACACAGGAGCATGCTCAGATGACAAACAATGCCATTTAAAGGTGGTGAGGCTTCCCTTCCGCCTGACGACGATGTAGACGTGCGCTCCCACGGCCCCTCTCCCTCACCGCCGTGGGGGGATTGCTCTTCCAAGGAAAGCCCTGCCAGCACCCACCTCCGGGGGAGGGAGCGAAGGAACCCGGAAGGTGAGGCGGAGGTGGGGGGGGAGACGAGGAATGCGCCAAAACATGTCGCCCCTGCCTGCTGGAGTAGGGGAGTTCCTGAAGAAGAAGCGGCCCCTTTTTTGCAGGGGGAGGCAGCGAAGGCAGCCGGGAAAGGAGACGCAGAATAGGCGCGATGGGATCTCCCGACTTTCTTTCTTTTTTATAAACTTTGAAGCAGCCACAAGGGAAGCATAGAATCATAGAAGTCCGACTTTGATCATAGAATTGTAGAGTTAAAAGGGGTCCCAAGGGTCATCTAGTCCAACCCACCGCAGTGCTAGGGGATTTTATTAGCAGCGTTTACAGGGGGGCGGGGTTTAAGCGCGCGAGTGTGGATTTAAATCCCGCTCCCCACATGGTCTGTTTCCTTCCTCTTTGCAGCCCCAAATCCTGGCTGCTGTTACCCCACCTGCACTGGGGACGGTTTGCACACACAAACACGACTTAAGACGGCAAAAAGATCAGTGCAGACATACATCGTGTCGCTTGCAAAGCAGCGCTTGGTTTTGTCAACCTGATTTGGAAGGAAGATGTCTTTGGGATGGTTGGTCTGGGGCTCTGTCGCTTCAGCCCCCCTAACCCTAGCCTTGTGCTGCAAAATGGATCCCCACATCAATTTTCTTGATTTCCCCCCCTAAAAACAAGGTGCGCCCTATGGTCCGGTGCGCCCTATGGTGCGAAAAATACGGTACTTTCCACTGGGTTTTCAGTGGCTACGATTAGATCATCGGCAAAGGCTTTAATTTTGTAGTATTGAGTTCCTAGGTTAATTCCTCTTATATTTTTAGCCTTTCTTATTGCTATTAAAAGTGGTTCCAAGGTGGCAATAAAAAGAAGTGGGGAGAGAGGGCACCCCTGTCTTGTCCCCCTTTCGATGCTGAACTCTTCGGTGATCTCGTTATTTATTAGCAATTTTGCTTTTTGGTTATCATATATCACCCTAATTCCATTAATTATTTTCTCCCCTATGTCCAGACCTTTGAAAGTTTCCAATAGGAAATTCCATGATACTCTATCAAAAGCTTTTTCTGCATCAACCAATAACATGGCCATCTTTTTACTTGGTTTCATTTCCACATATTCCAACAGGTCAATTATTATTCTTGTATTGTCCTTTATATGTCTATCCGGTAAGAAGCCCGCCTGGTCTCTGCTGATTATTTTGTTTAGAGTCTTTTTTAATCTATTAGCCATCACCCCAGCATAGATTTTATAGTCTGTATTCAACAGGGAGATTGGTCTATAATTTTTCATGTCTGTCAACTCCACTCCCTGTTTCGGGATTAGAGTGATCAGTGCTTCTTTCCATGATTGTGGTATATCTTTCCCTCCCAGTATATTATTCATTATTCTTTGTAATATAGGGAGGATTACTTCTTCCAGCTTCTTATAGTACATTAGTGTGAT
Organism: Podarcis raffonei; assembly: GCF_027172205.1. NCBI lineage: Eukaryota > Metazoa > Chordata > Lepidosauria > Squamata > Lacertidae > Podarcis > Podarcis raffonei. Next base: position 485,825 of record NC_070606.1, on the reverse strand, counting down.
TCCGTCAAGACCTGGCGATTTGCCACTCTTCATTTTTTTATTACTTGTGCTATTTCATCTATTTCTATATTGGAGTTTAGGGCCTCAACTTCTTCTTTTTCAATTCTTGCTAATTTATTTTGTTGTAAATACTCTTCCATTTTATTAACTGCTAATTGTTCTTGTTTATACAAATCTTTATAAAAGTTTAAGAATTTTATTTTTATTTTTACTGGGTCTGTTATTTCCTCTCCTTGGTCCAAAATTTTATTTATAACTTTTTGTTTCCTTTTCCTTTATCATCCATGCTAACAACTTACCGGGCTTATTGGCGGACTCAAAATACCTTTGTTTTGCCCATTTAGTTTTATTTTCTACTTCCTTATTTAATATACTAGAGATATGGGATTGCAATATCTTTATTTTTTGTAATATTTCATTACTTTTTGGATTTTTGATCAACTTTTTTCATTAATTCTCATCTGTTTAGTTAGCTCTTGGATATTGTCTTTTATCTTCTTCAGCCTAGCCATTTGTTGTATTCCAAGACCCCTCATATACGCTTTACTTGCATCCCAAACTACATTTATATCTGTATTTTGTTTCCCATTTATCTCGAAAAATTCCACTAACTTGATTTTTGCTTGCATCACCCATTGGTCGTCTCTCCATATCTCATCGTTCATCCTCCACCTTCCCTTAAAGGTAAAATTCTTATTTTCTGCTTTCTGCAAATTTTACTTTTAAGCCGTGTTTTAGGGTGACCTCCTTCGTCCCCTTCTTTGCTTTAGACTCTGGGTTTTGTTTTATTTTTTCAAAAAAAAAATATTAGTTTTCCAAATTTATAACAAAGAGATAGAAAAAGTGAAATCAAAAAACAAACCAACAAACATTTATCCTAATTATAGTAGTTCCACTTTTGTTAACATTGTTAGGATACTTCCTCGAATCCCCCTGGCTGAGTTTCCATATAAATCATTGTAACAGTTTTCCAAAACTCTTTTCACATAAAATTTACCTGGTCAATTAACTTCTTTCTTTCTTTTCATTTTTAACTTTAACATAGTATTTTACACATCACATTTTCAAATCCTAGGCCTATTTGGTACTCCCAAGTAATTCTATTTATATTATCTTAACATATTTAGCTAGATAGTCTTTGAATTTCTTCCACTCCTCTTGATGCTGCTCCTTCCTCTGGTCACGGACTCTTCCGGTCAGCTCGGCTAGCTCCCCAAAATCCATCATCTTTATCTGCTATTCCTCCACTGTTGGTACTTCTTGTAATTTCCAGTTTTTGGCCAGCAAAATTCTAGCTGCAGTTGTGGCATACAAAAACAATCTAACATCTTTTTTGGGCAATTACAAACCTATTATTCCAAGTAGAAAGGCTTCTGGTTTCTTAATAAATGTATATTTCAACATTTTTTTCAATTCATTGTATATCTTTCCCCAGACCTTGGGACAGGTCCACCACATATGATAAAAGGTACCTTCTTTTTCTTTACATTTCCAACATAGATTATCAGTCCTGTGGTAAATCTTTGCTAATTTTACAGGGGTTAAGTACCATCTATACATCATTTTCATGACATTTTCCTTTAACACCGTGCATGCAGTGAACTTAACCCCTTTCCTCCACAACCTTTCCGTTTTCAAACATTATATTATGTCCAACATCTCTTGCCCAATCTATCTTCACAGATTTAACTTGTTCATCCTTTGTGTGCCACTCCAACAATAAATTGTACATTTTAGACAAATTTTTTATCTTTAGAATCTAGCAACTCCATTTCCAATTTGGATTTTTCCGATGCAAAACCATTTTTTAAATCTAATTTATACAATTTGTTAATCTGATGGTAATGTAACCAATTTATTTTATCTTTGATTTGATCAAATAGTCTTAATTCAAATCCTTCTTTATCTTCCAGTAATAGATCTGAATATCTCAACCAATTAGTCTCCATATTGGACTTTTTCTGAGCCTTTGCCTCCATTGGCAAAAGCCATCTGGGTGTTTTTCTTTCTAAGAGATCTTTGTATTTTATCCAAACGTTATTTTTAAAACCATTATGGGCCTTTATATTGTCATACCATAGATACGCATGCCATCCAAACACATTGTCAAATCCCTCCAAGTCAAGAACATCTTCATTATCTAGTTGTATCCATTCCTTAACCCAGCAAAGGGCTGTGGCTTCAAAATATACCTTCAAATCTGGCAGGGAAAATCCCCCTCTTTCTTTTGAATCTGTTAATAATTTATATTTAATTCTGGGGTTTTCCCCCTGCCAGATAAATCTAGACAAAGCTTTCTGCTATTCTTTAAAACATTTCACATTATCAATGATTGGGATGGCTTGAAACAAAAACAACATCTTTGGCAAAACATTCATCTTAACCACCAATATCTGGCCCATTCGTGATAATTTTAAATTTGACCAAGTCTCAAGATCTTGCTTGATTTCATTTCATAATTTCTCATAGTTATCTTTATATAAGTTCAGATTTTTTGTCGACAAATTTACACCCAGATATTTAACTTTTTTCACTAAAACTAGGCCTGTTTTTTCTTGCAGCAATTTCCTTTCCTCATTGTCCAAATTTTTCTCTAATACTTTGGTTTTGCTCTTATTTAACTTAAATCCTGCTACCTGTCCGAACTCCTCTATCACTAGGTTGCTCAGGTTCTTGAGGCATCTCATAGAAAGAGTAAGCACCATCTCTTGTGCTGAGGTTCTCCCTCTCACTCTGCCACTTGGAAGAGGGGCCTAGGGGGTTCGTGCCACCTTTCTTTGTTGTTCTGCCACCAGGATTTGCCATTGTTGACTTAAGGCTCCAGTGATTTGATCTATTTGTGTCTTTAGAACCGCATTCTGTTGAAGCAGCAACTGTACCTGGCCTTCTTCAGCTCCTGTTTGCTTCTGAGCTCTGTCTGTGGCCCCTCCTTTGGCTCCTGTCGACATGATTAATTGCTCCTCCGGCAATTATAGTGATAGAGTGTGAGCTAGCTGTCAAGTACAGGAGTTCCCTTCTCCCTCCTGGTAGCTCACCGATAAGAATGTGCATCTGGTATATTTATAGTCTTTTTATTACAGTATCATGTTGTGAACACAGATTGTCCTCCCTCTGCCAGGATTGGAGCAGCTCACTCTGACTCCTCCCCTGCCCTTCTGCAGCAAGCAGCGTGCCAATGGGAAGTCCTGCCTCCCCTGCATCTCTTTTGTTCTCTGACAAGCTTGTACCTCCAAGATTGGGGAAAGGGAGGGGGTTCCCCCCCACTCTCTATTGATGTATCACCCAGTTGCTTCCTTCCTTCTGGTTCTCTAGCAACAATCTCAAAGCTGAGCAGCTCTATGTCTCCCTGTCTCTCTGCTTCTGGAGACGCTGACAGTGAGGGGGGGTGAATAGTCCCCCTCTTCTGTTAGAAGCTGATCTCCCTGCCCTCCCCAATCCTCATCTTCAGAGTATTCTCGGACATTATAGCAAGAATTATTAGGCTTTTAAAAGGGGGCATTGTTTATTTCCCCCAAGGACAAGCTGCTGATCTGCTGGGATTGATTAATAAAAGTTTCCACTGTCCTGCTTCTTTTGAAACTTCAGGCTATATGCAGCTGAAAATGGAAAGTGGCCTTTTGCATGCTTTTCTTTTTAAATGCCACTGAACTGCAAATAGACCTCCAAGAATCAAGTGGAGGAGGTTGTGAATTATGCTCCAAGCATGTTATTTAATGCTGCAATGTTACTGAATGGTGCAACTGACCAAGAAAGCCTAATGACAGACCAGCCACAAGGCAAGTCCTCCATTTTATGGGGAAAATATCAGACTTTATGTGGCAACTAAAATGGAAGGTTGCTGTTTGTTGGAAAATATTCGTGTAATATTTGGAAAACAATTGTAAGCAAGTGAAAACGCTAACAGGATTAATTTAAATTAAGATAATATAAAAGGAGGGGGGAGTAGATAGTTGAAATAGAATATTCAGTATGTTTTGGAAGTATAAAGGAACCATGGATGTAGAAGAAGGGAAATCGCTGAATGTAATGTTTTTATATTTTATTTTGGAAATGTATATCTGAAAATTTAATAAGAATAAGATCATGAAAAAAGATAGGCAGATAGAGGTAGACAGCTAAGTGGAATAATAATAATTAAAAACCATGCCTGGTTGAACACAGAACCCATATAGAGCATGGGTACCATACTAAACAAGTTCAGATTGGAGATCCTGCACTGAAAATGCCACAGAAACAGTTGGAGGTACTGTACTGGAACAGAAAAACTATAGAAACGCTGTTGGGTGCTTCATTGAAGAAGCACAGGTTTCAAATTAAAATAAAATTTACACACAAGGGAAAGGAAGCCAAATGCAATAGCTGTTGCACTCACACTGAGAGGTGGTGGGTGGGTGATCCCAGCTTGTCGATATCCTCCTTGAATTGTGCCACCCAGAATTGGACACATCCTGTTTCTGTTCTCATCCTGAAGCAAAGTTCTTAACCTGAGGTACTATTTCTGGGTTAGCGGAGTCTGTAACCTGAAGCGTATGTAACCCGAAGCGTATGTAACCTGAGGTACCACTGTACCTCAGTGGCTTAATGTTTGAAAGGGCTGTAGAACTGTCGGGGGAAGCAGGCGGTGTGCGCCCACCCCCCTGCATCCACCCCTGCCATTTTAGGGGGAAGCAGCCAGCACCCATCCCTGCCCCCTCAGGGGAAGCAGCCAGCACCCGCCCACCCTGCACCCATCCCTGGGTAGGGATCACTGCCAGTTTTTATATTGGATCATAGATCACAGCCTACTTCAATTTGGACATGCCTACATTGGCTAGTCCTTTCAATTTTGGTGTCATCTGCACATTGTATGAGCAGTACCTTCAAGTCGTTTAGAAAGGCAACAACTATGGGCCCAGGGCAGAATCCTTCAGCCCTGCTCTTGTCACTTTTTCCCAGGATGATGATGAATGTTAGTGAGTGCTTTTTGGGTTCAGTCAACCAGCTACAAATCTACCTTACAGTTACCTCATTCAGCCCATGTTTTACCAGCTTCTTGGCAAGAATATCATGGGGGTCTTTGTCAAAAGCCTTACTGAAATCAAGATACCCTATGTCCACAGCATTCCTCCCCCACTTCAACCTGTGACGTGTCCTCAGTGTCCCACTAGCAATCCCTGGGCTCCTCATCATCCAGCCAGGACCTGATATGAGGTCTGAAGGCTAAGATGGCACAACAAATAAGAATCAACAATAGGATTAGTATAATTTCAGAACTTAAGTGTTCGTGGCATTTTGTTTTGTCTGATTGGAATCTGCTGCCCATAAATATCATTGTGTGACTTCAAATTCCATTGTTTAGATAAAGTTAATTGTGTGCTGCTCTTTGACCCATGGTTTTGCCCAGAGCTGAGGGTGATGAAACAATCGCTGACATGGCTAGAGCACTGGGGGAGGGGGGGACTCATTCTGACACAGGGACACAGGGGACTCATTCTGACTCAACCTGGACACAGGTTAGAGCTCAACGTTGAGCCTACCAAGTGGCAGTAGAGACAGTGAAGAAGACCTTCTTTACCTCTTCTATTGCATCTGCAGAAAATAGCAGCAGGAGACTCTTTCAGTTTGCAATTTAATGGAACCACCTTTGCCATTGGAACCTGGTAAAGAACCCAAGATCCCTCAAGGCCTTTTGGGAAATGATCTATAATGAAATTAAAAGGGTATTTAAGTATACCTTTCTGAAAAAACCAGAGGCCTTTCTCTTGGGCATGGTCGGCCAATTGGTGCCAAAGAAGGATAGAACTTTCTTTATGTATGCTACGACAGCAGCAAGAATATTTATTGCAAAACATTGGAAGACACAAGATTTACCCACCCGGGAAGATTGGCAGATGAAGATGATCGACTACATGGAAATGGCAGAAATGACCAGCAGAATTCGAGACCAGGGAGAAGAGAAGGTGGAAGAAGATTGGAAGAAATTTAAAGACTATTTACAGAAATACGGCAAAATTAAAGAAGTTTAGAAAGAGACTGGTATTAAACAATTTGACTTTTGCAAAAGTTGTTTTTAAGATTGTGTGTAATATATTATTATGAAAAAGCAGGTAATGTTAAATCAGAAGGATTTGCTAAAATAACAAATTAAAATAGAATGCAAAAAGGGAGGCGAGAGGAAGTCAAAGGAACAAGTTAATGAAAGGACATTTTGGAAAGTTTAATTTTATGTGCTGTTTTTTTTCCTTTTACGTGTTTGATTGTTCATCTTTCTTGCTTGTTTCGTATTTTTTCTTTTTTGTATTTGTGTAGTGTGTAGTGGTTTTTGTTGTTATTGTTATTGTTGAGTTTATTGTTAAAACCTCAATAAATATAATTTTTTTTTTAAAAAAGAACCCAAGATCCCAAGTTTATTTTTGCAGATAAAGTCGCTCAGATTCAGAAAGAGGTAGACTCCACCGTGGGAGCAGAGCCGGGGCAGAAGAGTGATAGAATCCTGTCTGGTCAAGTTGCATGGGATCTGTTGCCTCTGAGGATGTGGACAGGCTGCTTGGATGAGTGAAACCGACCACCTGTCTCCTTGATGCTTGCCCATCCTGGCTCATAAAAGTAAGCCGGGAAGGGCTGGGTGATGGGCTCCACAAGGTGGTGAATGCTTCCCTCTGTGAGGGACCTTCCCAAACCCACTGAAAGAGGCGGTTATTAAACTGCTTCTTAAAAAAACATCTTTGGATCCAGCCAATATAGCCAACTATCGCCCAGTCTCAAATCTTCCATTCTTGGGCAAGGTGATTGAGCAGGTGGTTGCGGAATAACTCTAGGCATGCCTGGCGGATGCGGATCATTTTAATCCCTTCCAATAAGAATTCAGCCCTAAACGGCCTTGGCCCAGTATACCTGAAGGAGCGTCTCCACCCCCATCATTCAACCTGAGATTCATTCACTGAGATTCAGCTCCGGGGGCCTTTGGCGGTTTCCTCGCTGTGAGATGTGAGGTTACAGGGAAGCAGGCAGAGGGCCTTCTCAGTAGTGGTGCCCACCCTTTGGAACGCCCTTACATCAGATGTCAAGGAAATAAACAACTATCTGACTTTTAGAAGACATCTGAATGCAGCCCTGTTTAAGGAAGTTTTTAATGTCTGTTGTTTTATTGTATTTTTAATATTTTGTTGGAAGCTGGCTGGGGAGAGTTGGAAGAGTGGCTGGGGAAACCCAGCCAGATGGGCAGGGTATAAATAATAAATTATTATTATTATATTGCCCAAAAAGGGTCCCCTAAAGGCACTTAAAATTTTAATATAATAATGAAAGAGGGAGGAACTTATAGCTTCAATTTCAGCAAACCAGGCACAATTTCATGAACTTCTATCACTTTCCTTATTAGTCATCTCTTGAAAACCCAAAAGCTCTAGATGCTTTCACTTTTCCTTGTAAGGTGTGGTGCTATTTTATGTGACAATGAAGTACATACATTGAACTTGACATGTAGGACATGGCCCCAGAAGGCACCACACTTCTTAGGGGTAATCCCTAACAAGGATGAGTTAAGGATGAATGTTGAGTAAGGATGAATGGGGATTTTGGGGGCAGGGCCTCTGCTACTCACCCTGTCTCACCACTTGCAGCAAACAGAACAGCTGCCAGGAGGATGAAGGCTTGCTCAGCAAGCAACATTCCTGCAGCAGGAATGTTATTGCCTCTCCCAGTGTTGCTACATTCTCTCACCCTCCTCCCAAACTGGCTGGGCACAAACAACAACAGGAACAACAGGAGGATTGACTTTAGGAGCACTGGGTCAAGAGCATCTAGCCTGGTGCCTCCCCTGGTTTACAATTTTGTCTGGGTGGGGAGAGACTGGATTGCAACAGCTGTGTGGCTGCATTTTCCCAACTGCTGTCAATCAGAGAGCAATCAGAGAACAGCCGAATCAGAGCATTGACAAGGTAGATGGTAGATGGCCTCTCTTCATGGTCTCTTGTGTGCTGAGCTACACATTACACACAAGGGTGCAATGGTAGTCTGTTACAAGTGTGATCCTGGACCCAGCTGTGTGCAGCCAATACTCATGTATGTCCATATACCCACTGCTGAGAGATTAAGGATCTTTTGCTGTATGTGCTTGTTATGGATGTGTGTTAACCCTTTACCTAATGCCCAGAAAAAGCTCTCACAGAAAGGAATAAAGAAAGCTTTGTTTATTATATGAAATAGAAATAACGGAATATATATAAATGCTACTTCAGACAGCAAAGTTACAATCTAAGCAGGTAGCAAATGCTACAATACATACACACATTGATTAAAGAATAAAAGAGTCCCTTAAACCATTTTAAAAGGCGTACAGAAATATGGGCATGACAATTTTGCCATAAACCCAGACTAGAAGTGGGGGGGGGAGTATATGTGTCCTTAAAGCATACCAGAAGTGTGCTGAGTCTTGGGGAGTGCTGGATAAGTGCTGTCCAGTTGGAGCTAGAAGAGCTAGCTAACTACTGGAAAATCTGGAGTTTTAATAATATTCATTGCTAATGCCTACTAGTAGGGAAGGGAGGGGATTTGAGATTAGCAAATCCAGAGTTCCTGCCCATTTCTCACCTTGAGAAAAGGACTGAAAACTGGCCATCCTGTTTGCCTAACAAATGGATGAAAGACTTGTGATAGGGAGAAGATTAGCTGAACCTGGCCATCTCTTTGTCTGCTCTCTGTCTTCAGTGATTACCTTACCCTTGGGGGGATAGATCACATTGGAGCTGAGCACCCTGTACATTGTATCTAACTTTGCATATGTTAATATTTCCCCTTCATGGATCACTGCCTTGCCATGGTGAAGGGGCTTGAATAACTCAGAGAAGCTATGAACTATGCCGAGCAGGGCACCCAAGATAGACAGATCATAGTGGAGAGTTTTGACCAAACGTGATCCACCTGGAGGAGGAACCGGCAAGCCACTCCAGTATCCCTGCCAAGAAACCTCCATGGACAAAGACAACAGGCATATAAAAGTTATGACGCTGGAAGATGAGCCCCTCAGGTCGGAAGGCGTCCAACATGCTACTGAGGAAGAGCGGAGGACAAGTACAAGTAGATTCAGAGCTGATGAAGCAGCTGGGCCAAAGCCGAAAGGACGCTCAGTTGCGGATATGCCTGGAAGCGAAAGGAAAGTCCAGTGCTGTAAAGAAAAATATTGCATAGGAATCTGGAATGTAAGAACCATGAACCTGGGTAAGTTGGATGTGGTCAAAAATGAGATGGCAAGAATAAATATTGACATCCTGGGCATCAGTTAACTAAAATGGATGGGAATGGGCGAATTCAGTTTGGAGGACCATCATATCTACTACTGTGGGCAAGAAACCCGTAAAAGAAATGGAGTGGCCCTCATAGTCAACAAAAGAGTGGTGAAAGCTGTACTGGGATGCAATCTCAAAAATGATAGAAGGATCTCGGTACGAATCCAAGGTAGACCTTTTAACATCACAGTAATTAAGTTTATGCACCAACTACTGGTGCTGAAGAAACTGAAATTGACCAATTCTATGAAGACTTACAACACCTTCTAGAAATGACACCAAAGAAGGATGTTCTTCTCATTATAGGGGATTGGAATGCTAAAGTAGGGAGTCAAGAGATAAAAGGAACAACTAGCAAGTTTGGCCTTGGACATCAAAACGAAGCAGGGCAAAAGCTAATAGAATTCTGTCAAGAGAACAAGCTGGTCATCACAAACACTCTTTTCCAACAACACAAAAGACAACTCTACATATGGACATCACCAGATGGGCAGCATCGAAATCAGATTGATTATATTCTCTGCAGCCAAAGATGGAGAAGCTATATACAGTCAGCAAAAACAAGACCTGGAGCTGACTGTGGCTCAGATCATCAGCTTCTTATAGCAAAATTCAAGCTTAAACTGAAGAAAGTAGGAAAAACCACTGGGCCGGTAAGATACAATCTAAATCAAATCCCTTATGAATACACAGTGGAAGTGAGGAACAGGTTTAAGGATTTAGATTTGGTGGACAGAGTACCTGAAGAACTATGGATGGAGGCTCGCAACATTATACAGGAGGCAGCAATGAAAACCATCCCAATGAAAAGGAAATGCAAGAAAGCAAAGTGGCTGTCCAACGAGGCCTTACAAATAGTGGGGGAGAGAAGGCAAGCAAAATGCGAGGGAGATAGTGAAAGATACAGGAAATTGAATTCAGATTTCCAAAAAATAGCAAGGAGAGACAAGAAGGCCTTCTTAAACGAGCAATGCAAAGAAATAGAGGAAAACAACAGAACGGGAAGAACCAGAGATCTGTTCAAGAAAATTGGAGATATGAAAGGAACATTTCATACAAAGATTACCATAATAAAGGACAAAAGTGGTAAGGACCTAACAGAAGCAGAAGACATCAAGAAGAGGTGGCAAGAATACACAGAGGAATTATACCAGAAAGATATGGATGTCTCGTACACCCCAGGTAGTGTGGTTGCTGACCTTGAGCCAGACATCCTGGAGAGTGAAGTCAAATGGGCCTTAGAAAGCACTGCAAATAACAAGGCCAGTGGAAGTGATGGTATTCCAGCTGAACTATTTAAAATTTTAAAAGATGATGCTATTAGGGGGCTACACTCAATATGCCAGCAAGTTTGGAAAACTCGGCAGTGGCCAGAGGATTGGAGAAGATCAGTCTACATCCCAATCCCAAAGAAGGGCAGTACCAAAGAATGCTCCAACTACCGCACAATTGCACTCATTTCACATGCTAGCAAGGTTATGCTTAAAATTCTACAAGGAAGGCTCAAGCAGTATGTGGACTGAAATGCAACTCCCAGAAGTGCAAGCTGGATTTAGAAGAGGCAGAGGAACCAGAGACCAAATTGCAAACATGTGCTGGATTATGGAGAAAGCTAGAGAGTTCCAGAAAGACATCTACTTCTGCTTCATTGACTATGCAAAAGCCTTTGACTGTGTCGACCAGAGCAAACTATGGCAACTTCTTAAAGAAATGGGAGTGCCTGATCACCTCATCTGTCTCCTGAGAAATCTCTATGTGGGACAAGAAGCTACAGTTAGAACTGGAGATGGAACAACTGATTGTTTCAAAATTGGGAAAGGAGTACGACAAGGCTGTATATTGTCTCCCTGCTTATTTAACTTATATGCAGAATTCATCATGCGAAAGGCTGGGCTGGATGAATCCCTAGCCAGAATTAAGATTGCTGGAAGAAATATCAACAACCTCAGATATGCAGATGACACAACCTTGATGGGAGAAAGTGAGGAGGAATTAAAGAACCTTTTAATGAGGGTGAAAGAGGAGAGCGCAAAATATGGTCTGAAGCTCAACATCAAAAAAACGAAGATCGTGGCAACTGGTCCCATCACCTCCTGGCAAATAGAAGGGGGGGAATGGAGGCAGTGAGAGATTTTACCTTCTTGGGCTCTATGATCACTGCAGATGGTGACAGCAGCCACGAAATTAAAATACTCCTTCTTCTTGGGAGAAAAGCAATGACAAACCTAGACAGCATCTTAAAAGTAGAGACATCACCTTGTCAACAAAGATCCGTATAGTTAAAGCTATGGTTTTCCCAGTAGTGATGTATGGAAGTGAGAGCTGGACCATAAAGAAGGCTGATTGCCGAAGAATTGATGCTTTTGAATTATGGTGCTGGAGGAGACTCTTGAGAGTCCCATGGACTGCAAGAAGATCAAACGTATCCATTCTTAAGGAAATCAGCCCTGAGTGCTCACTGGAAGGACAGATCCTGAAGCTGAGGCTCCAATACTTTGGCCACCTCATGAGAAGAGAAGACTCCCTGGAAAAGACCCTGATGTTGGGAAAGATAGAAGGCACAAGGAGAAGGGGACGACAGAGGACGAGATGGTTGGATGGTGTTCGTGAAGCTACTAGCATGAGTTTGACCAAACTGTGGGAGGCAGTGGAAGACAGAAGTGCCTGGCATGCTCTGGTCCATGGGGTCACGAAGAGTCGGACACGACTAAACGACTAAACAACAACAACATGTTAATCTTTAGGTGAGATGTGGGTATGCCCAAATGTGGGATATGCCCAAAGGCATTTCAGGAAGCTGGAAGTTCCAGGGTCACCAAAGTTCATCATGGAGGGTCTGTTATGTCAATCTTATACCCATGCCACGATCTACAGAGATAAACCATATCATAAGTTCAGATTTATGCATACTTATGCACAGGCCTACTGGTCCCTCTTTTGGATAAAAAGCTGCTTCAGAAGTGGAGTGATTGTAAATGGAGATGTGGCAAGGAATGGGTGCATCACCGTTGCCCCATTTCCCTGCTCCAACTCTGCCCCTAGAAGTTATTTACTAAAGTTCTGTAAACTTCTAAACATGTGTTTAACCCGCTCATCCCCAAAGTTTTTTTTAATCCACAAACCAAAACAAAAAGGCAGCCCTGAGACATCTTATCACTTTATTCTACATACTTGCAGTTTGCTCCTAGACAAGAGTCCTATTCACCAATTATTGTAGTGGTCTGGTTCAGCATAGGGGATGGCTATGCATCAGGTAGCTTCATCTCCTAGTCTTTGAGTGTACAGCATTACTACTATATGTAGTGATGGAGCATTTTGACCCACACAGAACCAAGAATATCTGTCAACAAGAATTTTAGTGGTTAAGATGAATATTCTTCCCAAAATGGTGTTCTCATTCCAAACATTACTGGTGATAAGTAAATTGTTTCAAACATTGGAAGAAAGACATAATGAAATTTATCTGGCAAGGGAAGAAACCATGTATTCTAATGGATGTGAAAGAAAGTGGTGGTTTTGCTCTACCGACCTTTACTTCTATTACAAGGCAGCATGTTGCTGCAGGTTGAAGGACTGGATGGAATTTAAAAATAATAATCTATTAGACTTAGACTGGTTCTACCTGCAGTTTGGATGGCACGCATACCTGTGTTACAATAAAGCTATAGTACGTCTTTTTCAGCAATCTGTTCAAGTGTCTTCAAAGTCCATGACACCTTTGGTAAAGACCAATTGGAGCACTCAAGTTCTTAAGCCATGTGAGCAGAAAAAGATTTTACCTAGTTTGGATGAGAAACAAAGATCTTGAGGAAAAAACTCCAAGATGGCTATCCCCCATTGAAGCGGTATTAGTAAAGGAGAAAAATAGGGGGGTGGGGACCTGCTGCACATTATCAAGAAATTATAGAATTTGAAGAAGGAAAAGCTAAATTAAAATATCTAATAATGGATTACAGACTGATTCCAATATCACCAATTGATTGAGAAATTTAAAAAAGAAAAGGGATTCTCTGAAGAAGGTTCAGAATTTGAAAAAGTAGGAAGGAATGAAAAATTAATTTACAGAAATTACAAAATATTGCTAGAATGGGAGACAATGGATGAGATGATAAAGGTAACTATGACACATTGAATGATAGACACTGGCCATAATATAGAAATAGAAGTGTGGGAGATACCATGGAAAACAACACTGAACTTCTCGGCATGCTATATTCTAAAGGAAAATATGCCCCCCCCAAATGATTTGTAGATTGTATTTGACCCCTAGTAATTTAGTGAAAGGGGACGCGGGTGGTGCTGTGGGTTAAACCACAGAGTCTAGGACTTGCCAATCAGAAGGTCGGCAGTTCGAATCCCCGCAACGGGGTGAGCTCCCGTTGTCCCTGCTCCTGTCAACCTAGCAGTTCGAAAGCACATCAAAAGGCAAGTACATAAATAGGTACCGCTCCAGCAGGAAGGTAAACAGCATTTCTGTGTGCTGCTCTGGTTCACCAGAAGCAGCTTAGTTCTGCTGGCCACATGATCTGGAAGCTGTTTGCCGGCTCCCTCGGCCAATAAAGCGAGATGAGCGTTGCAACCCCAGAGTCGGCCATGAGTGAACCAAATGATCAGGGGTCCCTTTACCTTTACTTTTAAAGTAATGAAAATGTAAAAAAAAGAATCCAAATTATGTTGGAAATACCAAGAGACAGAGGAGATCTTCATTCATATGTGGTGGTCCTGTAAACAGGCTAAAGAGTATTGCAAAATGATCTATACAGAATTTTTAAAAGATGCTAAGGCTGACCGCCAAAAAACTGGAGGTTTTTTTTTAACTAAGCATAACTAATGGAAATATCCCTAAAAAGACACTTAGCCTCTTCCTTTATGCAGCCACAGTGGACAGGATGTTATATGCTCAGAAATGGAAGAACAAAAAAAATTCCAAAGAAAGAAGAATGGCAATATAAATTGATTGATTATGCAGTACTTGCAAAGGGTCCAAGATGACAGAAGGATATGGGTAGAGTGGGGACTTTTTGACAATTATTTAAAAAGATACAACAAACAAATTTCCAAATAGGGTTAGAAATATGAGCAGCAGTTTAAAAGAGTGTGGTAAATGTATAGAATGTATAGAATTATTTGGGTGGCATTAAAAGGATATGCAGCAAAAAATGAATAAATAAGTAACCATGGAGGGGTGGAGGTGAAAGTCTTTTGATATGAGATTAACAAAAGAAACTGAAAAATGTGTATATTAAGTCTGTGGGCTCAAAAAAGACTTTGGGGGTGAGGACAAGTGTTTGAAACTTTACAGGGAAGTAAACATAAGGTCTTGTGTTTTCCCAAAAGGCATGTGCTTGTCATCATGTTGACTGTCTTGCTGAGATCAAACCATAGCCTTTAACTTTTAAGTGACAAAAACAAAGCAAGAACAGAAAATGATGTACAGTGAAGTGGGTGATATAAGTAAAAAACAAACACTGCTCCTTTTCCCAAGAGCCCATATAGAGTCCTTTTGTAGAGTCCTATCGGTAAATAACAGAAAAATAACAGACCAACCAGAGAATATTGAGAAGCAAAGCAGCTAGTAAGCCTGATCTTTATTGACTGTTGCCACAGGGTGCTCTCCCACACGCAGGAGAGAGGAGGGGGACCCCAAACAATTACGCACAAGGCCTTATATATTCATTTTGAAATTCCCTGCCCTGGAGCTCCAGACCACCCCTCCATATATACATCACAGAAGGGGTGTAGCCCAAGACCACACCCCACAAATATCATACCTACATCACAGAAAAGACAGACGGTCTACAACAGAAATTTGAAAGTTGTTGTTTTTCCTGGTAGTCTGGCCATTCCTTTGAGATGGCAATTACCTAATTCCTGAGACAATGGGAAGGTTTTTTCACCTCCTCCCTCCTTCACAACTGGATGGCTGAGGGTGCTTTGTGAGTAACAGAGTTGTGACTGGAGCAGCAGCTGGGAAAAGCATGATATACCATGATATAGATCAGCCTCAACATTTCACAAACAGTAGGCAGTGAAGTAAAGAGTGCTTGGAGGAGGCAAGGAAGCTCTGGGTAAATGGTTTGCAAATTGTTTTCTAGAAGCATATCAGGTTCCTCACTGTCAACTTCAGTAATGGTAAGCAAGCATCCTTGTTAGATTATGCAAGGTGGCTGGTCAGGTGTACCCCATTGTTGGTCTTCTATTGATAGAAGAGAAGGTACAGTAGCTTGTGGCCCTCCTTTCCACACTTTGAGCTGCTGGGCAAGATGCCAAATTTCTAGGCAGAGTGGACTGTGCTGAAATAGCAATACAGGTGGGGTGCCCCTATAGAGGAGGAGGATTGCCCATTGCAGGTTGATCTGAAAGTGGAGGATACTGACACCAGTACCTTGTCGTGGTCAGATCACTTCGTGTTGAAATTTCAGTTTTCAGCACCTTTTCTCCTCTGCAGAGGCAGGAGACCTGTAAGGTTGGTCTGCCTCGGAGGCTGATGGATCCAATGGGTTTCCTGATAGTTCTGGTGGATTTTCTGGCTGATTTAACTGACACTCCTGTCAAAGCCCTGGGCCAACCTCTGGAACATCAGAATGGCTTGGGCAGTTGACATGATTGCCCCTGAGCACCCTCTCCCACTTCATGAAGCCCATTTAGCTCTCTAGTATACTCCAGAGCTTAGGGCAAGGAAACAAGCTGGGAGATGGTTTGAATGCAAGTAAATTCCAGTTGAATTCAATTGAACACTGGGGGGAGCTCATCATCAAGCCTCCCTAGTGGCAGTGAAGGCAGTGCCTCCAGTGTATTTTTATTGTGCTGTCCAGCAGAGCTTTTCTGTCTGGCCCAAAGGAGGTGACAGAACCAATGGTGTCACTGTGACTTGTTTGCAAAGCATTTTGAGGATAAAATTTCTTGTATCTGCTGGGACATTGACTACACAGATGAATCTTGAGAGGTGTCCAGAGCACTGTCTACTCCTGTTATATTGGATGAGTTTCAGTTAGTAAGACTCAAGGATGTGCTTGGATCAGTCAGGGTAACCACTTGCCCCCCCTTGGCTGATAAAAACTAGCAGGGAAGGGACAGCTGGCTGGGCTTGGGAAATGATTCACACCTCCTGGCAAGAGAGGGTGCTCCCTGCCTGGTTGAAGGAGGCAGTGGCAAAACCCTCCCTGAATTTGGAAAAACTTAGTACCGTAATTTTGAGCCAGTTGCAAAGCTTCCCTTCTTGGGCAAAGTTCTTGAGTGGGTGGATGCAGATCAGATCCATTGCTCTTGGAAGAAACTGATTTTCTAGATCCATTGGCCTGGTTTTAGTGCAAAGACTGCTTTGGTCGCTCTGTAGGATTACCTCTCTCAGGAAAGAGACATGGGAAATATGTCCCTGTGAATTTTCCTCAACCTTTTGGCAGCTTTCCATGCCGTTGACCATGGTATCCTTCTGGGGCAGCTGCCCTAGTTGAGGGTAGGTGCACTGGCGGAGGAAGTCGGGTGTGGGTGTGCAGTGCGCACCAGGTGTCAGCCATGAGGGCAGGTGACATTGCCACCCCACCTCCCGCTCGCTGTGCAGGCGGTGAGCCATTAGGGACGATGCTGCCACGGGTGGCTAGCGGCTCCCTCCCGCGCAGCAGGCGGCTAGGGAAGCTCGCCACACGGGTGGCAAGCAGCGCCCCCCCTCACTGCGTGGGCGGCAGGCAGCTAGGGGCGTTCTCTGTGTGGGCGGCTATTCCCACTCCCACAGCCTGCTGGTAGATGCCACTGTCTTGCAGTGGTTCCAGTCCTACTTGGATGGTAGTTTCCAGAAGATGTTTAAACAGTTGAAGGAAGAATGGTCCAAACACAGTTTCAAAACTGGTCTGAGCAATGTGCACAAAGCAGAGTGTGCATTCCAGCAGAGAATGTACCATTTTGGCCCAAATATAAGCCACAGCCGCAAATAAGCCTCACTTTTAAAATTCGGGGGGGGGGGGGTTAAAAAGACAATAACCAAATATAAGCCACTCACTTAAAATTGGGTTACAGGGTGAAAGTTATCAAGGCAAATCGCTATTCAATTGCTAAAGTTCTGGAGGCACTCACACCCGTAAATGGCAAATGAACAGTCCCAAGCTCACAAATTGGCAATAAAACATTTTTTGTTCCATTTCACCGTATGTCTGTTTCAGCAGTAATATCATAAAATCCCATTTTTGCAAGGTCATTAATTTAAGCCACACTTTAACTTTTCACGGTCGGGTTGGAATTTGGGAAAAAATAGTGAGGCCAATACGGTACAAAGGTTGCTCGAGCTGTTCTCATATCACAGCCTCTGCATCACACACAAATTATTCTCTATCAGGGCAAAATACAGAGTGTCCAAGAGACATCAAATGTCAGGTCACTGACACCAGCTGGACTTGATTGTTAGCAGAGGCAGGACTGGGTCTGAGACTCTTCTTTCTTGCCTCACCTACACAATTGGCATCACTGCACATTCAGTTCTCTGCACTCCAAGAGATTTGTGATGCAGTAAGCTCCCATAGCTTATTGCTTCTGGACACACCTTAGTGAGAAACATGTTTGTCTAGATTTCTAAAACTTAACACTGTTATTAACCAGGGAGTTCATCACATGCTTAAACGCGTTGCTGGTTTTTAATCTGATTTTAATCTGTTGTTTTTTTCTGTTGCTAATTATATACTATTTTAGATTTTAGGCTTACACATTGCTATAGTTTTATGTTTTACTGCCTCCTTTGTGGTGTAAACTACCCAGAAAACTATTGTTGTTGGGTGGTATTTGAATAGAAACAAAATAATTCTTTCTGATCAAAAGCAGTGAAACTTCATTAATTTCTGATTATGTATTTTATGAGAGGGAAGCTTTATGGGAGAAAGTAAGTGATGCATCTTGGACATACTTTATCCCATTTATGTTAAACTTTCCAGAGCACGTATTCAAATCCAAACACAGTTCCAAGGGGGTAAGTATCATTGTACCTCCATCCTTTAGGAGACAACTCCTGTTTCCTGTTCTCTAACCAGTTATTAACTGTCCGGTAAGTCTGTGCTCTCCCTTAAAACAAAGCATTCCAGTTTGCATTCTGCAGTATACTTGGAATCCTGTATTGCTGTCATCTGTAAGTACTGACTTTGTGATTATTCTTGGAGTAACTTTTCCAAAAAGCATAGTTAAGATGACCAGAATATGTATAGAAAGGAGGATTTCAATCTCCAGCCCTAGGTTTACCGTAAGAAGTAGTTCAGATGTTTTTGCCTGAGAACAGAATCTTGGGTTGCACATGAATCTCTGGTGTCACCCTAATAGAACTTGATCTGAAAGTGAATTTCTAGATTCCTTACACTATTATGAACATCTCAGTGCTCAATCCCTTCCCTCAGCGCAACCCAGTGGAAGGTACAACTAGGAAAAGAACAAATAAGCAGTAGTTAATTTACAGTGAAAATTTAGATCTTACAGGACAGGAACAAAAACTGAGAAATGAAGAAATCTGGTTATGGATTGGCTGCAGATACATCAGATTAATGAATTGTTTAAGACTGACAGGAAAAATGGCTTTGCCTGTGAGGGAGCCTTCCCAGACCCGCTGAAAGAGGCGGTTATCAAACCGCTTCTTTAAAAATCATGTTTAGATGCTGCCAATATGGCCAACTATCGTCCAGTCTCAAATCTTCCATTCTTGAGAAAGGTGATTGAGCAAGTGGTTGCTGAACAACTCCAGGCATGCCTGGAAGAAGCGGACCATTTGGATCCCTTCCAGTCGGGATTCAGGCCTCATCATGGGACTGAAACTGCCTTGGTCGCACTGGTTGATTATCTCCGGCGCGCTAGGGACAAAGGTGAGAGCTGTTTCCTAATTCTGCTGGATCTCTCAGCGGCTTTTGACACCATCAATTATAACATCCTTCTGGAACGTCTAGAGGGGCTGGGAGCTGGGGGCACTGTTATACGGTGGTTCCGCTCCTTCCTCCTGGGCCGTGTTCAGAAAGTGGGGGAGTGAGTGTTCAGACCCGTGTTCAGACTTGTGGGGTGCCTCAGGGTTCTGTCCTCTCCCCCATGCTTTTCAACATCTACATGCAGCCACTGGGAGAGATCATGAGGGGGTTTGGGCTGGGTGTTCATCAGTATGCAGATGATACCCAGTTCTACCTCTCTTTCAAATCGGAACCAGTGAAGGCGGTGAAGGTCCCTGTGTGAGTGTCTGGAGGCGGTTAGGGGATGGATGGCGGCTTATAATTTTTGTACCTTTTTGAATTTTAAGCTAGAACCCAGTCTGTTAATGCTTCATGACAGAATATTGAGGTTAAACATGAGCTTGATAAAATAGCATTCAAAACATATATTAATATACTTGGAAGATATTAGAAACATGGCATATCTCAAACATGGCACATAACAATATATGTTGTTCTTACATTTGTAACTGCAGTGACTTTTTAATCAAATAACAGGAAAGGTATTATTTACCTAGTCTGTCCTTTATATAGACATTTGTTGGCTCTTCATTTCTGTATATTTTCTGTATATATATATATGAATAAAACCATATGTAATGTTTGTTTATAAAAAGCACAAGACAATCCATTGGAGTCAGATAAAAATTAATTGAAGGGAACCCAGCACAATATCATTGAACAGCATGATGTTATATTGATGCTGCAGTTGAGATAGGTAGAGTTTATAATCTGTTTCTTTATTTACACTTCAAGAAGGTTTGGCTTTGAATGTGGAAATACGTGAGTAAACGAGTACTCTATGGGATCATTAAAGACCACTGTGGGTTAAACCACATGGCCTAGGACTTGCCGATCAGAAGGTCGGCAGTTCGAATCCCTGCGACGGGGTGAGCTCCTGTTGCTCGGTCCCTGCTCCTGCCAACCTAGCAGTTTGAAAGAACGTCAAAGTGCAAGTAGATAAGCTTCTGGCGGGAAGGTGAACAGCGTTTCCGCAGAAGCTGTACGTCAGCTCCCTCGGCCAATAAAGCGAGATGAGCGCTGCAACCCCAGAGTCAGACACAACTGGACCTAATGGTCAGGGGTCCCTTTACCTTTACCTTATACCAATGCTATATAACTGAATCTCTTCACAATAATCCTTCATACAATTTATTTAAAATTGGGACAATTGTCAAAGATACTTAATTTCTGAAAACTGAGTTACAATGCAGTACTATGGAAGTTTACCCTGAAGTTACCTACTGTGTTCATTGGAGTTTACTTCTATATAAGTGTATAGGATTGCAGGAATGTGAAGCAAGAACTTTGCAGGTGAAGTAATTAGGGTTAATTTGGCATTTTGATTATAATCACAGAACAGAACAAGGCCAGGAAATGTTTTGTAACAACTACAAAGGAAACATTCCTTTGTGTTACAATGCCTTTGCAACTGAAATGCATTGGCCTGAATCACATTTAAGGGGGTGGAAGGATTTGTCAGTTAAAGTTCATTGTTTCTCATTTTTCCAATCTTAAATTTAGTTCTCCATTTTGTAGCAATTTAGTGTTGTTGTTTTTAATCCTCATGAAGACTGAGATTTAAATGCATCCTTGAATTTCTTGCCCATCCCTAACTGATACTTTCTCTCCATTGGATTGCATACTCAACTGGGATTTAGCAACTTCCCAGTAGTCAAGTGCGTTACCAAGTGTAGGAGGGTGAAATTAGAATTGTACAATTATGAAACCTATCCCTATAAATTATAGTTGGGCTATGGTGAATTATGCAAAAGCTGCTTACATCATTTGCCAGGACCATTCCATAGGTTGATCCTGATGACAGAGACAATGATGCAGGCTTTGGGAGATTATTAAGAGATTAAAAGAAACTTCAGCAATTACCACCCAACTTGATCCAGAGGAAGTGGCACAGCAGTTCCTTAGAGCCTGGGCATGTATGCAAGACACGGTACTACAAGCTTACAAATAGCCACTTACCTCTGGTGAGTAAAGAATGCTTCCAGGTGAGCAGGCTGGGGAGTTTTTTTCTAAAATGGATGGGAATGGGTCCTCCCCCCCCCCCCCCGCCCAAGGTATGGACAGTTGAGCTACTAAAGATATTTGTGGGCTTGTAAATTTTGTGGACTTATTTGTAAGCCTGGAGTCCTTCAGCTGAGAGGCTGTTGGATTTGGTTGGGGAGTCTGGGTTAAAATCCCTGTTTAGCCATGGGCAATCTTTGGTAAATCATTTTCTCTTGTCTGACATCCCTCACAGAATTGAAGTGACAGAAGGACCACAGTATAAATAATAGTGAACCTGAGCTATATGTTCATTCAGACCTATGCCTATGCAAAACTTGCTGGAGGCAGACCTTGTTTTGCATCTGCCTCCCCCCCACCTCAGATAAATGCACAATGCCCAGATGCAAAAGAGGTCAAGCTCCCTGTGACTTTGATAGTTACATAGAAGAGGGAACTTCTGGAAGGTATAGTTTGTCATGGAAACTGCAGCTGTTGAAACATCCTCTTTCCTCTTTAAAAGGGCTGAAGCCTGTCCTCTTTTGCACCTGATCATCCAAGAAAAAGATATGTTGATGGAACATGCTGTCTGCATGCCACAGTGACCACACCCCAGGATATGGCTTTGACTGGCCAGCTAAACCATATGAGGGTAGCTGTTGGGTCTCAAACCCTCAGTTGGGTCTCAAACCCTGAGTTAGGGACTTCCCCTGCATGCGAGGACAGGCTCTGGCAGATTAAGTGAACAAGACCAATAGTGAGTCCAACAATCAAGAAGGTGGTTTCTACACATACAGTAGAGTGAAGTGAGGGGCAGATGGGTCTCATCCACCCAGGAAGGTAGCCCATCTAACAGAAGGAAAACTCTGATCCTAAATTTCCACTGCCTTGCAGGACATATCGAAAGAAAGGTTAAGGAGTAAAGCCTATACAAATCCAGAGTGCAGTCCCTAAGACGGTTGGGTGGCACTTTGTACGCCACCTTTCAGCAACTGCTGCAGCCAAGCTGGTGCCAAATGTATTGCTCTGCTTTCCTATGGACCACATCATCGAGGCCGAGAGGGTGGTCTTGTTGTCTGGGCAGCCCAGGCTAGTATCCTGGAGAGTATCCAGCACTTTGGTGCTGCTAACACAGTGATTTCACTTCACCTCCAGAGGTGCACTCCATTGTCTCTCAGGTCAAACAGATGTCAACAGGAACAACAATGGTTGTAAACGTCTTTGATTTTTTAAAAAATGAAATTGAAGTATAATTATATTTTATAAATAAAAATAAACAATCACACATGATGTGAATTGGCACTTCATCCATGGAAAGACTGTGGGTCATTTCATATGTGGCATTTGTCTTGCACAGAGAGCTAGTGCATATAACCATCAGAGTCACAAAATAAACTTTTTCCTGAACTTTGGGGGTGAGGAGGGGAGGATAGAGTGGTGTTTTGAATATTCCCTCCCAAGAAACTCCATGCACACAGAAAACTAGCATGCTATGATTATGTTTCAGCCTAGCTGTCTACCTCATAAGCCGTTTTTCAATGTGCAGGGTAGTGGTATTCTTTGTGGGGCAATGTTCAAATATTGCATCTATGAAAAACTTTTTGTATTGATTCTGCTGATTATGTGAACTGAGCCAGAGCCTTAGACTCCTGTGTCTGCTGCACTTCATCCAAAATAATGCATGTTCTTGTTTTCTGCAGAGATATATGTACAGATGGGGGGGCACTGGTTTAAGAGCACATTAAAAGGGGGAAATCTGACTTTTCAGAAATAAGTTTATATTTTGTGTTTTTCTTCATTTTCATTACAAAAGCATACAGCACTTTTTAAAAATATGGATATTAAAAAATATATTTGTAATTTATTACCCACAGTCAGTGCTTTATTTCTGGGGAGACGCAAGGGTACACATACTCCTAAATATTTTGTGAATCTAAGTTTGGCCTCATTGAGGGACATTATTTCAACATGAGTACGAAAATGAGAGTACCCCTAAACATTTTTTTAGAAAAAAAGCACTGCCAACAGTGAAATATAAGTTTAGAGAGGTTCACTCTAAAATTGGCACAATAAACCCAATATTCCCCCTACACACCTGCAGCACATGATTGCTTGGGGAATTCAGTGCTGCAGTCCTCCTTTCTAGAATTTAGGTTAAGATTACCTTGGCCTTCAAAGTTGCACACGAAGTTAAATGATTATACCTTTAGACTTTCTCCATAATCCAAAATCCCTAGTTTAATTTGAGAAAAAATCATTGTGGGGAAAATAAGTGTGTGCTCCTAGAAGCCTGTATATTAATCCCCAATGTACAGTGATCACAGGGCAAATAGATTTTGCAGTTTACTGGTACAGTAATGATAAAAACGAGGGACGCGGGTGGCGCTGTGGGTAAAACCTCAGTGCCTAGGACTTGCCGATCGCATGGTTGGCGGTTCGAATCCCTGCGGCAGGGTGAGCTCCCGTCTTTCGGTCCCAGCTCCTGCCCACCTAGCAGTTCGAAAGCACCCCTAAGTGCAAGTAGATAAATAGGTACTGCTTTATAGCGGGAAGGTAACGGCGTTTCCGTGTGCTGCGCTGGTGCTGGCTTGCCAGAGCAGCTTCGTCACGCTGGCCACGTGACCCGGAAGTGTCTCCGGACAGCGCTGGCCCCCGGCCTCTTAAGTGAGATGGGCGCACAACCCTAGAGTCGGACACGACTGGCCCATACGGGCAGGGGTACCTTTACCTTTACCTTTAATGATAAAAAAGATTATCTTTAGATACAATGTGATATAAAGAAACTCAGTACAGAATGCAGCATTCTCTGAGATTTGCCACTGAATACAGAGATCAGATTTCTTCAATAAAATGTTCATAGGATCATATACTTGTCGATTTGAAAGGGACCTGAAGGACCATCTAGTGCAAAATGATTATGAATGAATGTCTCTGAAGTTTATTTAGTTATTTCAAACACTGATTGACCAATTTCCTGCCAGGCAAGTAGTAATAGAATTGTAGGGTTGGAAGCGGTCCTGAGGGTCATTTAGTTCAACCCCCTGCAATGCATCCATGAAAGAGGGCCATCCAAGAGGGCCCTCTGCTTTAAAACCTCCAATGAAGGATCATTTTAAAGCAGAGCTTGGATTACCATCAATAAACTTGGCATGCTACACAGGGGCGGAGCTTCATGCTCCGGCACCGGGGATGGAGAAGAGGCGGGGGTGGGGCTGGCATGCATCCTGGGGGCGGGCACACAGCGTGGGCTCGGGGGCAGCCACGATGGCACCCTACTGGGATCGCGCTGCCGGGGGCGGTGCACTCCCCCCGCTCTCCTCTTCCTCCACCAGTGATGCTACAATAATAATAATAATAATAATAATAATAATAATAATAATAATAATTTATTATTTATACCCCGCCCATCTGGCTGAGTTTCCCCAGCCACTCTGGGCGGCTCCCAATCAGTGTTAAAAACAGTACAGCGTTACATATTAAAAACTTCCCTGAACAGGGCTGCCTTAAGATGTCTTCTGAATGTCAGGTAATTATTTATCTCTTTGACATCTGATGGGAGGGCGTTCCACAGGGCGGGCGCCACTACCGAGAAGGCCCTCTGTCTGGTTCCCTGTAGCCTCACTTCTCGCAATGAGGGAACCGCCAGAAGGCCCTCGGCGCTGGATCTCAGTGTCCGGGCTGAACGATGGGGGTGGAGACGCTCCTTCAGGTATACAGGACCGAGGCCGTTTAGGGCTTTAAAGGTCAGCACCAACACTTTGAATTGTGCTCGGAAACGTACTGGGAGCCAATGCAGATCTCTCAGAACCGGTGTTATGTGGTCCCGGCGGCCACTCCCAGTCACCAGTCTAGCTGCCGCATTCTGGATTAATTGCAGTTTCCGGGTCACCTTCAAAGGTAGCCCCACGTAGAGCGCGTTGCAGTAGTCCAAGCGTGAGATAACTAGAGCATGCACCACTCTGGCGAGACAGTTCGCGGGCAGGTAGGGTCTTAGCCTGCATACCAGGTAGATAAATCAATCAAATAAATCAAAAGCCATACATAAAATCTACAATATATTTCAGAAAGTTGTTTGTCCATTATGCAGTTGGACAACAATTTTATATAAAAACCGCCTTCACCTCCTCCTCATCTTTGATATTATCTTAACTTTGTTATTTAGTAATTCTTTTTCAAATTTAGAGGGCTCAGTGGCAAAGCCATTTTTTTAATCTTGCTTAAAAAAAAGTCTCTTGGAGTTGAGATTCTAGCCATCTTGAGAGCTGATCTTTTATTTCCTCATAGCTTCTAAGATTTATTTGGTTACCGTCATCTATCAACAAGGAATTATATGTCAGCCAGCTTCCTTGCATATTTTTCTTCTTAGATGGGCTCAAGACATGGGAAACGCTCTGGAAAGCAAACATGAAATTTACGGCATGTTACACCATTAAAGAAAACATGCTAAAGATGCAATACAAATGGTATCTCACCCTATCAAAGCTTTCAAAGGTGTACAAAAATATATTGAATAGCTTGACACCAAACCCTATATATATTAAGTAAAATAGAAACATTGCCACCCGACCCTGACCCCACCCCCACCTATCTTTCCTCACCTCCACCCCTTTCCCCCTTTTCTTCCTAATGTCTCAACAAATGAAACTGATTTGTAAAAATGTTACATGGAAAAAATACGAGAGAGAGACATTACACATACTTCTGTAAATCAATAAAATCTTTAATAAAAAATACATAAAAGAAAAATCGAATAACTGTTAGCGGTGTGGTGAAAGTAATGGAGATATGTACCACATGTGGCGGACATGCAGAAAGATCAGAGAGTTTTGGAATCTTATTTATGATGAGCTGAAAAAGATCTTATGTTAACATTCTTAAAAAAGCCAGAGGCCTTCCTACTGGGTATTTTAGGTTCCAAATTCCCCCCAAAAAACCCCAAAAGAATTAAGAGAAATCTTCCTATATGCCACGGCTGCAGTCTGAACACTGGTTGCAATGAATTGGGAAGGGGGGAAAGTTCCAACTTTATCAGATTGGCAAGGCAAATTACAGGAATATGCGGAAATGGCGCAATTGACCAATAGACTAAGAGGCAACACAAGACAATTGTTTATTCAAAAATGGGATATGTATAAGAAATATAATAGTGTATACAGAAATATAATAGTGGTATAATATTTATGGCAGCATTTGAATGACCCTTGTTTAAAGTAATTGTTAAGAAATAAGGTAATGAATACAAATTGTTGTAAGAAGGTATTAGAAAATACAGAAAGAGTAAGGTAATAATATTAAGTACATTCAACACTAGAAAGAAAGTTTGCATTGGAAAATGGTAGGAAGTGTATTTTATGTTAGTAAAAAGATTGGAAAAAAGAGACTATAAATTTAAATGAAGTTTAATTTTTCTGAATTCAAAGAATAATATTAGTACATGGTTGTTTTCATTTTTGTCGAATTAAGAGTGTGTATATTATGTATATTATTTATGTTATTTATGAATTTCAATAAAGTCATGTAACTTTAAAAAATATATATAAAACCCACATAAAAAACTGAAATTACAGATCACCAGTTAACTGTTACAGAAAACACCTTTTTTAATTGTTTGCATAGGTCTGGTATCATAGAAACGTTTTCAGCAATCATTAAAAATTTAATACGGAAGGCATTAACTATTGGAAGAGCATTCCACAGGTGTCAGTTTCATGTTGTTGACAAACCAGTTTCACCAGCTCAGCACTCCTACAGGTGACCTCAGTGATCAAACTAGGATATAAGTGAAGTGTTCAAAAGATCAGTCCAATGACCCATCTAGTCCAGCTTCCTGTTCTCACAGTGGCCACGCAGATGCCCATTGTGGGAAACCCACAAGCAGGACTCAAGCACAAGGCTTCCAGCAACTGGTATTTAGAAACATGACCACCTCTGACTGTGGAGACAGGGCATAGCTGTCATGACTAGGAGCCACAGATAGCCTGGCTCCATGAATTCACCCAGTCCTCTTCTGAAGCCATCACGTCAGGTGGTTCCAAAGGTGCCCTGGACCGAAGTTCTTGAGGGCTTTGTAAATTCATACAAGGATCTTGAGCAGTCAGGTTGTCTTTGCACTGCAATTTTCTTCTTCTTAAGAGACTAGATTTTGATGGTGTGCAGTGATTTATTAGGCATTTGAGCTTATCCTGCATCTCTGTTGACATAACTTCAGCTGTTACCTTTCCAGTCAGACTCATTTTAGCTGCATTTTAAAATCTATCTTACAATTTTTATATGTGTGCACGTGTGTGTGTGTGTGTGTGTGTGTGTATGTGTGTGTGCTGTTCCATTTATACAATCATATTTTTTTCAATTTTGTGTCTTCCTTGCCCCATTTTTTTAACACTGGAATTTAAAAATCATTTTAGTGCAACTGATTTTTCAAAATTGGTTTTTTTTCTAAAGGTAAAATGTATAATCAAATGGTGTGCTCGGATGAATGGACCTTTCTCTGCCCACACAGGTCGGCCATGCAAACTAGTGTGAGTGGAAGATACAAAATACCTTGCCATTCTAAGGGAATGGCAGACTTCCAGACTTCCTTTTCTGCCACTTTTCTTGGCACTTCAAAGCACCATGTAAGAACACTTTTTATTTTTTGGCCCAGCACTTTCCCCACAAAAATCCACTCTTTACTCTTCAATCAGAATGAATGCAATTCATGGATTACCATTTCCTCTGATTCAGCAATAAAGAGTGGGTTTTTGCGGGGAAAGTGCCAATACCTGCCAAAAAATGCTTGGACATGGTGCTTTGAAGTGCTGACCTGTGCCTA
This sequence comes from Podarcis raffonei, assembly GCF_027172205.1. Taxonomy (NCBI): domain Eukaryota; kingdom Metazoa; phylum Chordata; class Lepidosauria; order Squamata; family Lacertidae; genus Podarcis; species Podarcis raffonei. The sequence continues at coordinate 457,803 of NC_070606.1, read as the reverse complement.
GAAAGTGTGGGACAATAGATAAGTGTGGATGAGCCCTAAGGGCTGGGAGCAAACCGGAGTGAAGACTGCTACCCTCTGGTCCGCTCCCGTGCCCCGCAGGAACTTTCACCATGCCCTGCAGCCAGGCCAGGGATTTACCAGTGGCATTGCTTCCAGGGGTGTTGGAGCAGGACAGGCTGAATCCACCCCCCACCCCTGACCTTGTGGGTGGGAGGATGAGTGATTGACCTTCATGGCTCCTGTGTCGAGCTCTGTACTATATTGTTTTAGAAAGAGAAATCCTTTGTTTTAGTCTTGTTTTAAATGTATTTGGGTTTGGGAGTTTTTCTCTCTGTTTTAAATCATTTTAAATGTAAATTGCCTTGAGATAGTGGTTTAGATAGTGGTTCCCTGTAGTTGATCTTCATTTCTTAAAACCAGCCTGCTCTTCTGTTAATATAGAATTTTCTTCTTCGCAGTCCTCTAATTTTAGCAGAAGGTATGGCCTAAACCAGTGATGACCAAACTTGGCACTCCAACTATTTTGGGACTACAGTTCCCATCATCCCCTACCACTGGTCCTGTTAGCTAGGGATGATGGGAGTTGTAGTCCCAAAACAGCTGGAGTGCCAAGTTTGGCCATCAGTGGCCTAAACAGTGCCAATACTACTCCGAACCATGATCCAGAATTTTCAGACATCTAACACCTTGCATTATTCCATCTTTCTGCTAGATACCTCCACAAAGAAGCTGGAAACTGAAAGCAACATGTCATCAATTGCATCCTACTACAATGGAAAGTCAGTACTTGTTACTGGAGCCACAGGTTTTATGGGCAAAGTGCTAGTGGAAAAGCTGTTGTATTGCAGCCCTGATGTGAAAAGTATTTATATTCTTGTGAGACCCAAGTCTGGACAATCAACGCAAGAGAGAGTGCAGGATATGGTGAAGTGTAAGGTAAGACATTTAACTTTATATGGCAATCTATGGCAGCAGTGTCTTGTGCCTTGGCACCTCAGGGTTACCATGCCCCTATTTCCCATATAATCTACATCATTTCACCATAGATATGTTGGCCATTAGTCACTGAAATCCCCAATAGGAGTCTTGCTTTAATAATGCCCCGTGGTCAGATACTAGACCACGGGGTCAGATACTAGACCACATACACATGGAAAGCCGTAGTCTGTAAAGGCAGTAGGTAGTGAGGGAGCTGGATTGAATCTCCATTGCCCTCTGCTCATCTCATTTTAGCACCTTGCATGCAATGTCTAGCTGGCATCTCCTCACAGAGAACCCAGAATATACAGGACTGGTGGGATGGTATTTTATTTTAAATGCAATATCAATCTGTAGGTGAGTTCTCCTTACTTCTCAAATATGCCAGTGTCAGAAAACAATGGCAATGCAAATTTTAAAGTGGCATGGGAATCTGACCTTGGAGTAACTATCCATTAAGATTGTGTATGGATGGACTCAACAATGGCTTGTGTTGGTTTTAGTTGCAGCAAATTCTCAGATGTGAAACTTCAGCTTGTTTGTAACAGCCTCTCTCCAAGACATTGGAGAGGCTGTGAATGAAAAGACTAACTATACAATATGTGGTAGGGTGTTTTTTTTCACTTTAGCATTTGTGGTATCAATATTAGTTTCTTTTGAATATATTTTATATCTGCATGTATCAAATAGTGGTGAGTGGGGGGTTTTGTAAAAAAAAATGAGATGCTGGTATATCTTGATCAAGGGTGTCAGTACAACATAGTTGCTGGTGCTCTGTTCTGGTGAGTCCTGTCACAACCCCCCCCCCACCGGTGCCAGGGCCCCCAATATTGTCAAGAAGCCCCCCCCCCAAGATTCCACTGCAGTCCTCCAAAGGACCTGTCAGGGGGAAGCATCTTCACCTGGCACGTCCTTTTGAGGAACGCCAGAGCACCTTCCAGGAAAGCGCTCTAGTGATTTCTGTCAAAGATGCACCAGCAGGAAGTGTCTTCTCACTGGGACATCCTCCACCAAAGGTAAGGCAGCTGGTGGTGGGGTGGCGGCGGGCCAAGTTGGCCTGGCCAGGTTGGGTGGCGGCGGCATGTGTGTGACGTCACACATGCATGACCAGCTCCCACAATGTTGGAGGCAACTTGGTGCACCTGACTCCCCTGCTGCCATTCTCCACTATATAATACCGAACAGGACAAGTAATAATCCCTTATCTTCAGTTGGCTTCGTTATCTTTATTTCCAGCTACTAAGGCTCAGATTTTACATAAGGAGTTAATAATTTTATTTTCTTTTTTTTTCCAAAAAAAATAACGATTTTCCAAAAAAAATTAAACAAACAAACAGACAAACATAAATCTTAACCGTATTTAAACCAAGCTTAGTGACATTGTTAAATGACTTCCTCAAATCCCCCTAGTTGAATTTCAGTGTGTATCATTTTAACAGTTTTCCAAAGCCATTTTTCTCATAAAATTAACTTAATCACTTTGCAGCGTTCTTTCTTTCTATTTTAGCTTTAAACATATTAATTCCTAAGATTACATAATTAAATCCTAAACCTATCTGATGTTTGCAAGCTTTTCCAATTATATGATCTTAACACACTTAACTAAATAATCTTTAAATTTCCTCCAATCCTCCTGGTACTCCTCCTGGTCACGGACTCTTCCAGTCAGGTCGGCCAGCTCCGAAAAATCCATCATCTTCATCTGCCATTCCTCCACTGTTGGAACTTCTTATGTTTTCCAATTCTTAGCTAACAAGGTTCTTGCTGCAGTTGTGCCATACAAAAACAATTTAACATCTTTTCTGGGCAATTCCAAACCTGTTATTCCAAGAAGAAAGGCCTCTGGTTTCTTAATAAATGTATATTTCAATATTTTTTTTCAGTTCATTATAAATCTTCTCCCTTTCTTTCTTTCTCCAAGTCTTTCACCTTGGGGCAGGTCCACCACATATGATAAAAAGTACCCTCCTATTTTTTACATTTCCAACATAAATTATCACTGTTGTCGTAAATCATTGCTAATTTTACAGGGATTTTACAGGGGTCAAATACCATCTATACATCATTTTCATAATATTTTCCTTTAACACCGTACATGCAGTGAACTTGACCCCTTTCTTCCACAATCTTTCCCAGTCTTCAAACATTATGTTGTGTCCCACATATCTTGCCCAGTCTATCATCACAGATTTAACTTGTTCATCCTTGTTCATTCCAACAATAAATTATACATTTTAGACAAATTTTTAACTTTAGAGTCCAACAACTCTGTTTCCAACTTAGTTTTTTCTGAAGCAAAACCATTTTTCTTATCTAATTTATACAATTCATTGATCTGGTGATAATGTAACCAATTTATCTTATCTTTAATTTGATCAAATGGTTTTAATTTATAACATTCTTTGTCTTCCAATAGCAGGTCTGGATATCTCAACCACTTGGTTTCCATATTTAACTTTTTCTGGGCCTTTGCCTCCACTGGCGAGAGCCATCTGGGTGTCTTCCTTTCTAAGAGATCTTTATATTTTATCCACACATTATACAGAGATTTCCTAATTACATGGTGTCAGGGAACTGCCATCGGAGCTGGAGGCAGAGGGAAGGCTCCAGAGGGATGCCGGAGAGGGTCCCAGTAGGGAGAGAGGCAGCCCATCTGCTGGGGAAGGAAATCAGCGTAGCACCAGTGGAGAAGGGGGGCAGAAGGGGGAATCGGCGAGGGGGCTCCAGGACTCCTCGCCAGAGACCAGCCGGGAGAGCACGGGTCCTCTGCTGCCCACACCCTCCCTGCGCAGAAGACTTCCGCGCAGGGAGAGTAGGAGGAGACTTGGCATCAAAGAACTTCTTTGCTGGAAGAAGTTCAAGAAACGCCCACTGATGGATTCTGCCAGCAACTGAGACAGAAAGGATTCACCCAGGTAACCTAGCCAGGAGTGGTGACAACTTACGCACGAGCAACCCCTAGAACCATTACAGCAATCCGTCAGTCACCGGCGTTGCTTGTGCGCAGCCCCAGAGAGGCAGCATGATGAGCCAAACCAGGACAGCCGGAGAGACGGAGGAAGCAGCCGGAGTGCAAAGTCTGGTAGAGAGGAACCGAGACTTGGAACAGCATGTAGCTCTCCTGACGGCGCGGTGGACGAAAGAAGGGCTCAGGATGCGCAGGTCAGACCCACCCCCATCGCAAGGAAAGTACAGGGGCTGGTACACAAGTTTGGGGGGAAACCCCAGGACTACAATGCGTTCCGAACGGAAATAGAGTACGCTTTGGAACTGCAGCATAATGTCTTTGCTGATGATGGGGAGAGGGTAGCTTACATTGTGGGGCATCTGGAGGATGGGGCGCGCGAATGGATCAGGCCCCTAATGGCGACGCAAATTGATGCCTTGAAGGACCTTAAGAAATTCTTCCAGGCAATGAATGTATTCCAGTGAAGTGGAGCAAAGTGTGACTCGGCAGGAACTGATGGGGTGCAAGCAGGGGAGCCAGTCAGTTAGAGACTACTGGTTGCGCTTTGCGATGTTGATCCACCGGCTCGGCTGGGATCTGGACTCTGAACCGATACAAATGTTGTTTGAGGAGGGGTTGCCCCCAACTGTGAAGGACGAGTTGTCCTGCACACCCCGCCCACAGTCGATGGATCAGCTGACCAAGGCTGTGCTTGCGATTGGAGTACGGCAGGAAGCGGGCTCAGGAGAAACGCGAAGTGAGAGGGGAACGTTGCCATGACTACCACATTCCTGAAATACCGAGACAGCTTTCCCAGGCGGCTGAGCCAATGGAAATTGATGGCGCACGCGTGCAAGGGAGGGGAAGGATTGGAAAACCACCAAGAAGTGTTTCCTCTGCCAGCGGCCAGGACATTTTGCCAGGGTCTGCCCTCAAAGAAAGGCCTGGCAAGGGATGGTGGGGGCTGCTGGCTGCGAGGAGAAAGGGGAGGAAGGGCAGGCGCAGGGAAACGATGCCTGGCTGCCAACCAGCGGGCACAGCAGCCAGGCCAGCAACCAATAGAAGTGCCCCAGCCTGACCCTCCCAAGGCAGCTATAGCCATAGAAGTGGTGCTAGAACTCCCGAATGGCACCCAGTCAAAGTTGAGGGGCTGCTGGATTCGGGCAGCTCCTGCAATTTCTTCAGCAGGGACTTCGCTCTGGAGCACCAACTCCACCTGCTGCCCCTGTATTTTCCCTTGCAAGTGACCACCATCAATGGCAGGGAACTTCTGGGGGGGGGGAGTGACACACCAGACCCCGCCAATGCGAATGAGGATTTCCAGGCACACAGAGATCATTGCCTTTCACGTGGCCACACTGGCAGGACCCCCAATAATACTGGGGATGAGCTGGCTGGCACTGCATGATCGAGTAGTGTCATGGCATCAGCGGTCAGTCACCTTTGGGTCAGCTTACTGCTTGGAACACTGCATGGGGGGGGGGAGAACCCAAGAATGACAGTGGCCAGGGTGGCTGGGCTGGCTGTGGAACCAAAAGGGGAGGTGCCACCACAATATGCTGACCTGAAGGAAGTCTTCAGCGAGAAGGAGGCAGATAGACTACGCCCCCATAGGCCCTTTGACTGCCAAATCAACTTACTCCCAGGGGCTCAGCTGCCGGTGGGTAAGCTGTATGCCATGTCTGACCGGGAGATGCAGGAGTTGCAGCAATTTATTGACAAGAACCTGAAGAGGGGGTTCATAAGGGAATCAAAGGCGGTGGGGGGCAGTCCGGTGTTCTTTGTGGACAAAAAAGAGACTAATCAGCCCAGGCTCGTTGTGGATTACAGGGGGTTAAACCTGGTGTCAGAACCCGTGACCTTCCCAATGCCCAGGATTGACAACATTTTAACACGGGTGAGGCAGGGGGAAATTTTTACCAAGCTGGACCTCAGGGGAGCGTACAATTTGATTAGGATAAGGGAGGGGGACGAATGGAAAACTACCATGTTCACCCCCCTGGGGGCTTTTGAGTACTTAGTCATGCCATTTGGATTACAATCGGGCTCCGCCTGCTTTCAAGCATTCATGCACCATGTGTTGGGGCCCCTGCCTATTCGGACAATGAGAAGCAACATGTCAGAGACGTCAGGGAAGTGCTAAAGAGACTGCAGAAGCACCAGTTTGGGTCAAGCTGGAAAAATGCCAATTTCACGCCAGAGAGGTTGAGTTTCTGGGGTACAAGTTGTCAGACAAGGGTCTAGCTATGGACCCAAGCAAGGTGCAGGCAGTGCTGGAATGGAAGGCCCCCAAAACCCGGAAGGATGTGCAGAGGTTCTTAGGGTTCAGCAACTTCTACAGGAAGTTCATCAAGAACTTCGCCCACTTGACAGCGCCCATCACAGATTGTCTCAGTAGCAAAAAGAAGTTTGCATGGACAGAAAGTGCCCAGCAATCCTTTGAAAGACTGAAGAAGGCGTTCGCTTCGGAAGAGCAGCTCCTGCACGTTGATCTGGAGAAGCCCATGAGACTGGAGACGGACGCGTCCGACCGAGCCATTGGAGCGGTCCTTTTGTTTTGTTTTTTTAAAAAAGATATTTATTAAAGTTTTACAAAGAGAAAAAAGTTACAGAGTAAAAAAGAAGAAAAAGGAAAAATACAAAAAGTACAAAAATACATAGGGAAAAAAATGTGAAATACAGAAAAAGTAAATAGAAAATAGTTAAAAACAAATCAATCTTTTCATATCTTAGATTTCATTTACTTATTTCCCTGACCTCCTCACACCTCCCTTTTTTGTATTCCCGTTCACATGGAGCGGTCCTTTTGCAGCCAGGGGCCAAGCAGGGTTGGAGGCCGTGTGCCTTTTTCTCGAGGAAGCTGAGGAAGTCGGAGGAAAACTATACAGTGTATGACCGCGAACTGCTTGCGATCTATGCGGCATTTCGCCGATGGAGACATCTGTTAATAGGGGTGCAGCACAAGATCCAGGTTTGTACTGACCACAGGAACTTGGAATACTGGAGGACCGCGCGAGTACTCAACCAGAGACAGATTCGATGGGCTCAGGAGTTCTCCAAGTTTTCCTTCGAGATCCGATACGTGCCGGGAGAGGAAAACGTAAGAGCAGATGCTCTCTCCCGGAAGCCGGAGTACATGGAAGGAGAGGGACCGCCAGAGATCTGACACGTGTTTCCGGAGAACCGATGGGTGTGTGGGGGAGCGTTGGTTGGGAAACGAGAACTGGCCAGGCTTACTAGAAACGACGCTGTCAGCGCTGCCCGAGGTCCCAGCTCACAGAAGACCAACGCTGCTTCGTTCTTTAGTATAAAAGTCTTTATTGAAGTTCAGTTTCACTTCCGCACGCGCAGCGTGCAACGCTACGTCTATAACCTTAGACCGCCGAAGCTCCGTCTGAATCTCCTCCCCCCTGACACCAGTTTAAGACTCTAGCCTTACTCCACCTCTTCCTCTGTTCCTTCCTCCTCTGGGTCCGCCTGCTAGTCGGGGTCTCACCCTTCCTAGACTCTTCTGACGCTGAGTCCCCTGACTCTTCCCCCTCCCTCCTTCGGGCTTTAGGACCTGGCTCCCAATCCGGGTTTTCTGCTGTCCCGCGCTCCTGCACATTTGAACTTGGCGCGCGCGCGCAGCCTCTCACTTTCCTCCTGACCGTTACACTTGTGTCACTGCTCCCTCCTTCGGGGAGGCTAGCTGGACCTGACCTCCCCTCCGTTTCCCCACTTTCCGATCGGGGCGTGGTCAGCCCTGACTCATCTTCTCTCCCCGCTGGAGGAGAGGCTGGTCCTGACTCATGTGACTCTTCCCCCCCCACTGCGCTCTGGTGGGGGGGCTGGTCCTGATCCTCCGCTGCTCCCTTGGGAGTCCCCGCTGGCCCCTTGCTTCTGGTGCGTCGCCCCTGGGACCCCCCTTGCCCTTACCATAGGCGCCCCCTTCCGGGAATCTTCTGATTCGCTGGAGAAGCTCATGGAATCTCTCGGGTCGCTGTCATACTCCCCTACGCTCCCCTCGGATTCCTCTCCTTCGCTCTCTATTTGCTCTCTCCCCTGTGCTTCTGCTCCTGAGCCCCTGACAGACGCGTTCGCTCAGACGAAAATCAGGGAACTCTGGGACAGAAGGGAAGACCATGGAGGGTTTGAGGAAAAGGAAGGGCTACTGTACTATAAGGGGGCGCTGTATGTACCGGGGGAGACCTTGAGGGGGAAGGTACTCAAACAACTCCACGACAACCCAACAGCTGGGCACTTTGGACAGCACAAAACCATGCTGCTTGTCACCAGGCAGTTCTGGTGGCCAAAGGTGAGGGAAGACGTACGGGGGTGCGACCGCTGCCAGAGGGCAAAGGGGGAGAGGGCTGCCCCCGCAGGGTTACTGGAACCCTCACCCACACCGGGAAGACCCTGGGAGGTGGTGTCCATTGATTTTATGACAGATTTGCCCAAGTCAAGGGGGAAGGCAGCAGTCATGGTAGTAGTCAATCTACTGACGAAGATGTGCCATTTCATAGCTTGCTCACATGCGGTGACGGCAGAGGAGACAGCCAGGTTGTTTGTGGATCACATCTTCAGGCTGCATGGGGCTCCCTCGAGGGTCATCTCAGATCGCGGAAAACAATTTACTTCCCGGTTCTGGAGGAAGCTCATGAGCTTGCTGCAGGTCGAGGTGGACTTCTCGACGGCGAGGCACCCGGAAACCAACGGACAAGCAGAAAGAGCGAATAGTATACTCCAGCAATACCTACGCTGCTACGTCAGCGAGAGACAGAACGATTGGGTAGAGAAACTGGCGTTGGCTGAATTTGCGTACAATAACGCTGAACATGTGTCCAAGGGAATGAGCCCGTTCATGGCCAATTATGGATGTCACCCCAGGGCCTTCCCGGGGAGGGGGGAGGAAGCATGGAGTGTACCCGTGGCAGAGCAGTTTGTGGAAGAAATGGAGGCCTTGCACCAGCAACTCAAGATGAACTTGGAGCAGGCCAAGGAAGTTTACAAGAGGCAGGCGGACAAGCACCGTCGGGAGGGGGAAGCCATACGGGTGGGAGACCGGGTGTGGTTGTCAACCCAAGGGTTGCCCCTAAAGGAGGGTGCAAAAAGTTGCAGCCTAGGCAGCTGGGGCCTTTTGAGGTAACACAGCAGGTGAACCCCGTGGCATTGAAGCTCAAGTTGCCTGACAGCATGAAGATACATCCGGTGTTCCATAGGTCTCTACTTTCACCGTACAGGGAGGGGCGGGAATTTCCGGGGTGGGAGGGAGGAGCCACCACCCACCCGCTGGTAGAGGAGAGGGAACACCGCAACCAAGCCACGGAAATACTCGATTCAAGGTGGCGAGGTCGCCAGGTGGAGTACTTGGTAGCTTGGGAGGGAGAACCCAGTTCAGAAAACACGTGGGTCCCCGCTGAATCAATCAAGGATGGCTATCTGGTGGGAGAATTCCACAGTTTGTGCCCGGATAAACCAAAACCACTAGCGAGATTCTGGGAGGAAGAATTTGGGACCACAGACGACGAAGGGGACTTCGTGGGTTTTCCTGCCTCCAAAGAGGAGGAAGGGGAGGTGTCAGAGGGAGAAGAATCAGACTGGGAGGCCCACCCCACGGCAAGAGATCGGAGCGGGTGGGAAGCAGGTTTTGAATCCTCAGAGGATGGTGACAGCTCCTTCAGGGGATTCCCCGCATCGTCGGCCAAGGAAAGGGACGAGGTTGAATCGGAAAATCGGGCCGGGGTGGAGGGGGTCCTGGGGGGGAGGTGGATGTCAGGGAACTGCCATCGGAGCCGGAGGCGGAGGGAAGGCTCCAGAGGGATGCCGGAGAGGGTCCCAGTAGGGAGAGAGGCAGCCCATCTGCTGGGAAGGAAATCAGCGTAGCACCAGTGGAGAAGGGGGGCAGAAGGGGGAATCGGCGAGGGGGCTCCAGGACTCCTCGCCAGAGACCAGCGGGGAGAGCACGGGTCCTCCGCTGCCCACACCCTCCCTGCGCAGAAGACTTCCGCGCAGGGAGAGTAGGAGGAGACTTGGCGTCAAAGAACTTCTTTGCTGGAAGAAGTTCAAGAAACGCCCACTGACGGATTCTGCCAGCGATTGAGACAGCCACGGTGAGAGGCTGTCCAGACAGAAAGGGTTCACCCAGGTAACCTAGCCAGGAGTGGCGACAACTTACGCACGAGCAACCCCTAGAACGGTCACAGGAGGCCTCCAGAGCTCTGGAGAGACCAAGAAAGTCCAGAAAAGCTCTGCTGGATGCTTGAGAAGCAGCATATTAGAACTTCTTCACTGCTTTTGTTGCTGCATGGTAAGTGCAATTATATTATCTGCTTCGTGCTCGGTCAGTTTCAGAGTGGGATCAAAACCACCAGTACTCCAAGATTCTTCATTACCCACAGCTCACTAAAATACCAGGGAGCTTTATGGGCTCTGCAGCACCAGAGGGGGAACTAAAGAGCGATAATGTCAACAGCCCTCATCATTCCCCAAGACAACAGCCTTGCCTTTTCTCTTCTGGAAAGTCTCCATCAGGATCCACCAGTCTCTGGGGATGGACTGTCTTAGTGAGTCACCCACCTGTGCCAAGGGGCATAGCTGCCATAAGCCCAGACTTAACCAGAAACTGGTGTGACCATGACAGTGGGATGCTGCAGCTAGCCAGCCTTTTGGTTACAGACTACTCACTCCACTGGGAGCAAAAACCAAAGATATCTCCTGCTCTGTGTGTCAGGCTGGTAACAACCTGAGACAGTCCCGTGGTGACCATGGAGGCCATGAAATCCTGAGCTAGTTCAAGAACAGCCTTGGCATGGATGTTGGAGTCACACAGCATAATCATGTAGGGTTCCTCCAACACCAAGCTTGAAACTACCTCAGTCAGAGAGGATGCTGTGCCACAGGGTGGGCAGCATGCCAACAGCTTCCTAATCTATTTTTGAGACCCACCATCAGATGTAAGCCCTCTGGTCCTGCTCTACAACAGAGAGGTTTCCTCTGTGGTTTCATTAATGCAACTTTATTGTTGATCTTCTGCTGCTGGCCACCATATTTGTTCTTAATGTTGGTGGTATGGACATTTCTGCAAATAAAATTAATTAGCTCTCTAGGGATGTGAGAAAATGCTGCCTGCCAAAATATCTCTCTCCCTGGAAATCAAGATCTCTTAGTCTCAGCTCTCAGGCTCTCAGCTCAGCAGTTCAAGAAGCAGCCAAAACAAAAGAAACTCCCTTGCCTGCTCTTTCAGAGTCCCAGCTGCTCTATCCAGAGAGAGCCCCACTGTTCTTTAAGTTTACAGTTCTGCAAACGCCTGGATAGGCCATTGGGCTGTAGTGCTTTCCTAAGATAACTTCTGCAAGAGGTCATTTCAGGGAGTTTACATAGCAAAAGAAAGCAAACAAGGGTCAGAGAAACATTCAAAGACTGACTTCAGGGATTTCCGGTAGGTTTAGAGTGACATGCACTGTGGACAACTTCAGAAGACCCTCCAGTCAAGTGCAAAGGTTCTGCAGAATTGCCAAACAGCACTGATGAGGCCTCTAGGCCATATGTGTAATATTTCCTTATGTCTTTGCCCCTTTCCTTGAAAGATAAGTTTAAGAAGCAGCAGTAATTAGAGAGAGAAAATATTTGAGCAGATTATTCTTGATGCATTTCTGCCTTAACTCAATTGCCTTTAATTGAATTAATAATTGTTCTGGAAACATTTATTTGCAAGCAAACTCCTGCTGTGGCCACCATGCTGTTGAGTTCTTTGGACCCTATTCACAATGTTTTGTAAGTTGCATCTTTTCATAATGAAATTTAACACTGCTTCAAAATAGTTAGTGTCAGAGGCTCAGGAGCAGAAGCACAGGGGAGAGAGCAAATAGAGAGCGGAGGAGAGGAATCCGAGGGGAGCGTAGGGGAATATGACAGTGACCCGAGAGATTCCATGAGCTTCTCCAGCGAATCAGAAGATTCCCAGAAGGGGGCGCCTATGGTAAGGGCGAGGGGAGTCCCAGGGGGGACGCACCAGAAGCAAGGGGCCAGCGGGGACTCCCAAGGGAGCAGCGGAGGATCAGGACCAGCTCCCCCACCAGAGCGCAGTGGGGGGGAAGAGTCACATGAGTCAGGACCAGCCTCTCCTCCAGCGGGGAGAGAAGATGAGTCAGGGATGACCACGCCCCCATCGGAAAGTGGGGAAACGGAGGGAAGGTCAGGTCCAGCTAGCCTCCCCGAAGGAGGGAGCAGTGACACAAGTGTAACGGTCAGAAGGAAAGTGGGAGGCTGCGCGCACGTCAAGTTCAAATGTGCAGGAGCGCGGGACAGCAGAAAACCCGGATTGGGAGCCAGGTCCTAAAGCCCGAAGGAGGGAGGGGGAAGAGTCAGGGGACTCAGCGTCAGAGGAGTCTAGGAAGGGTGAGACCCCGACTAGCAGGCGGACCCAGAGAAGGAAGGAACAGAGGAAGAGGTGGAGTAAGGCTAGAATCTTAAACTGGTGTTAGGGGGGAGGAGATTCAGATGGAGCTTCGGCGGTCTAAAGTTACAGACGTAGCATTGCACGCTGCGTGTGTGGAAGTGAAACTGAACTTCAATAAAGACTTTTATACTAAAGAACGAAGCAGCGTTGGTCTTGTGTGAGCTGGGACCTTGGGCAGCGCTGACAGTTAGTCTCTCTTTCTTTCTTCATACCTGAATGATCATTACCTGAATGAAATTTCCAGATCAGCAACTACAAGCTATTTAATACAGTATGTTTTCATCTTATTATTTGTATATCACCTGGTGTGCCACTATAATTTATTCTTGTAGAATGTTTTCTTATAGATGCATGCAGATTTATTTATTTTTAAGGGTTTTAAAATTCATACTTGTCAGCGCTGCCCAAGGTCCCAGCTCACACAAGACCAACGCTGCTTCTTGCTCAAGTTTAAAAGTCTTTATTGAAGTTCAGTCTCATTTCCAGACGTGCAGCGCGCAACGCTACATCTATCCGTCAGATCGTAGAAGTCCCATCTGAATCTCCGCCCCCCTGACACCAGCTTAAGATTCTAGCTTTACTCCACCTCTTCCTCTGTTCCTTCTTTCTCTGGGTCCTTCTGCTAGTCGGAGTCTCTGCCCTCCGAGATTCTTCTGACGCTGATTCTCCCGACTCCTCCCCCCCCTCTTTCGGGCTTTAGGACCTGGCTCCCAATCCGGGTCTTCTGCTGTCCCGCGCTCCTCCACATTTGAACTTGGCGCGCGCGCGCAGCCTCCCACTTTCCTTCTGACCGTTACACTTGTGTCACTGCTCCCCCTTTCGGGGAGGCTAGCTGGACCTGGCCTTCCCTCCTTCTCCCCACTCCCCGATGGAGGAGAAGATGGTCCTGACTCACGTGACTCTTCCCCCCCACTGTGCTCTGGTGGGGAAACTGGCCCTACTCCTCCGCTGCTCCTTTGGGACTCCCCTCTGGTTCCTTGTTTATGGATCGTCCCCTCTGGGATTCGCCTCGCCCTTACCATAGGCGCCCTCTCCTGGGAATCTTCTGATTCGCTGGAGAAGCTCATGGAATCTCTCGGTCCACTGTCATATTCCCCTACGCTCCCCTCTGATTCCTCTCCTCCGCTCTCTATCTGCTCTCTCCCCTGCTCTTCTGCTCCTGAGCCTCTGACATCCATCCCCCCCTCGAAGCCCCCCCTCCCCCCCTCCCCCTCTTCGGGTGTGGGTTCCAGGTGCTCCAGCGCTGGGGGTGTGAGTGCTGGCTTCCGTTCTCTCCCCCTGGTGTGCAACCAGCCAGCGGGATCAGGCCCCCCCACGATGGGTTCGTCGACGTCGACTTCCCCTGCTTCCATTTCTCTGCTGTCGTGCTCAAAACCAAGATCCTCCCCCCACACGTCCATGTCCTCCTCTCCACCCGGTCCCTCGGGTGAGGCTGTGTGCAAGGGCCCCCTCAGCAGTTCCCTGCTCCACCCCACTTCTGGTTGAGTGTCCCACCAATAGGAGCGGTCCGTGGCAAACCCCGAGAGCGACCCCTCCGGGGAGCTCATCCCCGGCGTCGGCTCCTCATCTGAGGAGAAACCTTGGAACGTGCTGGCTGACAGTGTGGGTGTGAAAAGCCAGTCGTCGAAATACTCCGCCGGCATGGGTCTGTGTGGGAAGATCGAATGGAACTCGTCTTTGAGATAGTGCTCCTCCACGGCGTAGCACGGCACCCACTCGTTGGCGCTGGCCGGAGTACCCTCCCTGGCGAGGAGATATTCAACTCCCTCTTCCCCCCATCTGGAGTCCAAAATCTCTGTGACCTCGTTGAGTGGCGTCGCCCTCTGTGGTCCCTCCCCTGTTGGCGATGGGCCACGTGGAGCTGGTGCGTTCCCTGGCGCCTGAAACCTGTGGGGCGCCTTGTAAGGCGTGAGCACTGACCTGTGAAAGACTGGGTGCATTCTGGAGCCCTCCGGGAGTGTCAACCGGTAGGCCACTGGATTGATTTGTGCCGCGACCTGGTAAGGTCCCAGCTGCTTGTGTCCTAGCTTCCTCTTAGCTAGCGTTCTGGCCGGCACTGCCTGAGCTGCTAACCAGACCCAGTCCCCTACCTGTATGTCTTCCCCAACCCTCCTGTGCCTGTCTGCCTGCATCTTGTAGGCGTGTTTCGCGAGTTCCAAGTGCCTTCGGAGTTGCTCATGGACCTCCTGTAACTCTGCGGCTAAGTGCTCTGCCCCCCGTGGCTCCCCCTCTGCCTCGGTCTCCAACCCCGGGAAGGTTCTGGGGTGGCGCCCATTGTTGGCGAAGAACGGTGTCACCCCTGTAGACCCGTGCTTCGTGTTGTTGTAGGCAAACTCGGCTAGCGGTAAGTAGTCCACCCAGGTCGAGGGCTGTTGATTGGCGTAGCATCGCAGGTACTGCTGCATGATGGCGTTGACCCTCTCCGCTTGTCCGTTGGTCTGCGGGTGTCGTGCCGACGCTAAGTTGATCTTGACGTTCAGGATGCCCAGCAGCTTCTGCCAAAAGTTCGAGATGAATTGGCGGCCCCGGTCGGACAGGATGGACCGCGGCAGGCCGTGAGCTTTGAAAACGTGGTCTATGAACAGCTTGGCGGTCTGTTCCGCTGTGGCCACCTTCGCGCACGGAATGAAATGCGCCATCTTGGTGAAGAGGTCTACGACCACGAGTACCGCTGTTTTGCCGCGCGAACTGGGCAGATCTGTAACAAAGTCCAGGGCCACTTTCTCCCATGGTTCGAGCGGCGTCTGCAGCGGTTCCAGCAGACCCGCCGGCTTCCTGTGTACTGGCTTGGCCCTTTGGCAGGTGTCACACCTGGAAACGTAATCCGCAACTTCTCCCCGCACCTTGGGCCACCAAAAGTCCCTGGTGACTAATTCCGCCGTCTTGTCCTTGCCGAAGTGCCCAGCGCTGGGCGCGTCGTGCAGCTGCTGCAAGACTCTCGCGCGAAGGTCGTCTCCCGGTACGTAGAGAGACCCTTTGCGGAGGAGTAGTCCGTCGCGTATCTGGAACTCGTCGTCCCTCGCTGTGCCGTTTCGCACCTCCTCCATCTTGGATTGCGCAAACGAATCCGCCTGTAGCGCGCGACGGACTGCGTCCAGGTCCACTGCGGCTGAAGCGCACGCCCACACCTCTGGTGCGAAAATGTGTTTGGCCGCTGCCGGTGCCGCTTCCTCGAGATACTGCGGCTTCCTGGATAGCGCATCCGCCATGACGTTGTTGTCTCCTGGGATGTATTCTATCCGGAAATCGAAATCTGCAAAGAACTCCACCCAGCGGATGTGTCTCTGGTTCAGGAACTTCGCCGTGCGCCAGTACTCCAGGTTCTTGTGGTCCGTGCGAACCTGCACTGTGTGTCTGGCTCCGACGAGGAAGTGCCGCCACGCCTTGAAAGCGGCATGAATGGCCAGCAACTCCCTGTCCCAGATGGTGTAGTTCTGCTCCGACGTGCTGAGCTTCCTGGAGTAGAATGCGCACGGTCTCCAGTCCCCTTGCGGATCTTGCTGCAACAGGACCGCCCCCACCGCTCTGTCCGAGGCGTCCGTTTCAACCCTCATCGGTTTGCTGGGGTTTACGTGTAGCAGCTGTTCTTCGGACGCGAAGAGACGCTTGAGCCTCCGAAAGGACTGCTCCGCCTGGTCCGTCCAGGTGAACTTCTTCTTCTTGGAGCTGAGGGTGTCCGTGATGGCTGCTGTCTCCTTCGCAAACCCCTTGATGAACTTGCGATAAAAGTTGGCGAAACCGACGAACTTCTGGACCTCCTTCCGGTTGCGCGGGCTCTTCCAGTCCAACACTGAGCGGACCTTGGCGCTGTCCATGGCAAGTCCCTTGTCGGACAGCTTGTAGCCCAGGAAATCCACCTCTGTCGTGTCGAACTGGCACTTCTCCAGTTTGGCGTAAAGTCTGTGCTCCCGTAGTCTCTGCAGGACCTCCTTGACGTCCTTCTCGTGCGCCTCCTGCGAGTCCGAAAAGATCAGGATATCATCTAAGAAGCAGACGCACTTCTTGTAGAGGAGTCCCGCTAGCACGTGGTGCATGAAAGCTTGGAAACAATGGGAGCCATTTTGGAGACCAAACGGCATGACTCTGTATTCATAGGTTCCTAAAGGCGTAAACATGGCTGTCTTCCACTCGTCGCCCTCCCGCATGCGTATAAGGTTGTAGGCCCCTCGTAGATCCAACTTGGTGAAGATCCGTCCCTTCCTCACCGTCGCGAGCAGGTCGTCAATTTTGGGCATGGGGAATGCTGTGGGCTTTGTCCTGGAATTGATGATTCTATAATCCACTATGAGCCTCCGTTCGGGCGTGTCTCTCTTCTTCACGAAAAACACGGGACTGCCCCCCACTGCTTTGGATTCCCGGATGAATCCCCGCTTCAAATTGCGATCTATGAACTCCCTGAGTTCTTGCATTTCGTCTTCAGACATGGAGTACAGTTTCCCAGTCGGCAGCGTCGCCCCTGGCAGGAGGTCAATCTTGCAGTCGTAGGGTCTGTGGGGAGGCAGCTTGTCTGCTTCCTTCTCGCAGAAGACTTCCAAAAAGGCCTTGTACTTGTTGGGCACCGCTTGCACCATGCCTAGGTGTAGCTGCGGTGCATCCTCTTGCCCCTCCTCTTCCTGCCAGGTCTGGATGCAATGCGCTGCGCAGTAGGAAGAGCAGAAGGTCAATTGCCGCTGGTACCACGCTAATGCCGGTCTGTGCCTATCCAGCCAACTCATGCCCAACACTATGGGCGTGTCCGACAGGTGGGTGACGTTGAAACTGATGACTTCACGGTGGTTCCCAATTTGCATCACCAGAGGCGGTGTCTGCTGTACCACCTCTCCTCCCAGTATCTTCCTGCCATCTACTGTGACAACATTTAGGGGCGTCGTGGCTGGCAGGAGTGCTATGCGATGCTGCTTGACGAAGTCCAACCCTACAAAGTCTGCGTTGCTACCAGAGTCAATGGTAATAGGGACCTCCAGGGTGAGCCCATCGGGCAGCTGGAGCGATGCAGTGAGTTGCACCACTGGTTTGGGTGGGAGGGGGTCTGTGGGCTGCAAAATCTCTGGGGACTGCTTCACTGACTCGCCTGGTTGAGCCCCAGTGCTTCTGTCTCCAACCAGGCTCCTCCGTTTCCCTGGGGCTGCTCCTCCTGCTGAATTGCTCCTTTAACAGTTGCTGAGGCTGCAGTGTGCTTCTGGAGCCTCTGGGGACACTCTTTGGCCATGTGCAGTGCACTGTCGCAGATGTAACACTTCCTGCTCCCTCTAGGAGCCTTCGCCTTGACTGCTCCTGGTGTTTGGGCTCTGCTTGCTGTCTGAGCCCTTGCACCTCCGATTTCCATTGGCTCCTCCCCCCTCATCAGAGCAGGCGTGGACTGAGCGCGCTCTGTCTCTCTGGGTAGGAAGGGAGTCGTTCTAACTGACGTGTTTGCTCTTCCCCCCTGCTCCCTGCTCCACGGGCGTTCTTCCAGGCGCACCCCAATTGCGAGCGCCCTTTGGACAACTTCTGTTGTATTTTGGGGTCTCTCTCCCCTCGCCAGCTCATCTTTCACGGCTCCATTCAGCCCCTCCCAGAACAGATCCCTGACGGCAGCTGAGTCCTTCTGCCAGCCCAGCACATTTACTAACCCAAAAAAGCGGGAATGATACTGGCGCACCGTCGCTTTTCCTTGCCGCAATCCATGCATTTCCCTTCTAGCGACATCCACATCCACCATTGATTTAAAGCAAGCGTCCATGGCTCCAATAAAGGCGCTTGAATCTTTGAGGGCGGGGTCATTTTCGCGTAACAAGGTTCGCAGCCACGACTTAGCTTCCCCATGCAGATGAGTGATTATGAAACCCACTTTCTCCTCCTCATCTCTAAAATCTTTCCGAAGCAAATTGAGCGCGAAAACTACTTCTGCTCTGAAGTTAGGGTACTGCTGCAGGTTCCCGTCAAAATGGGTCACAAGGCTTGCCCCCCTTTTCCCGAGGGCAACTCCCTCCGGCTTGGCTCCCAGCTGCCCCTCCTTTCCCCATTTGTCCCACCTGGCTTGCAGATCCTGGCAGAGCGCAGCTGTTTCTCCTTCTTTTTTCTTAGACGCAGCCAATTCTGCGTAGAGCGTTGACACCGCTTCCTGCAATTGCTTGATTTTTTCCTCTGTAGTCATCTTTGCCTATCTTCGTGAGCTTGCAGAGTTTTTGAGAGATGGGACTTACTGTCAGCGCTGCCCAAGGTCCCAGCTCACACAAGACCAACGCTGCTTCTTGCTCAAGTTTAAAAGTCTTTATTGAAGTTCAGTCTCATTTCCAGACGTGCAGCGCGCAACGCTACATCTATCCGTCAGATCGTAGAAGTCCCATCTGAATCTCCGCCCCCCTGACACCAGCTTAAGATTCTAGCTTTACTCCACCTCTTCCTCTGTTCCTTCTTTCTCTGGGTCCTTCTGCTAGTCGGAGTCTCTGCCCTCCGAGATTCTTCTGACGCTGATTCTCCCGACTCCTCCCCCCCCCCTCTTTCGGGCTTTAGGACCTGGCTCCCAATCCGGGTCTTCTGCTGTCCCGCGCTCCTCCACATTTGAACTTGGCGCGCGCGCGCAGCCTCCCACTTTCCTTCTGACCGTTACACTTGTGTCACTGCTCCCCCTTTCGGGGAGGCTAGCTGGACCTGGCCTTCCCTCCTTCTCCCCACTCCCCGATGGAGGAGAAGATGGTCCTGACTCACGTGACTCTTCCCCCCCACTGTGCTCTGGTGGGGAAACTGGCCCTACTCCTCCGCTGCTCCTTTGGGACTCCCCTCTGGTTCCTTGTTTATGGATCGTCCCCTCTGGGATTCGCCTCGCCCTTACCATAGGCGCCCTCTCCTGGGAATCTTCTGATTCGCTGGAGAAGCTCATGGAATCTCTCGGTCCACTGTCATATTCCCCTACGCTCCCCTCTGATTCCTCTCCTCCGCTCTCTATCTGCTCTCTCCCCTGCTCTTCTGCTCCTGAGCCTCTGACAATACTCAAAGAGAATTTTGATAAAAATCCCTTAGGGATGCAAAATGAAGGTAAAAGTTGGATCTCATAAATAAAAGCAGATAATCATGAATTTACATGGCTTTTTCCCATAGGATTTCCGTGTGTGTGTGTGTGTGTGTGTGTGATCAAATAAAAGCTTATTTTGATGTCTATACACTACACAGTAAAAATCAGAGATCACTTGGAACATCATCATGGCACAGAAAAGTGGATTCAAGACATGGACCTTTATGATTTTTATACAGACACATTGGGGTGAGATACATTTGTGAACTTGTCTAGAACAGAGCTATGGAATCAGTTATTGTCCCAACTTACAGCTGACATACTGACCATACCTCTACCTAGAGACAGCTTCAAGAACCTTCAGGTCAAGATGGGACTCTCTGGGGGTTCTTGACATGCTGTATTTTTGTAAGTTCTTTGCATGTATGCATGCACTTGTCAGAGAAGGGAAATTGTTGTAGTATACAGTTAGTGACTCACATTTGCGTGCATGAAACAGTTAACTTGAGGGTCCCGGTGAGGGTGGAGCTTAGTAGGCTCCCTATTTTTTTCTCCTTCCCATTTTCTTTTTCTTTCTCTTCCTGCTTTCCCGAATAAACAAGAAGCCATGTGACTGTAGCTCCCAATCGCATGAAAAAACCAAGTGAACTGAATCTCTCGAAAAGGGAGATTTTACAGGCTGCAACTTTGCTAACCAAGGTTGCACTATCCTTTTTTGTAAGGAAAGCAAGTCCTTTTCTTTTTAAGTAGTTTGAAACCATTTTTCTTTGCTTTACTGCCAGTGGATTGAGACTTGTTTGCGGTATCCTCTGTGTGAGTAAAATATTCACCTGTTTGCAAAGCCAAGTGTCTGTGATTTATTCTAGCTTAAGTATTTTCATGGGGAACATTTGTTTAAAGGTGGATGAGAGCAGATGTAAAATCTTAGTGTGCTTGAAGCAATTACCATTGCGTTTAACTCTGCTATGAGAGATAAAGAATCTTTCTTCCAAACCTCTCTCTCTACAAAACAAATCCTCCATCAATTCACTGTGGCTGCAGAGGTGACATGATATGATGATGATTTTGAAGGGATCCCTTGTTAAAATAAAGAGAATCCCAAAGGATCTGTGCCACAAATTCATGTTTTTCTTTTGGCAGTGCTGTGACCTGTGATCTGATTGGTAGGTGGGGAGGGCAGAGTAGTGAAAAAATATGTCCTTTTGATCCTTATCTGTTCTAGAGAGCCAGTGTGGTGTAGTGGTTAAGAGCGGTAGTCTCGTAATCTGGGGAACCGGGTTCGTGTCTCCGCTCCTCCACATGCAGCTGCTGGGTGACCTTGGGCCAGTCACACTTCTTTGAAGTCTCTCAGCCCCACTCACCTCACAGAGTGTTTGTTGTGGGGGAGGAAGGGAAAGGAGATTGTTAGCCGCTTTGAGACTCCTGAAGGGGAGTGAAAGGCGGGATATCAAGTCCAAACTCTTTCTTTCTTTCTTTCTACTGAATCTTTCTAGGACTGACAAACTCCCCCACCCCTTTTCTTGCACAGGAAGTTTTACTAGGTCCAGAGCTTTAAATATGTGCTTGAAACAGATATTCAGCTCTGCTTAAAAAGCAAATGGTGTACATTTCTAATTCAGAACTGTGTGATTAAGTCATAGTACTGGCATCCTTATTGGAAAATGGCTTAAAATGTGTTGGGGGGGTTATTGGGTTGTTGTTGTTTTTATTTTGATTATATATTTTGTGGTTTTATATTCTGATGTTATTCTGTGAACCACCCTGAGACCTGCGGGTATAGGGCGGTATAAAAATAAATAAATAAATAAATAACTATTTAAAAGCAGAGTCTAAGTACCTGCTTGAACAGGATAACTTATGATGCTGACCCCAGACAGCACTGAAACACTGAAACTGTGTCAGTGCCTCATGCTACTTACTGCTGTTCTTTATGCTTTAGGAATAATCAGCTTTTTGTTTACTGAAAGTGGCATCTCTACCTTTTTGAACAAGCACACCCTAACACTAAATCTAATCAAAACCTGTTTGTAGCTCAGTTATTCAGAAGCAGCAATTAATTATTCTAAGTAGGCATAATAAATTTCTGCTATGTTTGCTTAAGTGGAAAAGAAAGGGCAAAAGAAATGAGATAGCAAAGAGGCATAGGGTAAAGCTGAGTTTGCATAACTGCCTGAAGCTTGCATACAGCGGTGAAGCTGATTTTTCATGTATAAAGTGTTTCAAGATGGCCGTTATTGTGGATGGGCGTTATTTTTTGCAGCCTCTACATGATGTTATCATAAAAATGCCAGCCCATTTTCTACACACAAGCACCATTTAATCACCAGTATTATTATTTTTAAAAAAATCCGGTAAGTTAAAAAAAAAAACTTGTTGAGAACAATCCATTTACAATACCTGGAAGTTCCCATAGGCTACCCACAGTTGTTGCCTGCAGTGGTGGACAGAATTTATCCTGAGAATCTCTACCGTCTTCGAATATTTACTGAAATGTCTGTAGACAGAGATGTGACTGAGTAATATTTTTGGTGGGTGCTTTTAGTGTGTCCCTCTGCCCCCAGACTGGTAAAACTAGAATAAATTATGCAAAATGGCATATGCATCATTCAGTTTTTGTTGGTGCAGAATTTGAATTGGCTGGGTGCCAATTTTTATTTTCTATTTTTGATCTCAGAATACACATATCCCTATCATTAGGAATAGTCAGTAATTTTGTATTCGGGAAACCTGTCATGTAAGCAGAGCAGATGCATTGTTGTTCTTATTGCAATTATATCCTCCCTTTTTCTCCAAGGACCTAAAAGGTTCTTGGTCCCCCCATTTTATCCTAACAACAACACTGTGAGGTCAGCTAGGTTGAGAGACAGACTGGCCCAGAGTCACCTGGTGAGTTTCATGGTCAAGTGAGGTATTTGAATACTGGTCTCTCCCAGGCCTTAGTCTAACACACTAACCACTGCAACACAGAGGGTGATGCAATCTGGACAATGCTCCATTTGCACCTACCCACCATCTTTAATTCCCTACAATGCCTCTGAACTTCCACTGAAATGTGGAATCATTATGTGATTTGAGTTGAATTTATCTGTTGTCTTCTCATGTTCTTTTTATTTATTTATTTCATAAAATTTATACACCTCTTGATGGTATTCCCTCAACTTCCTAAGCATCTGGGTAGGCTTGTCTGAAGAAAAATGTTTTTAGCAGGCTCAGAAAAGAATGGCTTTATATGTAACATTTTTGTGGATAAATATATGGAGAAAGCATTTGTCTGAGCCTCATTGTTTACAATAAAATAATTTTATTATTTGTACCTCACCCATCTTACTGGTTGGCCCCAGCCACTCTGGGCAGCTTCCAACAAATATAAAAGCGTGATACAACAAAATACATTAAAGAAAAGAAAACAAAATGAGAGGAAGGAAAAAATTCTGGAAAAGATAAAAGAAGGGGAAAAGAAACTAAGATTGAAGCCAAAATCACAAGAGATTTTAAGAGAAATCAAACTTTATCAAACACAATATATGGAACTGACGAATCAAGAATTAGAGTGGAAAATTAAGCAAATGAGACAAAAGACTTTTGAATCTGCTGATAAATGTGGCAAGTTATTGGCTTGGCAAATAAAGAAGAGACAAAAACTCAACACGGTAACAAATATAGAAGTGGAAGGAAAGAACATAAGTAACCCAGCAGAAATTAGGAACTGTTTTCAGAACTACTTTAGACAACTTTACACACAAGGGCCGCAGAAGGAAATGGATATACAACAATTCCTCGAGGAAAATGGGCTGAAAAAGGTCTCGCAGGAAAGTAAGACGATTTTGAACCAGGAGATATCAGCACAAGAAATAGAAGATGCCATTCAAGGTATGACGTTGGGCAAATCCCCAGGACCGGATGGACTGACTTCCAAATACTACAAAGTTCTGAAGGAAGGGTTGATACAACCTTTGAAGGAAGTCTGTAACGAGATTATGGAGGGGAAAAGGGCACCCGACACGTGGAGAGAGGCCTACATTACACTTATACCAAAGACAGAGACTGAAAAGACCCAACTTAAAAACTACCGACCCATCTCGTTATTGAATGTGGATTACAAAATCTTTGCTGACATTTTAGCAAAGAGACTGAAAAGAGTTTTGATGGAGGAGATTCATGGGGACCAAGCAGGCTTTCTCCCGAAAAGGCATTTGTCGGATAATGTAAGGAATATAATTGACATTTTGGAAAAGTTGGAAGTGAATATAAACACTAAGGCTGTTTTGATATTTGTGGACGCCGAGAAAGCCTTTGACAACATTTCTTGGAGTTTTATGTTGAAGAACCTCCGGGGGATGGGGGTAGGCCAAGGGTTTGAGAATGGTATAGGTGCAATATATTCTGAACAGAAAGCAAAATTAATTGTAAATAATGTAGTTACAGAAGAGTTCAAGATTGAAAAAGGGACACGACAGGGGTGCCCCATCTCCCCATTACTTTTTATATCGGTCCTGGAGGTTTTGCTTAATATGATTAGGAGGGACCAGTTGGTTAAAGGGATTCAGGTCGGAGCTAAACAATACAAACTGAGAGCATTTGCAGATGACCTAGTACTTACATTGCAAGAGCCAGAAGCTAGTACGAAAAGAGTTTTGGAAATAATCCAAGAGTTTGGTCAATTGGCAGGATTTAAATTGAATAAGTTAAAGACAAAGGTATTGGAGAAAAACTTAACACAGGTTGAAAAAGAAAGGTTTCAGAATGAGACGGGGTTGACTGTGGTTAAAAAAGTGAAATACCTGGGTATAAATATGACAGCTAAGAATGTGAACTTATTTAAAGACAATTATGAAAAAACTTGGACAGAAGTGAAAAAAGACTTAGAGATCTGGTCAAATTTGAAGCTTTCCTTGTTAGGCCGAATTGCAGTTATAAAAATGAATGTATTGCCAAGAATGTTGTTTTTGTTTCAAGCATTACAAATAATGGATAAAGTGGACTGTTTCAAGAAGTGGCAGAAAGACATATCTAAATTTGTCTGGCAGGGCAAAAAGCCCAGAATTAAATTTAAGATTTTAACGGATTCAAAGGAAAGAGGGGGGTTTGCCCTGCCAGACTTTAAACTGTACTATGAAGCGGCAGCTTTCTGCTGGCTAAAAGATTGGCTGCTTCTTGAAAACACAGACATTTTGGATTTGGAAGGTTTTAACAATATTTTTGGGTGGCATGCATATTTGTGGTATGACAAGGTTAAAGCACATAAAAGTTTTAAAAATCATATTGTCAGAAAAGCACTATTAACTGTCTGGTTCAGATATAAAGATTTGCTGGAAAACAAAACTCCAAGGTGGTTGTCGCCAATGGAAGCTAAGGCAGTTAAAAAGTTAAATATGGAGTCGAAGTGGCCAAGATATTGGGAAATTCTGGAAAAGGAAGGGGATAAACTGAGACTGCAGAGTTTTGAGAAATTAAAAGACAAGGTGAGAGATTGGTTGCACTATCATCAAATAAATGAAGTGTTTAAATTGGACAGCAAAATTGGCTTCCAGGTGGAAAAATCAAAATTGGAGACTGAATTGTTAGAATCCAGTACTAAGAATTTGTCAAAAATGTATAATCTTCTGCTGAAATGGAATACACAAGATGAAACGGTTAAATCAGCTATGATTAAATGGGCTCAGGACATTGGTCATAATATTTTGTTTGCTGATTGGGAAAAGTTGTGGACCACCGGGATGAAGTTTACGGCATGCAATGCCTTAAGAGAGAATATTATGAAAATGATCTATAGGTGGTACATAACCCCAGTCAAGCTTGCAAAGATTTACCATTTGCCTGACAATAAATGTTGGAAATGTAAGGAAAAGGAAGGTACATTCTTTCACCTCTGGTGGACGTGCCCGACGATTAAGGCATTCTGGGAAATGATCTATAATGAACTGAAAAAGGTATTTAAATATACTTTCCCCAAGAAACCAGAGGCCTTTCTCTTGGGTATTGTCGGCCAGGGGGTGTTAAAGACAGATATAACTTTCTTTATGTACGCCACAACAGCAGCTAGAATACTCATTGCGAAGTACTGGAAGACGCAAGATTTACCCACACTGGAAGAATGGGAGATGAAGGTGATAGACTATATGGGCTTGGCAGAAATGACGAGCAGAATCCGAAACCAGGGAAGAGAAGCAGCGCAAGAAGAATGGAAAAAGTTCAAGGACTATTTAAAGAAATATTACAAAATTAATGAAAGTTAGAATGATGTTGGATTGGAAAGTAAATGGTTACTATTAGTAATGGTTAAGACAAGGAGAATAAGGAAGATTAGTTTAAATTTTAATTAAAATAAGGGAAGATTTGCTGAGTAATTGATAAGAACTTGGAATACAGAAAAGGGAGGCATGAGGAAGTCGGGGAAGTAAGGTATAAGAAACTAAGATACGAAATGGTACATGTTTTTTGTTCTGTTTTTGTTTTTGTTTTTCTTTGTTTGTTTATGTATTTGTTATATGTTTGTGCTGTTATAAAAATCTGTAATAAAAATTACTTTAAAAAAAAAAACAAATATAAAAGCGTAATAAAACATCAAACATTAAAAATTTCCCTAAACAGGGCTGCCTTCTAAAAGTCAGATAGTTGTTTATTCCCTTGACATCTGATGGAGGGCGTTCCACAGGGTGGGCACCACTACCAAGAAGGCCCTCTGCCTGGTTCCCTGTCCTCCTTCTCACTTATCTGTGTTTTGTGTTTGTGTTTAGGTGTTTGACAGAGTCAGAAAAGTGTGGCCAAACTTCTATGAGAAGATTAAACCAATCAA
Organism: Podarcis raffonei; assembly: GCF_027172205.1. Taxonomy (NCBI): domain Eukaryota; kingdom Metazoa; phylum Chordata; class Lepidosauria; order Squamata; family Lacertidae; genus Podarcis; species Podarcis raffonei. The sequence continues at coordinate 431,648 of NC_070606.1, read as the reverse complement.
TGCTGAACTTACCCAGCCAAATCTGGCCATTGCTCCTGAGGATGCTCAGGAGCTCCTCTCCGAAGTTAACATTGTCTTCCATTGTGCTGCAACAATTCGCTTTGATGAGCCACTGAGGTATGTTATGCTTGCTTTTCCTTTGTGTTTCTTACCCCACAGTCCTAATCAGGTTTACTTAGAAGTAAAACTACTGAGCTCAATGGGACACTTCAGTAGTATGGTGAATTTCACTTTGAAAAGAGTTACAAGAGTACATACATTCACTTAGGAATTATCCACACTTACCTTTTGTTGTGCTTTAAAACTCCAGGTCTGAGTTTCTTCTCTCTTTTTTGTCCCAAGCTTTCCCTTTGAAAACTCGTTCTTTAGAACTGAATCAGAGCAAACATCAGTTTGGGAGTTCTGCACTCAGACACTGAACTTTAAAGGGTGGACAGTGCTTGGTCATGGCAAACACTCCTGATCTTCTGTATCAAGAAAATCACCCCTTCCTTCCTTTCTTCCTTCCGGGAACAATGAGTTGCAATAAATAAAAATAGCCACACATTACAAATAGCAACATAAGGAATTCCTGCTCAGTTATAAACATACACTTATAGTCAGTAGTCCACAGATTTTTTAAAAAATATCTGAACAGTTTTCCATCGAGAAGGAAAGGGAAAGTACATGTTTTCATTCTGTTAGCTTTTCATCCAAACTTTTCACTAAGCATTCTCAATGAACTGATATCACAGTACTTTAGATCATGAGGTACAAAGACAATTCCAACTTTGCACCTAACCCAAAGCAGTGTTTCTTTGGGGGAGTCTTGAGCAGACAACCTTTTATGTAAGACCATGTTGCCCTATGTTTGATTTGCAGCATCTCCTCTCTAGCTCAAAAGAGGTCCCACCCTGCTCTGATAGCTGAGATCCTTCGATAAGGTGGCATGGATGAACCCAGGGTGTTCTGCAGACAAGGTTGTAGAATACCACAGAGATATAGGCACATCCTAAGTTACAAGAAAAGGAGCAGCACCAGTGACTTCCAGATCTCACCCAAGATCCAGAAACATGGAAGGAAGTGCGGGCTGCATCGCTTACTTTTCTTCATGTTCCCCTTAAACATCTGAAGTAGCTCTATTGATGCTTACTTAGATGGTCATGCCAACAGGACTTCTTAATAACCTTTTAATGCTTTCTTAACCAGGCAAGCCCTTCTGTTAAACGTCATGGGAACAAAGCAACTCCTGAAGTTGGGCCACCAGATGCAGAACCTCAAGGCCTTCATCCACCTTTCAACTGCCTATGCATACTGTAATCGGAGTTACATAGATGAAGTCATTTATCCTCCTCCTATGGATCCCCAGAAACTTTTTGATCTTGTAGAGTAAGTGATGGAAATAAACTTCTCTCCTGCTGATGTAAACATGATTTTGGAACACTAAGTGCTTCTTCCTAGGCACATGGAAGCCACTCTGTTGTGGTGCTATCCCAGCTACCAGTTCTGCAGGGTTTTCCCATCTTCATCACCTCCCTCCCTACGTGATTAAGTGGGAAAGCTTTCCCAAAAAGATAATCAACGGGCAAATCACCAACTACCTTGATCACTTTCCAAGCTGATATTTGCCAAAGAATGTAAATGTAGAGATGAGGAAACTATGAACATAAGGAGAGGCCTGCTGGATCAGGCCAATGACCCATCTGTTTCCAAGCTGGTCACAGGGAAACAGGAAACATTTGTGGGCAGCATGGCGAGTTCTTAACCCTCCCCCCCAGCACTTCCCCCCACAACTCCTTCAGTCTATTTCCCCAGTCAAGACAGGCAAGAGGCTCAGCAGGAAGCCAGGGGGAATGGCCAGGAAGAGAGGTGAGTTAAGGAGCTCTGCTGCCCACACCACATCTCTCCTCCGAAGCTCCCCTATCACTGTATTCATCAAGTATGGGGTTGGGAATCCATCTTTACGAGCATTTGCAGTTCTGGTACAAAAAGTATTTTAAGTACAAAAAGTATTTTAAGTACAAGAAGCAGCTTTCTGGTGTGAATGTGAACTTCTGCATTGCCTGCCATTCTGCTTGGAGACATTCTGCCTGCTTTGCCAGGGTATGCCAGGCTACCTTTATGTCCTGTGCTGCTCTTTTGCCTCAGCATACCCTTTAAAGCTGATTGTCCTGAGCATTAGATTAAGAAAAACCTCTTTGGATATGGCAGATTACTTGTTACCCTGGCTGCTCTGAGGCCCTCAGATGTTGTGACTTCTGATTTGCAGAGATTAATTGTCGCACTTCATTAACAAGGAAGCCAGCAAAGGGGAACATGGCTGCCTTTAAATAAAATTGTATCCACATCAGGAGTTGATGCTGAATTCCATATTAAAAGGAACTAGAGAAAAATGTTTGCATCCAAGCCGTCTAGCTTTCTTGGTTGTAGACTGTCAATAATATAAGTTCAAGTAATAATTAGGGTTGTTACCTTTTTAAAGGCCCTGTCCCTGCCTGTGCTATTTGATTTTCCTGGCTTGGTATAAAAAGTGATGTGGAAAGATTTATTTGTTTCCTTTCTGTGGCGGGGGTGGGGGGGAGCGCTAAGCAGGGAAGAGGGAGATTGGATTTAGTAGGTAAGGTGGCCAGATACAAGAAGGAAAAAGACTCTGTACTTTTAATATTGCATAGAAGAGGAAATTTCAGTAGCTGCTACACAGGGCTGTATCTTTTCAAATTCTTTTTTCTGTACCAGAGGTTTTCAACCTTTTTGAGTCCACGGCTCCCTTGACCAACTACATTCTTCCTGTGCCTCCCCTGTGGGATACCTGGTAAAAACTTGTGTTGTTTCATCATTTAGCAGTTTGGCCTTTAAATAAAAAAGATTTAAAATTTAAGCAGCAGAGCTTTGAATAGGCTTTTAAAAATATGGCCCATCCATTCCCCTACTAAATGCTGTTTTTGTAAGTTTTGTAAGACTAGACTCATCTTTCCCCCTCTTGTTACTTGCAACCCTCACTCTGCTTCCCCAACCACAAATTCCTCTCTCTACCTTCCCATGTCATCATTTATAATCTCCCAGACCGAACAAAAGGGTCTCCATCTTGGATGGATTCAAGTTACAAGAAAGGAGATTCTGACTAAACATCAGGAAGAACTTTCTGACAGTAAGAGCTGTTTGACTTCTATGAGAAGTTGTGGAATCTCCTTCCTTGGAGGTTTTGAAGCAGAGGTTGGACAGCCATTTGTCTTGGATGTTACATTTAAGATCCTTGCAGTTTAGGAGGCTGGACTGGATGACCCTTGAGGTCAGGGGTGCCAGCTTGAATTGGGGGCCCCAGGTAAGCCCCGCGTCACATAATCACATGATGCATGCACACCATTTGAAACCCAACCCATTAATAATAATAATAATAATAATAATAATAATAATAATAATTTGAATGGCAATGGCCATCAACTGGGGGGGGGGTGCCTCCTCTAATGTTTTATTGGGGGTGAAGACCTCATGGCCCCTAAGAGCTGGCTCCTAAGTTGGCTCCTATGCTTGAGGTTTCTTCCAAATCTACCATTCTACAATTCCTTTTCTAGTAGGTAGAGGGAGGGAGTCATGCAGCAGGAAAAGACTCCTGGCTTCTTCCAATGTTCCTTTAAATGTGTATGTGGGAGGGGGGATTATAGGCTTGTTTTGTTCTTGTTCTTATTTTTATTTTTATCATGCATTTTGTATTTGTATTTTTTATTTTAGCCTGTGAACTGCCCTGAGATCTACAGATGAAGGGTGGTATATAAATTTAATGAATAATAGTAAGAATAATAATAGTAATAATAAAAATAATATCTTAACTTGCAATGAGGAGTGCTGAAATCTTGTCCATCTTATTTTGATGGCTGTTCTACAAATCTAATTCCCCTTTTCCTCCTTTGCATCGTTTCTTTTCATGGCTATATTTCAATGGGTGGTTGTTGTTTTTTTGTTATCCTGTTAGGGGGATGGATGAGTCCCTCATTCAAGAGATCACACCCAAACTGATTGGGGATTGGCCCAACACCTACACATTCACCAAATCCTTGACAGAGTACGTAATTCAGCAAGAGAAAGGTAACCTAAATACTGCCATCATTCGACCATCCATCGTGTGCTGCAGCTGGCAAGAACCTTTCCCCGTAAGCATGACTGCTCTTCCATTTCTGTTGAGTACTATGAAAATTCCCACTGCAGCTGTTGCTTTTCTCCCAGCATTTTGTCTCTCTGGACTGTCCTTGGACTGTCTTGCTTCTTGGCAACAAGGGGAGGAAGGAAGGAGAACCGTATGGATCCTGGACCATGGATTTCTTCTCCATACCCCTTTGGGGAAATTCATTCCCAATTTTGTGTGGGAATGAATGCATCCTGCGGTGAATAAATAACAACTTTTCATTACTCGTTTATAAAGCACCTACAACTAATACTGTGATTTAAGTCTTGAGGTTATTCCCTAACACTATGCTTATTTGTACTTATTCCTATCATGCTTTTTGTATTACTGCTGTTTACTTAGAATGTGGTGAACTGCTTTGGGCAGAATCTTTTGGGCAAGTGGTGATTGCTAACATAAGCAGATGAGGATGGCTTTTCGCAGTGCTTTTTCTGGGGTGCTCAAAGGTACCAACACCTTTTGTCCTCCAAAGGTTAAAAGTGTGGCACTTCATGTACCAGCACCTTTTCTTCTAAAAAACCAAAAAAACTAGTTGTGTTTTTTTTAGTGAATTGGATTTAGGTGGTGGATTGATGAGTGCCTAAGTCACGTAGTCATCTTATCCCAGCATTGCCACAACCATCCTTTTTTTAGAGAGAGAGAGAGAATTTGGAGTCAATTTGAAAGAGGGATGTGTCCACTCATTCCACTTTTGCCTCTGGTAAATGAATTTGGAATATTTTTTTATTTCTAAAATCTACAAAACCTATTTGACCAGTAGCTTGCTTAGACAAAATATGTGAATGTCACAGAACGCAAAACCTCTCCAAAACCATTTTCAACACTCTTTTAAAAAGTGGTCTATGTTTATTTTTTTACCATGTTTATTTTTTTACCATATTTTTAACCCACTTTTGTTTGCTGACTCACATCAATAAAAACCATCAATCTCAGGCAGAAAAAAGGCTTCAGATTCACAGATTGGAGTATGGGAAATGTGCTATGCATAATCTCAACTCCCCCCCCCCCCAATAATAGAAACTCAAAATTTCCCTCTCCATAATTGCTTTCCCTTATTATTTTTCTTTTCAGGGGTGGATTGATCAGTTCAATGGACCATGCATTTTCTTGATTGCGGTATGTGTCACCAAGTAGAACTCTTAGGTTCCTGAGATGCTGGACCTCAGTAATATGCAACCTCATATTAACCTCTGATAATTAGTACTTAATGTCCTTAAGAAACAGAAGAAACAAACTCCTTGCAGGTGAAGTTTGTTGCATACTTTGAACAAACAATGAAGCAGCAACTATTGGTGCAAATTACTATTAGTAATAGTAGTAAAATTCACTACTAAGTAGTAGTAGTAAAATTTATATACAGGGGAGGTCTTTGTAGCCTCTCTTATTTTCAGTTGAAGACAGGCCAGAAAGCAAGCCTTGCCTGTTGCCAGTTATTCCCCACCCCCTTTAAATTGGTTGATTGGTTGGTTTTTGCTGCTTGGGGAAGCAGTGGTGAGAATGAGGAGAGGGTGGCCATACTTCATGTGGGTCTTTTTTGCTTTCCTCAAGAATACGCACCCACTGTGTGGGTGCACAGTTCCTTTGCATGTACTCATGGATGATTTGGAAAACCAAAACAAAATCAGAATGATTTTGGCAAAGATAATTTGCCCATAACTATCACCTTTCAAGTGATGAAAGTAGTTCTCCATTTTACTGAAATCTCGATCCAATTTCAGGTGCATTGTCTCTGGGCAATGAAATTATACCACAAAATTTGCTAACTAGCCCCTTCTCCATCCCACAGACTGGAAAGGGGATTGCACGGATTGTAAAATGCAACAAAGATGCAGTTGCAGATATCATTCCTGTAGATATTGCCATCAATTTGATCCTTGCTGCTGGATGGTACACTGCAGTTCAGAGGTAGGACTGGTGTTTTGTGATGGACTTACATGGACAAATAGGTTACTGAGATTCCCCTTCTTTCTTTATCTCTTCTTTCTTGTATTTCTTTTTCTTTTTTTGGATTTGGTCTCTTATATGATCTTTGATTTTGGATGGCTCTCGATTAGTACTAACTAGATGTCTTAACATCTAAACAATTATATTTTGAAAGATGAAGACGTGTACAGAGAGCTGACAGAGAGAAAAGGAAGGGGCCTGTATGAAAGAGGTTTTCTCAAGGTGTGAAACGGAGGAAGAGGAAGCTCTCCCAGGTGGGAGTACAGAAGTGCATGGGTATTTGCTTTTTAAAAGTAAACCTTTGGAATGTAAAAGTTCCTCTAATTTTAAACCTCCCTTTTTAATTCAGGAAAGAAGCATGACTACTCAGCTGTTAGAAATTTAGGAAATTTAGAATGATAGCCATTCTAAACAAAACAATACTGTGTTTTGTTTTATTTCTCCATTTCATTCTTTCCCTCCTTGCTTATTTTTCAGGCCCAAGTCACTGTTGGTATACAATTGTATAACAAGTAACATCAACCCATTTTCCTGGGGAGAAATACGTAAGTTTATTTTTAAAAGTGCAAGGTGGATTCCATGAAAATCACAGGTTTCAGACATGGCACATATTTGGTGGATTCTGCCAATGCAATCCTGAAAGCTTGCCCTGGTACATCCACAGATAAAGGCTGTGAATTATCAGGGTAATTATTAATTACCCTGATAAACCCTGTGGCCTTCTGCCTTCTATTAAATTAAAAGCAAAAAACCCCAATGTTTTGGCAACTCGAAATTTTATTTTGTGCTACATTTCTTGTTCCATTGACTCCAGAACACTCACCTACAGCACAGTCACAAACCAGTGGTGAGAGAGCCTATAAAGTCCAAAATATATTATGGGTTCCCATTACCATAGGGGCAGTTGATATTATCTGGTCCTGCATCCATTCCCCTCATTTTGTAAGCAGTTCACACCAGTGATACCAAACAAGCCAAGCCCAACCAGCACTGGAAGGACTCTCCTGAGGCAGTGGTGGGATGGTGTCATGACCGCCTTCTTAGAGAACAAGGCAATGACTTTGGAGGAAGCATCAGAAGGCGAGAGGGAATTGCCCTCAGAGCTTGCCTTGGAAGACCCTCGGGCTCTGAAACATCAGATACAGAAAGAGTCCATTCTGCCAGCACCTCTGTGGCCTGAGGAGGTTGCATTGCTGACCTTTGGTTCTTGAGGGCTCCAGTGCAGAAGCTCCAGTGTAGCCACTGACTGTTAAATTGACCAATTCTATGAAGACTTACAACACCTTCTAGAAATGACACCAAAGAAGGATGTTCTTCTCATAGGGGATTGGAATGCTAAAGTACGGAGTCAAGAGATAAAAGGAACAACTGGCAAGTTTGGCCTTGGAGTTCAAAATGAAGCAGGACAAAGGCTAATAGAGTTTTGTCAAGAAAACAAGCTGGTCATCACAAACATTCTTTTCCAACAACACAAGAGCAGATGGGCAGTATCAAAATCAGATTGATTATACTCTCTGCACCCAAAGACGGAGAAGCTCTATGCAGTCAGCAAAAACAAGACCTGGAGCTGACTGTGGCTTAGATCATCAGCTTCTTATATTCAAGCTTAAACTGAAGAAAGTAGGGGAAACTACTGGGCCAGTAAGCTACAATCTAAATCAAATCACAGTAGAAGCGAGGAACAGTTTTAAGGATTTAGATTTGGTGGACTGAAGAACTCTGGATGGAGGCTTATAACTATACAGGAGGCAGTAACGAAAACCATCCCAATGAAAAGGAAATGCAAGAAAGCAAAGTGGCTGTCCAACGAGGCCCTACAAATAGCAGGGGACAGAATACAAGCAAAATGCAAGGGAGATAGTGAAAGATACAGTAAATTGAATGCAGATTTCTAAAGAATAGCAAGGAGAGACAAAAGGGCTTGTTTAACAAGCAATGCAAAGAAATATAGGAAAACAATAGAATGGGGAAAACCAGAGATCTGTTCAAGAAAATTGGAGATATGAAAGGAACATTTCGTGCAAAGGACAAAAGTGGTAAGGACCTAACAGAAGCAGAAGACATCAAGAAGAGGTGGAGTTATACCAGAAAGATATGGATGTCTTGTACACCCCAGGTAGTGTGGTTGCTGACCAGACATCCTGGAAAGTGAAGTCAAATGGGCCATAGAAAGCACTGCTAATAACAAGGACAGTGGAAGTGATGACAGCTGAACTATTTAAAATTTTAAAAGATGATGCTGTTAAGGTGCTACACTCAATATGCCAGCAATATGCCAGCAAGTTTGGAAAACTCAGCAGTGGCTAGAGGATTGGAGAAGATCAGTCTGCATCCCAATCCCAAAGAATGCTCCAACTACTGCACAATTGTGCTCATTTCACACACTAGCAAGGTTATGCTTAAAATTCTACAAGTGGTATGTGGACCGAGAACTCCCAGAAGTGCAAGTTGGATTTCAAAGGGGCAGAGGAACCAGGGACCAATTGCAAACATGCGCTGGATTATGGAGAAAGCTAGAGAAAAACATCTACTTCTGCTTCATGACTGTGTCAACCACAGCAAACTATGGCAAGTTCTTAAAGAAATGGGACTGCCATCTGTCTCCTGAGAAATCTCTATGTGGGACAAGAAGCTACAGTTAGAACTGGATATGGAACAACTGATTGGTTCAAAATTGGGAAAGGAGTACGACAAGGCTGTATATTGTCTCCCTGCTTATTTAACATATGCAGAATTCATCATGTGAAAGGCTGGACTGTATGAATGCCAAGCCGGAATTAAGATTGCCAGAAGAAATATCAACAACCTCAGATATGCACTTGACGCATCTTTGATGGCAGAAAGTGAGGAGGAATTAAAGAACCTCTTAATGAGGGTGAAAGAGCAAAATATGGTCTGAAGCTCAACATCAAAAAAACGAAGATTGGTCCCACTGGTCCCATCTGGTCCCACTGGTCCCATCACCTCTTGGCAAATAGAAGGAGAAGAAATTGAGGCAGTGAGAGATTTTACTTTCTTGGGCTCCATGATCACTGCAGATGGTGAAAGCAGTCACGAAATTAAAAGATGCCTGCTTCTTGGGAGAAAAGCAATGACAAACGTAGACAGCATCTTAAAAAGTTGAGACATCACCTTGCCGACAAAGGTCCGTAAAGTTAAAGCTATGGTTTTCCGAGTAGTGATGTATGGATGTGAGAGTTGGACCATAAAGAAGGCTGATTGCCGAAAAATTGATGCTTTTGAATTATGGTACTGGAGGAGACTCTTGAGAGTCCCATGGACTGCAAGAAGATCAAACCTATCCATTCTTAAGGAAATCAGTCCTGAGTGCTCACTGGAAGGACAGATCCTGAAGCTGAGGCTCCAATACCTTGGCCACCTCATGAGAAGAGAAGACACCCTGGAAAAAACCCTGATGTTGGGAAAGATTTAGGGCACAAGGAGAAGGGAACGACAGAGGACGAGATGGTTGGACAGTGTTCTCAAAGCTACCAAAATGAGTTTGACCAAACTGCAGGAGGCAGTGGAAGACAGGAGTGCCCGGCGTGCTCTGGTCCATGGAGTCACGAAGAGGTGGACACGACTAAACGACAACATCCATGGCTTAACCCTTTCTCTACATTGCCTCTCGGTTTTTGTTCTTGTTTGTCAGATCTTATCCTTCCTGAGGTCTGAAACAATTCTAGTGCTTATGTAATTATGCAATTCAGCTTCTGTACAAAATGCTTGATTAACCTGGAGGTAGGCTGTATGAATTGTGTATTGATTTGTAATGATTTGTTGGGTCTCTGGACCGTAATAAAGATTGATTGATATTAAGGTCATTCTGTATGGAGATGAAATGCAGAGTATGCAGTTGAAATGAACACTGTGCATTGAAAAGCAGCAGCAGGGGAACAGAATAGAATCAAGGTCCTTTGGCAAAACTGCTCTGAAGCTATTTCACACAGTGACTTATGTCAGTTGGCATTAGAGTCCATGTGGCTAAAACCACTGAAATGTAAGAATCTTAGAAGATTTAATGTTTTGTGAATTGAAGTCTTAGGGTCCTGAATCCACTAAAGCTATATGCTCTGGGAAAATGTGATGTGGGGATTTTTAAGTGTCCTTAATGTAGTTTATCCCTAAGGGGGATAGTGTAAATCAGCAGTTACAGATACAAGTAGTTCTGTGAGTAGGAGTGCCAGGAAGGGCTCAACAACTCAGCCAAAAGTTAGTCTCCTGGATCGCCAGACAGCCTTTCCTCCTCTAGACAGAATTTCTAATTCCCCTCTATCATTGCTTTCACTGAAAGAGTAAGGAGGGAAGGAATGTCCCTTGGGTCTTATCATCATCTTCCTGTTCAAGGCAGAGTGAAAGGTAAAAGGTAAAGGGACCCCTGACAGTTAAGTCCAGTCGCAAATGACTCTGGGGTTGCAGCGCTCATCTCACTTTACAGGCTGAGGGAGCCGGCATTTGTCTGCTTCCACAGACAGTTTTTCCGGGTCATGTGGCCAGCATGACTAAGCTGTTTACCTTCCCGCTGGAGCGGTACCTGCACTGCATGCTTTCGAACTGCTAGGTTGGCAGGAGCTGGGACCGAATGGTGGGAGCTCACCCCGTTGTGGGGCCTCAAACTGCCTCAAACTGCCAACCTTCTGATTGGCAAGTCCAACAGGCACAGTGGTTTAAACCACAGCGCCACCCGCGTCCCTTGAATGAAAGGTAAAGGTAAAGGGACCCCTGACCATTAGGTCCAGTCGTGACCGACTCTGGGGTTGCGGCACTCATCTCGCTTTATTGGCCGAGGGAGCCGGCGTTTGTCCGCAGACAGCTTCCAGGTCATGTGGCCAGCATGACTAAGCTGCTTCTGGCGAACCAGAGCCGCGCACGGAAACACCGTTTACCTTCCCGCCGGAGTGGTACCTATTTATCTACTTGCACTTTGAGGTGCTTTCAAACTGCTAGGTTGGCAGGAGCAGGGACCGAGTAACGGGAGCTCACCCCATCACGGGGGTTCGAACCGCCGACCTTCTGATCGGCAAGCCCTAGGCTCTGTGGTTTAACCCACAGCGCCACCCGCGTCCCTTGAATGAAAGGTAGAAACACATTATTTCTTGTGGATGTTTTAAGAGGTGAAAAATGCACACCAGCTGACGTTACATCAAAATAATCAGAGAGATGGCTCTCTATTTGTAATCCTATTAACTATGTATGTAGACAAAGGATGGAATGAATCCTACTGCAAAAGATCTCTCACTTTCCCAGATGAGTGCAAAAGTTTGCAGAGTGCAAAAGTTAATTGCAGCCTTTTCTCATTGCTTTTCTGTAAATTAATTACTAAATTATTTCTGTAAATTAATTACTAAATTATTTCTGTAAATTACTAAATTATTTCTGTAAATTACTAAATTATTTCTGTAAATTACTAAATTAATTCAGGCCTATCTGTATGCTCTTGCAAGTATGACTTCAATTCTCTTTTGATAAAAGCAAAAACAACAACCGTGTCCCCTGTTATTTTACAGGCGATGTTGCCATGGGCATATTGGAGAGGATTCCCCTGGAGAAAGCCTTCAGAATCCCTAATGCTTGCATGACCCAAAGCGACTTTACGTATGAGTATTGGAGAACTGTTAGTCACAAGTTCCCCGCCTTTCTCTATGATTTGTATTTAAGGCTAACTGGAAGGAAGCCAAGGTGAGGGAAAACTGCTAAATGGTTAAACAGGCAGTGACCATTTTAGGTGCATCTAATATGTGTGCAGCCATGACCATGTGCATCGTATCGAACCTGGAAGGGACATGAAAACGTCACAAAAAGGGGCGGGACTGGGCAGGGCTGAATGGGTTGTTTGCAGGGTTTTCTAATGCCATTTCAAATATATGCAATTTCACTTAAATGTGTGGTGCCTTGGAACATAACCCCTGTACGGGCAACAACCAATTGGTGTTTGACCAATTTGCAGCAACCCAGAAGTGGCCAGGAAACAAAGTGGGGGGGGTAATGGGCAGCCCATTCCCCAAACGGCCATTGTCTGTATTGTCAAGCACTGTAGGGAATTTGACTTGCTATGTACATGAACGAAAAGAAAAAAGCAACCTTGTTGTCTGTTCTTTCTTTCTTTATTGCTGTTAATGAGTTCAGCACTGAAGCAACAGTGGAACCACCCAGAGAGGGCGTGAGTAGGATCTAGACAGCTTGTTCTGGTCATTACATCTACAAGTGTGTGTGTGTGTGTGTGTGTGTGTGTGTGTGTGTAAAGAGCAGCAAGGAAAATGTTGCACCAGTTTATAGAGATTTGTCAAGATTATCTTGGAAAACATGACTATTAAAAATAATAGGCAGTTTCTAAATTGAAGAGTGGGTTACAGTTGAAAAATCCTTAAAGTGGATTTTTTAAGCTTGTTCAAATTTTGTGTCTGCACCCAGTGTTACAAGCAGATATGCTGAAGACATTGATTTCAATAGAATTTTAGTAAATGTTGTCTGTAGTCACGAGGACCCAAAGAACTATTTTTATATTCAAAGTCTTGGGTTTCCCTGTAGGATTTCTTTTTTCACTCCCTACCTTCTCAAACTGCATTCAGAAGTTCTCTCCACTTAAGAAGAGGGTTGCCATTTTGCATGGAGGCAAAACCCAAGTTCAAGGATTTCTTAAGTGCACATAATTAGTTGCACTGCTCTTTGGATCCTGGCCATAGCTCATATTCTAACACAAAAGTTGTGCACACTGATTTAATTTCTGTGGGCTTAAAGATCCTCAACTCTGTGTTGAATTGTATCCTACATTTTTAGTATTAAAGGTGAACAAAATTGACACTGCTAGAAACTTTGCTAACAGAAAATGTAAATCAAACCTTTAACAATGCAAAAAAATTTTTTGAAAAAAACACAGACCTGAAAAATAGTTCCATATTAGTTGTCCACCCTCTTGATGGGCAAGAAAACGTTTGTGATAGTTCAGCCGGATTTCAGATTGCACTCAAATCCCTGGGTAAAGATCAGTTTTCTGTAGCTCTTGCTTATGGTCTTTTCCTGCTGGCTCATGTTCTCTTTGGCTGCTGCATCTTCCAACCTTTCTGTCTCTTCTCCCTCTTCTTTGACCTGTTCATTTCCCAGCCCCAACCCCTTTGTGTTTTCTTTTCCCATTCCTCTGTAACATTGGAGCAGCTCAGCCAATCACTGCCAGTGATAGCCACCTCAAAAATCTCTAGCTGCATTACAATTGTTGTCATGTCCGCCTCTTTGTGACCCCATGGACACCAGGCACTCCTGTCTTTCACTGGAGCCTCATCGCTTCAGGATCTGTCCTTCCAATGAGCACTCATGGATAGGTTTGATCTTCTTGCAGTCCACGGGACTCTCAAGAGTCTCCTCCAGCACCATAATTCAAAAGCATCAATTCTTCGGCAATCATAAGGTCCAGCTCTCACTTCCATACATCACTACACATACCATAACTGCTGCCAGAGGAAAACAGAAGGCAAGTTAAGAATGGAAGGCCTGCCAGTCTGATGGTTGGTTTCTTCAAAGAATATTTAAGAGGCTGCAGAATGCGTGAAGAAACTCATTCCCTGTGCTTCTGATAATCATTTTCAAAATTTATTTCAAGTGCAAGCTTTGATCTGGAGCAGGCTTTGATCTGGAGTAGCCGATCTCTTCAGAGGGCTTTAAATTCTTGTATGGCTATGTGGATTGTGAACCAACTGTGGTAATCCCATCCATTTTGGATGGGATCTCTGTTCTGTCTTTCAGAATGATGAAGATGTACAACCGCCTCCACGAGTACATGCTGCTCTTTGATTTCTTTTCCAGCCGTTCCTGGGAATGGAAATCAGACAATATGAACATGTTACTGAACCAACTTAGTCCAAAAGATAAGAAAGTAAGCATTGTTCTAATCCAAAATATCTTTACAGATTCCCATCAAGGTAACAATTGTTTCCTGTGGCCTAAAAGAAAAACATCAAATTTCTAGTAAGCATGCCCCCAAATTCCACTACAACCAAAATCTTGGTTGGTTTCAGGATGGGTTGGATTGATTTTCAAAACAATGATTTGACCATTTTTTATTGAATCCATCATTGGTACAGAAATAACAGGTGACGCCTAGGATAGTTTATGAATAACATGCTTGCCTTTCTGGCTATGCTTGGAGGCTGTGGGGATACATGGTTCATGCAGTCTAGATTTTGGGGTGAACCAGAACCAACTTGGATCTGAGCAATACAATCTGGACTTGAAATAAGAAATTCATACTTGATACTGTTAGTATCAAGTGTCACACAAGTGTCACACACATTTTCCTGTGAGTAAGCACTATTGAGCACAGTGCATGCATAGGATTGTGCTGTTAATCTGCCACTCGCCCAGGCCATGGTTGGGGAAGAAAAATCATGTGTCCATGTGATATGTATGTATGTATGTCCAGCTCACAAAATCGGGAGATAACCATATGTTGTGTAGATAAGTTGTCTTCATTTTTGCAGCAGTCACGTTTATTGCCCCCTATGCCAGTGATGGCGAACCTTTTAGAGACTGAGTACCCAAACTGCAACCCAAAGCCCACTTTGGCACAAAGTGCCAACATGGCAATTTCACCTGTATATCTCATTTTTTCTGTGTGTTTCATTTTTCTTCTTAATGACTTCTGTAATAAATAATCCTTCATGAAGGTTATTGCCTTATCTTCTTCATTAAATTATCTTTCCATTGATATATAATTTGATGGTATAACTCAGTGCTTTTTTTCTCCATTTAGTTCCTTTCTCTCTTAAGCCACCCCCCTTCTATTTATTTATTTATTCATTTATTGAATTTGCATACCGCCCTTCATGTGCAGGTCTCAGGGCAGTTCACACATAAAAATACAAGACGAAAAACACAAAATACATAATGAAAACAAGAATAAACCAATAACCCTCCTCCCTTCCAATACTTATTCCAAATGTAAACATCTGCATTCACAAGATAAAAGGATCACCCTTCTGCCTGCCAACAATTAAGCACCTGTTGGTTGCAAAATGCAACCTGCACAAGTGTGTTTACATGCACCCCTATCAGTCCCACGGGAAGTCGGCTGGTTGAAGTCCTGTTGATCCACCCCTCAGATACTCTTTATAATGGGAAACAACCCTCCAGAGAGGACACCCATCCCTCACACCCCAGAGTTGCCCACCATGTTGCTCTTAATTCCCTCGCCTACACCTCGCCCCCTTTGAGTCCCTGCCCGGCTTCCCTCTTCCTTATTCTGCACACCCTTACTTGGGAGTAAACCCCGCCAACCTCAGCAACGCTTCCTTTCTGAGAAAGCCCCCACGCGCAAATTCCCGCTCCAGATTTATCGTAGGTGTTTTGTCACTTTTCCAGTTTCTTGCAATCAAGATCCTGGCTGCCACTGTCGTATACATGAAATTTATGTAATTTATTTTTTAATTTCTGATGTCATTATACCTAGAAGGTTTCAGGTTTTTTCTTAAATGAGAAAAACTCTCCTCCTGGAAGAGAGGGGAGTGGTTGTGGGCGGGAGCCCGAGCTCCACCTCTAGCAGGGGGCGTTAGCCCCCTGCCTTCCCCTCACCTGGCTGGCGCCCACGCCCATCGGCAGGCACCCAACCAGGTGCCTCCAAGGGGAAGTGTGCAGGAGCCTAAATGCTGCGGCGCCAGCCCCTCCTCGGCCTCACTCTTCGTCGTCCCGTCGCGAGTCACCCACCCTCCACTCCCCTTTAGCTCAGGGTCTTAGTTTTCCTTGGCCTTGCTATGGACCTTAGGTTGGTCGCCCTGGTTGTCCGGGGGGCCTGGTAGGAATTTTTCCATTTGGCATTAGGCTTTTTGGTTTTTTTGCCTACCTCGTAGCAATCGTCACAACTTTCGTGGTATTGGTGGGTAGGTTAGGCATTGGAATAATGTGTCGTGGTGTCGAAGAGCTAGGTGTGGCCATCGCCTATGCCTTCAATTTTTGGGTATTCCGTTAAAGGAATCTGGCAGTCGTGTATTCTGTCCAATGCTGCTTGGCAGGAGGCCATGGCACGACTCTCGGTGACATCAGGGGAGAGCCTATAGTTGGATTAGCATCAACAGGCTCCACCTACTGGTGAATAAACCCCCCTTGTTTCAGACTCACCCCTCTCTGAGGGGGTGGAGTCTGCTGACGTAATCCAATGCCTAAGCCAATACCTTTTCACTTACTGTAATCAATAAAGTTGTGGCCTTTTCTTGCCCATTAACCTTATATCACGTGTCCTTGTGTATTCATTCCACTTTGGGGGGATCGGGTCCTCGAACCACAACTTAAATAACTTTTTAAATTCATTGTAGATATTATTCCAAAATTCCTTAATGGCTGTGCATTCCCACCACATGTGTATATATGACCCTATACCATCTTTACACCTCCAACAAGTTGGTGGTCTATTTTTATACATCTTTGTGAGTTTTGCTGGAGTGTGGTGCCATCTGTATTGCATTTTCATAATATTTTCTCTAAGGTTATAAAGGTAAAGGTATCCCTGACCATTAGGCCCAGTCACAGACGACTCTGGGCTTGCGCGCTCATCTTGCTCTATAGGCCGAGGGAGCCAGCGTTTGTCCGAGACAGTTTTTCCAGGTCATGTGGCCAGCATGATGAACCAGAGCAGCACACGGAAACGCGGTTTACCTTCCCGCCAGAGCGGTACCTACTTATCTACTTGCACGTCAACGTGCTTTTGAACTGCTAGGTTGGCAGGAGCTGGGACCGAACAACAGGAGCTCACCCGTCACGGGGATTCAAACCGGCGACCTTCCCCCCCATTGGCAACTATAAGGTTATAACACGCCATAAATTTAATATCCCCCCTCCACAGTTTCTCCCATTGATCCATATAGATGTTATATCCTAGCTCTTGCGCCCATTTCACCATTGACACTTTCATCAGTTCCTCTTTCACCTCCCATTCTAAGAGGACGTTATAAATTCTTGAAATGTATTTTCTTTTAAATTGGATTAATTCTTTTTCAAATCTAGATGTTTCCTTTGCAAGAAACAAATCTAGATGTTTCCTTTGCAAGACCTTCCTTTTTATCTAAACTCAATCTTTCGTTTATCTGAAAATAAATTAGATACGCATGCCAACCGTATCGATTGTCAAAACCCCCTATGTCTAGCACATCTGTATCTCTTAAAGTGATCCAATCTTTTATCCATACCAGTCCGGCAGCAGCATGATAGAGTTCTAGCTCTGGTAGGGCAAAGCCCCCCTCAAATCTAGATGTTTCCTTTGCAAGACCTTCCTTTTTATCTAAACTCAATCTTTCGTTTATCTGAAAATATTGTAGCCAGTCGACAGAAGGTGTCTTCTGATTTCTTCAAATTATTTTAATTTGATGTTATCATTAATTTCTTTTATTTACATTAACTATTAACTGTGTATGTGGCCCAGTCTCCTTGCATATTTTTCTTTTTAATAGCCAGGGCTTCTGTCGGTGAGGTCCATAGGGGAATCTTTGGTTCTAATATTCCTTTATATTTTATCCAGATCTTTTATAATGATTTGTTTATAATATGATTTAAAAATCCCTCACCTTTTCATAAATTAGATACGCATGCCAACCGTATCGATTGTCAAAACCCCGTATGTCTAGCACATCTGTATCTCTTAAAGTGATCCAATCTTTTATCCATACCAGTCCGGCAGCAGCATGATAGAGTTCTAGCTCTGGTAGGGCAAAGCCCCCCTCCCTTTGGTCTATAAGTATTTGATGCTTAATTCTTGGTTTTCTTCCATTCCATATAAATCTAGCAATGTCTTTCCTCCAGCTTTTAAAGCATTTCATTCCTCCCAATATTGGAATGGTTTGGAACAGCAAAATCATTTTTGGTAAAATGTTCATTTTTACTGAAATCCTGCCCCAAAGGGAGAGGTGTAGATTGTTCCAAATTTCCATTATTATTATTTTTAATCTCATGCCAAGTTTTTATATAGTTATCCTGGTACAAATTGATGCATTTTATTGATATCCAAATTCCCAAATATTTTACTTTATTTTTAATCTCTAAAGCTGTAATTTTTTGTAAGTCCTTTATCTCTTCAGATCTCATATTTTTAACTAATAAGTTAGTTGTTTTAAAGTTTCTGCCAATCTTCCGAATTTGTTAATTTTTTCTCTACTTTGTTGAAGGTTTTCAGTTGTTACTATGAAATCATCTGCAAATGCTCTGATTTTGCGGAAAAAAACATGCAAATTCCCATAACAGATTTCTTGGATTTTATTATTATTATTATTATTATTATTATTATTATTATTATTATTACACTAAAGTCACCTCCCTTTGTCAGGGGAGGTCACCGCTTTGACGGCGGCGCATGGTGGGACGACTGCGCACGTGCCCACAGAGAGGGCTCTGAGTGCCATCTCTGGCACACGTGCCATAGGTTCACCACCACTGACCTGTGCCATGCCAGCCTCGCTTACTTGCAGGAACCTATAAAAGTTCAGGCCTTTTTTAACCCCTTATCTGATTGCCTTATTTCTTTCCCCACTCTGCACCACTTGCTCAAGCCACGCAAATAACGTAACATTTGTTGTTTTTTCCCCCCTAATTCCAGTTGTTCTTATTTGATGTCCGCCAGTTGAATTGGTCAGCATACATAGAATATTTCTGTCTAGGAGCTAAGATGCATGTGCTGAATGAAGATTTGGCTGGCATTCCTGCAGCAAAGGAGCATTTACGAAAGTAAGGCATTCATGTATACTTTTAGTATACAGAACAGGACATTTTACTCACAGAGTAAAATTCCATTTGAAATAGCTAGAAGTATTTGAGATATTGCAAATGGTTCTTCGGTAAAAGTTTTTTTTGTTTTTTGAACTTGTGGATTCCCCCCCCCAAAAAAAAAACAATTAAATCAAATTAAGTTGAAGAAAAATACAGTCTGAAATTTTGATGCCAACAATGTTTCGTTTCTAGGAGCAACCTGAAAAATGTAGCTGATCTACTTGCTGCACTATTTGCCACTCTCTCTCTTTCTCTCTTTCTTTCTCTCTCTCTCTCATCATGGGGTCTACAAAGTCTATGACTACTTATTTTGCAAAACGTAAACATAACCCATAATGCATGCAAGAAGTTATGTTTATGTTATCCAGTTGGAGGCATCTTGGTTATTGACAGTTCATTTCACTTTTATAAAATAAATTAAGAGTGGTTTTTTTTTATGTATACTATAAACAAGTTTTGCAGCCTTAATCTTTTATTCCATCTTATTGCAAAGCTTCTGTTTTGCTTCTTATTGCTTCTGTTTTTTGTTCCCTAAATCTAATTTAGTGAGTCAATTAGGCCATTGCAGCAAATTCTCAAAGTCTCTCCATTGGGAATTTCATAGATGGGGCACCAGTCAGCTTCCACATCTTTGCAAAGAGTATTCTGGCTGCAGCCAGCATACAAGATGCCATCTCTTTATGTACTGATTTCACCAACTATTCCACATAAATTAGTAGAGAAAACACTGGGTGGAGGGGGATTTCATACCCTCAGATCATTTTAATGTGACATTTTATTTCTGCCAGTATTGAATTGTCTTATCACAGTTCTACCACATGTGAAATGTCTCCCTGTGTACTTTTAGACATTTGCAATATGTGGTTGGGGGTTGTTTTATTCTTTTTTTGTATCTGGAATGATATACACCTACTCGCAATTTTAAAGCAATTTCTCCTTATTCCCATATGTAAGGGAAATCTGTGAGGATTTTCCCAGATATTTTCCTAGATATTCAACAATACCTTTCCCCCAATATTTTCAGCCAATTTTATCATATAACCTTTCACTTCCTCTAGTTTTGTATCATATTTGTTAAGTAGCTACCAATGTGTGTTTCGTGCTCAGTTATTTCTCTTATATGTAAGGTATTTTTCAACACAAGATTGAACTTGAGAGAACTTAAACCAAAGAGAATTTTTCCTTGCAACTCAGCCTGGACTGCTGTGATCATAGTGCCCTGAAGAACCAAATCTTTTCTTTTGAAAAGGCTGCTCCCTTCTCCCAAACATGGCATCATTTGAAACCTGTGATAGTTTAGTATTTGCTAAAAAAAATTCACTCTCTTTTACTTCCCTGGTTTATTTGTTGCATATAATTTATAGGATTTGTTTGAAGTTTTATCTAAGATTTCCTTTCTCATAGGGGAGCAATATTCTTTGCGTTGCTAGGCTAATAATTTACCAACCTGTTACCCCATTTGAAAGTATTCTGTTTGCTTGCTTTGGTTGTTGGTGTAGTTAATTTTTTATATCTATGTGCATCCATACAGTCTAATTGTTGTTCTTTCCTAAAAGATTTTTAACATTCTTTTTCTTTTTTGTAAAAGCTTTGTTTCTCTGTTCTTTCTGCCAGGCTAAGAAACATTCAATATGTCATCAACACCACCCTGATTGTGTTCATCTGGCGCGTATTTATTGCAAGGTCGCAAATGGCACAAAATATGTGGTACTTTATGGTACAGCTCTGCTACAAGTTCCTTAGCTACTTTAGAGTTTCCAGCACCCTCAGGCATTGAACATACCTGTCTGGTTATTGACTACCAGCTCTTGGAAAGACCTCCAGTCAACAATTGTGTGCGTGTTTGAGCTTCAAAGCAGCAGAGTATCTCTCAGCTGCTGTGTCATTCAACATATTTCATTAAATACTCATAGCTTATTTTTTTCCTAATAAACCACCATCTTACGTCTCTAGGTCTACCAGGCTACATATCAAAGCCATAACTAAATATTTGGACACAGGTCATTTTAGAGCACTTACCCCTGCTGAAGGGATGTAGATTACCAAAGCTGCCCTATTTCACCTCGGATACAAAACACTATTTAATAACCCTCAGTCTCATCTCTTCCTATGCCCCAAATGAAATGTGAAAATATCTGATAAAACAAGAAATAGCTGACTAAGTGGAGGTATATTTTTCAAAACCCTTCATTAGATTAATTGAGAGCAATTGGGATTTAAATGTTTTGCTTTTGCATGGGGCAGCCTCACTTCAAAGATAAACAAGAGAAAATAAAATCAGCATGAGAGTGGTGGAAGGTTTCAGATTTTTCTCTCTTCTCATGGCACACAGATTTCAGTACACTTTTTAAAATGCATGTCTTTCCCACACACTTAACTGGTTTTATACATTTCTTCTTTTCCACGGGGAACACTGCAAATTGTATTAAGATAAAAAACTATGGGCCCCTAAACCATAAAATGTCCAACATACTACAATTTCAATGATATTTTTTTCATTTTTATGCCGTGAAATGATGCATGTCTAAAAAGTACGTCATTTTTCTTTTTTTTCTTTTTTCTTTTGCAGAAGCCACCATAGTTAAGCTGATATATTTGATATATCAGATATATTTGAAGCATAAATCATCTCCATATAATATGGACCAATTCATTACAAAGTTCAAGGGCCTTCCCTGTCCTGACGATCATTTATATGGACAGTAACAATTTGCAAACATTCCTTTTGGGTTCAGATATTGCTTTTTCAATAATAATAATAATAATAATAATAATAATTTTATTTATATCCCGCCCTCCCCAGCCGAAGCCGAACTCAAACTATGCTGATAAAATGAGATTATTTCCCCTATTTGCAGAGCTATGGCAATTTAGACAGCTGTGTGGAATGCAATTGCACAAATGTCAAAAGCTGTTATGGATGCAACTCTTCACTCTTCCTTTTACAATATGTTGCAACCCTTACATTGGCATTCATATTGCATTAGAGTTGACTAGCCTTTTGCTCAGTCTGGAGAAGCCCATTGTCAAGCCCAGGTCAGATATTGTGAAAGCCTCTGCATTAATGGCCTGCTAACAAGTGTATAATGATTAAGGCCAAAATTAGAAATCCAAAATTAGAAATCCAAAGAGGAAAAGCTGGGAATGAAAAGGGCTAATTGAAAATTACAGTAGCACATTATGTTGTCGTCTTCAGTGGCATTCTCCCCTGCCCCCGATAGATTGGTTTTTGAGATTATATGTTTTAAGTGATGTGTTGTGACAGTGGAATGGATATTATTATTATTATTATTATTATTATTATTAGTGCTCCTGAAGACTAATAATGCTGAAACGTATCTGGCTCTTGCAAGGTTCATTCACAGAACCTTTTAAAAGTTTCTAATTCCAGCCATGCTGCCTTCTCTTTTCTGTTGCTGCTAAACCTAAACATTACATTAAAACACGTGGAGGCAGCTACTGAAAATAGCAAAATTAATTTCCCTGAGATTTATGGCAACTTAGGTCCTTAGATCTGAGCTTTTTGAACTGTGTGTTGTGACGTTAGCGTGTTGGTGCAGTGTGCACCCCTGGACCTTCTCCCAGGTCCAGGGGTAAGTTTAGGCTCCAGTTT
This sequence comes from Podarcis raffonei, assembly GCF_027172205.1. Lineage (NCBI taxonomy): Eukaryota > Metazoa > Chordata > Lepidosauria > Squamata > Lacertidae > Podarcis > Podarcis raffonei. The sequence goes on along the minus strand of NC_070606.1, from coordinate 409,194 downwards.
GCTGGTAAAACAGAACTACTGTGCCGTGAAATGATGCAATGTCTAAAAAGTGTGTCACCAACATGAAAAGTTTGGAAAGTTCTGTCTTAGATTGTGGTTTTATGCATTTCCTTGTTTCACAGTAGCCATCACAAGTGGTTGGTGGTGAAAACACACAGCATAATTATCATGACACATAGGAGATGCTATTCTCTCTTTTTGCAGGAGGCAGAGAGGGGATATATTGGTGGTGGCAGCAACCCTGTATATTCTAGTCCATAAAGCTGACTTGTACACTAGGAAATTCCTAGTCTCCATTTTTGATCTTGTCCTTAAGATTGTGAATGACATTACCAGGCAAGAGCAAAGGAAATGGGTGCAAGAAACTAGTTCATTTCCAACTTTCTGAGTGTGTTTCAAATATGATTTTCTAATGTGTGTTTCCTAAAGAAGGAAGAAGATTACTGTTCTGATTAAAAATCTTTTCCAGCTTGCCTCCAATGACTTATTCAACAATTGTAAGAAAGCAACTCGTTTAAGACTAATAGCCAGAGAACCTCCTCTCTGTTTTGTTAATATTTAAAAAAGACAGGTTTGAAGCTGGGGCGGAGGAAGAGTCCAAAGGCAAAGATGCTGCCCTAGCCCATGTTAGGGAGAACAGTGATTATTTTAAGACTCAGATAGCTAAGATAAGTGGCCTGGAATGGGCTTTTCCCATTGTCATCACATTCAGCATAGCAAAGTAGGATGCTTTTTCTCATAGAATCATAGAATCATAGAGTTGGAAGAGACCACAAGGGCCATCAAGTCCAAACAGGACCCCTGCCAAACAGGAAAGACCATCAGAGCACTCCTGACATATGGTTGTCAAGCCTTTGCTTAAAGACCTCCAAAGAAGGAGACTCCACCACACTCCTTGGCAGCAAATTCCACTGCCGAACAGCTCTTACTGTCAGGAAGTTCTTCCTAATGTTTAGGTGGAATCTTCTTTCTTGTAGTTTGGAACCATTGCTCCGTGTCCACTTCTCTGGAGCAGCAGAAAACAACCTTTCTCCCTCCTAAAACTATTTCCTTTGCCGCTTCCATAACCACCACTTTTCATGGGTGGCTTTTACCCAACACCTGGAGGCAGGGTCTCAATGGGCACCTCAAGGCTCCTTTAATGTTACAAAGATGCAAGCACTTAGGTCCTACTTAGCTGACGAGAAACCCAACAATGCTTTTGTGGAAGCCCGCAAACTGTTTAAATGCAAACCAGCACAAATTGTTCAGCAAATGGCTGTACTGGGAACCAGACCCCCTCCTTACGATGAAATCAGGATGCAAGAAGAACAATTTTATTACCCTGAAACCAAATGGGACACACACTGCCAGGAGTGGGGCTGGGGCAGGAGTGGGAGCCAGGGCAAGAGCAGAGCTCGGGGCAGGAGCAGGAGTCGTGGATCCAGCCGCCCCCCAAAGGTTCCTCTGGATGAGGAAAGGGTAGTCGAACAGTGCCCACCCAGACCTATTGTCTGGTTGGAAACAAGTAATGAACCTACCCAATTCTGAAGACTCTGGTAAAAGTGACTGAGTGAGTGAAGAAGAAGAGGGAAAGGAAATAAATATTAATTGCTAAAGTTTCTGGATATAATCTCTGCCCAAATGCTACCTTGGGTTGAGGTTGTTTGAAGAGGCAGCTAAAGATGCGGTTGTTGTGATTTCCCCCCTGCATGGAGTGCACCAGGTATTAAAGAAGAATACAGGTTTTGTAGGGATGATGAATATTGGACAATGTGTGGAAGTTTATTTGAAGGTTTTGTTAGAAGGAAAGGTGGGAAGAAAAATGTGTAAGGGGGTTGAGGAGGAACCAGGGGAGGCTGGCAAAGAGGGGGAGGAAGGATGGACACTTCAAGGGGAGGAGGTAAAGATGAGGAGAAGGGGGCAGTGGGTCATTTAACCCAGATGAATGAAGTAAATGAAGGGGGCATGATCGGCTTAGCAAGCATGACAAATGCATATGAAATTCCTATTATAGGAGCTATAGGTAATCAATTTGTCAAACCCTTCCTTATTCCTTATTCAAGGGAAGTGGGGGGCGGGTTCAAATTACTTTTACTCCTGAAGGAGCAATCTTGCAATTTTCCCAACAGCAGAGAGGCATTTTAATTCTATAGGCAGTTCTGGCTGAATTGGATTCTAGTAACATAACAGAAGTAGAAAACAGCGCCCTACCTGGAGTCTGAGCAGAAGGCAACTCTCCTGGCTTTGCTGTGAATACAATTTTGGAATTGCAGGATATCTGTTTTTAAGCAATTCTAAGCAAAATTTGTATGAGCAGGATATCTGTTGCTAAGCAAAAACAAAGATTTGCCAGACTAAGATTAAATACCTTGGTTTTAACTTTTCCTCCACCAGAGGGAGCTGAGAACAGAACGCAAGGAAACTATCTGACTGATTATTATTTTTTTGATTTTTTTGCAGGATGAGAATCACAGATTATGGGACTATATCTGCTCCTCTTTATGATCCTTTTGAAAGGGGACCAGATCAAAGAGCTGTGTTTAATCAGCTAAAAATTAAACTGATGCAGCTCTAGGGCTCCCCAACCCAGACAAACCATTTCAACTGTATGTTCATAAGTACCACCACAACGGGGGTGGTACTTTGCTGGGAAGTTGGAGGAGGCCTGCAGCATACCTTTCCAGACAATTGGATTTAGTGGCAAAAGAGTGTCAAATCTTTGCCTAAGGCAGTAGCAGCAACAAGCAGATAAATTGACTTTTGGACAAATCAATGTGCCAAATTTTGCATCAACTTTGATGGATAAGGGTGGCTACTGGCTTATTAATAAAATCCCTAGAAGAAAGTTACAAGTTGTAAATATTCTTAATTTGGCCACCCTCCTCTAGATGCAAATGTGGAGGAGCAAGGTTAACAGGTTACGGACAAGGTTTACTCTAGCAGGCTAGACTTGAAAGATGAACCTCTGGTAACAAATATGAGCTAGAAGGAGAGAGAGAGAGAGAGAGAGAGAGAGAGAGAGAGAGAGAGAGAGAGAGATATGCTGGATATGCAGTGGTCATTTTGTGGGGACTGTAGAGGTTGAGCGTTTCTCTATCAGGACAAAAGGGTGAAATTATTGCTCTAACCAGAGCTCTAACCACAGTATGTAAAACTGATATCTACATGGATTAAAATAAAATACATGGATAACAAATAAAATAAAATAAATGCTTTTACTACCCTACATATACACGGGGATTTGTGGAACGAAAGTAAAAATGACCATGCCTGCCTTAAGACACCAAGGTTCTGTGAACAAAGAGGGTCTCTTAAGAGCAGAGAAACATTGCATAGTGGGCTTTTCCACATTGTGATGCATCTTTTAACAAAAGCTTAACTTTTTCATATTTTACACTTGGTGAATAACACAAATCATAATCTTCGCCTGGAATTTGTTGAAAACCCCTAGCAACTAATCTTGCCTTGTACCTTACAACTTCATTCTTGTCATTCATTTTAACTCTATAAATCCATTTTGAATCAATAAGTCTCATATCTGGGGTTTGTGGTACAAGAGACCAAGTGTTATGTTCTTTTAAAGAAGCTATCTCAGAGTTCATAGCTTTATACCAATTTACAGCTTGGTGCTTAGGTAAATTCCGAACATCATTGTAGCTTTTTGGCTCAAAAACTGCCTTATTGGCATACACAGTATTAAAATGTTCATCTGCAAAACGTTGTGGCTTCTGTCTATTTCTATCTGAACGTCTTAGTCCGGAAGGAGAGTCAGACTCCTCAGACTTAATGGGACTAAGTGAACTACTAGTTTCAGGATGTAAATCATCATTGTCAGTCTGAAGAGATGCCTGTGGGCCAGAAAACTCAAGGGAATCTAACCTCTCCTCGGGTGCCTGTGACTTTAAATCATCAAACAAATTATCAGATTCAACAGGCTTTTTGTCTTTTTCCATTAATTCAGAAGCACCATTTCCTGCTGCTGCTGCTTCTTCCTCTTCTTCCTCAGTATTATCTATACCATTAGTATCTTGGAAAACAGCAACTCCATTCCAATTTACAGTTTGTATCATGCTTCTGGTAATATGAAATTTGCCAGTTGCTGATATGTAAATTCTGTACGCCCCCTGCTGGTAGCCCATTAATTTTCCCTGAACACTACTCTCACCCAATTTCTGCTTAGCGGGATAATGCATTATTACATCTGAACCCCAAATGCGTAGGTATTTCAGATTAGGGCATTTTTTAAACAACTTCTCATAGGGGGTGACATCTAAACCAGAATGATAACTGCAATTTCTAACATAGCAAAACGCATTAAGCGCTTCAGCCCAAAAATCTTTGGGCAGATTAGCATCATGCCTGCAGGTCACACTGCACAACTTCCACAAGCCCATTTTGCCAGGGACTTCGGGGGCAAGATAACTCATGAGTAGTCCCCTGCGCTTCCAGGAATTTCTCAAAATCCTCAGAAACAAATTCCCGCCTCGGTCAGAAAACAGGTTCTTAATAGGTTTGTTAAAGTGCATTTTTACCCAGCTACAAAAAACTTTGTACTTCTCAAATGCTTGGGACTTCTCAGCTATTGCATAAGTCCAACAATATCTACTATACTGCTCTATCAGGGTAAGCCAGTACTTAGAACCTCCTAATGATGGTGGGAGTGGCCCAACTAAATCACAATGTACACGCTCAAATGGCTCAGTTACTTTCCTATCTGAGCACCTACCCTTGCGTGCAACCTTAATCTTATTCTTGCAACAGGATAGACATTGCATAAAGAATTTACATGGTTTTAAGTTGAGGCCATTAACAATATTCTTTGTCTTAATTACATCAGCAAAATTCAGATGTCCTAGAACTCTGTGTGCCTCATGGACACACCCAGAATGTGGCCTGACATTACTCAACCCCTGGCTTGAATGTGCTGCTCTGCAATTTATAAGTGATTGGGAGTAAGTGCGAAAATACAGTCTATATAAACCATCAGAGTCCTGGGCATACAATAGACGTTTGTTCCCATCGAAAAACTCACACATTGACTTTAAGAAACGCACATTTATGCCTTGACGAGCAAAACACCTCACTGACAATAAATTGTCCACTGACGGACAGTAAATGCAGTTCGCTATTGTAATGTTTAAAGAGTCAAGTTTAACAGTACCCCTGCCAAGCGACTGCAAGACTTGTGAATTGGCTAAATGTACATTACCAAATTCCTCTTCGAAAGAAATAAACAAACTTCGATCATTGCAAATATGCTGAGATGCTCCTGAGTCCACAATAAAAGACTTCCACTTGGCATCTTTAATTCTTTTACGATCTGTTGTCCGAGCATGAAAAGCTCGCGGCTCGTTTCTGTCTTTACGGTACGATGTCGGCTGCTGGGCTGATGACCGTGATTGACGAACAGAAACCGACTTGGGAGTACTTTGCTTTCTTTTGGATCTGCAGTCCTTTGCAAAATGTCCTTGCTTATTGCAGAACCAACAACGCTTTGCAGCTTTAAATGCAGTTGTATCACCACAAGTTTGCATATGGTGTTCCTCATTCTTTCTGGAAATAGGAGTGCTTATGGCACAAGCCTCCCTTCTATGGGCATTAATCTTGCCGTCACCCCTTCCACAGTTAATTGTGCTGGTGGAACGGCAGATATCTGGCTAGCTATACCATCAAAGTCCTCGTTAAGGGAACAAAGAATAATAAAAACATACTGAATATCAGGTATCTCCATGTCCCTTCGAATTAATTCGCAGCGTATTGCCTCCAGACGTCTCAAGTGTGCTGCCAAATCACCACCAGGCTGCAACTTCGTCTGGTACAGCTGCTTGAAAAACGTCAATGCAGACGCTGACTCTTTTCTAACATGCACTGCTGCAAGACTGTCCCACATTTCTTTGGCAGCTTTCTTATTTCTTATATAGACTACTTGCTGGTTGCTGACTCCCAAATTAATTATTGCCCTGGCTTTTGCATCTCCTTTCGACCAAGCATTAGTTACAGGGTTAGGAGGGTCATCAGTTACATAGGTCCATACTTCTCTAGAGGTCAAAAGCGCCTCCACCCAAAAAGACCATAAACTATAGTTCTCATCTGTCAGCTGTGGGAAGAACAGAGCCTTCTCAGCTTCTGGAACCCGGTCAACCATTCTGGAACACTTCCAGACCCACAGAACTATGCCAACAGGAGAAGGAGTCTTCAAACCTTTCTCAGAGTCCAAAAATATGCAGTCATCCACTCAGCAGCTGGGCCCATAACCAAAGATGTTGGCTTTTTGCAGTATGGTAGCGCTGCAGAGAGCTTGCTGGGGAGACCATGCATTAAAAAGGGACCCAAAAATAACTTAAACAAGGTTTTAAAACACCCATGCTTGATTTGGGCTGAAAACAAACATTTCACTCCGCTATTTTAGGTTGAATGTGCATTCCAACCCCAAAAACACCAATTTTAAATAAGCCCAATCAGAGCGTTATTATCTTCTTTTTATGTAGATGGAAACCAAAACACCGTTTTGCTTCTGTTAGGAATGATTCTGGTGCGCACCCAAAAAACACCATGTGAATTGAAATAAGCCCATTCAAAGCTTATTTGTCTTTTTTCTAAGCATATGGAAGCGAAAAGACGTTGTTTTGTTATTTTGGTCTCATTACATACACTTTGCAATTTCAGGGGTCCATAGAACACGACGAAATAAGCGAAATCCAAGAATCTTCTTCGTATGTAGGAACCCAAAACAACCTGTTTTGCTTTGTTTAAGCTTATTACACTTCGCTTTGCTATTTGTGGGTGAATGAACACTGAAAGAACAATCAAAGCTCATTCGTCCTCTTTCTATTGAGATGGAACCAAAACACCTATGCTTGATTTGGGCTGATAACAAACATTAAACTCTGCTATTTTTGGTTGAATGTGCATTCCAACCCCAAAAACACCAATTTGAAATAAGCCCAATCAGAGCTTTATCATCTTCTTTTTATTTACTTGGAACGCAAAACAACTTTTTGCTTTGGTCGGGGATCATTCTGGTGCACACACAAAACACACCATGCAAATTGAAATAAGCCCAATCTAAAGATTATTCGTCTTCTTTCTTCGCATATGGAAGCGAAAAGACGTTGTTTTGTTATTTTGGTCTCATTACATACACTTTGCGATTTCTGGTTCAATGTGCATTAACACCAATGAACACGACTTGAAATAAGCGAAATTCAAGGTTCTTCTTTCTATGTAGATGGAACCCAAATCAACCTGTTTTGCTTTGTTTAAGCTTATTACACTTCCCTTTGCTATTTGTGGGTGAATGAACACCGAAAGAACAACCCAAGATTATTCGTCCTCTTTCTATTGAGATGGAACCAAAACACCTATGCTTGATTTGGGCTGATAACAAAGATTTCACTCTGCGATTTTTGGGTGAATGCGCATTCTAACCCCAAAAACACCAATTTGAAATAAGCCCAATCAGAGCTTTATCATCTTCTTTTTATTTAGTTGGAACCCAAAACACCTTTTTGCTTTGGTTGGGGATTGTCAGGGAACTGCCATCGGAACGAGAGGAGGAGGCGAGGCTCCACGACGATGCTGGAGAGGGGCCAAGCAGGGAGAGAGGCAGGTCTCCTGTTGGGGAAGAAAATCAGCGCAACACCAGGGATGGAGGGGGGCCAATGGGGGAAGCAGAGAGCAGGCTCAGAGACTCTTCACTGGACACCAGCGGGGAGAGCACAGGTCCTCCTCTACCCACACCCTCCCTGCACAGAAGACTTCCGCGCAGTAGGAGGAGACTGGGCGTCAAACAACTTTTATGTTGGAAAAGGTTTAAGAAACGCCCACTGTCGGATTCTGCCAGCGACTGTCGGATTCTGCCAGCGACTGAACAGCGACTGAACAGCCACGAAGTGAAGGGCTGTCCAGCCAGGAAAGGTTTAACCAGGCCACCCAACCAGGAGTGGCGGCAACTTACGCACGAACAACCCCATATAACCATTACAGCAATCCGACAGTGGGCCAAGGCGGGGGAGCAGGCGCCATGGAGCAGGCAGTTAGAGTGCAAAATCTGGCGGAGAGGAACCAAGATTTGGAACAGCATGTAGCTCTGCTGACGGCGCGGCTAGAAGAAAGGCGGGTGCAGGGGTGGTCAGACCCACCCCCGTCGCAAGGAAGGTACCGGGACCGGTACATAAATTTGGGGGGAAGCTCCAGGACTATAACGCGTTCCGAACGGAAATAGAGTACGCTTTGGAACTGCAGCATAATGACTTTGCTGATGATGGGGAGAGGGTCGCCTATGTTGCTGGGCATCTACAGGATGGCGCCCAGGAATGGGTCAGGCCCCTAATGGCGACGCAAAATGCTGCCTTAAAGGACCTTAGGAAATTTTTTGGCGCGATGGATGCAATGTACTCCAGTCAAGTGGAGCAAAATGTGACTCGCCGGGAACTGATGGGGTGCAAGCAGGGGAGCCAATCAGTTAGAGAGTACTGGTCGCGTTTTGCGATGCTGATCCACCAGCTCGGGTGGAATCTGGACTCGGAGCCCATTCAAATGTTGTTTGAGGAGGGGTTGTCCCCAACGGTGAAAGACGAGCTTTCCCGCGTGCCCCGCCCACAGTTGATGGATCAGCTGACCAAGGCTGTTCTTGTGATAGGAGTACGCCAGGAAGCGCGGGCGGAGGAGAAGTGCGAAGGGAGAGGGGAACGTTGCCATGACTACCGCATTCCTGAAATGCCGAGGCAGTCTTCCCAGCTGGCTGAGCCAATGGAGATAGATGGCGCGCGCGAGGTTTCAAACTCCGGTGGAGGTCGCAAAAAGGAGGGAAAGGATTGGAAAACCCACAAGAAGTGTTTCCTCTGCCAATGGCCAGGACATTTTGCCAGGGTCTGCCCTCAAAGAAAGGCATGGCAAGGAATGGTGGGAGCCGCTGGTGGTAGGGAGGAGGAGGGAAATGGGCAGGCGCAGGGAAACGCCAACGCTTGGCTGCCAATCAGCGGGCACAGCAGCCAGGCCAGCAACTAATAGAAGTGCCCCAGCCAGACCCCCCCAAGGCAGCTATAGCCATAGAAGTGGTGCTAGAACTCCCGAATGGGCACCCAGTCAAGGTGAAGGCGCTGCTGGATTCAAGCAGCTCCTGCAATTTCTTTAGCAAGGACTTCGCTCTGGCGCACCAACTCCACCTGCTGCCCCTGGATTTCCCCTTGCAAGTGACCACCATCGATGGCAGAGAACTTCTGGAAGGGGAAGTGACACACCACATCCCACCAATGAGAATGAGGGTTTCCAGGCACACGGAGACCATTGCCTTTCACGTAGCCACACTGGCAGGACCCCCAATAATACTGGGAATGAGCTGGCTGTCACTGCATGATCCAGTAGTGGCATGGCATCAGCAGACAGTCCCCTTTGGGTCAGCTTACTGCTTGGAACACTGCATGGGGGGGGAACCCCAAGGATGACAGTGGCCAGGGTGGCGGGAATGGCGGTGGAGCCAAAAGGGAAGGTGCCACACCAATATGCTGACCTGCAGGAGGTCTTCAGCGAGAAGGAGGCGGATAGACTACCTCCCCATAGGCCCTTTGACTGCCAAATCAACTTACTCCCAGGGGCTCAGCTGCCAGTGGGTAAACTGTATGCCATGTCGCACAGGGAAATGCAGGAGTTGTGGGAATTTATTGACAAGAACCTGAAAAGAGGTTTCATAAGAGAATCAAAGGCGGTGGGGGGCAGTCCGGTGTTCTTTGTGGACAAAAAGGATACTAATCAGCCCAGATTAGTCGTAGATTTTAGGGCCCTAAACCTGGTATCAGAACCAGGTTTGATTGTCCCACTAGGGGGGGAAATACCCTGGACCGAGTATATAGTAACATCATGCATGGATACAAGACCAAGCCCTTGCCCAATTTGGGGCAGTCAGACCACATATCTTTACTTATGATACCATCATATAGACCTCTCGTATGCAGAATCAGACCATCAACTAGAGAGATACGAGTGTGGCCAGTAGGTGCATCTGAGCAACTTCAAGATTGCTTTCGGAGCACCGAGTGGTCGCTTTTTGTGGAGAATAATGTGGACACATACGCTTCAACAGTACTGTTCTACGTTAAAAGCTGCATTGATGTTGTCACTACCATCAAACAAATACGGGTGTTCCCTAACAACAAGCCCTGGCTAAACAGGGATGTGTATCTTCTGCTAAAGGCAAGAAATGCTGCTTTTCACTCTGGTGATGTGCAACAGTATAGAGAAGCCAGAGCCAAATTGAAAAAGGGCATTAGGAACGCCAAAGCTATGTACTGCCGGAGGATTGAAAAACATTTTGAAAGCTCCGACCCTCGTCGAGTATGGCAAGGCCTGCGACAAATTACAGGGCAAAATATTAAAAACGAACTGGCCAGTAGCAGTGCGCACCTGGCTGATCAACTGAATCAATTTTTTAGTCGCTTTGAGGTGGGAACTGGAACTACCGTCACTACAGCATTGGCTACCAGCACATCATCAGAAACTACTACTGATAGACAACCATTTTTATTACAGACCTCTGACGTACAACGTGCCTTTCGGAGCATTAACATTAGGAAGGCAGCTGGACCGGATGGAATCACGGGACGGGTTATTAGGGACTGCGCTGCAGAATTAGCTGGGGTATTTACGGACATTTTTAACCTATCCCTGTTGCAGGGTTCTGTCCCTACCTGCCTGAAGACATCGATTATAGTGCCAGTCCCCAAGCAGTCAGTGGTGGTATCTCTCAATGACTATAGACCAATAGCTCTAACATCTGTCGTTATGAAATGTTTTGAGAGATTGGTGCTAGATCATATTAAGGCTGGTCTTCCATCCACTCTAGACCCGTTCCAGTTTGCATACAGAAGAAACAGATCTACTGATGATGCTATTTCCATCGCTGTCCATACTGTACTGAGTCATCTAGAACGACAGGGAACCTACGCAAGGCTGTTGTTTGTGGACTACAGTTCTGCCTTCAATACAATTCTGCCAGACAGGTTATTTCTTAAAATGACCAACTTGGGTATACATCAGAAGATCTGTCTGTGGGTAAGGAATTTCCTGACTGATAGGCCGCAGACAGTGAGAATGGGACCTCACTATTCTTCTACTCTAGTGTTAAGCACAGGAGCCCCTCAGGGATGTGTGCTAAGTCCCTTTCTCTATTCCCTGTACACATTTGATTGCACCCCACTGTATAAGTCCAACACAATCATCAAATTTGCGGATGATACAACGGTGGTGGGGCTCATTAGTGAGAACAATGAGACTGCTTATAGGAAAGAAGTACAGGGGTTAATTCAATGGTGTAAAGAAAACAATCTTATGCTTAACACCAAAAAAACCAAAGAACTCATAATTGACTTTAGGAGAAAGAAAAGTGTATTTTTACCATTGCACATAAATGGCGAGGAGGTGGAGAGGGTTGGTAGTTTTAAATACCTGGGCATTTATATCTCTGAGGACCTCTCATGGACTGCAAATATTAATATGGTTGTGAGGAAGGTGCAGGGGAGGTTGTATTTCCTGAGAATGCTCAGGGGACTGAATCTATCTCAGCACCTACTTCTGTCCTATTATCACAGTACCATTGAGAGTGTCTTAACCTATAGTGTATTATCGTGGTATGGGAGCAGCTCTGAAACGGATAAAAAAGCTTTACAGAGAATAATTAAAATTGCCCAGAATGTTATTGGGCTCCAACTACCAACCCTGGATGAGATCTTCACGTCTCGCACTTTGAAGAAGTCACACAATATCCTGAGAGATCCCACCCATCCTGCTCACAACTTCTTTGAACTGTTGCCTTCGGGCAGAAGATATAGGACAATGAAAACACGAACCACACGCCTTCTGAATAGTTTCTATCCAAGAGCTCTGATTGCACTAAATAATGATCTTAGGGCCAGTTGCAAGAAATAGCAAGCAGGAAGTAGGAAGGAATGAGATAGGTTTTAGGTTATGTTATGCCTTTAAATAGGTTATGTTATATTCTGGATTATGTTATGTTTTATAGATTATGTCTGAATAGGATGAGAATGTTGGAGATACGTGCAAATGTGTATGTGAACCCGGTCTTTGGGTGGGTGTTTGATTTTCGTTGTTGTGTATACTGTGTATATATGGACAATGACAATAAATTTATCTTAATCTTAACCCGTGACCTTCCCAATGCCCAGGATTGACGACATTTTAACACGGGTGAGGCAGGGGAAATTTTTTACCAAGCTGGACCTCAGGGGGGCATACAATTTGATCAGGATGAGGGAGGGGGACTGTCAGCGCTGCCCAAGGTCCCAGCTCACACAAGACCAACGCTGCTTCTTTCTCTAGTATAAAAGTTTTTATTGAAGTTCAGTTTCACTTCCAGACGCGCAGCGCGCAACGCTACATCTATAACTTAGACCGTCGAAGCTCCATCTGAATCTCCTCCCCCCTGACACCAGTTTAAGATTCTAGCCTTACTCCACCTCTTCCTCTGTTCCTTTGATTTCGCTTATTTCGTGTTCTTTGGTGTTATTGCAAATTTACCCAGAAATCGCAAAGTGTGTGTAATGAGTCCAAAATAACACAACGCCGTCTTTTCGCTTCCATATGCGCAGAAAGAAGACGAATAAGCTTTGATTGCGCATATTTCTATTCGCATGGTGTTTTTTGGTGTGCTCCAGAATCACCCCCAACCAAAGCCAAAAGATGTTTTGGGTTCCATTTACATAAAAAGAAGATGATAAAGCTCTGATTGCGCTTATTTCAAATTGGTGTTTCTGGGGTTAGAATGCACATTCTCCGAAAAATCTCAGACATGTTTGTTATCAGCCCAAATCAAGCATAGGTGTTTTGGTTGCATCTCAATCGAAAGAGGACGAATAACCTTGCATTGTTCTTTCGGTGTTCATTCCCCACAAATAGCAAAGCAAAGTAATAAGCCTAAACAAAGCCATACAGATTGTTTTGGTTCCAGCTCCATAGAAAGAAGAATCTTGGATTTCGCTTATTTCGTGTTCTTTGGTGTTAATGCACATTGACCCAGAAATCGCAAAGTGTGTGAAATGAGACCAAAATAACACACCGTCTTTTCGCTTCTATTTGCATGGAAAGAAAACGAATAAGCTTTGATTTCGCTTATTTCGTGTTCTTTGGTGTTATTGCAAATTTACCCAGAAATCGCAAAGTGTGTGTAATGAGACCAAAATAACACAAAGCCGTCTTTTCGCTTCCATATGCGAAGAAAGAAGACGAATAAGCTTTGATTGCGCATATTTCTATTCGCATGGTGTTTTTGGTGTGCACCAGAATCAGCCCCCCCCCCCAAGCCAAAAGGTGTTTTGTGTTCCATTTACATAAAAAGAAGATGATAAAGCTCTGATTGCGCTTATTTCAAATTGGTGTTTCTGGGGTTAGAATGCACATTCACCGAAAAATCTCAGAGTGACATGTTTGTTATCAGCCCAAATCAAGCATAGGTGTTTTGGTTCCATCTCAATAGAAAGAGGACGAATAACCTTGGATTGTTCTTTCGGTGTTCATTCCCCACAAATAGCAAAGCAAAGTAATAAGCCTAAACAAAGCCATACAGATTGTTTTGGTTCCAGCTCCATAGAAAGAAGAATCTTGGATTTCGCTTATTTCGTGTTCTTTGGTGTTAATGCACATTGACCCAGAAATCGCAAAGTGTGTGAAATGAGACCAAAATTACACAACGCCATCTTTTCGCTTTCATATGCTTAGAAAGAAGACGAATAAGCTTTGATTGCACATACTTCTATTCGCATGTTGTTTTTTGGTGTGCTCCAGAATCACCCCCAACCAGAGCCAAAAGATGTTTTGTGTTCCATTTACATAAAAAGAAGATGATAAAGCTCTGATTGCGCTTATTTCAAATTGGTGTTTCTGGGGTTACAATGCACATTCACCGAAAAATCTCAGAGTGACATGTTTGTCATCAGCCCAAATCAAGCATAGGTGTTTTGGTTCCATCTCAATAGAAAGAAGACGAATAACCTTGGATTGTTCTTTCGGTGTTCATTCCCCACAAATAGCAAAGCAAAGTGTAATAAGCCTAAACAAAGCCATACACATTGTTTTGGTTCCAGCTACATAGAAAGAAGAATCTTGGATTTGGCTTATTTCGTGTTCTTTGGTGTTAATGCACATTGACCCAGAAATCGCAAAGTGTGTGAAATGAGACCAAAATAACACAACACCGTTGTCAGAGGTTCAGGAGCAGAAGAGCAGGGGAGAGAGCAAATAGAGAGCGGAGGAGAGGAATCAGAGGGGAGCGTGGGGGAATATGACAGTGGACCGAGAGATTCCATGAGCTTCTCCAGCGAATCTGAAGATTCCCAGGAGGGGGCGCCTATGGTAATTGCGAGGCGAATCCCAGAGGGGACGATCCATAAACAAGGAACCAGAGGGGAGTCCCAAGGGAGTAGCGGAGCAGTAGGGCCAGTTCCCCCACCAGAGCACAGTGGGGGGGAAGAGTCACGTGAGTCAGGACCAGCTTCTCCTCCATCGGGGAGTGGGGAGACGGAGGGAAGGCCAGGTCCAGCTAGCCTCCCCGAAAGGGGGAGCAGTGACACAAGTGTAACGGTCAGAAGGAAAGTGGGAGGCTGCGCGCGCGCGCCAAGTTCAAATGTGGAGGAGCGCGGGACAGCAGAAAACCCGGATTGGGAGCCAGGTCCTAAAGCCCGAAAGGGGGGGGGGAGGAGTCGGGAGAATCAGCGTCAGAAGAATCTCGGAGGGCTGAGACTCCGACTAGCAGAAAGACCCAGAGAAAGAAGGAACAGAGGAAGAGGTGGAGTAAGGCTAGAATCTTAAGCTGGTGTCAGGGGGGGAGGAGATTCAGATGGGAGTTCTACGGTCTGACGGATAGATGTAGCGTTGCGCGCTGCGCGTCTAGAAATGAGACTGAACTTCAATAAAGACTTTTAAACTTGAGCAAGGAGCAGCGTTGGTCTTGTGTGAGCTGGGACCTTGGGCAGTGCTGACAGTAACTCCCATCTCAATAAACTCTGCAAGCTCACGGAGATAGGCAAAGATGACGACTGAGAAGAGAGTCAAGCAATTGCAGGAAGCGGTGTCAACGCTCTACGCAGAATTGGCTGCGTCTAAGAAAAAAGAAGAAGACACAGCTGCGCTCTGCCAGGATCTGCAAGCCAGGTGGGACAAATGGGGAAAGGAGGGGCAGCTGGGAGCCAAGCCGGAGGGAGTTAGCCTCGGGAAAAGGGGGGCAAGCCTTGTGACCCATTTTGACGGGAACCTGCAGCAGTACCCTAACTTCAGAGCAGAAGTAGTCTTCGCGCTCAATTTGCTTCGGAAAGATTTTAGAGATGAGGAGGAGAAAGTGGGTTTCATAATCACTCATATGCATGGGGAAGCTAAGTCGTGGCTGCGAACTTTGCTACGCGAAAATGACCCCGCCCTCAAAGATTCAAGCGCTTTTATTGGAGCCATGGACGCTTGCTTTAAATCAACGGTGGATGTGGATGTCGCTAGAAGGGAAATGCATGGATTGCGACAAGGGAGAGCGACGGTGCGCCAGTATCATTCCCGCTTTTTTGGGTTAGTAAATGTGCTGGGCTGGCAGAAGGACTCAGCTGCCGTCAGGGATCTGTTCTGGGAGGGGCTGAATGGAGCCGTTAAAGATGAACTGGCGAGGGGGGAGAGACCCCAAAATACAACAGAAGTAGTCCAAAGGGCGCTTGCAATTGGGGTGCGCCTGGAAGAACGCCCGTGGAGCAGGGAGGAGGGGCGAAGAGCAAACACGTCAGTTAGAACGACTCCCTTCCTACCCAGAGAGACAGAGCGCGCTCAGTCCACGCCTCCTCTCATAAGTGGAGAGGAGCCAATGGAAATCGGAGGTGCAAGGGCTCAGACAGCAAGCAGAGCCCAGACACCAGGAGCAGTCAAGGCGAAGGCTCCTAGAGGGAGCAGGAAGTGTTACATCTGCGACAGTGCACAGCACATGGCGAAAGAGTGTCCCCAGAGGCTCCAGAAGCACACTGCAGCCTCAGCAACTGTTAAAGGAGGAATTCAGCAGGGAGTAGAGCAGCAGGGAAAAGGCGACGCCTGGTTGGAGATGGAGGCTCTGGGGCTCAACCAGGCGAGTCAGTGAAGCAGTCCCCAGAGATTTTGCAGCCCACAGACCCCCTCCCACCCAAACCAGTGGTGCAACTCACTGCATCGCTCCAGCTGCCCGATGGGCTCACCCTGGAGGTCCCTATTACCATTGACTCTGGTAGCAACGCAGACTTTGTAGGGTTGGACTTCGTCAAGCAGCATCGCATAGCACTCCTGCCAGCCACGATGCCCCTAAATGTTGTCACGGTAGATGGCAGGAAGATACTGGGAGGAGAGGTGGTACAGCAAACACCGCCTCTGGTGATGCAAATTGGGAACCACCGCGAAGTCATCAGTTTCAACGTCACCCACCTGTCGGACACGCCCATAGTGTTGGGCATGAGTTGGCTGGATAGGCACAGCCCGGCATTAGCGTGGTACCAGCGGCAATTGACCTTCTGCTCTTCCTACTGCGCAGCGCACTGCATCCAGACCTGCCAGGAAGGAGAGGGGCAAGAGGATGCACCGCAGCTACACCTAGGCGTGGTGCAAGCGGTGCCCAACAAGTACAAGGACTTTTTGGAAGTCTTCTGCGAGAAGGAAGCAGACAAGCTGCCTCCCCACAGACCCTACGACTGCAAGATTGACCTCCTGCCAGGGGCGACGCTGCCGACTGGGAAACTGTACTCCATGTCTGAAGACGAAATGCAAGAACTCAGGGAGTTCATAGATCGCAATTTGAAGCGGGGATTCATCCGGGAATCCAAAGCAGTGGGGGGCAGTCCCGTGTTTTTCGTGAAGAAGAGAGACACGCCCGAACGGAGGCTCATAGTGGATTATAGAATCATCAATTCCAGGACAAAGCCCACAGCATTCCCCATGCCCAAAATTGACGACCTGCTCGCGACGGTGAGGAAGGGACGGATCTTCACCAAGTTGGATCTACGAGGGGCCTACAACCTTATACGCATGCGGGAGGGCGACGAGTGGAAGACAGCCATGTTTACGCCTTTAGGAACCTATGAATACAGAGTCATGCCGTTTGGTCTCCAAAATGGCTCCCATTGTTTCCAAGCTTTCATGCACCACGTGCTAGCGGGACTCCTCTACAAGAAGTGCGTCTGCTTTTTAGATGATATCCTGATCTTTTCGGACTCGCAGGAGGCGCACGAGGAGGACGTCAAGGAGGTCCTGCAGAGACTACGGGAGCACAGACTTTACGCCAAACTGGAGAAGTGCCAGTTCGACACGACAGAGGTGGATTTCCTGGGCTACAAGCTGTCCGACAAGGGACTTGCCATGGACAGCGCCAAGGTCCGCTCACTGTTGGACTGGAAGAGCCCGCGCAACCGGAAGGAGGTCCAGAAGTTCGTCGGCTTCGCCAACTTTTATCGCAAGTTCATCAAAGGGTTCGCGAAGGAGACGGCGGCCATCACGGACACCCTCAGCTCCAAGAAGAAGAAGTTCACCTGGACGGACCAGGCGGAGCAGTCCTTTCGGAGGCTCAAGCGTCTCTTCGCGTCCGAAGAACAGCTGCTACACGTAAACCCCAGCAAACCGATGAGGGTTGAAACGGACGCCTCGGACAGAGCGGTGGGGGCGGTCCTGTTGCAGCAAGATCCGCAAGGGGACTGGAGACCGTGCGCATTCTACTCCAGGAAGCTCAGCACGTCGGAGCAGAACTACACCATCTGGGACAGGGAGTTGCTGGCCATTCATGCAGCTTTCAAGGCGTGGCGGCACTTCCTCGTCGGAGCCAGACACACGGTGCAGGTTCGCACGGACCACAAGAACCTGGAGTACTGGCGCACGGCGAAGTTCCTGAACCAGAGACACATCCGCTGGGCGGAGTTCTTTGCAGATTTCGATTTCCGGATAGAATACATCCCGGGAGACAACAACGTCATGGCGGATGCGCTATCCAGGAAGCCGCAGTATCTCGAGGAAGCGGCACCGGCAGCGGCCAAACACATTTTCGCACCAGAGGTGTGGGCGTGCGCTTCAGCCGCAGTTGACCTGGACGCAGTCCGTCGCGCGCTACAGGCGGATTCGTTTGCGCAATCCAAGATGGAGGAGGTGCGAAACGGCACAGCGAGGGACGACGAGTTCCAGATACGCGACGGACTACTCCTCCACAAAGGGGCTCTCTACGTACCGGGAGACGACCTTCGCGCGAGAGTCTTGCAGCAGCTGCACGACGCGCCCAGCGCTGGGCACTTCGGCAAGGACAAGACGGCGGAATTAGTCACCAGGGACTTTGGGTGGCCCAAGGTGCGGGGAGAAGTTGCGGACTACGTTTCCAGGTGTGACACCTGCCAAAGGGCCAAGCCAGTACACAGGAAGCCGACAGGTCTGCTGGAACCGCTGCAGACGCCGCTCGAACCATGGGAGAAAGTGGCCCTGGACTTTGTTACAGATCTGCCCAGTTCGCGCGGCAAAACAGCGGTACTCGTGGTCGTAGACCTCTTCACCAAGATGGCGCATTTCATTCCGTGCGCGAAGGTGGCCACAGCGGAACAGACCGCCAAGTTGTTCATAGACCACGTGTTCAAAGCTCACGGCCTGCCGCGGTCCATCCTGTCCGACCGGGGCCGCCAATTCATCTCGAACTTCTGGCAGAAGCTGCTGGGCATCCTGAACGTCAAGATCAACTTAGCGTCGGCACGACACCCGCAGACCAACGGACAAGCGGAGAGGGTCAACGCCATCATGCAGCAGTACCTGCGATGCTACGCCAATCAACAGCCCTCGACCTGGGTGGACTACCTACCGCTAGCCGAGTTTGCCTACAACAACACGAAGCACGGGTCTACAGGGGTGACACCGTTCTTCGCCAACAATGGGCGCCACCCCAGAACCTTCCCGGGGTTGGAGACCGAGGCAGAGGGGGAGCCACGGGGGGCAGAGCACTTAGCCGCAGAGTTACAGGAGGTCCATGAGCAACTCCGAAGGCACTTGGAACTCGCGAAACACGCCTACAAGATGCAGGCAGACAGGCACAGGAGGGTTGGGGAAGACATACAGGTAGGGGACTGGGTCTGGTTAGCAGCTCAGGCAGTGCCGGCCAGAACGCTAGCTAAGAGGAAGCTAGGACACAAGCAGCTGGGACCTTACCAGGTCGCGGCACAAATCAATCCAGTGGCCTACCGGTTGACACTCCCGGAGGGCTCCAGAATGCACCCAGTCTTTCACAGGTCAGTGCTCACGCCTTACAAGGCGCCCCACAGGTTTCAGGCGCCAGGGACCGCACCAGCTCCACGTAGCCCATCGCCAACAGGGGAGGGACCACAGAGGGCGACCCCACTCAACGAGGTCACAGAGATTTTGGACTCCAGATGGGGGGAAGAGGGAGTTGAATATCTCCTCGCCAGGGAGGGTACTCCGGCCAGCGCCAACGAGTGGGTGCCGTGCTACGCCGTGGAGGAGCACTATCTCAAAGACGAGTTCCATTCGATCTTCCCACACAGACCCATGCCGGAGGAGTATTTCGACGACTGGCTTTTCACACCCACACTGTCAGCCAGCACGTTCCAGGGTTTCTCCTCAGATGAGGAGCCAACGCCGGGGATGAGCTCCCCGGAGGGGTCGCTCTCGGGGTTTGCCACGGACCGCTCCTATTGGTGGGACACTCAACCAGAAGTGGGGTGGAGCAGGGAACTGCTGAGGGGGCCCTTGCACACAGCCTCACCCGAGGGACCGGGTGGAGAGGAGGACATGGACGTGTGGGGGGAGGATCTTGGTTTTGAGCACGACAGCAGAGAAATGGAACCAGAGGAAGTCGACGTCGACGAACCCATCGTGGGGGGGCCTGATCCCGCTGGCCGGTTGCACACCAGGGGGAGAGAACGGAAGCCAGCACTCACACCCCCAGCGCTGGAGCACCTGGAACCCACACCCGAAGAGGGGGAGGGGGGAAGGGGGGGCTTCGAGGGGGGGATGGATGTCAGAGGTTCAGGAGCAGAAGAGCAGGGGAGAGAGCAAATAGAGAGCGGAGGAGAGGAATCAGAGGGGAGCGTAGGGGAATATGACAGTGGACCGAGAGATTCCATGAGCTTCTCCAGCGAATCTGAAGATTCCCAGGAGGGGGCGCCTATGGTAAGGGCGAGGCGAATCCCAGAGGGGACGATCCATAAACAAGGAACCAGAGGGGAGTCCCAAGGGAGTAGCGGAGCAGTAGGGCCAGTTCCCCCACCAGAGCACAGTGGGGGAGAAGAGGCATGGGAGTCAGGACCAGCGTCTCCTCCATCGGGGAGTGGGGAGACGGAGGGAAGGCCAGGTCCAGCTAGCCTCCCCGAAAGGGGGAGCAGTGACACAAGTGTAACGGTCAGAAGGAAAGTGGGAGGCTGCGCGCGCGCGCCAAGTTCAAATGTGGAGGAGCGCGGGACAGCAGAAGACCCGGATTGGGAGCCAGGTCCTAAAGCCCGAAAGAGGGGGGGGGAGGAGTCGGGAGAATCAGCGTCAGAAGAATCTCGGAGGGCAGAGACTCCGACTAGCAGAAGGACCCAGAGAAAGAAGGAACAGAGGAAGAGGTGGAGTAAAGCTAGAATCTTAAGCTGGTGTCAGGGGGGCGGAGATTCAGATGGGACTTCTACGATCTGACGGATAGATGTAGCGTTGCGCGCTGCACGTCTGGAAATGAGACTGAACTTCAATAAAGACTTTTGAACGAGCAAGAAGCAGCGTTGGTCTTGTGTGAGCTGGGACCTTGGGCAGCGCTGACACATATGGAAGCGAAAAGACGGCTTTGTGTTATTTTGGTCTCATTTCACACACTTTGCAATTTCTGGGTCAATGTGCATTAACACCAAAGAACACGAAATAAGCGAAATGCAAGATTCTTCTTTCTATGTAGCTGGAACCAAAACAATCTGTATGGCTTTCTTTAGGCTTATTGCACTTTGCTTTGCTATTTGTGGGGAATGAACAACGACAGAACAATCCAAGGTTATTCGTCCTCTTTCTATGGAGATGGAACCAAAACACCTATGCTTGATTTGGGCTGATGACAAACATGTCACTCTGAGATTTTTCGGTGAATGTGCATTCTAACCCCAGAAACACTAATTTGAAATAAGCGCAATCAGAGCTTTATCATCTTCTTTTTATGTAAATGGAACCCAAAACATCTTTTGGCTTTGGTTGGGGGTGATTCTGGAGCACACCAAAAAACACCATGCGAATAGAAATATGCGCAATCAAAGCTTATTCGTCTTCTTTCTATGCATATGGAAGCGAAAAGATGGCGTTGTGTTATTTTGGTCTCATTACACACACTTTGCGATTTCTGGGTAAATTTGCAATAACACCAAAGAACACGAAATAAGCGAAATCAAAGCTTATTCGTTTTCTTTCCATGCATATAGAAGCGAAAAGACGGTGTTGTGTTATTTTGGTCTCATTTCACACACTTCGGGATTTCTGGGTCAATGTGCATTAACACCAAAGAATACGAAAAAACATGTCACTGGGATTTTTCGGTGAATGTGCATTCTAACCCCAGAAACACCAATTTGAAATAAGCGCAATCAGAGCTTTATCAGCTTCTTTTTATGTAAATGGAACCCAAAACACCTTTTGGCTTTGGTTGGGGGTGATTCTGGAGCACACCAAAAAACACCATGCGAATAGAAGTATGTGCAATCAAAGCTTATTCGTCTTCTTTCTAAGCATATGAAAGCGAAAAGATGGCGTTGTGTAATTTTGGTCTCATTTCACACACTTTGCGATTTCTGGGTCAATGTGCATTAACACCAAAGAACACGAAATAAGCGAAATCCAAGATTCTTCTTTCTATGGAGCTGGAACCAAAACAATCTGTATGGCTTTGTTTAGGCTTATTACTTTGCTTTGCTATTTGTGGGGAATGAACACCGAAAGAACAATCCAAGGTTATTCGTCCTCTTTCTATTGAGATGCAACCAAAACACCTATGCTTGATTTGGGCTGATTACAAACATGTCTGAGATTTTTCGGTGAATGTGCATTCTAACCCCAGAAACACCAATTTGAAATAAGCGCAATCAGAGCTCTATCATCTTCTTTTTATGTAAATGGAACCCAAAACATCTTTTGGCTCTGGTTGGGGGTGATTCTGGAGCACACCAAAAAACACCATGCGAATAGAAGTATGTGCAATCAAAGCTTATTCGTCTTCTTTCTAAGCATATGAAAGCGAAAAGATGGCGTTGTGTAATTTTGGTCTCATTTCACACACTTTGCGATTTCTGGGTCAATGTGCATTAACACCAAAGAACACGAAATAAGCGAAATCCAAGATTCTTCTTTCTATGGAGCTGGAACCAAAACAATCTGTATGGCTTTGTTTAGGCTTATTACTTTGCTTTGCTATTTGTGGGGAATGAACACCGAAAGAACAATGCAAGGTTATTCGTCTTCTTTCTATTGCGATGGAACCAAAACACCGATGCTTGATTTGGGCTGATGACAAACATGTCACTCTGAGATTTTTCGGTGAATGTGCATTCTAACCCCAGAAACACCAATTTGAAATAAGCGCAATCAGAGCTTTATCATCTTCTTTTTATGTAAATGGAACCCAAAACACCTTTTGGCTTTGGGGGGGGGCTTATTCTGGTGCACACCAAAAAACACCATGCGAATAGAAATATGTGCAAAGCTTATTCGTCTTCTTTTTTCGCATATGGAAGCGAAAAGAGGGCGTTGTGTTATTTTGGTATCATTACACACACTTTGCGATTTCTGGGTAAATTTGCAATAACACCAAAGAACACGAAATAAGCGAAATCCAAGATTCTTCTTTCTATGGAGCTGGAACCAAAACAATCTGTATGGCTTTGTTTAGGCTTATTACACTTTGCTTTGCTATTTGTGGGGAATGAACACCGAAAGAACAATCCAAGGTTATTCGTCTTCTTTCTATTGCGATGGAACCAAAACACCTATGCTTGATTTGGGCTGATGACAAACATGTCATTCTGAGATTTTTCGGTGAATGTGCATTCTAACCCCAGAAACACCAATTTGAAATAAGCGCAATCAGAGCTTTATCATCTTCTTTTTATGTAAATTGAACCCAAAACATCTTTTGGCTTTGGTTGGGGGTGATTCTGGAGCACACCAAAAAACACCATGCGAATAGAAATATGCGCAATCAAAGCTTATTTGTCTTCTTTCTTTACATATGGAAGCGAAATACGGCGTTGTGTAATTTTGGTCTCATTACACACACTGCCATTTCTGGGTAAATTTGCAATAACACCAAAGAACACGAAATAAGCGAAATCAAAGCTTATTCGTTTTCTTTCCATGCATATAGAAGCGAAAAGACGGTGTTGTGTTATTATGGTCTCATTTCACACACTTTGCGATTTCTGGGTCAATGTGCATTAACACCAAAGAACACGAAATAAGCGAAATCCAAGATTCTTCTTTCTATGGAGCTGGAACCAAACCAATCTGTATGGCTTTGTTTAGGCTTAGTACACTTTGCTTTACTATTTGTGGGGAATGAACACCGAAAGAACAATCCAAGGTTATTCGTCCTCTTTCTATTGAGATGGAACCAAAACACCGATGCTTGATTTGGGCTGATAACAAACATGTCACTCTGAGATTTTTCGGTGAATATGCATTCTAACCCCAGAAACACCAATTTGAAATAAGCGCAATCAGAGCTTTATCATCTTCTTTTTATGTAAATGGAACACAAAACACCTTTTGGCGTGGGGGGGGGCTGATTCTGGTGCACACCAAAAACACCATGCGAATAGAAATATGCGCAATCAAAGCTTATTCGTCTTCTTTCTTCGCATATGGAAGCGAAAAGACGGCTTTGTGTTATTTTGGTCTCATTACACACACTTTGCGATTTCTGGGTAAATTTGCAATAACACCAAAGAACACGAAATAAGCGAAATCAAAGCTTATTCGTTTTCTTTCCATGCAAATAGAAGCGAAAAGACGGTGTGTTATTTTGGTCTCATTTCACACACTTCGGGATTTCTGGGTCAATGTGCATTAACACCAAAGAATACGAAAAAACATGTCACTGAGATTTTTCGGTGAATGTGCATTTTAACCCCAGAAACACCAATTTGAAATAAGCGCAATCAGAGCTTTATCATCTTCTTTTTATGTAAATGGAACCCAAAACACCTTTTGGCTTTTGGGGGGGGCTGATTCTGGTGCACACCAAAAACACCATACGAATAGAAATATGCGCAATCAAAGCTTATTCGTCTTCTTTCTTCGCATATGGAAGCGAAAAGACGGCTTTGTGTTATTTTGGTCTCATTTCACACACTTTGCGATTTCTGGGTCAATGTGCATTAACACCAAAGAACACGAAATAAGCGAAATGCAAGATTCTTCTTTCTATGGAGCTGGAACCAAAACAATCTGTATGGCTTTGTTTAGGCTTATTACTTTGCTTTGCTATTTGTGGGGAATGAACACCGAAAGAACAATCCAAGGTTATTCGTCTTCTTTCTATTGCGATGGAACCAAAACACCTATGCTTGATTTGGGCTGATGACAAACATGTCACTCTGAGATTTTTCGGTGAATGTGCATTCTAACCCCAGAAACACCAATTTGAAATAAGCGCAATCAGAGCTTTATCATCTTCTTTTTATGTAAATGGAACCCAAAACACCTTTTGGCTTTGGGGGGGGGCTTATTCTGGTGCACACCAAAAAACACCATGCGAATAGAAATATGTGCAAAGCTTATTCGTCTTCTTTTTTCGCATATGGAAGCGAAAAGAGGGTGTTGTGTTATTTTGGTATCATTACACACACTTTGCGATTTCTGGGTAAATTTGCAATAACACCAAAGAACACGAAATAAGCGAAATCCAAGATTCTTCTTTCTATGGAGCTGGAACCAAAACAATCTGTATGGCTTTGTTTAGGCTTATTACACTTTGCTTTGCTATTTGTGGGGAATGAACACCGAAAGAACAATCCAAGGTTATTCGTCTTCTTTCTATTGCGATGGAACCAAAACACCTATGCTTGATTTGGGCTGATGACAAACATGTCATTCTGAGATTTTTCGGTGAATGTGCATTCTAACCCCAGAAACACCAATTTGAAATAAGCGCAATCAGAGCTTTATCATCTTCTTTTTATGTAAATTGAACCCAAAACATCTTTTGGCTTTGGTTGGGGGTGATTCTGGAGCACACCAAAAAACACCATGCGAATAGAAATATGCGCAATCAAAGCTTATTTGTCTTCTTTCTTTACATATGGAAGCGAAATACGGCGTTGTGTAATTTTGGTCTCATTACACACACTGCCATTTCTGGGTAAATTTGCAATAACACCAAAGAACACGAAATAAGCGAAATCAAAGCTTATTCGTTTTCTTTCCATGCATATAGAAGCGAAAAGACGGTGTTGTGTTATTATGGTCTCATTTCACACACTTTGCGATTTCTGGGTCAATGTGCATTAACACCAAAGAACACGAAATAAGCGAAATCCAAGATTCTTCTTTCTATGGAGCTGGAACCAAACCAATCTGTATGGCTTTGTTTAGGCTTAGTACACTTTGCTTTACTATTTGTGGGGAATGAACACCGAAAGAACAATCCAAGGTTATTCGTCCTCTTTCTATTGAGATGGAACCAAAACACCGATGCTTGATTTGGGCTGATAACAAACATGTCACTCTGAGATTTTTCGGTGAATATGCATTCTAACCCCAGAAACACCAATTTGAAATAAGCGCAATCAGAGCTTTATCATCTTCTTTTTATGTAAATGGAACACAAAACACCTTTTGGCTTGGGGGGGGGCTGATTCTGGTGCACACCAAAAACACCATGCGAATAGAAATATGCGCAATCAAAGCTTATTCGTCTTCTTTCTTCGCATATGGAAGCGAAAAGACGGCTTTGTGTTATTTTGGTCTCATTACACACACTTTGCGATTTCTGGGTAAATTTGCAATAACACCAAAGAACACGAAATAAGCGAAATCAAAGCTTATTCGTTTTCTTTCCATGCAAATAGAAGCGAAAAGACGGTGTGTTATTTTGGTCTCATTTCACACACTTTGCGATTTCTGGGTCAATGTGCATTAACACCAAAGAACACGAAATAAGCGAAATCCAAGATTCTTCTTTCTATGGAGCTGGAACCAAAACAATCTGTATGGCTTTGTTTAGGCTTATTACTTTGCTTTGCTATTTGTGGGGAATGAACACCGAAAGAACAATGCAAGGTTATTCGTCCTCTTTCGATTGAGATGCAACCAAAACACCTATGCTTGATTTGGGCTGATAACAAACATGTCTGAGATTTTTCGGAGAATGTGCATTCTAACCCCAGAAACACCAATTTGAAATAAGCGCAATCAGAGCTTTATCATCTTCTTTTTATGTAAATGGAACCCAAAACATCTTTTGGCTTTGGTTGGGGGTGATTCTGGAGCACACCAAAAAACACCATGCGAATAGAAATATGCGCAATCAAAGCTTATTCGTCTTCTTTCTGCGCATATGGAAGCGAAAAGACGGCGTTGTGTTATTTTGGACTCATTACACACACTTTGCGATTTCTGGGTAAATTTGCAATAACACCAAAGAACACGAAATAAGCGAAATCAAAGCTTATTCGTTTTCTTTCCATGCATATAGAAGCGAAAAGACGGTGTTGTGTTATTTTGGTCTCATTTCACACACTTCGGGATTTCTGGGTCAATGTGCATTAACACCAAAGAATACGAAAAAACATGTCACTGAGATTTTTCGGTGAATGTGCATTTTAACCCCAGAAACACCAATTTGAAATAAGCGCAATCAGAGCTTTATCATCTTCTTTTTATGTAAATGGAACCCAAAACACCTTTTGGCTTTTGGGGGGGGCTGATTCTGGTGCACACCAAAAACACCATACGAATAGAAATATGCGCAATCAAAGCTTATTCGTCTTCTTTCTTCGCATATGGAAGCGAAAAGACGGCTTTGTGTTATTTTGGTCTCATTTCACACACTTTGCGATTTCTGGGTCAATGTGCATTAACACCAAAGAACACGAAATAAGCGAAATGCAAGATTCTTCTTTCTATGTAGCTGGAACCAAAACAATCTGTATGGCTTTCTTTAGGCTTATTGCACTTTGCTTTGCTATTTGTGGGGAATGAACAACGACAGAACAATCCAAGGTTATTCGTCCTCTTTCTATGGAGATGGAACCAAAACACCTATGCTTGATTTGGGCTGATGACAAACATGTCACTCTGAGATTTTTCGGTGAATGTGCATTCTAACCCCAGAAACACTAATTTGAAATAAGCGCAATCAGAGCTTTATCATCTTCTTTTTATGTAAATGGAACCCAAAACATCTTTTGGCTTTGGTTGGGGGTGATTCTGGAGCACACCAAAAAACACCATGCGAATAGAAATATGCGCAATCAAAGCTTATTCGTCTTCTTTCTATGCATATGGAAGCGAAAAGATGGCGTTGTGTTATTTTGGTCTCATTACACACACTTTGCGATTTCTGGGTAAATTTGCAATAACACCAAAGAACACGAAATAAGCGAAATCAAAGCTTATTCGTTTTCTTTCCATGCATATAGAAGCGAAAAGACGGTGTTGTGTTATTTTGGTCTCATTTCACACACTTCGGGATTTCTGGGTCAATGTGCATTAACACCAAAGAATACGAAAAAACATGTCACTGGGATTTTTCGGTGAATGTGCATTCTAACCCCAGAAACACCAATTTGAAATAAGCGCAATCAGAGCTTTATCAGCTTCTTTTTATGTAAATGGAACCCAAAACACCTTTTGGCTTTGGTTGGGGGTGATTCTGGAGCACACCAAAAAACACCATGCGAATAGAAGTATGTGCAATCAAAGCTTATTCGTCTTCTTTCTAAGCATATGAAAGCGAAAAGATGGCGTTGTGTAATTTTGGTCTCATTTCACACACTTTGCGATTTCTGGGTCAATGTGCATTAACACCAAAGAACACGAAATAAGCGAAATCCAAGATTCTTCTTTCTATGGAGCTGGAACCAAAACAATCTGTATGGCTTTGTTTAGGCTTATTACTTTGCTTTGCTATTTGTGGGGAATGAACACCGAAAGAACAATCCAAGGTTATTCGTCCTCTTTCTATTGAGATGCAACCAAAACACCTATGCTTGATTTGGGCTGATTACAAACATGTCTGAGATTTTTCGGTGAATGTGCATTCTAACCCCAGAAACACCAATTTGAAATAAGCGCAATCAGAGCTCTATCATCTTCTTTTTATGTAAATGGAACCCAAAACATCTTTTGGCTCTGGTTGGGGGTGATTCTGGAGCACACCAAAAAACACCATGTGAATAGAAGTATGTGCAATCAAAGCTTATTCGTCTTCTTTCTAAGCATATGAAAGCGAAAAGATGGCGTTGTGTAATTTTGGTCTCATTTCACACACTTTGCGATTTCTGGGTCAATGTGCATTAACACCAAAGAACACGAAATAAGCGAAATCCAAGATTCTTCTTTCTATGGAGCTGGAACCAAAACAATCTGTATGGCTTTGTTTAGGCTTATTACTTTGCTTTGCTATTTGTGGGGAATGAACACCGAAAGAACAATGCAAGGTTATTCGTCTTCTTTCTATTGCGATGGAACCAAAACACCTATGCTTGATTTGGGCTGATGACAAACATGTCACTCTGAGATTTTTCGGTGAATGTGCATTCTAACCCCAGAAACACCAATTTGAAATAAGCGCAATCAGAGCTTTATCATCTTCTTTTTATGTAAATGGAACCCAAAACATCTTTTGGCTTTGGTTGGGGGTGATTCTGGAGCACACCAAAAAACACCATGCGAATAGAAATATGCGCAATCAAACTTATTCGTCTTCTTTCTACGCATATGGAAGCGAAAAGATGGCGTTGTGTAATTTTGGTCTCATTACACACACTTTGCGATTTCTGGGTAAATTTGCAATAACACCAAAGAACACGAAATAAGCAAAATCAAAGCTTATTCGTTTTCTTTCATGCATATAGAAGCGAAAAGACGGTGTTGTGTTATTATGGTCTCATTTCACACACTTTGCGATTTCTGGGTCAATGTGCATTAACACCAAAGAACACGAAATAAGCGAAATCCAAGATTCTTCTTTCCTTGTAGCTGGAACCAAAACAATCTGTATGGCTTTGTTTAGGCTTATTACTTTGCTTTGCTATTTGTGGGGAATGAACACCGAAAGAACAATCCAAGGTTATTCGTCTTCTTTCTATTGCGATGGAACCAAAACACCTATGCTTGATTTGGGCTGATGACAAACATGTCACTCTGAGATTTTTCGGTGAATGTGCATTCTAACCCCAGAAACACCAATTTGAAATAAGCGCAATCAGAGCTTTATCATCTTCTTTTTATGTAAATGGAACCCAAAACACCTTTTGGCTTTGGGGGGGGGCTTATTCTGGTGCACACCAAAAAACACCATGCGATTAGAAATATGTGCAAAGCTTATTCGTCTTCTTTTTTCGCATATGGAAGCGAAAAGAGGGCGTTGTGTTATTTTGGTCTCATTACACACACTTTGCGATTTCTGGGTAAATTTGCAATAACACCAAAGAACACGAAATAAGCGAAATCCAAGATTCTTCTTTCTATGGAGCTGGAACCAAAACAATCTGTATGGCTTTGTTTAGGCTTATTACACTTTGCTTTGCTATTTGTGGGGAATGAACACCGAAAGAACAATCCAAGGTTATTCGTCTTCTTTCTATTGCGATGGAACCAAAACACCTATGCTTGATTTGGGCTGATGACAAACATGTCACTCTGAGATTTTTCGATGAATGTGCATTCTAACCCCAGAAACACCAATTTGAAATAAGCGCAATCAGAGCTTTATCATCTTCTTTTTATGTAAATGGAACCCAAAACATCTTTTGGCTTTGGTTGGGGGTGATTCTGGAGCACACCAAAAAACACCATGCGAATAGAAATATGCGCAATCAAACTTATTTGTCTTCTTTCTATGCATATGGAAGCGAAAAGATGGCGTTGTGTAATTTTGGTCTCATTACACACACTTTGCGATTTCTGGGTAAATTTGCAATAACACCAAAGAACACAAAATAAGCGAAATCCAAGATTCTTCTTTCCTTGTAGCTGGAACCAAAACAATCTGTATGGCTTTCTTTAGGCTTATTGCACTTTGCTTTGCTATTTGTGGGGAATGAACACCGAAAGAACAATCCAAGGTTATTTGTCTTCTTTCTATTGAGATGGAACCAAAACAACTATGCTTGATTTGGGCTGATAACAAACATGTCTGAGATTTTTCGGTGAATGTGCATTCTAACCCCAGAAACACCAATTTGAAATAAGCGCAATCAGAGCTTTATCATCTTCTTTTTATGTAAATGGAACCCAAAACACCTTTTGGCTTTGGGGGGGGGCTTATTCTGGTGCACACCAAAAAACACCATGCGAATAGAAATATGCGCAAAGGTTATTTGTCTTCTTTTTTCGCATATGGAAGCGAAAAGAGGGCGTTGTGTTATTTTGGTATCATTACACACACTTTGCGATTTCTGGGTAAATTTGCAATACCACCAAAGAACACGAAATAAGCGAAATCCAAGATTCTTCTTTCTTTGGAGCTGGAACCAAAACAATCTGTATGGCTTTGTTTAGGCTTATTACACTTTGCTTTGCTATTTGTGGGGAATGAACACCGAAAGAACAATCCAAGGTTATTCGTCTTCTTTCTATTGCGATGGAACCAAAACACCTATGCTTGATTTGGGCTGATGACAAACATGTCATTCTGAGATTTTTCGGTGAATGTGCATTCTAACCCCAGAAACACCAATTTGAAATAAGCGCAATCAGAGCTTTATCATCTTCTTTTTATGTAAATTGAACCCAAAACATCTTTTGGCTTTGGTTGGGGGTGTTTCTGGAGCACACCAAAAAACACCATGCGAATAGAAATATGCGCAATCAAAGCTTATTCGTCTTCTTTCTTTGCATATGGAAGCGAAAAGACGGCGTTGTGTAATTTTGGTCTCATTACACACACTGCCATTTCTGGGTAAATTTGCAATAACACCAAAGAACACGAAATAAGCGAAATCAAAGCTTATTCGTTTTCTTTCCATGCATATAGAAGCGAAAAGACGGTGTTGTGTTATTATGGTCTCATTTCACACACTTTGCGATTTCTGGGTCAATGTGCATTAACACCAAAGAACACGAAATAAGCGAAATCCAAGATTCTTCTTTCTATGGAGCTGGAACCAAACCAATCTGTATGGCTTTGTTTAGGCTTAGTACACTTTGCTTTACTATTTGTGGGGAATGAACACCGAAAGAACAATCCAAGGTTATTCGTCCTCTTTCTATTGAGATGGAACCAAAACACCGATGCTTGATTTGGGCTGATAACAAACATGTCACTCTGAGATTTTTCGGTGAATATGCATTCTAACCCCAGAAACACCAATTTGAAATAAGCGCAATCAGAGCTTTATCATCTTCTTTTTATGTAAATGGAACACAAAACACCTTTTGGCTTGGGGGGGGGCTGATTCTGGTGCACACCAAAAACACCATGCGAATAGAAATATGCGCAATCAAAGCTTATTCGTCTTCTTTCTTCGCATATGGAAGCGAAAAGACGGCTTTGTGTTATTTTGGTCTCATTACACACACTTTGCGATTTCTGGGTAAATTTGCAATAACACCAAAGAACACGAAATAAGCGAAATCAAAGCTTATTCGTTTTCTTTCCATGCAAATAGAAGCGAAAAGACGGTGTGTTATTTTGGTCTCATTTCACACACTTTGCGATTTCTGGGTCAATGTGCATTAACACCAAAGAACACGAAATAAGCGAAATCCAAGATTCTTCTTTCTATGGAGCTGGAACCAAAACAATCTGTATGGCTTTGTTTAGGCTTATTACTTTGCTTTGCTATTTGTGGGGAATGAACACCGAAAGAACAATGCAAGGTTATTCGTCCTCTTTCGATTGAGATGCAACCAAAACACCTATGCTTGATTTGGGCTGATAACAAACATGTCTGAGATTTTTCGGAGAATGTGCATTCTAACCCCAGAAACACCAATTTGAAATAAGCGCAATCAGAGCTTTATCATCTTCTTTTTATGTAAATGGAACCCAAAACATCTTTTGGCTTTGGTTGGGGGTGATTCTGGAGCACACCAAAAAACACCATGCGAATAGAAATATGCGCAATCAAAGCTTATTCGTCTTCTTTCTGCGCATATGGAAGCGAAAAGACGGCGTTGTGTTATTTTGGACTCATTACACACACTTTGCGATTTCTGGGTAAATTTGCAATAACACCAAAGAACACGAAATAAGCGAAATCAAAGCTTATTCGTTTTCTTTCCATGCATATAGAAGCGAAAAGACGGTGTTGTGTTATTTTGGTCTCATTTCACACACTTCGGGATTTCTGGGTCAATGTGCATTAACACCAAAGAATACGAAAAAACATGTCACTGAGATTTTTCGGTGAATGTGCATTTTAACCCCAGAAACACCAATTTGAAATAAGCGCAATCAGAGCTTTATCATCTTCTTTTTATGTAAATGGAACCCAAAACACCTTTTGGCTTTTGGGGGGGGCTGATTCTGGTGCACACCAAAAACACCATACGAATAGAAATATGCGCAATCAAAGCTTATTCGTCTTCTTTCTTCGCATATGGAAGCGAAAAGACGGCTTTGTGTTATTTTGGTCTCATTTCACACACTTTGCGATTTCTGGGTCAATGTGCATTAACACCAAAGAACACGAAATAAGCGAAATGCAAGATTCTTCTTTCTATGGAGCTGGAACCAAAACAATCTGTATGGCTTTGTTTAGGCTTATTACTTTGCTTTGCTATTTGTGGGGAATGAACACCGAAAGAACAATCCAAGGTTATTCGTCTTCTTTCTATTGCGATGGAACCAAAACACCTATGCTTGATTTGGGCTGATGACAAACATGTCACTCTGAGATTTTTCGGTGAATGTGCATTCTAACCCCAGAAACACCAATTTGAAATAAGCGCAATCAGAGCTTTATCATCTTCTTTTTATGTAAATGGAACCCAAAACACCTTTTGGCTTTGGGGGGGGGCTTATTCTGGTGCACACCAAAAAACACCATGCGAATAGAAATATGTGCAAAGCTTATTCGTCTTCTTTTTTCGCATATGGAAGCGAAAAGAGGGTGTTGTGTTATTTTGGTATCATTACACACACTTTGCGATTTCTGGGTAAATTTGCAATAACACCAAAGAACACGAAATAAGCGAAATCCAAGATTCTTCTTTCTATGGAGCTGGAACCAAAACAATCTGTATGGCTTTGTTTAGGCTTATTACACTTTGCTTTGCTATTTGTGGGGAATGAACACCGAAAGAACAATCCAAGGTTATTCGTCTTCTTTCTATTGCGATGGAACCAAAACACCTATGCTTGATTTGGGCTGATGACAAACATGTCATTCTGAGATTTTTCGGTGAATGTGCATTCTAACCCCAGAAACACCAATTTGAAATAAGCGCAATCAGAGCTTTATCATCTTCTTTTTATGTAAATTGAACCCAAAACATCTTTTGGCTTTGGTTGGGGGTGATTCTGGAGCACACCAAAAAACACCATGCGAATAGAAATATGCGCAATCAAAGCTTATTCGTCTTCTTTCTTTACATATGGAAGCGAAATACGGCGTTGTGTAATTTTGGTCTCATTACACACACTGCCATTTCTGGGTAAATTTGCAATAACACCAAAGAACACGAAATAAGCGAAATCAAAGCTTATTCGTTTTCTTTCCATGCATATAGAAGCGAAAAGACGGTGTTGTGTTATTATGGTCTCATTTCACACACTTTGCGATTTCTGGGTCAATGTGCATTAACACCAAAGAACACGAAATAAGCGAAATCCAAGATTCTTCTTTCTATGGAGCTGGAACCAAACCAATCTGTATGGCTTTGTTTAGGCTTAGTACACTTTGCTTTACTATTTGTGGGGAATGAACACCGAAAGAACAATCCAAGGTTATTCGTCCTCTTTCTATTGAGATGGAACCAAAACACCGATGCTTGATTTGGGCTGATAACAAACATGTCACTCTGAGATTTTTCGGTGAATATGCATTCTAACCCCAGAAACACCAATTTGAAATAAGCGCAATCAGAGCTTTATCATCTTCTTTTTATGTAAATGGAACCGAAAACACCTTTTGGCTTTGGGGGGGGGGGCTGATTCTGGTGCACACCAAAAACACCATGCGAATAGAAATATGCGCAATCAAAGCTTATTCGTCTTCTTTCTTCGCATATGGAAGCGAAAAGACGGCTTTGTGTTATTTTGGTCTCATTACACACACTTTGCGATTTCTGGGTAAATTTGCAATAACACCAAAGAACACGAAATAAGCGAAATCAAAGCTTATTCGTTTTCTTTCCATGCAAATAGAAGCGAAAAGACGGTGTGTTATTTTGGTCTCATTTCACACACTTTGCGATTTCTGGGTCAATGTGCATTAACACCAAAGAACACGAAATAAGCGAAATCCAAGATTCTTCTTTCTATGGAGCTGGAACCAAAACAATCTGTATGGCTTTGTTTAGGCTTATTACTTTGCTTTGCTATTTGTGGGGAATGAACACCGAAAGAACAATGCAAGGTTATTCGTCCTCTTTCGATTGAGATGCAACCAAAACACCTATGCTTGATTTGGGCTGATAACAAACATGTCTGAGATTTTTCGGAGAATGTGCATTCTAACCCCAGAAACACCAATTTGAAATAAGCGCAATCAGAGCTTTATCATCTTCTTTTTATGTAAATGGAACCCAAAACATCTTTTGGCTTTGGTTGGGGGTGATTCTGGAGCACACCAAAAAACACCATGCGAATAGAAATATGCGCAATCAAAGCTTATTCGTCTTCTTTCTGCGCATATGGAAGCGAAAAGACGGCGTTGTGTTATTTTGGACTCATTACACACACTTTGCGATTTCTGGGTAAATTTGCAATAACACCAAAGAACACGAAATAAGCGAAATCAAAGCTTATTCGTTTTCTTTCCATGCAAATAGAAGCGAAAAGACGGTGTGTTATTTTGGTCTCATTTCACACACTTTGCGATTTCTGGGTCAATGTGCATTAACACCAAAGAACACGAAATAAGCGAAATCCAAGATTCTTCTTTCTATGGAGCTGGAACCAAAACAATCTGTATGGCTTTGTTTAGGCTTATTACTTTGCTTTGCTATTTGTGGGGAATGAACACCGAAAGAACAATGCAAGGTTATTCGTCCTCTTTCGATTGAGATGCAACCAAAACACCTATGCTTGATTTGGGCTGATAACAAACATGTCTGAGATTTTTCGGAGAATGTGCATTCTAACCCCAGAAACACCAATTTGAAATAAGCGCAATCAGAGCTTTATCATCTTCTTTTTATGTAAATGGAACCCAAAACATCTTTTGGCTTTGGTTGGGGGTGATTCTGGAGCACACCAAAAAACACCATGCGAATAGAAATATGCGCAATCAAAGCTTATTCGTCTTCTTTCTGCGCATATGGAAGCGAAAAGACGGCGTTGTGTTATTTTGGACTCATTACACACACTTTGCGATTTCTGGGTAAATTTGCAATAACACCAAAGAACACGAAATAAGCGAAATCAAAGCTTATTCGTTTTCTTTCCATGCATATAGAAGCGAAAAGACGGTGTTGTGTTATTTTGGTCTCATTTCACACACTTCGGGATTTCTGGGTCAATGTGCATTAACACCAAAGAATACGAAAAAACATGTCACTGAGATTTTTCGGTGAATGTGCATTTTAACCCCAGAAACACCAATTTGAAATAAGCGCAATCAGAGCTTTATCATCTTCTTTTTATGTAAATGGAACCCAAAACACCTTTTGGCTTTTGGGGGGGGCTGATTCTGGTGCACACCAAAAACACCATACGAATAGAAATATGCGCAATCAAAGCTTATTCGTCTTCTTTCTTCGCATATGGAAGCGAAAAGACGGCTTTGTGTTATTTTGCTCTCATTTCACACACTTTGCGATTTCTGGGTCAATGTGCATTAACACCAAAGAACACGAAATAAGCGAAATGCAAGATTCTTCTTTCTATGGAGCTGGAACCAAAACAATCTGTATGGCTTTGTTTAGGCTTATTACTTTGCTTTGCTATTTGTGGGGAATGAACACCGAAAGAACAATCCAAGGTTATTCGTCTTCTTTCTATTGCGATGGAACCAAAACACCTATGCTTGATTTGGGCTGATGACAAACATGTCACTCTGAGATTTTTCGGTGAATGTGCATTCTAACCCCAGAAACACCAATTTGAAATAAGCGCAATCAGAGCTTTATCATCTTCTTTTTATGTAAATGGAACCCAAAACACCTTTTGGCTTTGGGGGGGGGCTTATTCTGGTGCACACCAAAAAACACCATGCGAATAGAAATATGTGCAAAGCTTATTCGTCTTCTTTTTTCGCATATGGAAGCGAAAAGAGGGTGTTGTGTTATTTTGGTATCATTACACACACTTTGCGATTTCTGGGTAAATTTGCAATAACACCAAAGAACACGAAATAAGCGAAATCCAAGATTCTTCTTTCTATGGAGCTGGAACCAAAACAATCTGTATGGCTTTGTTTAGGCTTATTACACTTTGCTTTGCTATTTGTGGGGAATGAACACCGAAAGAACAATCCAAGGTTATTCGTCTTCTTTCTATTGCGATGGAACCAAAACACCTATGCTTGATTTGGGCTGATGACAAACATGTCATTCTGAGATTTTTCGGTGAATGTGCATTCTAACCCCAGAAACACCAATTTGAAATAAGCGCAATCAGAGCTTTATCATCTTCTTTTTATGTAAATTGAACCCAAAACATCTTTTGGCTTTGGTTGGGGGTGATTCTGGAGCACACCAAAAAACACCATGCGAATAGAAATATGCGCAATCAAAGCTTATTCGTCTTCTTTCTTTACATATGGAAGCGAAATACGGCGTTGTGTAATTTTGGTCTCATTACACACACTGCCATTTCTGGGTAAATTTGCAATAACACCAAAGAACACGAAATAAGCGAAATCAAAGCTTATTCGTTTTCTTTCCATGCATATAGAAGCGAAAAGACGGTGTTGTGTTATTATGGTCTCATTTCACACACTTTGCGATTTCTGGGTCAATGTGCATTAACACCAAAGAACACGAAATAAGCGAAATCCAAGATTCTTCTTTCTATGGAGCTGGAACCAAACCAATCTGTATGGCTTTGTTTAGGCTTAGTACACTTTGCTTTACTATTTGTGGGGAATGAACACCGAAAGAACAATCCAAGGTTATTCGTCCTCTTTCTATTGAGATGGAACCAAAACACCGATGCTTGATTTGGGCTGATAACAAACATGTCACTCTGAGATTTTTCGGTGAATATGCATTCTAACCCCAGAAACACCAATTTGAAATAAGCGCAATCAGAGCTTTATCATCTTCTTTTTATGTAAATGGAACACAAAACACCTTTTGGCTTGGGGGGGGGCTGATTCTGGTGCACACCAAAAACACCATGCGAATAGAAATATGCGCAATCAAAGCTTATTCGTCTTCTTTCTTCGCATATGGAAGCGAAAAGACGGCTTTGTGTTATTTTGGTCTCAT
This sequence comes from Podarcis raffonei, assembly GCF_027172205.1. NCBI lineage: Eukaryota > Metazoa > Chordata > Lepidosauria > Squamata > Lacertidae > Podarcis > Podarcis raffonei. The sequence goes on along the minus strand of NC_070606.1, from coordinate 371,457 downwards.
TACACACACTTTGCGATTTCTGGGTAAATTTGCAATAACACCAAAGAACACGAAATAAGCGAAATCAAAGCTTATTCGTTTTCTTTCCATGCAAATAGAAGCGAAAAGACGGTGTGTTATTTTGGTCTCATTTCACACACTTTGCGATTTCTGGGTCAATGTGCATTAACACCAAAGAACACGAAATAAGCGAAATCCAAGATTCTTCTTTCTATGGAGCTGGAACCAAAACAATCTGTATGGCTTTGTTTAGGCTTATTACTTTGCTTTGCTATTTGTGGGGAATGAACACCGAAAGAACAATGCAAGGTTATTCGTCCTCTTTCGATTGAGATGCAACCAAAACACCTATGCTTGATTTGGGCTGATAACAAACATGTCTGAGATTTTTCGGAGAATGTGCATTCTAACCCCAGAAACACCAATTTGAAATAAGCGCAATCAGAGCTTTATCATCTTCTTTTTATGTAAATGGAACCCAAAACATCTTTTGGCTTTGGTTGGGGGTGATTCTGGAGCACACCAAAAAACACCATGCGAATAGAAATATGCGCAATCAAAGCTTATTCGTCTTCTTTCTGCGCATATGGAAGCGAAAAGACGGCGTTGTGTTATTTTGGACTCATTACACACACTTTGCGATTTCTGGGTAAATTTGCAATAACACCAAAGAACACGAAATAAGCGAAATCAAAGCTTATTCGTTTTCTTTCCATGCATATAGAAGCGAAAAGACGGTGTTGTGTTATTTTGGTCTCATTTCACACACTTCGGGATTTCTGGGTCAATGTGCATTAACACCAAAGAATACGAAAAAACATGTCACTGAGATTTTTCGGTGAATGTGCATTTTAACCCCAGAAACACCAATTTGAAATAAGCGCAATCAGAGCTTTATCATCTTCTTTTTATGTAAATGGAACCCAAAACACCTTTTGGCTTTTGGGGGGGGCTGATTCTGGTGCACACCAAAAACACCATACGAATAGAAATATGCGCAATCAAAGCTTATTCGTCTTCTTTCTTCGCATATGGAAGCGAAAAGACGGCTTTGTGTTATTTTGGTCTCATTTCACACACTTTGCGATTTCTGGGTCAATGTGCATTAACACCAAAGAACACGAAATAAGCGAAATGCAAGATTCTTCTTTCTATGTAGCTGGAACCAAAACAATCTGTATGGCTTTCTTTAGGCTTATTGCACTTTGCTTTGCTATTTGTGGGGAATGAACAACGACAGAACAATCCAAGGTTATTCGTCCTCTTTCTATGGAGATGGAACCAAAACACCTATGCTTGATTTGGGCTGATGACAAACATGTCACTCTGAGATTTTTCGGTGAATGTGCATTCTAACCCCAGAAACACTAATTTGAAATAAGCGCAATCAGAGCTTTATCATCTTCTTTTTATGTAAATGGAACCCAAAACATCTTTTGGCTTTGGTTGGGGGTGATTCTGGAGCACACCAAAAAACACCATGCGAATAGAAATATGCGCAATCAAAGCTTATTCGTCTTCTTTCTATGCATATGGAAGCGAAAAGATGGCGTTGTGTTATTTTGGTCTCATTACACACACTTTGCGATTTCTGGGTAAATTTGCAATAACACCAAAGAACACGAAATAAGCGAAATCAAAGCTTATTCGTTTTCTTTCCATGCATATAGAAGCGAAAAGACGGTGTTGTGTTATTTTGGTCTCATTTCACACACTTCGGGATTTCTGGGTCAATGTGCATTAACACCAAAGAATACGAAAAAACATGTCACTGGGATTTTTCGGTGAATGTGCATTCTAACCCCAGAAACACCAATTTGAAATAAGCGCAATCAGAGCTTTATCAGCTTCTTTTTATGTAAATGGAACCCAAAACACCTTTTGGCTTTGGTTGGGGGTGATTCTGGAGCACACCAAAAAACACCATGCGAATAGAAGTATGTGCAATCAAAGCTTATTCGTCTTCTTTCTAAGCATATGAAAGCGAAAAGATGGCGTTGTGTAATTTTGGTCTCATTTCACACACTTTGCGATTTCTGGGTCAATGTGCATTAACACCAAAGAACACGAAATAAGCGAAATCCAAGATTCTTCTTTCTATGGAGCTGGAACCAAAACAATCTGTATGGCTTTGTTTAGGCTTATTACTTTGCTTTGCTATTTGTGGGGAATGAACACCGAAAGAACAATCCAAGGTTATTCGTCCTCTTTCTATTGAGATGCAACCAAAACACCTATGCTTGATTTGGGCTGATTACAAACATGTCTGAGATTTTTCGGTGAATGTGCATTCTAACCCCAGAAACACCAATTTGAAATAAGCGCAATCAGAGCTCTATCATCTTCTTTTTATGTAAATGGAACCCAAAACATCTTTTGGCTCTGGTTGGGGGTGATTCTGGAGCACACCAAAAAACACCATGCGAATAGAAGTATGTGCAATCAAAGCTTATTCGTCTTCTTTCTAAGCATATGAAAGCGAAAAGATGGCGTTGTGTAATTTTGGTCTCATTTCACACACTTTGCGATTTCTGGGTCAATGTGCATTAACACCAAAGAACACGAAATAAGCGAAATCCAAGATTCTTCTTTCTATGGAGCTGGAACCAAAACAATCTGTATGGCTTTGTTTAGGCTTATTACTTTGCTTTGCTATTTGTGGGGAATGAACACCGAAAGAACAATGCAAGGTTATTCGTCTTCTTTCTATTGCGATGGAACCAAAACACCTATGCTTGATTTGGGCTGATGACAAACATGTCACTCTGAGATTTTTCGGTGAATGTGCATTCTAACCCCAGAAACACCAATTTGAAATAAGCGCAATCAGAGCTTTATCATCTTCTTTTTATGTAAATGGAACCCAAAACATCTTTTGGCTTTGGTTGGGGGTGATTCTGGAGCACACCAAAAAACACCATGCGAATAGAAATATGCGCAATCAAACTTATTCGTCTTCTTTCTACGCATATGGAAGCGAAAAGATGGCGTTGTGTAATTTTGGTCTCATTACACACACTTTGCGATTTCTGGGTAAATTTGCAATAACACCAAAGAACACGAAATAAGCAAAATCAAAGCTTATTCGTTTTCTTTCATGCATATAGAAGCTAAAAGACGGTGTTGTGTTATTTTGGTCTCATTTCACACACTTTGCGATTTCTGGGTCAATGTGCATTAACACCAAAGAACACGAAATAAGCGAAATCCAAGATTCTTCTTTCCTTGTAGCTGGAACCAAAACAATCTGTATGGCTTTGTTTAGGCTTATTACTTTGCTTTGCTATTTGTGGGGAATGAACACCGAAAGAACAATCCAAGGTTATTCGTCCTCTTTCTATTGAGATGCAACCAAAACACCTATGCTTGATTTGGGCTGATAACAAACATGTCTGAGATTTTTCGGTGAATGTGCATTCTAACCCCAGAAACACCAATTTGAAATAAGCGCAATCAGAGCTTTATCATCTTCTTTTTATGTAAATGGAACCCACAACATCTTTTGGCTCTGGTTGGGGGTGATTCTGGAGCACACCAAAAAACACCATGCGAATAGAAGTATGTGCAATCAAAGCTTATTCGTCTTCTTTCTAAGCATATGAAAGCGAAAAGATGGCGTTGTGTAATTTTGGTCTCATTTCACACACTTTACGATTTCTGGGTCAATGTGCATTAACACCAAAGAACACGAAATAAGCGAAATCCAAGATTCTTCTTTCTATGGAGCTGGAACCAAAACAATCTGTATGGCTTTGTTTAGGCTTATTACTTTGCTTTGCTATTTGTGGGGAATGAACACCGAAAGAACAATGCAAGGTTATTCGTCTTCTTTCTATTGCGATGGAACCAAAACACCTATGCTTGATTTGGGCTGATGACAAACATGTCACTCTGAGATTTTTCGGTGAATGTGCATTCTAACCCCAGAAACACCAATTTGAAATAAGCGCAATCAGAGCTTTATCATCTTCTTTTTATGTAAATGGAACCCACAACATCTTTTGGCTCTGGTTGGGGGTGATTCTGGAGCACACCAAAAAACACCATGCGAATAGAAGTATGTGCAATCAAAGCTTATTCGTCTTCTTTCTAAGCATATGAAAGCGAAAAGATGGCGTTGTGTAATTTTGGTCTCATTTCACACACTTTACGATTTCTGGGTCAATGTGCATTAACACCAAAGAACACGAAATAAGCGAAATCCAAGATTCTTCTTTCTATGGAGCTGGAACCAAAACAATCTGTATGGCTTTGTTTAGGCTTATTACTTTGCTTTGCTATTTGTGGGGAATGAACACCGAAAGAACAATGCAAGGTTATTCGTCTTCTTTCTATTGCGATGGAACCAAAACACCTATGCTTGATTTGGGCTGATGACAAACATGTCACTCTGAGATTTTTCGGTGAATGTGCATTCTAACCCCAGAAACACCAATTTGAAATAAGCGCAATCAGAGCTTTATCATCTTCTTTTTATGTAAATGGAACCCAAAACACCTTTTGGCTTTGGGGGGGGGCTTATTCTGGTGCACACCAAAAAACACCATGCGATTAGAAATATGTGCAAAGCTTATTCGTCTTCTTTTTTCGCATATGGAAGCGAAAAGAGGGCGTTGTGTTATTTTGGTCTCATTACACACACTTTGCGATTTCTGGGTAAATTTGCAATAACACCAAAGAACACGAAATAAGCGAAATCCAAGATTCTTCTTTCTATGGAGCTGGAACCAAAACAATCTGTATGGCTTTGTTTAGGCTTATTACACTTTGCTTTGCTATTTGTGGGGAATGAACACCGAAAGAACAATCCAAGGTTATTCGTCTTCTTTCTATTGCGATGGAACCAAAACACCTATGCTTGATTTGGGCTGATGACAAACATGTCACTCTGAGATTTTTCGATGAATGTGCATTCTAACCCCAGAAACACCAATTTGAAATAAGCGCAATCAGAGCTTTATCATCTTCTTTTTATGTAAATGGAACCCAAAACATCTTTTGGCTTTGGTTGGGGGTGATTCTGGAGCACACCAAAAAACACCATGCGAATAGAAATATGCGCAATCAAACTTATTTGTCTTCTTTCTATGCATATGGAAGCGAAAAGATGGCGTTGTGTAATTTTGGTCTCATTACACACACTTTGCGATTTCTGGGTAAATTTGCAATAACACCAAAGAACACAAAATAAGCGAAATCAAAGCTTATTCGTTTTCTTTCCATGCATATAGAAGCGAAAAGACGGTGTTGTGTTATTTTGGTCTCATTACACACACTTTGCGATTTCTGGGTCAATGTGCATTAACACCAAAGAACACGAAATAAGCGAAATCCAAGATTCTTCTTTCCTTGTAGCTGGAACCAAAACAATCTGTATGGCTTTCTTTAGGCTTATTGCACTTTGCTTTGCTATTTGTGGGGAATGAACACCGAAAGAACAATCCAAGGTTATTTGTCTTCTTTCTATTGAGATGGAACCAAAACAACTATGCTTGATTTGGGCTGATAACAAACATGTCTGAGATTTTTCGGTGAATGTGCATTCTAACCCCAGAAACACCAATTTGAAATAAGCGCAATCAGAGCTTTATCATCTTCTTTTTATGTAAATGGAACCCAAAACACCTTTTGGCTTTGGGGGGGGGGCTTATTCTGGTGCACACCAAAAAACACCATGCGAATAGAAATATGCGCAAAGGTTATTTGTCTTCTTTTTTCGCATATGGAAGCGAAAAGAGGGCGTTGTGTTATTTTGGTATCATTACACACACTTTGCGATTTCTGGGTAAATTTGCAATACCACCAAAGAACACGAAATAAGCGAAATCCAAGATTCTTCTTTCTTTGGAGCTGGAACCACAACAATCTGTATGGCTTTGTTTAGGCTTATTACACTTTGCTTTGCTATTTGTGGGGAATGAACACCGAAAGAACAATCCAAGGTTATTCGTCTTCTTTCTATTGCGATGGAACCAAAACACCTATGCTTGATTTGGGCTGATGACAAACATGTCATTCTGAGATTTTTCGGTGAATGTGCATTCTAACCCCAGAAACACCAATTTGAAATAAGCGCAATCAGAGCTTTATCATCTTCTTTTTATGTAAATTGAACCCAAAACATCTTTTGGCTTTGGTTGGGGGTGTTTCTGGAGCACACCAAAAAACACCATGCGAATAGAAATATGCGCAATCAAAGCTTATTCGTCTTCTTTCTTTGCATATGGAAGCGAAAAGACGGCGTTGTGTAATTTTGGTCTCATTACACACACTGCCATTTCTGGGTAAATTTGCAATAACACCAAAGAACACGAAATAAGCGAAATCAAAGCTTATTCGTTTTCTTTCCATGCATATAGAAGCGAAAAGACGGTGTTGTGTTATTATGGTCTCATTTCACACACTTTGCGATTTCTGGGTCAATGTGCATTAACACCAAAGAACACGAAATAAGCGAAATCCAAGATTCTTCTTTCTATGGAGCTGGAACCAAACCAATCTGTATGGCTTTGTTTAGGCTTAGTACACTTTGCTTTACTATTTGTGGGGAATGAACACCGAAAGAACAATCCAAGGTTATTCGTCCTCTTTCTATTGAGATGGAACCAAAACACCGATGCTTGATTTCGGCTGATAACAAACATGTCACTCTGAGATTTTTCGGTGAATATGCATTCTAACCCCAGAAACACCAATTTGAAATAAGCGCAATCAGAGCTTTATCATCTTCTTTTTATGTAAATGGAACCGAAAACACCTTTTGGCTTTGGGGGGGGGGGCTGATTCTGGTGCACACCAAAAAACACCATGCGAATAGAAATATGCGCAATCAAAGCTTATTCGTCTTCTTTCTTCGCATATGGAGGCGAAAAGACGGCGTTGTGTTATTTTGGTCTCATTACACACACTTTGCGATTTCTGGGTAAATTTGCAATAACACCAAAGAACACGAAATAAGCGAAATCCAAGATTCTTCTTTCTATGTAGCTGGAACCAAAACAATCTGTATGGCTTTGTTTAGGCTTATTACACTTTGCTTTGCTATTTGTGGGGAATGAACACCGAAAGAACAATCCAAGGTTATTTGTCTTCTTTCTATTGCGATGGAACCAAAACACCTATGCTTGATTTGGGCTGATGACAAACATGTCACTCTGAGATTTTTGGGTGAATGTGCATTCTAACCCCAGAAACACCAATTTGAAATAAGCGCAATCAGAGCTTTATCATCTTCTTTTTATGTAAATGGAACCCAAAACATCTTTTGGCTTTGGTTGGGGGTGATTCTGGAGCACACCAAAAAACACCATGCGAATAGAAATATGCGCAATCAAACTTATTCGTCTTCTTTCTACGCATATGGAAGCGAAAAGATGGCGTTGTGTAATTTTGGTCTCATTACACACACTTTGCGATTTCTGGGTCAATGTGCATTAACACCAAAGAACACGAAATAAGCGAAATCAAAGCTTATTCGTTTTCTTTCCATGCATATAGAAGCGAAAAGACGGTGTTGTGTTATTATGGTCTCATTTCACACACTTTGCGATTTCTGGGTCAATGTGCATTAACACCAAAGAACACGAAATAAGCGAAATCCAAGATTCTTCTTTCTATGTAGCTGGAACCAAAACAATCTGTATGGCTTTGTTTAGGCTTAGTACACTTTGCTTTACTATTTGTGGGGAATGAACACCGAAAGAACAATCCAAGGTTATTCGTCCTCTTTCTATTGAGATGGAACCAAAACACCGATGCTTGATTTGGGCTGATAACAAACATGTCACTCTGAGATTTTTCGGTGAATATGCATTCTAACCCCAGAAACACCAATTTGAAATAAGCGCAATCAGAGCTTTATCATCTTCTTTTTATGTAAATGGAACCCAAAACACCTTTTGGCTTTGGGGGGGGGGGCTGATTCTGGTGCACATCAAAAAACACCATGCGATTAGAAATATGCGCAATCAAAGGTTATTCGTCTTCTTTTTTCGCATATGGAAGCGAAAAGAGGGCGTTGTGTTATTTTGGTCTCATTACACACACTTTGCGATTTCTGGGTAAATTTGCAATAACACCAAAGAACACGAAATAAGCGAAATCCAAGATTCTTCTTTCTATGGAGCTGGAACCAAAATAATCTGTATGGCTTTGTTTAGGCTTATTACAGTTTGCTTTGCTATTTGTGGGGAATGAACACCGAAAGAACAATCCAAGGTTATTCGTCTTCTTTCTATTGCGATGGAACCAAAACACCTATGCTTGATTTGGGCTGATGACAAACATGTCATTCTGAGATTTTTCGGTGAATGTGCATTCTAACCCCAGAAACACCAATTTGAAATAAGCGCAATCAGAGCTTTATCAGCTTCTTTTTATGTAAATGGAACCCAAAACACCTTTTGGCTTTGGTTGGGGGTGATTCTGGAGCACACCAAAAAACACCATGCGAATAGAAGTATGTGCAATCAAAGCTTATTCGTCTTCTTTCTAAGCATATGAAAGCGAAAAGATGGCGTTGTGTAATTTTGGTCTCATTTCACACACTTTGCGATTTCTGGGTCAATGTGCATTAACACCAAAGAACACGAAATAAGCGAAATCCAAGATTCTTCTTTCTATGGAGCTGGAACCAAAACAATCTGTATGGCTTTGTTTAGGCTTATTACTTTGCTTTGCTATTTGTGGGGAATGAACACCGAAAGAACAATCCAAGGTTATTCGTCCTCTTTCTATTGAGATGCAACCAAAACACCTATGCTTGATTTGGGCTGATTACAAACATGTCTGAGATTTTTCGGTGAATGTGCATTCTAACCCCAGAAACACCAATTTGAAATAAGCGCAATCAGAGCTCTATCATCTTCTTTTTATGTAAATGGAACCCAAAACATCTTTTGGCTCTTGTTGGGGGTGATTCTGGAGCACACCAAAAAACACCATGCGAATAGAAGTATGTGCAATCAAAGCTTATTCGTCTTCTTTCTAAGCATATGAAAGCGAAAAGATGGCGTTGTGTAATTTTGGTCTCATTTCACACACTTTGCGATTTCTGGGTCAATGTGCATTAACACCAAAGAACACGAAATAAGCGAAATCCAAGATTCTTCTTTCTATGGAGCTGGAACCAAAACAATCTGTATGGCTTTGTTTAGGCTTATTACTTTGCTTTGCTATTTGTGGGGAATGAACACCGAAAGAACAATCCAAGGTTATTCGTCTTCTTTCTATTGCGATGGAACCAAAACACCTATGCTTGATTTGGGCTGATGACAAACATGTCACTCTGAGATTTTTCGGTGAATGTGCATTCTAACCCCAGAAACACCAATTTGAAATAAGCGCAATCAGAGCTTTATCATCTTCTTTTTATGTAAATGGAACCCAAAACATCTTTTGGCTTTGGTTGGGGCTGATTCTGGAGCACACCAAAAAACACCATGCGAATAGAAATATGCGCAATCTAAGCTTATTCGTCTTCTTTCTACGCATATGGAAGCGAAAAGATGGTGTTGTGTAATTTTGGTCTCATTACACACACTTTGCGATTTCTGGGTAAATTTGCAATAACACCAAAGAACACGAAATAAGCAAAATCAAAGCTTATTCGTTTTCTTTCATGCATATAGAAGCGAAAAGACGGTGTTGTGTTATTTTGGTCTCATTTCACACACTTTGCGATTTCTGGGTCAATGTGCATTAACACCAAAGAACACGAAATAAGCGAAATCCAAGATTCTTCTTTCTATGGAGCTGGAACCAAAACAATCTGTATGGCTTTGTTTAGGCTTATTACTTTGCTTTGCTATTTGTGGGGAATGAACACCGAAAGAACAATCCAAGGTTATTCGTCCTCTTTCTATTGAGATGCAACCAAAACACCTATGCTTGATTTGGGCTGATAACAAACATGTCTGAGATTTTTCGGTGAATGTGCATTCTAACCCCAGAAACACCAATTTGAAATAAGCGCAATCAGAGCTTTATCATCTTCTTTTTATGTAAATGGAACCCACAACATCTTTTGGCTCTGGTTGGGGGTGATTCTGGAGCACACCAAAAAACACCATGCGAATAGAAGTATGTGCAATCAAAGCTTATTCGTCTTCTTTCTAAGCATATGAAAGCGAAAAGATGGCGTTGTGTAATTTTGGTCTCATTTCACACACTTTGCGATTTCTGGGTCAATGTGCATTAACACCAAAGAACACGAAATAAGCGAAATCCAAGATTCTTCTTTCTATGGAGCTGGAATCAAAACAATCTGTATGGCTTTGTTTAGGCTTATTACTTTGCTTTGCTATTTGTGGGGAATGAACACCGAAAGAACAATCCAAGGTTATTCGTCTTCTTTCTATTGCGATGGAACCAAAACACCTATGCTTGATTTGGGCTGATGACAAACATGTCACTCTGAGATTTTTCGGTGAATGTGCATTCTAACCCCAGAAACACCAATTTGAAATAAGCGCAATCAGAGCTTTATCATCTTCTTTTTATGTAAATGGAACCCAAAACACCTTTTGGCTTTGGGGGGGGGCTTATTCTGGTGCACACCAAAAAACACCATGCGATTAGAAATATGTGCAAAGCTTATTCGTCTTCTTTTTTCGCATATGGAAGCGAAAAGAGGGCGTTGTGTTATTTTGGTATCATTACACACACTTTGCGATTTCTGGGTAAATTTGCAATAACACCAAAGAACACAAAATAAGCGAAATCAAAGCTTATTCGTTTTCTTTCCATGCATATAGAAGCGAAAAGACGGTGTTGTGTTATTTTGGTCTCATTACACACACTTTGCGATTTCTGGGTCAATGTGCATTAACACCAAAGAACACGAAATAAGCGAAATCCAAGATTCTTCTTTCCTTGTAGCTGGAACCAAAACAATCTGTATGGCTTTCTTTAGGCTTATTGCACTTTGCTTTGCTATTTGTGGGGAATGAACACCGAAAGAACAATCCAAGGTTATTTGTCTTCTTTCTATTGAGATGGAACCAAAACAACTATGCTTGATTTGGGCTGATAACAAACATGTCTGAGATTTTTCGGTGAATGTGCATTCTAACCCCAGAAACACCAATTTGAAATAAGCGCAATCAGAGCTTTATCATCTTCTTTTTATGTAAATGGAACCCAAAACACCTTTTGGCTTGGGGGGGGGGCTTATTCTGGTGCACACCAAAAAACACCATGCGAATAGAAATATGCGCAAAGGTTATTTGTCTTCTTTTTTCGCATATGGAAGCGAAAAGAGGGCGTTGTGTTATTTTGGTATCATTACACACACTTTGCGATTTCTGGGTAAATTTGCAATACCACCAAAGAACACGAAATAAGCGAAATCCAAGATTCTTCTTTCTTTGGAGCTGGAACCAAAACAATCTGTATGGCTTTGTTTAGGCTTATTACTTTGCTTTGCTATTTGTGGGGAATGAACACCGAAAGAACAATCCAAGGTTATTCGTCCTCTTTCTATTGAGATGCAACCAAAACACCTATGCTTGATTTGGGCTGATTACAAACATGTCTGAGATTTTTCGGTGAATGTGCATTCTAACCCCAGAAACACCAATTTGAAATAAGCGCAATCAGAGCTCTATCATCTTCTTTTTATGTAAATGGAACCCAAAACATCTTTTGGCTCTGGTTGGGGGTGATTCTGGAGCACACCAAAAAACACCATGCGAATAGAAGTATGTGCAATCAAAGCTTATTCGTCTTCTTTCTAAGCATATGAAAGCGAAAAGATGGCGTTGTGTAATTTTGGTCTCATTTCACACACTTTGCGATTTCTGGGTCAATGTGCATTAACACCAAAGAACACGAAATAAGCGAAATCCAAGATTCTTCTTTCTATGGAGCTGGAACCAAAACAATCTGTATGGCTTTGTTTAGGCTTATTACTTTGCTTTGCTATTTGTGGGGAATGAACACCGAAAGAACAATGCAAGGTTATTCGTCTTCTTTCTATTGCGATGGAACCAAAACACCTATGCTTGATTTGGGCTGATGACAAACATGTCACTCTGAGATTTTTCGGTGAATGTGCATTCTAACCCCAGAAACACCAATTTGAAATAAGCGCAATCAGAGCTTTATCATCTTCTTTTTATGTAAATGGAACCCAAAACATCTTTTGGCTTTGGTTGGGGGTGATTCTGGAGCACACCAAAAAACACCATGCGAATAGAAATATGCGCAATCAAACTTATTCGTCTTCTTTCTACGCATATGGAAGCGAAAAGATGGCGTTGTGTAATTTTGGTCTCATTACACACACTTTGCGATTTCTGGGTAAATTTGCAATAACACCAAAGAACACGAAATAAGCGAAATCAAAGCTTATTCGTTTTCTTTCATGCATATAGAAGCGAAAAGACGGTGTTGTGTTATTTTGGTCTCATTTCACACACTTTGCGATTTCTGGGTCAATGTGCATTAACACCAAAGAACACGAAATAAGCGAAATCCAAGATTCTTCTTTCTATGGAGCTGGAACCAAAACAATCTGTATGGCTTTGTTTAGGCTTATTACACTTTGCTTTGCTATTTGTGGGGAATGAACACCGAAAGAACAATCCATGGTTATTCGTCTTCTTTCTATTGCGATGGAACCAAAACACCTATGCTTGATTTGGGCTGATGACAAACATGTCACTCTGAGATTTTTCGGTGAATGTGCATTCTAACCCCAGAAACACCAATTTGAAATAAGCGCAATCAGAGCTTTATCATCTTCTTTTTATGTAAATGGAACCCAAAACACCTTTTATCTTTGGGGGGGGGCTTATTCTGGTGCACACCAAAAAACACCATGCGATTAGAAATATGTGCAAAGCTTATTCGTCTTCTTTTTTCGCATATGGAAGCGAAAAGAGGGCGTTGTGTTATTTTGGTCTCATTACACACACTTTGCGATTTCTGGGTAAATTTGCAATAACACCAAAGAACACGAAATAAGCGAAATCCAAGATTCTTCTTTCTATGGAGCTGGAACCAAAACAATCTGTATGGCTTTGTTTAGGCTTATTACACTTTGCTTTGCTATTTGTGGGGAATGAACACCGAAAGAACAATCCAAGGTTATTCGTCTTCTTTCTATTGCGATGGAACCAAAACACCTATGCTTGATTTGGGCTGATGACAAACATGTCACTCTGAGATTTTTCGATGAATGTGCATTCTAACCCCAGAAACACCAATTTGAAATAAGCGCAATCAGAGCTTTATCATCTTCTTTTTATGTAAATGGAACCCAAAACATCTTTTGGCTTTGGTTGGGGGTGATTCTGGAGCACACCAAAAAACACCATGCGAATAGAAATATGCGCAATCAAACTTATTCGTCTTCTTTCTACGCATATGGAAGCGAAAAGATGGCGTTGTGTAATTTTGGTCTCATTACACACACTTTGCGATTTCTGGGTAAATTTGCAATAACACCAAAGAACACAAAATAAGCGAAATCAAAGCTTATTCGTTTTCTTTCCATGCATATAGAAGCGAAAAGACGGTGTTGTGTTATTTTGGTCTCATTACACACACTTTGCGATTTCTGGGTCAATGTGCATTAACACCAAAGAACACGAAATAAGCGAAATCCAAGATTCTTCTTTCCTTGTAGCTGGAACCAAAACAATCTGTATGGCTTTCTTTAGGCTTATTGCACTTTGCTTTGCTATTTGTGGGGAATGAACACCGAAAGAACAATCCAAGGTTATTCGTCCTCTTTCTATGGAGATGGAACCAAAACACCTATGCTTGATTTGGGCTGATGACAAACATGTCACTGAGATTTTTCGGTGAATGTGCATTCTAACCCCAGAAACACCAATTTGAAATAAGCGCAATCAGAGCTTTATCATCTTCTTTTTATGTAAATGGAACCGAAAACATCTTTTGGCTTTGGTTGGGGCTGATTCTGGAGCACACCAAAAAACACCATGCGAATAGAAATATGCGCAATCTAAGCTTATTCGTCTTCTTTCTACGCATATGGAAGCGAAAAGATGGCGTTGTGTAATTTTGGTCTCATTACACACACTTTGCGATTTCTGGGTAAATTTGCAATAACACCAAAGAACACGAAATAAGCAAAATCAAAGCTTATTCGTTTTCCTTCATGCATATAGAAGCGAAAAGACGGTGTTGTGTTATTTTGGTCTCATTTCACACACTTTGCGATTTCTGGGTCAATTGCATTAACACCAAAGAACACGAAATAAGCGAAATCCAAGATTCTTCTTTCTATGGAGCTGGAACCAAAACAATCTGTATGGCTTTGTTTAGGCTTATTACTTTGCTTTGCTATTTGTGGGGAATGAACACCGAAAGAACAATCCAAGGTTATTCGTCCTCTTTCTATGGAGATGCAACCAAAACACCTATGCTTGATTTGGGCTGATGACAAACATGTCTGAGATTTTTCGGTGAATGTGCATTCTAACCCCAGAAACACCAATTTGAAATAAGCGCAATCAGAGCTTTATCATCTTCTTTTTATGTAAATGGAACCCAAAACATCTTTTGGCTTTGGTTGGGGCTTATTCTGGAGCACACCAAAAAACACCATGCGAATAGAAATATGCGCAATCAAACTTATTCGTCTTCTTTCTACGCATATGGAAGCGAAAAGATGGCGTTGTGTAATTTTGGTCTCATTACACACACTTTGCGATTTCTGGGTAAATTTGCAATAACACCAAAGAACACGAAATAAGCGAAATCAAAGCTTATTCGTTTTCTTTCCATGCATATAGAAGCGAAAAGACGGTGTTGTGTTATTATGGTCTCATTTCACACACTTTGCGATTTCTGGGTCAATGTGCATTAACACCAAAGAACACGAAATAAGCGAAATCCAAGATTCTTCTTTCTATGTAGCTGGAACCAAAACAATCTGTATGGCTTTGTTTAGGCTTAGTACACTTTGCTTTACTATTTGTGGGGAATGAACACCGAAAGAACAATCCAAGGTTATTCGTCCTCTTTCTATTGAGATGGAACCAAAACACCGATGCTTGATTTGGGCTGATAACAAACATGTCACTCTGAGATTTTTCGGTGAATATGCATTCTAACCCCAGAAACACCAATTTGAAATAAGCGCAATCAGAGCTTTATCATCTTCTTTTTATGTAAATGGAACCCAAAACATCTTTTGGCTTTGGTTGGGGCTGATTCTGGAGCACACCAAAAAACACCATGCGAATAGAAATATGCGCAATCAAAGGTTATTCGTCTTCTTTTTTCGCATATGGAAGCGAAAAGAGGGCGTTGTGTTATTTTGGTCTCATTACACACACTTTGCGATTTCTGGGTAAATTTGCAATAACACCAAAGAACACGAAATAAGCGAAATCCAAGATTCTTCTTTCTATGGAGCTGGAACCAAAATAATCTGTATGGCTTTGTTTAGGCTTATTACAGTTTGCTTTGCTATTTGTGGGGAATGAACACCGAAAGAACAATCCAAGGTTATTCGTCTTCTTTCTATTGCGATGGAACCAAAACACCTATGCTTGATTTGGGCTGATGACAAACATGTCATTCTGAGATTTTTCGGTGAATGTGCATTCTAACCCCAGAAACACCAATTTGAAATAAGCGCAATCAGAGCTTTATCATCTTCTTTTTATGTAAATGGAACCCAAAACATCTTTTGGCTTTGGTTGGGGGTGATTCTGGAGCACACCAAAAAACACCATGCGAATAGAAATATGCGCAATCAAACTTATTCGTCTTCTTTCTACGCATATGGAAGCGAAAAGATGGCGTTGTGTAATTTTGGTCTCATTACACACACTTTGCGATTTCTGGGTCAATGTGCATTAACACCAAAGAACACGAAATAAGCGAAATCCAAGATTCTTCTTTCTATGGAGCTGGAACCAAAACAATCTGTATGGCTTTCTTTAGGCTTATTACTTTGCTTTGCTATTTGTGGGGAATGAACACCGAAAGAACAATCCAAGGGTATTTGTCCTCTTTCTATTGAGATGGAACCAAAACACCTATGCTTGATTTGGGCTGATGACAAACATGTCTGAGATTTTTCGGTGAATGTGCATTCTAACCCCAGAAACACCAATTTGAAATAAGCGCAATCAGAGCTTTATCATCTTCTTTTTATGTAAATGGAACCCAAAACATCTTTTGGCTTTGGTTGGGGCTGATTCTGGAGCACACCAAAAAACACCATGCGAATAGAAATATGCGCAATCTAAGCTTATTCGTCTTCTTTCTACGCATATGGAAGCGAAAAGATGGCGTTGTGTAATTTTGGTCTCATTACACACACTTTGCGATTTCTGGGTAAATTTGCAATAACACCAAAGAACACGAAATAAGCAAAATCAAAGCTTATTCGTTTTCCTTCATGCATATAGAAGCGAAAAGACGGTGTTGTGTTATTTTGGTCTCATTTCACACACTTTGCGATTTCTGGGTCAATGTGCATTAACACCAAAGAACACGAAATAAGCGAAATCCAAGATTCTTCTTTCTATGGAGCTGGAACCAAAACAATCTGTATGGCTTTGTTTAGGCTTATTACTTTGCTTTGCTATTTGTGGGGAATGAACACCGAAAGAACAATCCAAGGTTATTCGTCCTCTTTCTATTGAGATGCAACCAAAACACCTATGCTTGATTTGGGCTGATGACAAACATGTCTGAGATTTTTCGGTGAATGTGCATTCTAACCCCAGAAACACCAATTTGAAATAAGCGCAATCAGAGCTTTATCATCTTCTTTTTATGTAAATGGAACCCAAAACATCTTTTGGCTTTGGTTGGGGGTGATTCTGGAGCAGACCAAAAAACACCATGCGAATAGAAATATGCGCAATCAAACTTATTCGTCTTCTTTCTACGCACATGGAAGCGAAAAGATGGCGTTGTGTAATTTTGGTCTCATTACACACACTTTGCGATTTCTGGGTAAATTTGCAATAACACCAAAGAACACGAAATAAGCGAAATCAAAGCTTATTCGTTTTCTTTCCATGCATATAGAAGCGAAAAGACGGTGTTGTGTTATTTTGGTCTCATTTCACACACTTTGCGATTTCTGGGTCAATGTGCATTAACACCAAAGAACACGAAATAAGCGAAATCCAAGATTCTTCTTTCTATGGAGCTGGAACCAAACCAATCTGTATGGCTTTGTTTAGGCTTAGTACACTTTGCTTTACTATTTGTGGGGAATGAACACCGAAAGAACAATCCAAGGTTATTCGTCCTCTTTCTATTGAGATGGAACCAAAACACCGATGCTTGATTTGGGCTGATAACAAACATGTCACTCTGAGATTTTTCGGTGAATATGCATTCTAACCCCAGAAACACCAATTTGAAATAAGCGCAATCAGAGCTTTATCATCTTCTTTTTATGTAAATGGAACCCAAAACACCTTTTGGCTTTGGGGGGGGGGCTGATTCTGGTGCACATCAAAAAACACCATGCGAATAGAAATATGCGCAAAGGTTATTCGTCTTCTTTTTTCGCATATGGAAGCGAAAAGAGGGCGTTGTGTTATTTTGGTATCATTACACACACTTTGCGATTTCTGGGTAAATTTGCAATAACACCAAAGAACACGAAATAAGCGAAATCCAAGATTCTTCTTTCTATGGAGCTGGAACGAAAATAATCTGTATGGCTTTGTTTAGGCTTATTACAGTTTGCTTTGCTATTTGTGGGGAATGAACACCGAAAGAACAATCCAAGGTTATTCGTCTTCTTTCTGTTGCGATGGAACCAAAACACCTATGCTTGATTTGGGCTGATGACAAACATGTCATTCTGAGATTTTTCGGTGAATGTGCATTCTAACCCCAGAAACACCAATTTGAAATAAGCGCAATCAGAGCTTTATCATCTTCTTTTTATGTAAATGGAACCCAAAACATCTTTTGGCTTTGGTTGGGGGTGATTCTGGAGCACACCAAAAAACACCATGCGAATAGAAATATGCGCAATCAAACTTATTCGTCTTCTTTCTACGCATATGGAAGCGAAAAGATAGCTGTCAGAGGCTCAGGAGCAGAAGAGCAGGGGAGAGAGCAAATAGAGAGCGGAGGAGAGGAATCAGAGGGGAGCGTAGGGGAATATGACAGTGGACCGAGAGATTCCATGAGCTTCTCCAGCGAATCAGAAGATTCCCAGGAGGGGGCGCCTATGGTAAGGGCGAGGCGAATCCCAGAGGGGACGATCCATAAACAGGGAACCAGAGGGGAGTCCCAAAGGAGTAGCGGAGAAGTAGGGCCAGTTCCCCCACCAGAGCACAGTGGGGGAGAAGAGGCATGGGAGTCAGGACCAGCGTCTCCTCCATCGGGGAGTGGGGAGACGGAGGGAAGGGCAGGTCCAGCTAGCCTCCCCGAAAGGGGGAGCAGTGACACAAGTGTAACGGTCAGAAGGAAAGTGGGAGGCTGCGCGCGCGCGCCAAGTTCAAATGTGGAGGAGCGCGGGACAGCAGAAAACCCGGATTGGGAGCCAGGTCCTAAAGCCCGAAAGAGGGGGGAGGAGGAGTCGGGAGAATCAGCGTCAGAAGAATCTCGGAGGGCAGAGACTCCGACTAGCAGAAGGACCCAGAGAAAGAAGGAACAGAGGAAGAGGTGGAGTAAAGCTAGAATCTTAAGCTGGTGTCAGGGGGGCGGAGATTCAGATGGGACTTCTATGATCTGACGGATAGATGTAGCGTTGCGCGCTGCACGTCTGGAAATGAGACTGAACTTCAATAAAGACTTTTGAACTTGAGCAAGAAGCAGCGTTGGTCTTGTGTGAGCTGGGACCTTGGGCAGCGCTGACAGTAAGTCCCATCTCAATAAACTCTGCGAGCTCACGGAGATAGGCAAAGATGACGACTGAGGAAAAAGTCAAGCAATTGCAGGAAGCAGTGTCAACGCTCTACGCAGAATTAGCTGCGTCTAGGAAAAAAGAAGAAGACACAGCTGCGCTCTGCCAGGATCTGCAAGCCAGGTGGGACAAATGGGGAAAGGAGGGGCAGTTGGGAGCCAAGCCGGAGGGAGTTAGCCTCGGGAAAAGGGGGGCAAGCCTTGTGACCCATTTTGACGGGAACCTGCAGCAGTACCCTAACTTCAGAGCAGAAGTAGTCTTCGCGCTCAATTTGCTTCGGAAAGATTTTAGAGATGAGGAGGAGAAAGTGGGTTTCATAATCACTCATCTGCATGGGGAAGCTAAGTCGTGGCTGCGAACCTTGCTACGCGAAAATGACCCCGCCCTCAAAGATTCAAGCGCTTTTATTGGAGCCATGGACGCTTGCTTTAAATCAACGGTGGATGTGGATGTCGCTAGAAGGGAAATGCATGGATTGCGACAAGGGAGAGCGACGGTGCGCCAGTATCATTCCCGCTTTTTTGGGTTAGTAAATGTGCTGGGCTGGCAGAAGGACTCAGCTGCCGTCAGGGATCTGTTCTGGGAGGGGCTGAATGGAGCCGTTAAAGATGAACTGGCGAGGGGGGAGAGACCCCAAAATACAACAGAAGTAGTCCAAAGGGCGCTTGCAATTGGGGTGCGCCTGGAAGAACGCCCGTGGAGCAGGGAGGAGGGGCGAAGAGCAAACTCGTCAGTTAGAACAACTCCCTTCCTACCCAGAGAGACAGAGCGCGCTCAGTCCACGCCTCCTCTCATAAGTGGAGAGGAGCCAATGGAAATCGGAGGTGCAAGGGCTCAGACAGCAAGCAGAGCCCAGACACCAGGAGCAGTCAAGGCGAAGGCTCCTAGAGGGAGCAGGAAGTGTTACATCTGCGACAGTGCACAGCACATGGCGAAAGAGTGTCCCCAGAGGCTCCAGAAGCACACTGCAGCCTCAGCAACTGTTAAAGGAGGAATTCAGCAGGGAGTTGAGCAGCAGGGAAAAGGCGACGCCTGGTTGGAGATGGAGGCTCTGGGGCTCAACCAGGCGAGTCAGTGAAACAGTCCCCAGAGATTTTGCAGCCCACAGACCCCCTCCCACCCAAACCAGTGGTGCAACTCACTGCATCGCTCCAGCTGCCCGATGGGCTCACCCTGGAGGTCCCTATTACCATTGACTCTGGTAGCAACGCAGACTTTGTAGGGTTGGACTTCGTCAAGCAGCATCGCATAGCACTCCTGCCAGCCACGATGCCCCTAAATGTTGTCACGGTAGATGGCAGGAAGATACTGGGAGGAGAGGTGGTACAGCAAACACCGCCTCTGGTGATGCAAATTGGGAACCACCGCGAAGTCATCAGTTTCAACGTCACCCACCTGTCGGACACGCCCATAGTGTTGGGCATGAGTTGGCTGGATAGGCACAGCCCGGCATTAGCGTGGTACCAGCGGCAATTGACCTTCTGCTCTTCCTACTGCGCAGCGCACTGCATCCAGACCTGCCAGGAAGGAGAGGGGCAAGAGGATGCACCGCAGCTACACCTAGGAGTGGTGCAAGCGGTGCCCAACAAGTACAAGGACTTTTTGGAAGTCTTCTGCGAGAAGGAAGCAGACAAGCTGCCTCCCCACAGACCCTACGACTGCAAGATTGACCTCCTGCCAGGGGCGACGCTGCCAACTGGGAAACTGTACTCCATGTCTGAAGACGAAATGCAAGAACTCAGGGAGTTCATAGATCGCAATTTGAAGCGGGGATTCATCCGGGAATCCAAAGCAGTGGGGGGCAGTCCCGTGTTTTTCGTGAAGAAGAGAGACACGCCCGAACGGAGGCTCATAGTGGATTATAGAATCATCAATTCCAGGACAAAGCCCACAGCATTCCCCATGCCCAAAATTGACGACCTGCTCGCGACGGTGAGGAAGGGACGGATCTTCACCAAGTTGGATCTACGAGGGGCCTACAACCTTATACGCATGCGGGAGGGCGACGAGTGGAAGACAGCCATGTTTACGCCTTTAGGAACCTATGAATACAGAGTCATGCCGTTTGGTCTCCAAAATGGCTCCCATTGTTTCCAAGCTTTCATGCACCACGTGCTAGCGGGACTCCTCTACAAGAAGTGCGTCTGCTTTTTAGATGATATCCTGATCTTTTCGGACTCGCAGGAGGCGCACGAGGAGGACGTCAAGGAGGTCCTGCAGAGACTACGGGAGCACAGACTTTACGCCAAACTGGAGAAGTGCCAGTTCGACACGACAGAGGTGGATTTCCTGGGCTACAAGCTGTCCGACAAGGGACTTGCCATGGACAGCGCCAAGGTCCGCTCAGTGTTGGACTGGAAGAGCCCGCGCAACCGGAAGGAGGTCCAGAAGTTCGTCGGTTTCGCCAACTTTTATCGCAAGTTCATCAAGGGGTTCGCGAAGGAGACAGCGGCCATCACGGACACCCTCAGCTCCAAGAAGAAGAAGTTCACCTGGACGGACCAGGCGGAGCAGTCCTTTCGGAGGCTCAAGCGTCTCTTCGCGTCCGAAGAACAGCTGCTACACGTAAACCCCAGCAAACCGATGAGGGTTGAAACGGACGCCTCGGACAGAGCGGTGGGGGCGGTCCTGTTGCAGCAAGATCCGCAAGGGGACTGGAGACCGTGCGCATTCTACTCCAGGAAGCTCAGCACGTCGGAGCAGAACTACACCATCTGGGACAGGGAGTTGCTGGCCATTCATGCAGCTTTCAAGGCGTGGCGGCACTTCCTCGTCGGAGCCAGACACACGGTGCAGGTTCGCACGGACCACAAGAACCTGGAGTACTGGCGCACGGCGAAATTCCTGAACCAGAGACACATCCGCTGGGCGGAGTTCTTTGCAGATTTCGATTTCCGGATAGAATACATCCCGGGAGACAACAACGTCATGGCGGATGCGCTATCCAGGAAGCCGCAGTATCTCGAGGAAGCGGCACCGGCAGCGGCCAAACACATTTTCGCACCAGAGGTGTGGGCGTGCGCTTCAGCCGCAGTGGACCTGGACGCAGTCCGTCGTGCGCTACAGGCGGATTCGTTTGCGCAAACCAAGATGGAGGAGGTGCGAAACGGCACAGCGAGGGACGACGAGTTCCAGATACGCGACGGACTACTCCTCCGCAAAGGGGCTCTCTACGTACCGGGAGAAGACCTTCGCGCGAGAGTCTTGCAGCAGCTGCACGACGCGCCCAGCGCTGGGCACTTCGGCAAGGACAAGACGGCGGAATTAGTCACCAGGGACTTTTGGTGGCCCAAGGTGCGGGGAGAAGTTGCGGATTACGTTTCCAGGTGTGACACCTGCCAAAGGGCCAAGCCAGTACACAGGAAGCCGGCGGGTCTGCTGGAACCGCTGCAGACGCCGCTCGAACCATGGGAGAAAGTGGCCCTGGACTTTGTTACAGATCTGCCCAGTTCGCGCGGCAAAACAGCAGTACTCGTGGTCGTAGACCTCTTCACCAAAATGGCGCATTTCATTCCGTGCGTGAAGGTGGCCACAGCGGAACAGACCGCCAAGCTGTTCATAGACCACGTGTTCAAAGCTCACGGCCTGCCGCGGTCCATCCTGTCCGACCGGGGCCGCCAATTCATCTCGAACTTTTGGCAGAAGCTGCTGGGCATCCTGAACGTCAAGATCAACTTAGCGTCGGCACGACACCCGCAGACCAACGGACAAGCGGAGAGGGTCAACGCCATCATGCAGCAGTACCTGCGATGCTACGCCAATCAACAGCCCTCGACCTGGGTGGACTACCTACCGCTAGCCGAGTTTGCCTACAACAACACGAAGCACGGGTCTACAGGGGTGACACCGTTCTTCGCCAACAATGGGCGCCACCCCAGAACCTTCCCGGGGTTGGAGACCGAGGCAGAGGGGGAGCCACGGGGGGCAGAGCACTTAGCCGCAGAGTTACAGGAGGTCCATGAGCAACTCCGAAGGCACTTGGAACTCGCGAAACACGCCTACAAGATGCAGGCAGACAGGCACAGGAGGGTTGGGGAAGACATACAGGTAGGGGACTGGGTCTGGTTAGCAGCTCAGGCAGTGCCGGCCAGAACGCTAGCTAAGAGGAAGCTAGAACACAAGCAGCTGGGACCTTACCAGGTCGCGGCACAAATCAATCCAGTGGCCTACCGGTTGACACTCCCGGAGGGCTCCAGAATGCACCCAGTCTTTCACAGGTCAGTGCTCACGCCTTACAAGGCGCCCCACAGGTTTCAGGCGCCAGGGACCGCACCAGCTCCACGTAGCCCATCGCCAGCAGGGGAGGGACCACAGAGGGCGACGCCACTCAACGAGGTCACAGAGATTTTGGACTCCAGATGGGGGGAAGAGGGAGTTGAATATCTCCTCGCCAGGGAGGGTACTCCGGCCAGCGCCAACGAGTGGGTGCCGTGCTACGCCGTGGAGGAGCACTATCTCAAAGACGAGTTCCATTCGATCTTCCCACACAGACCCATGCCGGCGGAGTATTTTGACGACTGGCTTTTCACACCCACACTGTCAGCCAGCACGTTCCAAGGTTTCTCCTCAGATGAGGAGCCGACGCCGGGGATGAGCTCCCCGGAGGGGTCGCTCTCGGGGTTTGCCACGGACCGCTCCTATTGGTGGGACACTCAACCAGAAGTGGGGTGGAGCAGGGAACTGCTGAGGGGGCCCTTGCACACAGCCTCACCCGAGGGACCGGGGGGAGAGGAGGACATGGACGTGTGGGGGGAGGATCTTGGTTTTGAGCACGACAGCAGAGAAATGGAAGCAGAGGAAGTCGACGTCGACGAACCCATCGCGGGGGGGCCTGATCCCGCTGGACGGTTGCACACCAGGGAGAGAGAACGGAAGCCAGCACTCACACCCCCAGCGCTGGAGCACCTGGAACCCACACCCGAAGAGGGGGAGGGGGGAAGGGGGGGCTTCGAGGGGGGGATGGATGTCAGAGGCTCAGGAGCAGAAGAGCAGGGGAGAGAGCAAATAGAGAGCGGAGGAGAGGAATCAGAGGGGAGCGTAGGGGAATATGACAGTGGACCGAGAGATTCCATGAGCTTCTCCAGCGAATCAGAAGATTCCCAGGAGGGGGCGCCTATGGTAAGGGCGAGGCGAATCCCAGAGGGGACGATCCATAAACAGGGAACCAGAGGGGAGTCCCAAAGGAGTAGCGGAGAAGTAGGGCCAGTTCCCCCACCAGAGCACAGTGGGGGAGAAGAGGCATGGGAGTCAGGACCAGCGTCTCCTCCATCGGGGAGTGGGGAGACGGAGGGAAGGGCAGGTCCAGCTAGCCTCCCCGAAAGGGGGAGCAGTGACACAAGTGTAACGGTCAGAAGGAAAGTGGGAGGCTGCGCGCGCGCGCCAAGTTCAAATGTGGAGGAGCGCGGGACAGCAGAAAACCCGGATTGGGAGCCAGGTCCTAAAGCCCGAAAGAGGGGGGAGGAGGAGTCGGGAGAATCAGCGTCAGAAGAATCTCGGAGGGCAGAGACTCCGACTAGCAGAAGGACCCAGAGAAAGAAGGAACAGAGGAAGAGGTGGAGTAAAGCTAGAATCTTAAGCTGGTGTCAGGGGGGCGGAGATTCAGATGGGACTTCTATGATCTGACGGATAGATGTAGCGTTGCGCGCTGCACGTCTGGAAATGAGACTGAACTTCAATAAAGACTTTTGAACTTGAGCAAGAAGCAGCGTTGGTCTTGTGTGAGCTGGGACCTTGGGCAGCGCTGACAACACCAAAAAACACCATGCGAATAGAAATATGCGCAATCAAACTTATTCGTCTTCTTTCTACGCATATGGAAGCGAAAAGATGGCGTTGTGTAATTTTGGTCTCATTACACACACTTTGCGATTTCTGGGTAAATTTGCAATAACACCAAAGATCACGAAATAAGCGAAATCCAAGATTCTTCTTTCTATGGAGCTGGAACCAAAACAATCTGTATGGCTTTGTTTAGGCTTATTACTTTGCTTTGCTATTTGTGGGGAATGAACACCGAAAGAACAATCCAAGGTTATTTGTCCTCTTTCTATTGAGATGGAACCAAAACACCTATGCTTGATTTGGGCTGATATCAAACATGTCTGAGATTTTTCGGTGAATTTGCATTCTAACTCCAGAAACACCAATTTGAAATAAGCGCAATCAGAGCTTTATCATCTTCTCTTTATGTAAATGGAACCCAAAACACCTTTTGGCTTTGGGGAGGGGGGGGCTTATTCTGGTGCACACCAAAAAACACCATGCGAATAGAAATATGCGCAATCAAAGCTTATTCGTCTTCTTTCTTGCATATGGAAGCGAAAAGACGGCGTTTTGTAATTTTGGTCTCATTGCACACACTGCGATTTCTGGGTAAATTTGCAATAACACCAAAGAACACGAAATAAGCGAAATCAAAGCTTATTCGTGTTCTTTCCATGCATATAGAAGCGAAAAGACGGTGTTGTGTTATTTTGGTCTCATTTAACACACTTTGCGATTTCTGGGTCAATGTGCATTAACACCAAAGAACACGAAATAAGCGAAATCCAAGATTCTTCTTTCTATGTAGCTGGAACCAAAACAATCTGTATGGCTTTGTTTAGGCTTATTACACTTTGCTTTGCTATTTGTGGGGAATGAACACCGAAAGAACAATCCAAGGTTATTCGTCTTCTTTCTATTGCGATGGAACCAATACACCTATGCTTGATTTGGGCTGATGACAAACATGTCACTCTGAGATTTTTCGGTGAATGTGCATTCTAACCCCAGAAACACCAATTTGAAATAAGCGCAATCAGAGCTTTATCATCTTCTTTTTATGTAAATGGAACCCAAAACATCTTTTGGCTTTGGTTGGGGGTGATTCTGGAGCACACCAAAAAACACCATGCGAATAGAAATATGCGCAATCAAACTTATTCGTCTTCTTTCTACGCATATGGAAGCGAAAAGATGGCGTTGTGTAATTTTGGTCTCATTACACACACTTTGCGATTTCTGGGTAAATTTGCAATAACACCAAAGAACACGAAATAAGCGAAATCAAAGCTTATTCGTGTTCTTTCCATGCATATAGAAGCGAAAAGACGGTGTTGTGTTATTTTGGTCTCATTACACACACTTTGCGATTTCTGGGTCAATGTGCATTAACACCAAAGGACACGAAATAAGCGAAATCCAAGATTCTTCTTTCCTTGTAGCTGGAACCAAAACAATCTGTATGGCTTTGTTTAGGCTTATTACTTTGCTTTGCTATTTGTGGGGAATGAACACCGAAAGAACAATCGAAGGTTATTTGTCCTCTTTCTATTGAGATGGAACCAAAACACCTATGCTTGATTTGGGCTGATAACAAACATGTCTGAGATTTTTCGGTGAATGTGCATTCTAACCCCAGAAACACCAATTTGATATAAGCGCAATCAGAGTTTTATCATCTTCTTTTTATGTAAATGGAACCCAAAACATCTTTTGGCTTTGGTTGGGGGTGATTCTGGAGCACACCAAAAAACACCATGCGAATAGAAATATGCGCAATCAAAGCTTATTCGTCTTCTTTCTACGCATATGGAAGCGAAAAGATGGCGTTGTGTAATTTTGGTCTCATTACACACACTTTGCGATTTCTGGGTAAATTTGCAATAACACCAAAGATCACGAAATAAGCGAAATCCAAGATTCTTCTTTCTATGGAGCTGGAACCAAAACAATCTGTATGGCTTTGTTTAGGCTTATTACACTTTGCTTTGCTATTTGTGGGGAATGAACACCGAAAGAACAATCCAAAGTTATTTGTCCTCTTTCTATTGAGATGGAACCGAAACACCTATGCTTGATTTGGGCTGATATCAAACATGTCTGAGATTTTTCGGTGAATGTGCATTCTAACTCCAGAAACACCAATTTGAAATAAGCGCAATCAGAGCTTTATCATCTTCTTTTTATGTAAATGGAACCCAAAACATCTTTTGGCTTTGGTTGGGGGTGATTCTGGAGCACACCAAAAAACACCATGCGAATAGAAATATGCGCAATCAAACTTATTTGTCTTCTTTCTATGCATATGGAAGCGAAAAGATGGCGTTGTGTAATTTTGGTCTCATTACACACACTTTGCGATTTCTGGGTAAATTTGCAATAACACCAAAGAACACAAAATAAGCGAAATCAAAGCTTATTCGTTTTCTTTCCATGCATATAGAAGCGAAAAGACGGTGTTGTGTTATTTTGGTCTCATTACACACACTTTGCGATTTCTGGGTCAATGTGCATTAACACCAAAGAACACGAAATAAGCGAAATCCAAGATTCTTCTTTCCTTGTAGCTGGAACCAAAACAATCTGTATGGCTTTCTTTAGGCTTATTGCACTTTGCTTTGCTATTTGTGGGGAATGAACACCGAAAGAACAATCCAAGGTTATTTGTCTTCTTTCTATTGAGATGGAACCAAAACAACTATGCTTGATTTGGGCTGATAACAAACATGTCTGAGATTTTTCGGTGAATGTGCATTCTAACCCCAGAAACACCAATTTGAAATAAGCGCAATCAGAGCTTTATCATCTTCTTTTTATGTAAATGGAACCCAAAACACCTTTTGGCTTTGGGGGGGGGGCTTATTCTGGTGCACACCAAAAAACACCATGCGAATAGAAATATGCGCAAAGGTTATTTGTCTTCTTTTTTCGCATATGGAAGCGAAAAGAGGGCGTTGTGTTATTTTGGTATCATTACACACACTTTGCGATTTCTGGGTAAATTTGCAATACCACCAAAGAACACGAAATAAGCGAAATCCAAGATTCTTCTTTCTTTGGAGCTGGAACCACAACAATCTGTATGGCTTTGTTTAGGCTTATTACACTTTGCTTTGCTATTTGTGGGGAATGAACACCGAAAGAACAATCCAAGGTTATTCGTCTTCTTTCTATTGCGATGGAACCAAAACACCTATGCTTGATTTGGGCTGATGACAAACATGTCATTCTGAGATTTTTCGGTGAATGTGCATTCTAACCCCAGAAACACCAATTTGAAATAAGCGCAATCAGAGCTTTATCATCTTCTTTTTATGTAAATTGAACCCAAAACATCTTTTGGCTTTGGTTGGGGGTGTTTCTGGAGCACACCAAAAAACACCATGCGAATAGAAATATGCGCAATCAAAGCTTATTCGTCTTCTTTCTTTGCATATGGAAGCGAAAAGACGGCGTTGTGTAATTTTGGTCTCATTACACACACTGCCATTTCTGGGTAAATTTGCAATAACACCAAAGAACACGAAATAAGCGAAATCAAAGCTTATTCGTTTTCTTTCCATGCATATAGAAGCGAAAAGACGGTGTTGTGTTATTATGGTCTCATTTCACACACTTTGCGATTTCTGGGTCAATGTGCATTAACACCAAAGAACACGAAATAAGCGAAATCCAAGATTCTTCTTTCTATGGAGCTGGAACCAAACCAATCTGTATGGCTTTGTTTAGGCTTAGTACACTTTGCTTTACTATTTGTGGGGAATGAACACCGAAAGAACAATCCAAGGTTATTCGTCCTCTTTCTATTGAGATGGAACCAAAACACCGATGCTTGATTTCGGCTGATAACAAACATGTCACTCTGAGATTTTTCGGTGAATATGCATTCTAACCCCAGAAACACCAATTTGAAATAAGCGCAATCAGAGCTTTATCATCTTCTTTTTATGTAAATGGAACCGAAAACACCTTTTGGCTTTGGGGGGGGGGGCTGATTCTGGTGCACACCAAAAAACACCATGCGAATAGAAATATGCGCAATCAAAGCTTATTCGTCTTCTTTCTTCGCATATGGAGGCGAAAAGACGGCGTTGTGTTATTTTGGTCTCATTACACACACTTTGCGATTTCTGGGTAAATTTGCAATAACACCAAAGAACACGAAATAAGCGAAATCCAAGATTCTTCTTTCTATGTAGCTGGAACCAAAACAATCTGTATGGCTTTGTTTAGGCTTATTACACTTTGCTTTGCTATTTGTGGGGAATGAACACCGAAAGAACAATCCAAGGTTATTTGTCTTCTTTCTATTGCGATGGAACCAAAACACCTATGCTTGATTTGGGCTGATGACAAACATGTCACTCTGAGATTTTTGGGTGAATGTGCATTCTAACCCCAGAAACACCAATTTGAAATAAGCGCAATCAGAGCTTTATCATCTTCTTTTTATGTAAATGGAACCCAAAACATCTTTTGGCTTTGGTTGGGGGTGATTCTGGAGCACACCAAAAAACACCATGCGAATAGAAATATGCGCAATCAAACTTATTCGTCTTCTTTCTACGCATATGGAAGCGAAAAGATGGCGTTGTGTAATTTTGGTCTCATTACACACACTTTGCGATTTCTGGGTCAATGTGCATTAACACCAAAGAACACGAAATAAGCGAAATCAAAGCTTATTCGTTTTCTTTCCATGCATATAGAAGCGAAAAGACGGTGTTGTGTTATTATGGTCTCATTTCACACACTTTGCGATTTCTGGGTCAATGTGCATTAACACCAAAGAACACGAAATAAGCGAAATCCAAGATTCTTCTTTCTATGTAGCTGGAACCAAAACAATCTGTATGGCTTTGTTTAGGCTTAGTACACTTTGCTTTACTATTTGTGGGGAATGAACACCGAAAGAACAATCCAAGGTTATTCGTCCTCTTTCTATTGAGATGGAACCAAAACACCGATGCTTGATTTGGGCTGATAACAAACATGTCACTCTGAGATTTTTCGGTGAATATGCATTCTAACCCCAGAAACACCAATTTGAAATAAGCGCAATCAGAGCTTTATCATCTTCTTTTTATGTAAATGGAACCCAAAACACCTTTTGGCTTTGGGGGGGGGGGGCTGATTCTGGTGCACATCAAAAAACACCATGCGATTAGAAATATGCGCAATCAAAGGTTATTCGTCTTCTTTTTTCGCATATGGAAGCGAAAAGAGGGCGTTGTGTTATTTTGGTCTCATTACACACACTTTGCGATTTCTGGGTAAATTTGCAATAACACCAAAGAACACGAAATAAGCGAAATCCAAGATTCTTCTTTCTATGGAGCTGGAACCAAAATAATCTGTATGGCTTTGTTTAGGCTTATTACAGTTTGCTTTGCTATTTGTGGGGAATGAACACCGAAAGAACAATCCAAGGTTATTCGTCTTCTTTCTATTGCGATGGAACCAAAACACCTATGCTTGATTTGGGCTGATGACAAACATGTCATTCTGAGATTTTTCGGTGAATGTGCATTCTAACCCCAGAAACACCAATTTGAAATAAGCGCAATCAGAGCTTTATCATCTTCTTTTTATGTAAATGGAACCCAAAACATCTTTTGGCTTTGGTTGGGGGTGATTCTGGAGCACACCAAAAAACACCATGCGAATAGAAATATGCGCAATCAAACTTATTCGTCTTCTTTCTACGCATATGGAAGCGAAAAGATGGCGTTGTGTAATTTTGGTCTCATTACACACACTTTGCGATTTCTGGGTCAATGTGCATTAACACCAAAGAACACGAAATAAGCGAAATCCAAGATTCTTCTTTCTATGGAGCTGGAACCAAAACAATCTGTATGGCTTTGTTTAGGCTTATTACTTTGCTTTGCTATTTGTGGGGAATGAACACCGAAAGAACAATCCAAGGTTATTCGTCCTCTTTCTATTGAGATGCAACCAAAACACCTATGCTTGATTTGGGCTGATTACAAACATGTCTGAGATTTTTCGGTGAATGTGCATTCTAACCCCAGAAACACCAATTTGAAATAAGCGCAATCAGAGCTCTATCATCTTCTTTTTATGTAAATGGAACCCAAAACATCTTTTGGCTCTTGTTGGGGGTGATTCTGGAGCACACCAAAAAACACCATGCGAATAGAAGTATGTGCAATCAAAGCTTATTCGTCTTCTTTCTAAGCATATGAAAGCGAAAAGATGGCGTTGTGTAATTTTGGTCTCATTTCACACACTTTGCGATTTCTGGGTCAATGTGCATTAACACCAAAGAACACGAAATAAGCGAAATCCAAGATTCTTCTTTCTATGGAGCTGGAACCAAAACAATCTGTATGGCTTTGTTTAGGCTTATTACTTTGCTTTGCTATTTGTGGGGAATGAACACCGAAAGAACAATCCAAGGTTATTCGTCTTCTTTCTATTGCGATGGAACCAAAACACCTATGCTTGATTTGGGCTGATGACAAACATGTCACTCTGAGATTTTTCGGTGAATGTGCATTCTAACCCCAGAAACACCAATTTGAAATAAGCGCAATCAGAGCTTTATCATCTTCTTTTTATGTAAATGGAACCCAAAACATCTTTTGGCTTTGGTTGGGGCTGATTCTGGAGCACACCAAAAAACACCATGCGAATAGAAATATGCGCAATCTAAGCTTATTCGTCTTCTTTCTACGCATATGGAAGCGAAAAGATGGTGTTGTGTAATTTTGGTCTCATTACACACACTTTGCGATTTCTGGGTAAATTTGCAATAACACCAAAGAACACGAAATAAGCAAAATCAAAGCTTATTCGTTTTCTTTCATGCATATAGAAGCGAAAAGACGGTGTTGTGTTATTTTGGTCTCATTTCACACACTTTGCGATTTCTGGGTCAATGTGCATTAACACCAAAGAACACGAAATAAGCGAAATCCAAGATTCTTCTTTCTATGGAGCTGGAACCAAAACAATCTGTATGGCTTTGTTTAGGCTTATTACTTTGCTTTGCTATTTGTGGGGAATGAACACCGAAAGAACAATCCAAGGTTATTCGTCCTCTTTCTATTGAGATGCAACCAAAACACCTATGCTTGATTTGGGCTGATAACAAACATGTCTGAGATTTTTCGGTGAATGTGCATTCTAACCCCAGAAACACCAATTTGAAATAAGCGCAATCAGAGCTTTATCATCTTCTTTTTATGTAAATGGAACCCACAACATCTTTTGGCTCTGGTTGGGGGTGATTCTGGAGCACACCAAAAAACACCATGCGAATAGAAGTATGTGCAATCAAAGCTTATTCGTCTTCTTTCTAAGCATATGAAAGCGAAAAGATGGCGTTGTGTAATTTTGGTCTCATTTCACACACTTTGCGATTTCTGGGTCAATGTGCATTAACACCAAAGAACACGAAATAAGCGAAATCCAAGATTCTTCTTTCTATGGAGCTGGAATCAAAACAATCTGTATGGCTTTGTTTAGGCTTATTACTTTGCTTTGCTATTTGTGGGGAATGAACACCGAAAGAACAATCCAAGGTTATTCGTCTTCTTTCTATTGCGATGGAACCAAAACACCTATGCTTGATTTGGGCTGATGACAAACATGTCACTCTGAGATTTTTCGGTGAATGTGCATTCTAACCCCAGAAACACCAATTTGAAATAAGCGCAATCAGAGCTTTATCATCTTCTTTTTATGTAAATGGAACCCAAAACACCTTTTGGCTTTGGGGGGGGGCTTATTCTGGTGCACACCAAAAAACACCATGCGATTAGAAATATGTGCAAAGCTTATTCGTCTTCTTTTTTCGCATATGGAAGCGAAAAGAGGGCGTTGTGTTATTTTGGTATCATTACACACACTTTGCGATTTCTGGGTAAATTTGCAATAACACCAAAGAACACAAAATAAGCGAAATCAAAGCTTATTCGTTTTCTTTCCATGCATATAGAAGCGAAAAGACGGTGTTGTGTTATTTTGGTCTCATTACACACACTTTGCGATTTCTGGGTCAATGTGCATTAACACCAAAGAACACGAAATAAGCGAAATCCAAGATTCTTCTTTCCTTGTAGCTGGAACCAAAACAATCTGTATGGCTTTCTTTAGGCTTATTGCACTTTGCTTTGCTATTTGTGGGGAATGAACACCGAAAGAACAATCCAAGGTTATTTGTCTTCTTTCTATTGAGATGGAACCAAAACAACTATGCTTGATTTGGGCTGATAACAAACATGTCTGAGATTTTTCGGTGAATGTGCATTCTAACCCCAGAAACACCAATTTGAAATAAGCGCAATCAGAGCTTTATCATCTTCTTTTTATGTAAATGGAACCCAAAACACCTTTTGGCTTGGGGGGGGGGCTTATTCTGGTGCACACCAAAAAACACCATGCGAATAGAAATATGCGCAAAGGTTATTTGTCTTCTTTTTTCGCATATGGAAGCGAAAAGAGGGCGTTGTGTTATTTTGGTATCATTACACACACTTTGCGATTTCTGGGTAAATTTGCAATACCACCAAAGAACACGAAATAAGCGAAATCCAAGATTCTTCTTTCTTTGGAGCTGGAACCAAAACAATCTGTATGGCTTTGTTTAGGCTTATTACTTTGCTTTGCTATTTGTGGGGAATGAACACCGAAAGAACAATCCAAGGTTATTCGTCCTCTTTCTATTGAGATGCAACCAAAACACCTATGCTTGATTTGGGCTGATTACAAACATGTCTGAGATTTTTCGGTGAATGTGCATTCTAACCCCAGAAACACCAATTTGAAATAAGCGCAATCAGAGCTCTATCATCTTCTTTTTATGTAAATGGAACCCAAAACATCTTTTGGCTCTGGTTGGGGGTGATTCTGGAGCACACCAAAAAACACCATGCGAATAGAAGTATGTGCAATCAAAGCTTATTCGTCTTCTTTCTAAGCATATGAAAGCGAAAAGATGGCGTTGTGTAATTTTGGTCTCATTTCACACACTTTGCGATTTCTGGGTCAATGTGCATTAACACCAAAGAACACGAAATAAGCGAAATCCAAGATTCTTCTTTCTATGGAGCTGGAACCAAAACAATCTGTATGGCTTTGTTTAGGCTTATTACTTTGCTTTGCTATTTGTGGGGAATGAACACCGAAAGAACAATGCAAGGTTATTCGTCTTCTTTCTATTGCGATGGAACCAAAACACCTATGCTTGATTTGGGCTGATGACAAACATGTCACTCTGAGATTTTTCGGTGAATGTGCATTCTAACCCCAGAAACACCAATTTGAAATAAGCGCAATCAGAGCTTTATCATCTTCTTTTTATGTAAATGGAACCCAAAACATCTTTTGGCTTTGGTTGGGGGTGATTCTGGAGCACACCAAAAAACACCATGCGAATAGAAATATGCGCAATCAAACTTATTCGTCTTCTTTCTACGCATATGGAAGCGAAAAGATGGCGTTGTGTAATTTTGGTCTCATTACACACACTTTGCGATTTCTGGGTAAATTTGCAATAACACCAAAGAACACGAAATAAGCGAAATCAAAGCTTATTCGTTTTCTTTCATGCATATAGAAGCGAAAAGACGGTGTTGTGTTATTTTGGTCTCATTTCACACACTTTGCGATTTCTGGGTCAATGTGCATTAACACCAAAGAACACGAAATAAGCGAAATCCAAGATTCTTCTTTCTATGGAGCTGGAACCAAAACAATCTGTATGGCTTTGTTTAGGCTTATTACACTTTGCTTTGCTATTTGTGGGGAATGAACACCGAAAGAACAATCCATGGTTATTCGTCTTCTTTCTATTGCGATGGAACCAAAACACCTATGCTTGATTTGGGCTGATGACAAACATGTCACTCTGAGATTTTTCGGTGAATGTGCATTCTAACCCCAGAAACACCAATTTGAAATAAGCGCAATCAGAGCTTTATCATCTTCTTTTTATGTAAATGGAACCCAAAACACCTTTTATCTTTGGGGGGGGGCTTATTCTGGTGCACACCAAAAAACACCATGCGATTAGAAATATGTGCAAAGCTTATTCGTCTTCTTTTTTCGCATATGGAAGCGAAAAGAGGGCGTTGTGTTATTTTGGTCTCATTACACACACTTTGCGATTTCTGGGTAAATTTGCAATAACACCAAAGAACACGAAATAAGCGAAATCCAAGATTCTTCTTTCTATGGAGCTGGAACCAAAACAATCTGTATGGCTTTGTTTAGGCTTATTACACTTTGCTTTGCTATTTGTGGGGAATGAACACCGAAAGAACAATCCAAGGTTATTCGTCTTCTTTCTATTGCGATGGAACCAAAACACCTATGCTTGATTTGGGCTGATGACAAACATGTCACTCTGAGATTTTTCGATGAATGTGCATTCTAACCCCAGAAACACCAATTTGAAATAAGCGCAATCAGAGCTTTATCATCTTCTTTTTATGTAAATGGAACCCAAAACATCTTTTGGCTTTGGTTGGGGGTGATTCTGGAGCACACCAAAAAACACCATGCGAATAGAAATATGTGCAATCAAACTTATTCGTCTTCTTTCTACGCATATGGAAGCGAAAAGATGGCGTTGTGTAATTTTGGTCTCATTACACACACTTTGCGATTTCTGGGTAAATTTGCAATAACACCAAAGAACACAAAATAAGCGAAATCAAAGCTTATTCGTTTTCTTTCCATGCATATAGAAGCGAAAAGACGGTGTTGTGTTATTTTGGTCTCATTACACACACTTTGCGATTTCTGGGTCAATGTGCATTAACACCAAAGAACACGAAATAAGCGAAATCCAAGATTCTTCTTTCCTTGTAGCTGGAACCAAAACAATCTGTATGGCTTTCTTTAGGCTTATTGCACTTTGCTTTGCTATTTGTGGGGAATGAACACCGAAAGAACAATCCAAGGTTATTCGTCCTCTTTCTATGGAGATGGAACCAAAACACCTATGCTTGATTTGGGCTGATGACAAACATGTCACTGAGATTTTTCGGTGAATGTGCATTCTAACCCCAGAAACACCAATTTGAAATAAGCGCAATCAGAGCTTTATCATCTTCTTTTTATGTAAATGGAACCGAAAACATCTTTTGGCTTTGGTTGGGGCTGATTCTGGAGCACACCAAAAAACACCATGCGAATAGAAATATGCGCAATCTAAGCTTATTCGTCTTCTTTCTACGCATATGGAAGCGAAAAGATGGCGTTGTGTAATTTTGGTCTCATTACACACACTTTGCGATTTCTGGGTAAATTTGCAATAACACCAAAGAACACGAAATAAGCAAAATCAAAGCTTATTCGTTTTCCTTCATGCATATAGAAGCGAAAAGACGGTGTTGTGTTATTTTGGTCTCATTTCACACACTTTGCGATTTCTGGGTCAATTGCATTAACACCAAAGAACACGAAATAAGCGAAATCCAAGATTCTTCTTTCTATGGAGCTGGAACCAAAACAATCTGTATGGCTTTGTTTAGGCTTATTACTTTGCTTTGCTATTTGTGGGGAATGAACACCGAAAGAACAATCCAAGGTTATTCGTCCTCTTTCTATTGAGATGCAACCAAAACACCTATGCTTGATTTGGGCTGATGACAAACATGTCTGAGATTTTTCGGTGAATGTGCATTCTAACCCCAGAAACACCAATTTGAAATAAGCGCAATCAGAGCTTTATCATCTTCTTTTTATGTAAATGGAACCCAAAACATCTTTTGGCTTTGGTTGGGGCTTATTCTGGAGCACACCAAAAAACACCATGCGAATAGAAATATGCGCAATCAAACTTATTCGTCTTCTTTCTACGCATATGGAAGCGAAAAGATGGCGTTGTGTAATTTTGGTCTCATTACACACACTTTGCGATTTCTGGGTAAATTTGCAATAACACCAAAGAACACGAAATAAGCGAAATCAAAGCTTATTCGTTTTCTTTCCATGCATATAGAAGCGAAAAGACGGTGTTGTGTTATTATGGTCTCATTTCACACACTTTGCGATTTCTGGGTCAATGTGCATTAACACCAAAGAACACGAAATAAGCGAAATCCAAGATTCTTCTTTCTATGTAGCTGGAACCAAAACAATCTGTATGGCTTTGTTTAGGCTTAGTACACTTTGCTTTACTATTTGTGGGGAATGAACACCGAAAGAACAATCCAAGGTTATTCGTCCTCTTTCTATTGAGATGGAACCAAAACACCGATGCTTGATTTGGGCTGATAACAAACATGTCACTCTGAGATTTTTCGGTGAATATGCATTCTAACCCCAGAAACACCAATTTGAAATAAGCGCAATCAGAGCTTTATCATCTTCTTTTTATGTAAATGGAACCCAAAACATCTTTTGGCTTTGGTTGGGGCTGATTCTGGAGCACACCAAAAAACACCATGCGAATAGAAATATGCGCAATCAAAGGTTATTCGTCTTCTTTTTTCGCATATGGAAGCGAAAAGAGGGCGTTGTGTTATTTTGGTCTCATTACACACACTTTGCGATTTCTGGGTAAATTTGCAATAACACCAAAGAACACGAAATAAGCGAAATCCAAGATTCTTCTTTCTATGGAGCTGGAACCAAAATAATCTGTATGGCTTTGTTTAGGCTTATTACAGTTTGCTTTGCTATTTGTGGGGAATGAACACCGAAAGAACAATCCAAGGTTATTCGTCTTCTTTCTATTGCGATGGAACCAAAACACCTATGCTTGATTTGGGCTGATGACAAACATGTCATTCTGAGATTTTTCGGTGAATGTGCATTCTAACCCCAGAAACACCAATTTGAAATAAGCGCAATCAGAGCTTTATCATCTTCTTTTTATGTAAATGGAACCCAAAACATCTTTTGGCTTTGGTTGGGGGTGATTCTGGAGCACACCAAAAAACACCATGCGAATAGAAATATGCGCAATCAAACTTATTCGTCTTCTTTCTACGCATATGGAAGCGAAAAGATGGCGTTGTGTAATTTTGGTCTCATTACACACACTTTGCGATTTCTGGGTCAATGTGCATTAACACCAAAGAACACGAAATAAGCGAAATCCAAGATTCTTCTTTCTATGGAGCTGGAACCAAAACAATCTGTATGGCTTTGTTTAGGCTTATTACTTTGCTTTGCTATTTGTGGGGAATGAACACCGAAAGAACAATCCAAGGGTATTTGTCCTCTTTCTATTGAGATGGAACCAAAACACCTATGCTTGATTTGGGCTGATGACAAACATGTCTGAGATTTTTCGGTGAATGTGCATTCTAACCCCAGAAACACCAATTTGAAATAAGCGCAATCAGAGCTTTATCATCTTCTTTTTATGTAAATGGAACCCAAAACATCTTTTGGCTTTGGTTGGGGCTGATTCTGGAGCACACCAAAAAACACCATGCGAATAGAAATATGCGCAATCTAAGCTTATTCGTCTTCTTTCTACGCATATGGAAGCGAAAAGATGGCGTTGTGTAATTTTGGTCTCATTACACACACTTTGCGATTTCTGGGTAAATTTGCAATAACACCAAAGAACACGAAATAAGCAAAATCAAAGCTTATTCGTTTTCCTTCATGCATATAGAAGCGAAAAGACGGTGTTGTGTTATTTTGGTCTCATTTCACACACTTTGCGATTTCTGGGTCAATGTGCATTAACACCAAAGAACACGAAATAAGCGAAATCCAAGATTCTTCTTTCTATGGAGCTGGAACCAAAACAATCTGTATGGCTTTGTTTAGGCTTATTACTTTGCTTTGCTATTTGTGGGGAATGAACACCGAAAGAACAATCCAAGGTTATTCGTCCTCTTTCTATTGAGATGCAACCAAAACACCTATGCTTGATTTGGGCTGATGACAAACATGTCTGAGATTTTTCGGTGAATGTGCATTCTAACCCCAGAAACACCAATTTGAAATAAGCGCAATCAGAGCTTTATCATCTTCTTTTTATGTAAATGGAACCCAAAACATCTTTTGGCTTTGGTTGGGGGTGATTCTGGAGCAGACCAAAAAACACCATGCGAATAGAAATATGCGCAATCAAACTTATTCGTCTTCTTTCTACGCACATGGAAGCGAAAAGATGGCGTTGTGTAATTTTGGTCTCATTACACACACTTTGCGATTTCTGGGTAAATTTGCAATAACACCAAAGAACACGAAATAAGCGAAATCAAAGCTTATTCGTTTTCTTTCCATGCATATAGAAGCGAAAAGACGGTGTTGTGTTATTTTGGTCTCATTTCACACACTTTGCGATTTCTGGGTCAATGTGCATTAACACCAAAGAACACGAAATAAGCGAAATCCAAGATTCTTCTTTCTATGGAGCTGGAACCAAACCAATCTGTATGGCTTTGTTTAGGCTTAGTACACTTTGCTTTACTATTTGTGGGGAATGAACACCGAAAGAACAATCCAAGGTTATTCGTCCTCTTTCTATTGAGATGGAACCAAAACACCGATGCTTGATTTGGGCTGATAACAAACATGTCACTCTGAGATTTTTCGGTGAATATGCATTCTAACCCCAGAAACACCAATTTGAAATAAGCGCAATCAGAGCTTTATCATCTTCTTTTTATGTAAATGGAACCCAAAACACCTTTTGGCTTTGGGGGGGGGGCTGATTCTGGTGCACATCAAAAAACACCATGCGAATAGAAATATGCGCAAAGGTTATTCGTCTTCTTTTTTCGCATATGGAAGCGAAAAGAGGGCGTTGTGTTATTTTGGTATCATTACACACACTTTGCGATTTCTGGGTAAATTTGCAATAACACCAAAGAACACGAAATAAGCGAAATCCAAGATTCTTCTTTCTATGGAGCTGGAACGAAAATAATCTGTATGGCTTTGTTTAGGCTTATTACAGTTTGCTTTGCTATTTGTGGGGAATGAA
The DNA here is from genome assembly GCF_027172205.1 of Podarcis raffonei. NCBI lineage: Eukaryota > Metazoa > Chordata > Lepidosauria > Squamata > Lacertidae > Podarcis > Podarcis raffonei. The sequence continues at coordinate 331,900 of NC_070606.1, read as the reverse complement.
CACCGAAAGAACAATCCAAGGTTATTCGTCTTCTTTCTGTTGCGATGGAACCAAAACACCTATGCTTGATTTGGGCTGATGACAAACATGTCATTCTGAGATTTTTCGGTGAATGTGCATTCTAACCCCAGAAACACCAATTTGAAATAAGCGCAATCAGAGCTTTATCATCTTCTTTTTATGTAAATGGAACCCAAAACATCTTTTGGCTTTGGTTGGGGGTGATTCTGGAGCACACCAAAAAACACCATGCGAATAGAAATATGCGCAATCAAACTTATTCGTCTTCTTTCTACGCATATGGAAGCGAAAAGATAGCTGTCAGAGGCTCAGGAGCAGAAGAGCAGGGGAGAGAGCAAATAGAGAGCGGAGGAGAGGAATCAGAGGGGAGCGTAGGGGAATATGACAGTGGACCGAGAGATTCCATGAGCTTCTCCAGCGAATCAGAAGATTCCCAGGAGGGGGCGCCTATGGTAAGGGCGAGGCGAATCCCAGAGGGGACGATCCATAAACAGGGAACCAGAGGGGAGTCCCAAAGGAGTAGCGGAGAAGTAGGGCCAGTTCCCCCACCAGAGCACAGTGGGGGAGAAGAGGCATGGGAGTCAGGACCAGCGTCTCCTCCATCGGGGAGTGGGGAGACGGAGGGAAGGGCAGGTCCAGCTAGCCTCCCCGAAAGGGGGAGCAGTGACACAAGTGTAACGGTCAGAAGGAAAGTGGGAGGCTGCGCGCGCGCGCCAAGTTCAAATGTGGAGGAGCGCGGGACAGCAGAAAACCCGGATTGGGAGCCAGGTCCTAAAGCCCGAAAGAGGGGGGAGGAGGAGTCGGGAGAATCAGCGTCAGAAGAATCTCGGAGGGCAGAGACTCCGACTAGCAGAAGGACCCAGAGAAAGAAGGAACAGAGGAAGAGGTGGAGTAAAGCTAGAATCTTAAGCTGGTGTCAGGGGGGCGGAGATTCAGATGGGACTTCTATGATCTGACGGATAGATGTAGCGTTGCGCGCTGCACGTCTGGAAATGAGACTGAACTTCAATAAAGACTTTTGAACTTGAGCAAGAAGCAGCGTTGGTCTTGTGTGAGCTGGGACCTTGGGCAGCGCTGACAGTAAGTCCCATCTCAATAAACTCTGCGAGCTCACGGAGATAGGCAAAGATGACGACTGAGGAAAAAGTCAAGCAATTGCAGGAAGCAGTGTCAACGCTCTACGCAGAATTAGCTGCGTCTAGGAAAAAAGAAGAAGACACAGCTGCGCTCTGCCAGGATCTGCAAGCCAGGTGGGACAAATGGGGAAAGGAGGGGCAGTTGGGAGCCAAGCCGGAGGGAGTTAGCCTCGGGAAAAGGGGGGCAAGCCTTGTGACCCATTTTGACGGGAACCTGCAGCAGTACCCTAACTTCAGAGCAGAAGTAGTCTTCGCGCTCAATTTGCTTCGGAAAGATTTTAGAGATGAGGAGGAGAAAGTGGGTTTCATAATCACTCATCTGCATGGGGAAGCTAAGTCGTGGCTGCGAACCTTGCTACGCGAAAATGACCCCGCCCTCAAAGATTCAAGCGCTTTTATTGGAGCCATGGACGCTTGCTTTAAATCAACGGTGGATGTGGATGTCGCTAGAAGGGAAATGCATGGATTGCGACAAGGGAGAGCGACGGTGCGCCAGTATCATTCCCGCTTTTTTGGGTTAGTAAATGTGCTGGGCTGGCAGAAGGACTCAGCTGCCGTCAGGGATCTGTTCTGGGAGGGGCTGAATGGAGCCGTTAAAGATGAACTGGCGAGGGGGGAGAGACCCCAAAATACAACAGAAGTAGTCCAAAGGGCGCTTGCAATTGGGGTGCGCCTGGAAGAACGCCCGTGGAGCAGGGAGGAGGGGCGAAGAGCAAACTCGTCAGTTAGAACAACTCCCTTCCTACCCAGAGAGACAGAGCGCGCTCAGTCCACGCCTCCTCTCATAAGTGGAGAGGAGCCAATGGAAATCGGAGGTGCAAGGGCTCAGACAGCAAGCAGAGCCCAGACACCAGGAGCAGTCAAGGCGAAGGCTCCTAGAGGGAGCAGGAAGTGTTACATCTGCGACAGTGCACAGCACATGGCGAAAGAGTGTCCCCAGAGGCTCCAGAAGCACACTGCAGCCTCAGCAACTGTTAAAGGAGGAATTCAGCAGGGAGTTGAGCAGCAGGGAAAAGGCGACGCCTGGTTGGAGATGGAGGCTCTGGGGCTCAACCAGGCGAGTCAGTGAAACAGTCCCCAGAGATTTTGCAGCCCACAGACCCCCTCCCACCCAAACCAGTGGTGCAACTCACTGCATCGCTCCAGCTGCCCGATGGGCTCACCCTGGAGGTCCCTATTACCATTGACTCTGGTAGCAACGCAGACTTTGTAGGGTTGGACTTCGTCAAGCAGCATCGCATAGCACTCCTGCCAGCCACGATGCCCCTAAATGTTGTCACGGTAGATGGCAGGAAGATACTGGGAGGAGAGGTGGTACAGCAAACACCGCCTCTGGTGATGCAAATTGGGAACCACCGCGAAGTCATCAGTTTCAACGTCACCCACCTGTCGGACACGCCCATAGTGTTGGGCATGAGTTGGCTGGATAGGCACAGCCCGGCATTAGCGTGGTACCAGCGGCAATTGACCTTCTGCTCTTCCTACTGCGCAGCGCACTGCATCCAGACCTGCCAGGAAGGAGAGGGGCAAGAGGATGCACCGCAGCTACACCTAGGAGTGGTGCAAGCGGTGCCCAACAAGTACAAGGACTTTTTGGAAGTCTTCTGCGAGAAGGAAGCAGACAAGCTGCCTCCCCACAGACCCTACGACTGCAAGATTGACCTCCTGCCAGGGGCGACGCTGCCAACTGGGAAACTGTACTCCATGTCTGAAGACGAAATGCAAGAACTCAGGGAGTTCATAGATCGCAATTTGAAGCGGGGATTCATCCGGGAATCCAAAGCAGTGGGGGGCAGTCCCGTGTTTTTCGTGAAGAAGAGAGACACGCCCGAACGGAGGCTCATAGTGGATTATAGAATCATCAATTCCAGGACAAAGCCCACAGCATTCCCCATGCCCAAAATTGACGACCTGCTCGCGACGGTGAGGAAGGGACGGATCTTCACCAAGTTGGATCTACGAGGGGCCTACAACCTTATACGCATGCGGGAGGGCGACGAGTGGAAGACAGCCATGTTTACGCCTTTAGGAACCTATGAATACAGAGTCATGCCGTTTGGTCTCCAAAATGGCTCCCATTGTTTCCAAGCTTTCATGCACCACGTGCTAGCGGGACTCCTCTACAAGAAGTGCGTCTGCTTTTTAGATGATATCCTGATCTTTTCGGACTCGCAGGAGGCGCACGAGGAGGACGTCAAGGAGGTCCTGCAGAGACTACGGGAGCACAGACTTTACGCCAAACTGGAGAAGTGCCAGTTCGACACGACAGAGGTGGATTTCCTGGGCTACAAGCTGTCCGACAAGGGACTTGCCATGGACAGCGCCAAGGTCCGCTCAGTGTTGGACTGGAAGAGCCCGCGCAACCGGAAGGAGGTCCAGAAGTTCGTCGGTTTCGCCAACTTTTATCGCAAGTTCATCAAGGGGTTCGCGAAGGAGACAGCGGCCATCACGGACACCCTCAGCTCCAAGAAGAAGAAGTTCACCTGGACGGACCAGGCGGAGCAGTCCTTTCGGAGGCTCAAGCGTCTCTTCGCGTCCGAAGAACAGCTGCTACACGTAAACCCCAGCAAACCGATGAGGGTTGAAACGGACGCCTCGGACAGAGCGGTGGGGGCGGTCCTGTTGCAGCAAGATCCGCAAGGGGACTGGAGACCGTGCGCATTCTACTCCAGGAAGCTCAGCACGTCGGAGCAGAACTACACCATCTGGGACAGGGAGTTGCTGGCCATTCATGCAGCTTTCAAGGCGTGGCGGCACTTCCTCGTCGGAGCCAGACACACGGTGCAGGTTCGCACGGACCACAAGAACCTGGAGTACTGGCGCACGGCGAAATTCCTGAACCAGAGACACATCCGCTGGGCGGAGTTCTTTGCAGATTTCGATTTCCGGATAGAATACATCCCGGGAGACAACAACGTCATGGCGGATGCGCTATCCAGGAAGCCGCAGTATCTCGAGGAAGCGGCACCGGCAGCGGCCAAACACATTTTCGCACCAGAGGTGTGGGCGTGCGCTTCAGCCGCAGTGGACCTGGACGCAGTCCGTCGTGCGCTACAGGCGGATTCGTTTGCGCAAACCAAGATGGAGGAGGTGCGAAACGGCACAGCGAGGGACGACGAGTTCCAGATACGCGACGGACTACTCCTCCGCAAAGGGGCTCTCTACGTACCGGGAGAAGACCTTCGCGCGAGAGTCTTGCAGCAGCTGCACGACGCGCCCAGCGCTGGGCACTTCGGCAAGGACAAGACGGCGGAATTAGTCACCAGGGACTTTTGGTGGCCCAAGGTGCGGGGAGAAGTTGCGGATTACGTTTCCAGGTGTGACACCTGCCAAAGGGCCAAGCCAGTACACAGGAAGCCGGCGGGTCTGCTGGAACCGCTGCAGACGCCGCTCGAACCATGGGAGAAAGTGGCCCTGGACTTTGTTACAGATCTGCCCAGTTCGCGCGGCAAAACAGCAGTACTCGTGGTCGTAGACCTCTTCACCAAAATGGCGCATTTCATTCCGTGCGTGAAGGTGGCCACAGCGGAACAGACCGCCAAGCTGTTCATAGACCACGTGTTCAAAGCTCACGGCCTGCCGCGGTCCATCCTGTCCGACCGGGGCCGCCAATTCATCTCGAACTTTTGGCAGAAGCTGCTGGGCATCCTGAACGTCAAGATCAACTTAGCGTCGGCACGACACCCGCAGACCAACGGACAAGCGGAGAGGGTCAACGCCATCATGCAGCAGTACCTGCGATGCTACGCCAATCAACAGCCCTCGACCTGGGTGGACTACCTACCGCTAGCCGAGTTTGCCTACAACAACACGAAGCACGGGTCTACAGGGGTGACACCGTTCTTCGCCAACAATGGGCGCCACCCCAGAACCTTCCCGGGGTTGGAGACCGAGGCAGAGGGGGAGCCACGGGGGGCAGAGCACTTAGCCGCAGAGTTACAGGAGGTCCATGAGCAACTCCGAAGGCACTTGGAACTCGCGAAACACGCCTACAAGATGCAGGCAGACAGGCACAGGAGGGTTGGGGAAGACATACAGGTAGGGGACTGGGTCTGGTTAGCAGCTCAGGCAGTGCCGGCCAGAACGCTAGCTAAGAGGAAGCTAGAACACAAGCAGCTGGGACCTTACCAGGTCGCGGCACAAATCAATCCAGTGGCCTACCGGTTGACACTCCCGGAGGGCTCCAGAATGCACCCAGTCTTTCACAGGTCAGTGCTCACGCCTTACAAGGCGCCCCACAGGTTTCAGGCGCCAGGGACCGCACCAGCTCCACGTAGCCCATCGCCAGCAGGGGAGGGACCACAGAGGGCGACGCCACTCAACGAGGTCACAGAGATTTTGGACTCCAGATGGGGGGAAGAGGGAGTTGAATATCTCCTCGCCAGGGAGGGTACTCCGGCCAGCGCCAACGAGTGGGTGCCGTGCTACGCCGTGGAGGAGCACTATCTCAAAGACGAGTTCCATTCGATCTTCCCACACAGACCCATGCCGGCGGAGTATTTTGACGACTGGCTTTTCACACCCACACTGTCAGCCAGCACGTTCCAAGGTTTCTCCTCAGATGAGGAGCCGACGCCGGGGATGAGCTCCCCGGAGGGGTCGCTCTCGGGGTTTGCCACGGACCGCTCCTATTGGTGGGACACTCAACCAGAAGTGGGGTGGAGCAGGGAACTGCTGAGGGGGCCCTTGCACACAGCCTCACCCGAGGGACCGGGGGGAGAGGAGGACATGGACGTGTGGGGGGAGGATCTTGGTTTTGAGCACGACAGCAGAGAAATGGAAGCAGAGGAAGTCGACGTCGACGAACCCATCGCGGGGGGGCCTGATCCCGCTGGACGGTTGCACACCAGGGAGAGAGAACGGAAGCCAGCACTCACACCCCCAGCGCTGGAGCACCTGGAACCCACACCCGAAGAGGGGGAGGGGGGAAGGGGGGGCTTCGAGGGGGGGATGGATGTCAGAGGCTCAGGAGCAGAAGAGCAGGGGAGAGAGCAAATAGAGAGCGGAGGAGAGGAATCAGAGGGGAGCGTAGGGGAATATGACAGTGGACCGAGAGATTCCATGAGCTTCTCCAGCGAATCAGAAGATTCCCAGGAGGGGGCGCCTATGGTAAGGGCGAGGCGAATCCCAGAGGGGACGATCCATAAACAGGGAACCAGAGGGGAGTCCCAAAGGAGTAGCGGAGAAGTAGGGCCAGTTCCCCCACCAGAGCACAGTGGGGGAGAAGAGGCATGGGAGTCAGGACCAGCGTCTCCTCCATCGGGGAGTGGGGAGACGGAGGGAAGGGCAGGTCCAGCTAGCCTCCCCGAAAGGGGGAGCAGTGACACAAGTGTAACGGTCAGAAGGAAAGTGGGAGGCTGCGCGCGCGCGCCAAGTTCAAATGTGGAGGAGCGCGGGACAGCAGAAAACCCGGATTGGGAGCCAGGTCCTAAAGCCCGAAAGAGGGGGGAGGAGGAGTCGGGAGAATCAGCGTCAGAAGAATCTCGGAGGGCAGAGACTCCGACTAGCAGAAGGACCCAGAGAAAGAAGGAACAGAGGAAGAGGTGGAGTAAAGCTAGAATCTTAAGCTGGTGTCAGGGGGGCGGAGATTCAGATGGGACTTCTATGATCTGACGGATAGATGTAGCGTTGCGCGCTGCACGTCTGGAAATGAGACTGAACTTCAATAAAGACTTTTGAACTTGAGCAAGAAGCAGCGTTGGTCTTGTGTGAGCTGGGACCTTGGGCAGCGCTGACAACACCAAAAAACACCATGCGAATAGAAATATGCGCAATCAAACTTATTCGTCTTCTTTCTACGCATATGGAAGCGAAAAGATGGCGTTGTGTAATTTTGGTCTCATTACACACACTTTGCGATTTCTGGGTAAATTTGCAATAACACCAAAGATCACGAAATAAGCGAAATCCAAGATTCTTCTTTCTATGGAGCTGGAACCAAAACAATCTGTATGGCTTTGTTTAGGCTTATTACTTTGCTTTGCTATTTGTGGGGAATGAACACCGAAAGAACAATCCAAGGTTATTTGTCCTCTTTCTATTGAGATGGAACCAAAACACCTATGCTTGATTTGGGCTGATATCAAACATGTCTGAGATTTTTCGGTGAATTTGCATTCTAACTCCAGAAACACCAATTTGAAATAAGCGCAATCAGAGCTTTATCATCTTCTCTTTATGTAAATGGAACCCAAAACACCTTTTGGCTTTGGGGAGGGGGGGGCTTATTCTGGTGCACACCAAAAAACACCATGCGAATAGAAATATGCGCAATCAAAGCTTATTCGTCTTCTTTCTTGCATATGGAAGCGAAAAGACGGCGTTTTGTAATTTTGGTCTCATTGCACACACTGCGATTTCTGGGTAAATTTGCAATAACACCAAAGAACACGAAATAAGCGAAATCAAAGCTTATTCGTGTTCTTTCCATGCATATAGAAGCGAAAAGACGGTGTTGTGTTATTTTGGTCTCATTTAACACACTTTGCGATTTCTGGGTCAATGTGCATTAACACCAAAGAACACGAAATAAGCGAAATCCAAGATTCTTCTTTCTATGTAGCTGGAACCAAAACAATCTGTATGGCTTTGTTTAGGCTTATTACACTTTGCTTTGCTATTTGTGGGGAATGAACACCGAAAGAACAATCCAAGGTTATTCGTCTTCTTTCTATTGCGATGGAACCAATACACCTATGCTTGATTTGGGCTGATGACAAACATGTCACTCTGAGATTTTTCGGTGAATGTGCATTCTAACCCCAGAAACACCAATTTGAAATAAGCGCAATCAGAGCTTTATCATCTTCTTTTTATGTAAATGGAACCCAAAACATCTTTTGGCTTTGGTTGGGGGTGATTCTGGAGCACACCAAAAAACACCATGCGAATAGAAATATGCGCAATCAAACTTATTCGTCTTCTTTCTACGCATATGGAAGCGAAAAGATGGCGTTGTGTAATTTTGGTCTCATTACACACACTTTGCGATTTCTGGGTAAATTTGCAATAACACCAAAGAACACGAAATAAGCGAAATCAAAGCTTATTCGTGTTCTTTCCATGCATATAGAAGCGAAAAGACGGTGTTGTGTTATTTTGGTCTCATTACACACACTTTGCGATTTCTGGGTCAATGTGCATTAACACCAAAGGACACGAAATAAGCGAAATCCAAGATTCTTCTTTCCTTGTAGCTGGAACCAAAACAATCTGTATGGCTTTGTTTAGGCTTATTACTTTGCTTTGCTATTTGTGGGGAATGAACACCGAAAGAACAATCGAAGGTTATTTGTCCTCTTTCTATTGAGATGGAACCAAAACACCTATGCTTGATTTGGGCTGATAACAAACATGTCTGAGATTTTTCGGTGAATGTGCATTCTAACCCCAGAAACACCAATTTGATATAAGCGCAATCAGAGTTTTATCATCTTCTTTTTATGTAAATGGAACCCAAAACATCTTTTGGCTTTGGTTGGGGGTGATTCTGGAGCACACCAAAAAACACCATGCGAATAGAAATATGCGCAATCAAAGCTTATTCGTCTTCTTTCTACGCATATGGAAGCGAAAAGATGGCGTTGTGTAATTTTGGTCTCATTACACACACTTTGCGATTTCTGGGTAAATTTGCAATAACACCAAAGATCACGAAATAAGCGAAATCCAAGATTCTTCTTTCTATGGAGCTGGAACCAAAACAATCTGTATGGCTTTGTTTAGGCTTATTACACTTTGCTTTGCTATTTGTGGGGAATGAACACCGAAAGAACAATCCAAAGTTATTTGTCCTCTTTCTATTGAGATGGAACCGAAACACCTATGCTTGATTTGGGCTGATATCAAACATGTCTGAGATTTTTCGGTGAATGTGCATTCTAACTCCAGAAACACCAATTTGAAATAAGCGCAATCAGAGCTTTATCATCTTCTGTTTATGTAAATGGAACCCAAAACATCTTTTGGCTTTGGTTGGGGCTGATTCTGGAGCACACCAAAAAACACCATGCGAATAGAAATATGCGCAATCTAAGCTTATTCGTCTTCTTTCTACGCATATGGAAGCGAAAAGATGGCGTTGTGTAATTTTGGTCTCATTACACACACTTTGCGATTTCTGGGTAAATTTGCAATAACACCAAAGAACACGAAATAAGCAAAATCAAAGCTTATTCGTTTTCTTTCATGCATATAGAAGCGAAAAGACGGTGTTGTGTTATTTTGGTCTCATTTCACACACTTTGCGATTTCTGGGTCAATGTGCATTAACACCAAAGAACACGAAATAAGCGAAATCCAAGATTCTTCTTTCTATGGAGCTGGAACCAAAACAATCTGTATGGCTTTGTTTAGGCTTATTACTTTGCTTTGCTATTTGTGGGGAATGAACACCGAAAGAACAATCCAAGGGTATTTGTCCTATTTCTATTGAGATGCAACCAAAACACCTATGCTTGATTTGGGCTGATAACAAACATGTCTGAGATTTTTCGGTGAATGTGCATTCTAACCCCAGAAACACCAATTTGAAATAAGCGCAATCAGAGCTTTATCATCTTCTTTTTATGTAAATGGAACCCAAAACACCTTTTGGCTTTGGTTGGGGGTGATTCTGGAGCACACCAAAAAACACCATGCGAATAGAAATATGCGCAATCAAAGCTTATTCGTCTTCTTTCTTGCATATGGAAGCGAAAAGACGGCGTTGTGTTATTTTCGTTTCATTACACACACTTTGCGATTTCTGGGTAAATTTGCAATAACACCAAAGAACACGAAATAAGCGAAATCCAAGATTCTTCTTTCTATGTAGCTGGAACCAAAACAATCTGTATGGCTTTGTTTAGGCTTATTACACTTTGCTTTGCTATTTGTGGGGAATGAACACCGAAAGAACAATCCAAGGTTATTCGTCTTCTTTCTATTGTGATGGAACCAAAACACCTATGCTTGATTTGGGCTGATGACAAACATGTCACTCTGAGATTTTTCGGTGAATGTGCATTCTAACCCCAGAAACACCAATTTGAAATAAGCGCAATCAGAGCTTTATCAGCTTCTTTTTATGTAAATGGAACCCAAAACATCTTTTGGCTTTGGTTGGGGGTGATTCTGGAGCACACCAAAAAACACCATGCGAATAGAAATATGCGCAATCAAAGCTTATTCGTCTTCTTTCTTCGCATATGGAGGCGAAAAGACGGCGTTGTGTTATTTTGGTCTCATTACACACACTTTGCGATTTCTGGGTAAATTTGCAATAACACCAAAGAACACGAAATAAGCGAAATCCAAGATTCTTCTTTCTATGTAGCTGGAACCAAAACAATCTGTATGGCTTTGTTTAGGCTTATTACACTTTGCTTTGCTATTTGTGGGGAATGAACACCGAAAGAACAATCCAAGGTTATTCGTCTTCTTTCTATTGCGATGGAACCAAAACACCTATGCTTGATTTGGGCTGATGACAAACATGTCACTCTGAGATTTTTGGGTGAATGTGCATTCTAACCCCAGAAACACCAATTTGAAATAAGCGCAATCAGAGCTTTATCATATTCTTTTTATGTAAATGGAACCCAAAACATCTTTTGGCTTTGGTTGGGGGTGATTCTGGTGCACACCAAAAAACACCATGCGAATAGAAATATGCGCAATCAAACTTATTTGTCTTCTTTCTACGCATATGGAAGCGAAAAGATGGCGTTGTGTAATTTTGGTCTCATTACACACGCTTTGCGATTTCTGGGTAAATTTGCAATAACACCAAAGAACACAAAATAAGCGAAATCAAAGCTTATTCGTTTTCTTTCCATGCATATAGAAGCGAAAAGACGGTGTTGTGTTATTTTGGTCTCATTACACACACTTTGCGATTTCTGGGTCAATGTGCATTAACACCAAAGAACACGAAATAAGCGAAATCCAAGATTCTTCTTTCCTTGTAGCTGGAACCAAAACAATCTGTATGGCTTTCTTTAGGCTTATTGCACTTTGCTTTGCTATTTGTGGGGAATGAACACCGAAAGAACAATCCAAGGTTATTCGTCCTCTTTCTATGGAGATGGAACCAAAACACCTATGCTTGATTTGGGCTGATGACAAACATGTCACTGAGATTTTTCGGTGAATGTGCATTCTAACCCCAGAAACACCAATTTGAAATAAGCGCAATCAGAGCTTTATCATCTTCTTTTTATGTAAATGGAACCGAAAACATCTTTTGGCTTTGGTTGGGGCTGATTCTGGAGCACACCAAAAAACACCATGCAAATAGAAATATGCGCAATCTAAGCTTATTCGTCTTCTTTCTACGCATATGGAAGCGAAAAGATGGCGTTGTGTAATTTTGGTCTCATTACACACACTTTGCGATTTCTGGGTAAATTTGCAATAACACCAAAGAACACGAAATAAGCAAAATCAAAGCTTATTCGTTTTCCTTCATGCATATAGAAGCGAAAAGACGGTGTTGTGTTATTTTGGTCTCATTTCACACACTTTGCGATTTCTGGGTCAATTGCATTAACACCAAAGAACACGAAATAAGCGAAATCCAAGATTCTTCTTTCTATGGAGCTGGAACCAAAACAATCTGTATGGCTTTGTTTAGGCTTATTACTTTGCTTTGCTATTTGTGGGGAATGAACACCGAAAGAACAATCCAAGGTTATTCGTCCTCTTTCTATTGAGATGCAACCAAAACACCTATGCTTGATTTGGGCTGATGACAAACATGTCTGAGATTTTTCGGTGAATGTGCATTCTAACCCCAGAAACACCAATTTGAAATAAGCGCAATCAGAGCTTTATCATCTTCTTTTTATGTAAATGGAACCCAAAACATCTTTTGGCTTTGGTTGGGGGTGATTCTGGAGCACACCAAAAAACACCATGCGAATAGAAATATGCGCAATCAAACTTATTCGTCTTCTTTCTACGCATATGGAAGCGAAAAGATGGCGTTGTGTAATTTTGGTCTCATTACACACACTTTGCGATTTCTGGGTAAATTTGCAATAACACCAAAGAACACGAAATAAGCGAAATCAAAGCTTATTCGTTTTCTTTCCATGCATATAGAAGCGAAAAGACGGTGTTGTGTTATTATGGTCTCATTTCACACACTTTGCGATTTCTGGGTCAATGTGCATTAACACCAAAGAACACGAAATAAGCGAAATCCAAGATTCTTCTTTCTATGTAGCTGGAACCAAAACAATCTGTATGGCTTTGTTTAGGCTTAGTACACTTTGCTTTACTATTTGTGGGGAATGAACACCGAAAGAACAATCCAAGGTTATTCGTCCTCTTTCTATTGAGATGGAACCAAAACACCGATGCTTGATTTGGGCTGATAACAAACATGTCACTCTGAGATTTTTCGGTGAATATGCATTCTAACCCCAGAAACACCAATTTGAAATAAGCGCAATCAGAGCTTTATCATCTTCTTTTTATGTAAATGGAACCCAAAACACCTTTTGGCTTTGGGGGGGGGGCTGATTCTGGTGCACATCAAAAAACACCATGCGAATAGAAATATGCGCAATCAAAGGTTATTCGTCTTCTTTTTTCGCATATGGAAGCGAAAAGAGGGCGTTGTGTTATTTTGGTCTCATTACACACACTTTGCGATTTCTGGGTAAATTTGCAATAACACCAAAGAACACGAAATAAGCGAAATCCAAGATTCTTCTTTCTATGGAGCTGGAACCAAAATAATCTGTATGGCTTTGTTTAGGCTTATTACAGTTTGCTTTGCTATTTGTGGGGAATGAACACCGAAAGAACAATCCAAGGTTATTCGTCTTCTTTCTATTGCGATGGAACCAAAACACCTATGCTTGATTTGGGCTGATGACAAACATGTCATTCTGAGATTTTTCGGTGAATGTGCATTCTAACCCCAGAAACACCAATTTGAAATAAGCGCAATCAGAGCTTTATCATCTTCTTTTTATGTAAATGGAACCCAAAACATCTTTTGGCTTTGGTTGGGGGTGATTCTGGAGCACACCAAAAAACACCATGCGAATAGAAATATGCGCAATCAAACTTATTCGTCTTCTTTCTACGCATATGGAAGCGAAAAGATGGCGTTGTGTAATTTTGGTCTCATTACACACACTTTGCGATTTCTGGGTCAATGTGCATTAACACCAAAGAACACGAAATAAGCGAAATCCAAGATTCTTCTTTCTATGGAGCTGGAACCAAAACAATCTGTATGGCTTTGTTTAGGCTTATTACTTTGCTTTGCTATTTGTGGGGAATGAACACCGAAAGAACAATCCAAGGGTATTTGTCCTCTTTCTATTGAGATGGAACCAAAACACCTATGCTTGATTTGGGCTGATGACAAACATGTCTGAGATTTTTCGGTGAATGTGCATTCTAACCCCAGAAACACCAATTTGAAATAAGCGCAATCAGAGCTTTATCATCTTCTTTTTATGTAAATGGAACCCAAAACATCTTTTGGCTTTGGTTGGGGCTGATTCTGGAGCACACCAAAAAACACCATGCGAATAGAAATATGCACAATCTAAGCTTATTCGTCTTCTTTCTACGCATATGGAAGCGAAAAGATGGCGTTGTGTAATTTTGGTCTCATTACACACACTTTGCGATTTCTGGGTAAATTTGCAATAACACCAAAGAACACGAAATAAGCAAAATCAAAGCTTATTCGTTTTCCTTCATGCATATAGAAGCGAAAAGACGGTGTTGTGTTATTTTGGTCTCATTTCACACACTTTGCGATTTCTGGGTCAATGTGCATTAACACCAAAGAACACGAAATAAGCGAAATCCAAGATTCTTCTTTCTATGGAGCTGGAACCAAAACAATCTGTATGGCTTTGTTTAGGCTTATTACTTTGCTTTGCTATTTGTGGGGAATGAACACCGAAAGAACAATCCAAGGTTATTCGTCCTCTTTCTATTGAGATGCAACCAAAACACCTATGCTTGATTTGGGCTGACAAACATGTCTGAGATTTTTCGGTGAATGTGCATTCTAACCCCAGAAACACCAATTTGAAATAAGCGCAATCAGAGCTTTATCATCTTCTTTTTATGTAAATGGAACCCAAAACATCTTTTGGCTTTGGTTGGGGGTGATTCTGGAGCACACCAAAAAACACCATGCGAATAGAAATATGCGCAATCAAACTTATTCGTCTTCTTTCTACGCATATGGAAGCGAAAAGATGGCGTTGTGTAATTTTGGTCTCATTACACACACTTTGCGATTTCTGGGTAAATTTGCAATAACACCAAAGAACACGAAATAAGTGAAATCAAAGCTTATTCGTTTTCTTTCCATGCATATAGAAGCGAAAAGACGGTGTTGTGTTATTATGGTCTCATTTCACACACTTTGCGATTTCTGGGTCAATGTGCATTAACACCAAAGAACACGAAATAAGCGAAATCCAAGATTCTTCTTTCTATGGAGCTGGAACCAAACCAATCTGTATGGCTTTGTTTAGGCTTAGTACACTTTGCTTTACTATTTGTGGGGAATGAACACCGAAAGAACAATCCAAGGTTATTCGTCCTCTTTCTATTGAGATGGAACCAAAACACCGATGCTTGATTTGGGCTGATAACAAACATGTCACTCTGAGATTTTTCGGTGAATATGCATTCTAACCCCAGAAACACCAATTTGAAATAAGCGCAATCAGAGCTTTATCATCTTCTTTTTATGTAAATGGAACCCAAAACACCTTTTGGCTTTGGGGGGGGGGCTGATTCTGGTGCACATCAAAAAACACCATGCGAATAGAAATATGCGCAATCAAAGGTTATTCGTCTTCTTTTTTCGCATATGGAAGCGAAAAGAGGGCGTTGTGTTATTTTGGTATCATTACACACACTTTGCGATTTCTGGGTAAATTTGCAATAACACCAAAGAACACGAAATAAGCGAAATCCAAGATTCTTCTTTCTATGGAGCTGGAACCAAAATAATCTGTATGGCTTTGTTTAGGCTTATTACAGTTTGCTTTGCTATTTGTGGGGAATGAACACCGAAAGAACAATCCAAGGTTATTCGTCTTCTTTCTATTGCGATGGAACCAAAACACCTATGCTTGATTTGGGCTGATGACAAACATGTCATTCTGAGATTTTTCGGTGAATGTGCATTCTAACCCCAGAAACACCAATTTGAAATAAGCGCAATCAGAGCTTTATCATCTTCTTTTTATGTAAATGGAACCCAAAACATCTTTTGGCTTTGGTTGGGGGTGATTCTGGAGCACACCAAAAAACACCATGCGAATAGAAATATGCGCAATCAAACTTATTCGTCTTCTTTCTACGCATATGGAAGCGAAAAGATGGCGTTGTGTAATTTTGGTCTCATTAAACACATTTTGCGATTTCTGGGTCAATGTGCATTAACACCAAAGAACACGAAATAAGCGAAATCCAAGATTCTTCTTTCTATGGAGCTGGAACCAAAACAATCTGTATGGCTTTGTTTAGGCTTATTACTTTGCTTTGCTATTTGTGGGGAATGAACACCGAAAGAACAATCCAAGGTTATTCGTCTTCTTTCTATTGCGATGGAACCAAAACACCTATGCTTGATTTGGGCTGATGACAAACATGTCACTCTGAGATTTTTCGGTGAATGTGCATTCTAACCCCAGAAACACCTATTTGAAATAAGCGCAATCAGAGCTTTATCATCTTCTTTTTATGTAAATGGAACCCAAAACATCTTTTGGCTTTGGTTGGGGGTGATTCTGGAGCACACCAAAAAACACCATGCGAATAGAAATATGCGCAATCAAACTTATTCGTCTTCTTTCTACGCATATGGAAGCGAAAAGATGGCGTTGTGTAATTTTGGTCTCATTACACACACTTTGCGATTTCTGGGTAAATTTGCAATAACACCAAAGATCACGAAATAAGCGAAATCCAAGATTCTTCTTTCTATGGAGCTGGAACCAAAACAATCTGTATGGCTTTGTTTAGGCTTATTACTTTGCTTTGCTATTTGTGGGGAATGAACACCGAAAGAACAATCCAAGGTTATTTGTCCTCTTTCTATTGAGATGGAACCAAAACACCTATGCTTGATTTGGGCTGATATCAAACATGTCTGAGATTTTTCGGTGAATGTGCATTCTAACTCCAGAAACACCAATTTGAAATAAGCGCAATCAGAGCTTTATCATCTTCTCTTTATGTAAATGGAACCCAAAACACCTTTTGGCTTTGGGGAGGGGGGGACTTATTCTGGTGCACACCAAAAAACACCATGCGAATAGAAATATGCGCAATCAAAGCTTATTCGTCTTCTTTCTTGCATATGGAAGCGAAAAGACGGCGTTTTGTAATTTTGGTCTCATTGCACACACTGCGATTTCTGGGTAAATTTGCAATAACACCAAAGAACACGAAATAAGCGAAATCAAAGCTTATTCGTGTTCTTTCCATGCATATAGAAGCGAAAAGACGGTGTTGTGTTATTTTGGTCTCATTTAACACACTTTGCGATTTCTGGGTCAATGTGCATTAACACCAAAGAACACGAAATAAGCGAAATCCAAGATTCTTCTTTCCTTGTAGCTGGAACCAAAACAATCTGTATGGCTTTGTTTAGGCTTATTACTTTGCTTTGCTATTTGTGGGGAATGAACACCGAAAGAACAATCCAAGGTTATTTGTCCTCTTTCTATTGAGATGGAACCAAAACACCTATGCTTGATTTGGGCTGATAACAAACATGTCTGAGATTTTTCGGTGAATGTGCATTCTAACCCCAGAAACACCAATTTGATATAAGCGCAATCAGAGTTTTATCATCTTCTTTTTATGTAAATGGAACCCAAAACATCTTTTGGCTTTGGTTGGGGGTGATTCTGGAGCACACCAAAAAACACCATGCGAATAGAAATATGCGCAATCAAAGCTTATTCGTCTTCTTTCTACGCATATGGAAGCGAAAAGATGGCGTTGTGTAATTTTGGTCTCATTACACACACTTTGCGATTTCTGGGTAAATTTGCAATAACACCAAAGATCACGAAATAAGCGAAATCCAAGATTCTTCTTTCTATGGAGCTGGAACCAAAACAATCTGTATGGCTTTGTTTAGGCTTATTACTTTGCTTTGCTATTTGTGGGGAATGAACACCGAAAGAACAATCCAAGGTTATTTGTCCTCTTTCTATTGAGATGGAACCAAAACACCTATGCTTGATTTGGGCTGATATCAAACATGTCTGAGATTTTTCGGTGAATGTGCATTCTAACTCCAGAAACACCAATTTGAAATAAGCGCAATCAGAGCTTTATCATCTTCTGTTTATGTAAATGGAACCCAAAACATCTTTTGGCTTTGGTTGGGGCTGATTCTGGAGCACACCAAAAAACACCATGCGAATAGAAATATGCGCAATCTAAGCTTATTCGTCTTCTTTCTACGCATATGGAAGCGAAAAGATGGCGTTGTGTAATTTTGGTCTCACTTTGCGATTTCTGGGTAAATTTGCAATAACACCAAAGAACACGAAATAAGCAAAATCAAAGCTTATTCGTTTTCTTTCATGCATATAGAAGCGAAAAGACGGTGTTGTGTTATTTTGGTCTCATTTCACACACTTTGCGATTTCTGGGTCAATGTGCATTAACACCAAAGAACACGAAATAAGCGAAATCCAAGATTCTTCTTTCTATGGAGCTGGAACCAAAACAATCTGTATGGCTTTGTTTAGGCTTATTACTTTGCTTTGCTATTTGTGGGGAATGAACACCGAAAGAACAATCCAAGGGTATTTGTCCTCTTTCTATTGAGATGGAACCAAAACACCTATGCTTGATTTGGGCTGATAACAAACATGTCTGAGATTTTTCGGTGAATGTGCATTCTAACCCCAGAAACACCAATTTGAAATAAGCGCAATCAGAGCTTTATCATCTTCTTTTTATGTAAATGGAACCCAAAACATCTTTTGGCTTTGGTTGGGGGTGATTCTGGAGCACACCAAAAAACACCATGCGAATAGAAATATGCGCAATCAAAGCTTATTCGTCTTCTTTCTTGCATATGGAAGCGAAAAGACGGCGTTGTGTTATTTTCGTCTCATTACACACACTTTGCGATTTCTGGGTAAATTTGCAATAACACCAAAGAACACGAAATAAGCGAAATCCAAGATTCTTCTTTCTATGTAGCTGGAACCAAAACAATCTGTATGGCTTTGTTTAGGCTTATTACACTTTGCTTTGCTATTTGTGGGGAATGAACACCGAAAGAACAATCCAAGGTTATTCGTCTTCTTTCTATTGTGATGGAACCAAAACACCTATGCTTGATTTGGGCTGATGACAAACATGTCACTCTGAGATTTTTCGGTGAATGTGCATTCTAACCCCAGAAACACCAATTTGAAATAAGCGCAATCAGAGCTTTATCATCTTCTTTTTATGTAAATGGAACCCAAAACACCTTTTGGCTTTGGGGAGGGGGGGCTTATTCTGGTGCACACCAAAAAACACCATGCGAATAGAAATATGCGCAATCAAAGGTTATTCGTCTTCTTTTTTCGCATATGGAAGCGAAAAGAGGGCGTTGTATTATTTTGGTATCATTACACACACTTTGCGATTTCTGGGTAAATTTGCAATAACACCAAAGAACACGAAATAAGCCAAATCCAAGATTCTTCTTTCTATGTAGCTGGAACCAAAGCAATCTGTATGGCTTTGTTTAGGCTTATTACACTTTGCTTTGCTATTTGTGGGGAATGAACACCGAAAGAACAATCCAAGGTTATTCGTCTTCTTTCTATTGCGATGGAACCAAAACACCTATGCTTGATTTGGGCTGATGACAAACATGTCATTCTGAGATTTTTCGGTGAATGTGCATTCTAACCCCAGAAACACCAATTTGAAATAAGCCCAATCAGAGCTTTATCATCTTCTTTTTATGTAAATTGAACCCAAAACATCTTTTGGCTTTGGTTGGGGGTGATTCTGGAGCACACCAAAAAACACCATGCGAATAGAAATATGCGCAATCAAAGCTTATTCGTCTTCTTTCTTTGCATATGGAAGCGAAAAGACGGCGTTGTGTAATTTTGGTCTCATTACACACACTGCGATTTCTGGGTAAATTTGCAATAACACCAAAGAACACGAAATAAGCGAAATCAAAGCTTATTCGTTTTCTTTCCATGCATATAGAATCGAAAAGACGGTGTTGTGTTATTTTGGTCTCATTTCACACACTTTGCGATTTCTGGGTCAATGTGCATTAACACCAAAGAACACGAAATAAGCGAAATCCAAGATTCTTCTTTCTATGGAGCTGGAACCAAAACAATCTGTATGGCTTTGTTTAGGCTTATTACTTTGAACACCGAAAGAACAATCCAAGGTTATTTGTCCTCTTTCTATTGAGATGGAACCAAAACACCTATGCTTGATTTGGGCTGATAACAAACATGTCTGAGATTTTTCGGTGAATGTGCATTCTAACCCCAGAAACACCAATTTGAAATAAGCGCAATCAGAGCTTTATCATCTTCTTTTTATGTAAATGGAACCCAAAACATCTTTTGGCTTTGGTTGGGGATGATTCTGGAGCACACCAAAAAACACCATGCGAATAGAAATATGCGCAATCAAAGCTTATTCGTCTTCTTTCTTTGCATATGGAAGCGAAAAGACGGCGTTGTGTTATTTTGGACTCATTACACACACTTTGCGATTTCTGGGAAAATTTGCAATAACACCAAAGAACACGAAATAAGTGAAATCAAAGCTTATTCGTTTTCTTTCATGCATATAGAAGCGAAAAGACAGTGTTGTGTTATTTTGGTCTCATTTCACACACTTTGCGATTTCTGGGTCAATGTGCATTAACACCAAAGAACACGAAATAAGCGAAATCCAAGATTCTTCTTTCTATGGAGCTGGAACCAAAACAATCTGTATGGCTTTGTTTAGGCTTATTACTTTGCTTTGCTATTTGTGGGGAATGAACACCGAAAGAACAATCCAAGGGTATTTGTCCTGTTTCTATTGAGATGGAACCAAAACACCTATGCTTGATTTGGGCTGATAACAAACATGTCTGAGATTTTTCGGTGAATGTGCATTCTAACCCCAGAAACACCAATTTGAAATAAGCGCAATCAGAGCTTTATCATCTTCTTTTTATGTAAATGGAACCCAAAACATCTTTTGGCTTTGGTTGGGGGTGATTCTGGAACACACCAAAAAACACCATGCGAATAGAAATATGCGCAATCAAAGCTTATTCGTCTTCTTTCTTGCATATGGAAGCGAAAAGAAGGCGTTTTGTAATTTTGGTCTCATTACACACACTGCGATTTCTGGGTAAATTTGCAATAACACCAAAGAACACGAAATAAGCGAAATCAAAGCTTATTCGTGTTCTTTCCATGCATATAGAAGCGAAAAGACGGTGTTGTGTTATTTTGGTCTCATTTAACACACTTTGCGATTTCTGGGTCAATGTGCATTAACACCAAAGAACACGAAATAAGCGAAATCCAAGATTCTTCTTTCTATGTAGCTGGAACCAAAACAATCTGTATGGCTTTGTTTAGGCTTAGTACACTTTGCTTTACTATTTGTGGGGAATGAACACCGAAAGAACAATCCAAGGTTATTTGTCCTCTTTCTATTGAGATGGAACCAAAACACCGATGCGTGATTTGGGCTGATAACAAACATGTCACTCTGAGATTTTTCGGTGAATATGCATTCTAACCCCAGAAACACCAATTTGAAATAAGCGCAATCAGAGCTTTATCATCTTCTTTTTATGTAAATGGAACCCAAAACATCTTTTGGCTTTGGTTGGGGGTGATTCTGGAGCACACCAAAAAACACCATGCGAATAGAAATATGCGCAATCAAAGCTTATTCGTCTTCTTTCTTTGCATATGGAAGCGAAAAGACGGCGTTGTGTTATTTTGGACTCATTACACACACTTTGCGATTTCTGGGTAAATTTGCAATAACACCAAAGAACACGAAATAAGCGAAATCAAAGCTTATTCGTTTTCTTTCATGCATATAGAAGCGAAAAGACGGTGTTGTGTTATTTTGGTCTCATTTCACACACTTTGCGATTTCTGGGTCAATGTGCATTAACACCAAAGAACACGAAATAAGCGAAATCCAAGATTCTTCTTTCTATGGAGCTGGAACCAAAACAATCTGTATGGCTTTGTTTAGGCTTATTACTTTGCTTTGCTATTTGTGGGGAATGAACACCGAAAGAACAATCCAAGGGTATTTGTCCTGTTTCTATTGAGATGGAACCAAAACACCTATTGTCAGCGCTGCCCAAGGTCCCAGCTCACACAAGACCAACGCTCCTTCTTGCTCAAGTTCAAAAGTCTTTATTGAAGTTCAGTCTCATTTCCAGACGTGCAGCACGCAACGCTACATCTATCCGTCAGATCATAGAAGTCCCATCTGAATCTCCGCCCCCCTGACACCAGCTTAAGATTCTAGCTTTACTCCACCTCTTCCTCTGTTCCTTCTTTCTCTGGGTCCTTCTGCTAGTCGGAGTCTCTGCCCTCCGAGATTCTTCTGACGCTGATTCTCCCGACTCCTCCTCCCCCCTCTTTCGGGCTTTAGGACCTGGCTCCCAATCCGGGTTTTCTGCTGTCCCGCGCTCCTCCACATTTGAACTTGGCGCGCGCGCGCAGCCTCCCACTTTCCTTCTGACCGTTACACTTGTGTCACTGCTCCCCCTTTCGGGGAGGCTAGCTGGACCTGCCCTTCCCTCCGTCTCCCCACTCCCCGATGGAGGAGACGCTGGTCCTGACTCCCATGCCTCTTCTCCCCCACTGTGCTCTGGTGGGGGAACTGGCCCTACTTCTCCGCTACTCCTTTGGGACTCCCCTCTGGTTCCCTGTTTATGGATCGTCCCCTCTGGGATTCGCCTCGCCCTTACCATAGGCGCCCCCTCCTGGGAATCTTCTGATTCGCTGGAGAAGCTCATGGAATCTCTCGGTCCACTGTCATATTCCCCTACGCTCCCCTCTGATTCCTCTCCTCCGCTCTCTATTTGCTCTCTCCCCTGCTCTTCTGCTCCTGAGCCTCTGACATCCATCCCCCCCTCGAAGCCCCCCCTTCCCCCCTCCCCCTCTTCGGGTGTGGGTTCCAGGTGCTCCAGCGCTGGGGGTGTGAGTGCTGGCTTCCGTTCTCTCTCCCTGGTGTGCAACCGTCCAGCGGGATCAGGCCCCCCCACGATGGGTTCGTCGACGTCGACTTCCTCTGCTTCCATTTCTCTGCTGTCGTGCTCAAAACCAAGATCCTCCCCCCACACGTCCATGTCCTCCTCTCCCCCCGGTCCCTCGGGTGAGGCTGTGTGCAAGGGCCCCCTCAGCAGTTCCCTGCTCCACCCCACTTCTGGTTGAGTGTCCCACCAATAGGAGCGGTCCGTGGCAAACCCCGAGAGCGACCCCTCCGGGGAGCTCATCCCCGGCGTCGGCTCCTCATCTGAGGAGAAACCTTGGAACGTGCTGGCTGACAGTGTGGGTGTGAAAAGCCAGTCGTCAAAATACTCCGCCGGCATGGGTCTGTGTGGGAAGATCGAATGGAACTCGTCTTTGAGATAGTGCTCCTCCACGGCGTAGCACGGCACCCACTCGTTGGCGCTGGCCGGAGTACCCTCCCTGGCGAGGAGATATTCAACTCCCTCTTCCCCCCATCTGGAGTCCAAAATCTCTGTGACCTCGTTGAGTGGCGTCGCCCTCTGTGGTCCCTCCCCTGCTGGCGATGGGCTACGTGGAGCTGGTGCGGTCCCTGGCGCCTGAAACCTGTGGGGCGCCTTGTAAGGCGTGAGCACTGACCTGTGAAAGACTGGGTGCATTCTGGAGCCCTCCGGGAGTGTCAACCGGTAGGCCACTGGATTGATTTGTGCCGCGACCTGGTAAGGTCCCAGCTGCTTGTGTCCTAGCTTCCTCTTAGCTAGCGTTCTGGCCGGCACTGCCTGAGCTGCTAACCAGACCCAGTCCCCTACCTGTATGTCTTCCCCAACCCTCCTGTGCCTGTCTGCCTGCATCTTGTAGGCGTGTTTCGCGAGTTCCAAGTGCCTTCGGAGTTGCTCATGGACCTCCTGTAACTCTGCGGCTAAGTGCTCTGCCCCCCGTGGCTCCCCCTCTGCCTCGGTCTCCAACCCCGGGAAGGTTCTGGGGTGGCGCCCATTGTTGGCGAAGAACGGTGTCACCCCTGTAGACCCGTGCTTCGTGTTGTTGTAGGCAAACTCGGCTAGCGGTAGGTAGTCCACCCAGGTCGAGGGCTGTTGATTGGCGTAGCATCGCAGGTACTGCTGCATGATGGCGTTGACCCTCTCCGCTTGTCCGTTGGTCTGCGGGTGTCGTGCCGACGCTAAGTTGATCTTGACGTTCAGGATGCCCAGCAGCTTCTGCCAAAAGTTCGAGATGAATTGGCGGCCCCGGTCGGACAGGATGGACCGCGGCAGGCCGTGAGCTTTGAACACGTGGTCTATGAACAGCTTGGCGGTCTGTTCCGCTGTGGCCACCTTCGCGCACGGAATGAAATGCGCCATTTTGGTGAAGAGGTCTACGACCACGAGTACTGCTGTTTTGCCGCGCGAACTGGGCAGATCTGTAACAAAGTCCAGGGCCACTTTCTCCCATGGTTCGAGCGGCGTCTGCAGCGGTTCCAGCAGACCCGCCGGCTTCCTGTGTACTGGCTTGGCCCTTTGGCAGGTGTCACACCTGGAAACGTAATCCGCAACTTCTCCCCGCACCTTGGGCCACCAAAAGTCCCTGGTGACTAATTCCGCCGTCTTGTCCTTGCCGAAGTGCCCAGCGCTGGGCGCGTCGTGCAGCTGCTGCAAGACTCTCGCGCGAAGGTCTTCTCCCGGTACGTAGAGAGCCCCTTTGCGGAGGAGTAGTCCGTCGCGTATCTGGAACTCGTCGTCCCTCGCTGTGCCGTTTCGCACCTCCTCCATCTTGGTTTGCGCAAACGAATCCGCCTGTAGCGCACGACGGACTGCGTCCAGGTCCACTGCGGCTGAAGCGCACGCCCACACCTCTGGTGCGAAAATGTGTTTGGCCGCTGCCGGTGCCGCTTCCTCGAGATACTGCGGCTTCCTGGATAGCGCATCCGCCATGACGTTGTTGTCTCCCGGGATGTATTCTATCCGGAAATCGAAATCTGCAAAGAACTCCGCCCAGCGGATGTGTCTCTGGTTCAGGAATTTCGCCGTGCGCCAGTACTCCAGGTTCTTGTGGTCCGTGCGAACCTGCACCGTGTGTCTGGCTCCGACGAGGAAGTGCCGCCACGCCTTGAAAGCTGCATGAATGGCCAGCAACTCCCTGTCCCAGATGGTGTAGTTCTGCTCCGACGTGCTGAGCTTCCTGGAGTAGAATGCGCACGGTCTCCAGTCCCCTTGCGGATCTTGCTGCAACAGGACCGCCCCCACCGCTCTGTCCGAGGCGTCCGTTTCAACCCTCATCGGTTTGCTGGGGTTTACGTGTAGCAGCTGTTCTTCGGACGCGAAGAGACGCTTGAGCCTCCGAAAGGACTGCTCCGCCTGGTCCGTCCAGGTGAACTTCTTCTTCTTGGAGCTGAGGGTGTCCGTGATGGCCGCTGTCTCCTTCGCGAACCCCTTGATGAACTTGCGATAAAAGTTGGCGAAACCGACGAACTTCTGGACCTCCTTCCGGTTGCGCGGGCTCTTCCAGTCCAACACTGAGCGGACCTTGGCGCTGTCCATGGCAAGTCCCTTGTCGGACAGCTTGTAGCCCAGGAAATCCACCTCTGTCGTGTCGAACTGGCACTTCTCCAGTTTGGCGTAAAGTCTGTGCTCCCGTAGTCTCTGCAGGACCTCCTTGACGTCCTCCTCGTGCGCCTCCTGCGAGTCCGAAAAGATCAGGATATCATCTAAAAAGCAGACGCACTTCTTGTAGAGGAGTCCCGCTAGCACGTGGTGCATGAAAGCTTGGAAACAATGGGAGCCATTTTGGAGACCAAACGGCATGACTCTGTATTCATAGGTTCCTAAAGGCGTAAACATGGCTGTCTTCCACTCGTCGCCCTCCCGCATGCGTATAAGGTTGTAGGCCCCTCGTAAATCCAACTTGGTGAAGATCCGTCCCTTCCTCACCGTCGCGAGCAGGTCGTCAATTTTGGGCATGGGGAATGCTGTGGGCTTTGTCCTGGAATTGATGATTCTATAATCCACTATGAGCCTCCGTTCGGGCGTGTCTCTCTTCTTCACGAAAAACACGGGACTGCCCCCCACTGCTTTGGATTCCCGGATGAATCCCCGCTTCAAATTGCGATCTATGAACTCCCTGAGTTCTTGCATTTCGTCTTCAGACATGGAGTACAGTTTCCCAGTTGGCAGCGTCGCCCCTGGCAGGAGGTCAATCTTGCAGTCGTAGGGTCTGTGGGGAGGCAGCTTGTCTGCTTCCTTCTCGCAGAAGACTTCCAAAAAGTCCTTGTACTTGTTGGGCACCGCTTGCACCACGCCTAGGTGTAGCTGCGGTGCATCCTCTTGCCCCTCTCCTTCCTGGCAGGTCTGGATGCAGTGCGCTGCGCAGTAGGAAGAGCAGAAGGTCAATTGCCGCTGGTACCACGCTAATGCCGGGCTGTGCCTATCCAGCCAACTCATGCCCAACACTATGGGCGTGTCCGACAGGTGGGTGACGTTGAAACTGATGACTTCGCGGTGGTTTCCAATTTGCATCACCAGAGGCGGTGTTTGCTGTACCACCTCTCCTCCCAGTATCTTCCTGCCATCTACCGTGACAACATTTAGGGGCATCGTGGCTGGCAGGAGTGCTATGCGATGCTGCTTGACGAAGTCCAACCCTACAAAGTCTGCGTTGCTACCAGAGTCAATGGTAATAGGGACCTCCAGGGTGAGCCCATCGGGCAGCTGGAGCGATGCAGTGAGTTGCACCACTGGTTTGGGTGGGAGGGGGTCTGTGGGCTGCAAAATCTCTGGGGACTGTTTCACTGACTCGCCTGGTTGAGCCCCAGAGCCTCCATCTCCAACCAGGCGTCGCCTTTTCCCTGCTGCTCAACTCCCTGCTGAATTCCTCCTTTAACAGTTGCTGAGGCTGCAGTGTGCTTCTGGAGCCTCTGGGGACACTCTTTCGCCATGTGCTGTGCACTGTCGCAGATGTAACACTTCCTGCTCCCTCTAGGAGCCTTCGCCTTGACTGCTCCTGGTGTCTGGGCTCTGCTTGCTGTCTGAGCCCTTGCACCTCCGATTTCCATTGGCTCCTCTCCACTTATGAGAGGAGGCGTGGACTGAGCGCGCTCTGTCTCTCTGGGTAGGAAGGGAGTCGTTCTAACTGACGTGTTTGCTCTTCGCCCCTCCTCCCTGCTCCACGGGCGTTCTTCCAGGCGCACCCCAATTGCAAGCGCCCTTTGGACTACTTCTGTTGTATTTTGGGGTCTCTCCCCCCTCGCCAGTTCATCTTTAACGGCTCCATTCAGCCCCTCCCAGAACAGATCCCTGACGGCAGCTGAGTCCTTCTGCCAGCCCAGCACATTTACTAACCCAAAAAAGCGGGAATGATACTGGCGCACCGTCGCTCTCCCTTGTCGCAATCCATGCATTTCCCTTCTAGCGACATCCACATCCACCGTTGATTTAAAGCAAGCGTCCATGGCTCCAATAAAAGCGCTTGAATCTTTGAGGGCGGGGTCATTTTCGCGTAGCAAAGTTCGCAGCCACGACTTAGCTTCCCCATGCAGATGAGTGATTATGAAACCCACTTTCTCCTCCTCATCTCTAAAATCTTTCCGAAGCAAATTGAGCGCGAAGACTACTTCTGCTCTGAAGTTAGGGTACTGCTGCAGGTTCCCGTCAAAATGGGTCACAAGGCTTGCCCCCCTTCTCCCGAGGCTAACTCCCTCCGGCTTGGCTCCCAGCTGCCCCTCCTTTCCCCATTTGTCCCACCTGACTTGCAGATCCTGGCAGAGCGCAGCTGTGTCTTCTTCTTTTTTTCTAGACGCAGCTAATTCTGCGTAGAGCGTTGACACCGCTTCCTGCAATTGCTTGACTTTTTCCTCAGTCGTCATCTTTGCCTATCTCCGTGAGCTCGCAGAGTTTATTGGAGAGATGGGACTTACTGTCAGCGCTGCCCAAGGTCCCAGCTCACACAAGACCAACGCTGCTTCTTGCTCAAGTTCAAAAGTCTTTATTGAAGTTCAGTCTCATTTCCAGACGTGCAGCGCGCAACGCTACATCTATCCGTCAGATCATAGAAGTCCCATCTGAATCTCCGCCCCCCTGACACCAGCTTAAGATTCTAGCTTTACTCCACCTCTTCCTCTGTTCCTTCTTTCTCTGGGTCCTTCTGCTAGTCGGAGTCTCTGCCCTCCGAGATTCTTCTGACGCTGATTCTCCCGACTCCTCCTCCCCCCTCTTTCGGGCTTTAGGACCTGGCTCCCAATCCGGGTTTTCTGCTGTCCCGCGCTCCTCCACATTTGAACTTGGCGCGCGCGCGCAGCCTCCCACTTTCCTTCTGACCGTTACACTTGTGTCACTGCTCCCCCTTTCGGGGAGGCTAGCTGGACCTGCCCTTCCCTCCGTCTCCCCACTCCCCGATGGAGGAGACGCTGGTCCTGACTCCCATGCCTCTTCTCCCCCACTGTGCTCTGGTGGGGGAACTGGCCCTACTTCTCCGCTACTCCTTTGGGACTCCCCTCTGGTTCCCTGTTTATGGATCGTCCCCTCTGGGATTCGCCTCGCCCTTACCATAGGCGCCCCCTCCTGGGAATCTTCTGATTCGCTGGAGAAGCTCATGGAATCTCTCGGTCCACTGTCATATTCCCCTACGCTCCCCTCTGATTCCTCTCCTCCGCTCTCTATTTGCTCTCTCCCCTGCTCTTCTGCTCCTGAGCCTCTGACACCTATGCTTGATTTGGGCTGATAACAAACATGTCTGAGATTTTTCGGTGAATGTGCATTCTAACCCCAGAAACACCAATTTGAAATAAGCGCAATCAGAGCTTTATCATCTTCTTTTTATGTAAATGGAACCCAAAACATCTTTTGGCTTTGGTTGGGGGTGATTCTGGAGCACACCAAAAAACACCATGCGAATAGAAATATGCGCAATCAAAGCTTATTCGTCTTCTTTCTTGCATATGGAAGCGAAAAGACGGCGTTTTGTAATTTTGGTCTCATTACACACACTGCGATTTCTGGGTAAATTTGCAATAACACCAAAGAACACGAAATAAGCGAAATCAAAGCTTATTCGTGTTCTTTCCATGCATATAGAAGCGAAAAGACGGTGTTGTGTTATTTTGGTCTCATTTAACACACTTTGCGATTTCTGGGTCAATGTGCATTAACACCAAAGAACACGAAATAAGCGAAATCCAAGATTCTTCTTTCTATGTAGCTGGAACCAAAACAATCTGTATGGCTTTGTTTAGGCTTAGTACACTTTGCTTTACTATTTGTGGGGAATGAACACCGAAAGAACAATGCAAGGTTATTCGTCCTCTTTCTATTGAGATGGAACCAAAACACCGATGCGTGATTTGGGCTGATAACAAACATGTCACTCTGAGATTTTTCGGTGAATATGCATTCTAACCCCAGAAACACCAATTTGAAATAAGCGCAATCAGAGCTTTATCAGCTTCTTTTTATGTAAATGGAACCCAAAACACCTTTTGGCTTTGGGGGGGGGGCTGATTCTGGAGCACACCAAAAAACACCATGCGAATAGAAATATGCGCAATCAAAGGTTATTCGTCTTCTTTTTTCGCATATGGAAGCGAAAAGATGGCGTTGTGTAATTTTGGTCTCATTACACACACTTTGCGATTTCTGGGTAAATTTGCAATAACACCAAAGAACACGAAATAAGCGAAATCAAAGCTTATTCGTTTTCTTTCCATGCATATAGAATCGAAAAGACGGTGTTGTGTTATTTTGGTCTCATTTCACACACTTTGCGATTTCTGGGTCAATGTGCATTAACACCAAAGAACACGAAATAAGCGAAATCCAAGATTCTTCTTTCTATGCAGCTGGAACCAAAACAATCTGTATGGCTTTGTTTAGGCTTATTACTTTGCTTTGCTATTTGTGGGGAATGAACACCGAAAGAACAATCCAAGGTTATTTGTCCTCTTTCTATTGAGATGGAACCAAAACACCTATGCTTGATTTGGGCTGATAACAAACATGTCTGAGATTTTTGGGTGAATGTGCATTCTAACCCCAGAAACACCAATTTGAAATAAGCGCAATCAGAGCTTTATCATCTTCTTTTTATGTAAATGGAACCCAAAACATCTTTTGGCTTTGGTTGGGGATGATTCTGGAGCACACCAAAAAACACCATGCGAATAGAAATATGCGCAATCAAAGCTTATTCGTCTTCTTTCTTTGCATATGGAAGCGAAAAGACGGCGTTGTGTTATTTTGGACTCATTACACACACTTTGCGATTTCTGGGAAAATTTGCAATAACACCAAAGAACACGAAATAAGCGAAATCAAAGCTTATTCGTTTTCTTTCATGCATATAGAAGCGAAAAGACGGTGTTGTGTTATTTTGGTCTCATTTCACACACTTTGCGATTTCTGGGTCAATGTGCATTAACACCAAAGAACACGAAATAAGCGAAATCCAAGATTCTTCTTTCTATGGAGCTGGAACCAAAACAATCTGTATGGCTTTGTTTGGGCTTATTACTTTGCTTTGCTATTTGTGGGGAATGAACACCGAAAGAACAATCCAAGGGTATTTGTCCTGTTTCTATTGAGATGGAACCAAAACACCTATGCTTGATTTGGGCTGATAACAAACATGTCTGAGATTTTTCGGTGAATGTGCATTCTAACCCCAGAAACACCAATTTGAAATAAGCGCAATCAGAGCTTTATCATCTTCTTTTTATGTAAATGGAACCCAAAACATCTTTTGGCTTTGGTTGGGGGTGATTCTGGAGCACACCAAAAAACACCATGCGAATAGAAATATGCGCAATCAAAGCTTATTCGTCTTCTTTCTTGCATATGGAACCGAAAAGAAGGCGTTTTGTAATTTTGGTCTCATTACACACACTGCGATTTCTGGGTAAATTTGCAATAACACCAAAGAACACGAAATAAGCGAAATCAAAGCTTATTCGTGTTCTTTCCATGCATATAGAAGCGAAAAGACGGTGTTGTGTTATTTTGGTCTCATTTAACACACTTTGCGATTTCTGGGTCAATGTGCATTAACACCAAAGAACACGAAATAAGCGAAATCCAAGATTCTTCTTTCTATGTAGCTGGAACCAAAACAATCTGTATGGCTTTGTTTAGGCTTAGTACACTTTGCTTTACTATTTGTGGGGAATGAACACCGAAAGAACAATCCAAGGTTATTTGTCCTCTTTCTATTGAGATGGAACCAAAACACCTATGCTTGATTTGGGCTGATAACAAACATGTCTGAGATTTTTCGGTGAATGTGCATTCTAACCCCAGAAACACCAATTTGATATAAGCGCAATCAGAGCTTTATCATCTTCTTTTTATGTAAATGGAACCCAAAACATCTTTTGGCTTTGGTTGGGGGTGATTCTGGAGCACACCAAAAAACACCATGCGAATAGAAATATGCGCAATCAAAGCTTATTCGTCTTCTTTCTATGCATATGGAAGCGAAAAGATGGCGTTGTGTAATTTTGGTCTCATTACACACACTTTGCGATTTCGGGGGAAAATTGCAATAACACCAAAGAACACGAAATAAGCGAAATCAAAGCTTATTCGTTTTCTTTCCATGCATATAGAATCGAAAAGACGGTGTTGTGTTATTTTGGTCTCATTTCACACACTTTGCGATTTCTGGGTCAATGTGCATTAACACCAAAGAACACGAAATAAGCGAAATCCAAGATTCTTCTTTCTATGGAGCTGGAACCAAAACAATCTGTATGGCTTTGTTTAGGCTTATTACTTTGCTTTGCTATTTGTGGGGAATGAACACCGAAAGAACAATCCAAGGTTATTTGTCCTCTTTCTATTGAGATGGAACCAAAACACCTATGCTTGATTTGGGCTGATAACAAACATGTCTGAGATTTTTCGGTGAATGTGCATTCTAACCCCAGAAACACCAATTTGAAATAAGCGCAATCAGAGCTTTATCATCTTCTTTTTATGTAAATGGAACCCAAAACATCTTTTGGCTTTGGTTGGGGGTGATTCTGGAGCACACCAAAAAACACCATGCGAATAGAAATATGCGCAATCAAAGCTTATTCGTCTTCTTTCTATGCATATGGAAGCGAAAAGACGGCGTTGTGTAATTTTGGTCTCATTACACACACTTTGCGATTTCTGGGTAAATTTGCAATAACACCAAAGAACACGAAATAAGCGAAATCCAAGATTCTTCTTTCTATGGAGCTGGAACCAAAACAATCTGTATGGCTTTGTTTAGGCTTAGTACACTTTGCTTTGCTATTTGTGGGGAATGAACACCGAAAGAACAATCCAAGGTTATTTGTCCTCTTTCTATTGAGATGGAACCAAAACACCTATGCTTGATTTGGGCTGATATCAAACATGTCTGAGATTTTTCGGTGAATGTGCATTCTAACCCCAGAAACACCAATTTGAAATAAGCGCAATCAGAGCTTTATCATCTTCTCTTTATGTAAATGGAACCCAAAACACCTTTTGGCTTTGGGGGGGGGGGCTTATTCTGGTGCACACCAAAAAACACCATGCGAATAGAAATATGCGCAATCAAAGGTTATTCGTCTTCTTTTTTCGCATATGGAAGCGAAAAGAGGGCGTTGTATTATTTTGGTATCATTACACACACTTTGCGATTTCTGGGTAAATTTGCAATAACACCAAAGAACACGAAATAAGCGAAATCCAAGATTCTTCTTTCTATGTAGCTGGAACCAAAGCAATCTGTATGGCTTTGTTTAGGCTTATTACACTTTGCTTTGCTATTTGTGGGGAATGAACACCGAAAGAACAATCCAAGGTTATTCGTCTTCTTTCTATTGCGATGGAACCAAAACACCTATGCTTGATTTGGGCTGATGACAAACATGTCATTCTGAGATTTTTCGGTGAATGTGCATTCTAACCCCAGAAACACCAATTTGAAATAAGCGCAATCAGAGCTTTATCATCTTCTTTTTATGTAAATGGAACCCAAAACATCTTTTGGCTTTGGTTGGGGATGATTCTGGAGCACACCAAAAAACACCATGCGAATAGAAATATGCGCAATCAAAGCTTATTCGTCTTCTTTCTTTGCATATGGAAGCGAAAAGACGGTGTTGTGTTATTTTGGTCTCATTTCACACACTTTGCGATTTCTGGGTCAATGTGCATTAACACCAAAGAACACGAAATAAGCGAAATCCAAGATTCTTCTTTCTATGTAGCTGGAACCAAAACAATCTGTATGGCTTTGTTTAGGCTTAGTACACTTTGCTTTACTATTTGTGGGGAATGAACACCGAAAGAACAATACAAGGTTATTCGTCCTCTTTCTATTGAGATGGAACCAAAACACCGATGCGTGATTTGGGCTGATAACAAACATGTCACTCTGAGATTTTTCGGTGAATATGCATTCTAACCCCAGAAACACCAATTTGAAATAAGCGCAATCAGAGCTTTATCATCTTCTTTTTATGTAACTGGAACCCAAAACACCTTTTGGCTTTGGGGGGGGGGCTGATTCTGGTGCACACCAAAAAACACCATGCGAATAGAAATATGCGCAATCAAAGCTTATTCGTCTTCTTTTTTCGCATATGGAAGCTGTCAGAGGTTCAGGAGCAGAAGAGCAGGGGAGAGAGCAAATAGAGAGCGGAGGAGAGGAATCGGAGGGGAGCGTAGGGGAATATGACAGTGGACCGAGAGATTCCATGAGCTTCTCCAGCGAATCTGAAGATTCCCAGGAGGGGGCGCCTATGGTAAGGGCGAGGCGAATCCCAGAGGGGACGATCCATAAACAAGGAACCAGAGGGGAGTCCCAAGGGAGTAGCGGAGCAGTAGGGCCAGTTCCCCCACCAGAGCACAGTGGGGGGGAAGAGTCACGTGAGTCAGGGCCAGCTTCTCCTCCATCGGGGAGTGGGGAGACGGAGGGAAGGCCAGGTCCAGCTAGCCTCCCCGAAAGGGGGAGCAGTGACACAAGTGTAACGGTCAGAAGGAAAGTGGGAGGCTGCGCGCGCGCGCCAAGTTCAAATGTGGAGGAGCGCGGGACAGCAGAAAACCCGGATTGGGAGCCAGGTCCTAAAGCCCGAAAGAGGGGGGGGGAGGAGTCGGGAGAATCAGCGTCAGAGGAATCTCGGAGGGCTGAGACTCCGACTAGCAGAAAGACCCAGAGAAAGAAGGAACAGAGGAAGAGGTGGAGTAAGGCTAGAATCTTAAGCTGGTGTCAAGGGGGAGGAGACTCAGATGGGAGTTCTACGGTCTGACGGATAGATGTAGCGTTGCGCGCTGCGCGTCTAGAAATGAGACAGAACTTCAATAAAGACTTTTAAACTTGAGCAAGGAGCAGCGTTGGTCTTGTGTGAGCTGGGACCTTGGGCAGCGCTGACAGTAACTCCCATCTCCTTAAAACTCTGCGAGCTCACGGAGATAGGCAAAGATGACGACTGAGGAAAAAGTCAAGCAATTGCAGGAAGCGGTCTCAACGCTCTACGCAGAATTGGCTGCGTCTAAGAAAAAAGAAGAAGACACAGCTGCGCTCTGCCAGGATCTGCAAGCCAGGTGGGACAAATGGGGAAAGGAGGGGCAGCTGGGAGCCAAGCCGGAGGGAGTTGGCCTCGGGAAAAGGGGAGCGAGCCTTGTGACCCATTTTGACG
The DNA here is from genome assembly GCF_027172205.1 of Podarcis raffonei. Lineage (NCBI taxonomy): Eukaryota > Metazoa > Chordata > Lepidosauria > Squamata > Lacertidae > Podarcis > Podarcis raffonei. The sequence continues at coordinate 297,875 of NC_070606.1, read as the reverse complement.
GGAACCTGCAGCAGTACCCTAACTTCAGAGCAGAAGTAGTCTTCGCGCTCAATTTGCTTCGGAAAGATTTTAGAGATGAGGAGGAGAAAGTGGGTTTCATAATCACTCATCTGCATGGGGAAGCTAAGTCGTGGCTGCGAACCTTGCTACGCGAAAATGACCCCGCCCTCAAAGATTCAAGTGCTTTTATTGGAGCCATGGACGCTTGCTTTAAATCAACGGTGGATGTGGATGTCGCTAGAAGGGAAATGCACGGATTGCGACAAGGAAGAGCGACGGTGCGCCAGTATCATTCCCGCTTTTTTGGGTTAGTAAATGTGCTGGGCTGGCAGAAGGACTCAGCTGCCGTCAGGGATCTGTTCTGGGAGGGGCTGAATGGAGCCGTGAAAGATGAGCTGGCCAGGGGAGAGAGACCCCAAAATACAGCAGAAGTAGTCCAGAGGGCGCTCGCAATTGGGGTGCGCCTGGAAGAACGCCCGTGGAGCAGGGAGGAGGGGCGAAGAGCAAACACGTCAGTTAGAACGACTCCCTTCCTACCCAGAGAGACAGAGCGCGCTCAGTCCACGCCTCCTCTGATGAGTGGAGAGGAGCCAATGGAAATCGGAGGTGCAAGGGCTCAGACAGCAAGCAGAGCCCAAACACCAGGGGCAGTCAAGGCGAAGGCTCCTAGAGGGAGCAGGAAGTGTTACATCTGCGACAGTGCACAGCACATGGCGAAAGAGTGTCCCCAGAGGCTCCAGAAGCACACTGCAGCCTCAGCAACTGTTAAAGGAGGAATTCAGCAGGGAGTTGAGCAGCAGGGAAAAGGCGCCGCCTGGTTGGAGATGGAGGCTCTGGGGCTCAACCAGGCGAGTCAGTGAAGCAGTCCCCAGAGATTTTGCAGCCCACAGACCCCCTCCCACCCAAACCAGTGGTGCAACTCACTGCATCGCTCCAGTTGCCCGATGGGCTCACCCTGGAGGTCCCTATTACCATTGACTCTGGTAGCAACGCAGACTTTGTAGGGTTGGACTTCATCAAGCAGCATCGCATAGCACTCCTGCCAGCCACGATGCCCCTAAACGTTGTCACGGTAGATGGCAGGAAGATACTGGGAGGAGAGGTGGTACAGCAAACACCGCCTCTGGTGATGCAAATTGGGAACCACCGCGAAGTCATCAGTTTCAACGTCACCCACCTGTCGGACACGCCCATAGTGTTGGGCATGAGTTGGCTGGATAGGCACAGCCCGGCATTAGCGTGGTACCAGCGGCAATTGACCTTCTGCTCTTCCTACTGTGCAGCGCACTGCATCCAGACCTGCCAGGAAGAAGAGGGGCAAGAGGATGCACCGCAGCTACACCTAGGCATGGTGCAAGCGGTGCCCAACAAGTACAAGGCCTTTTTGGAAGTCTTCTGCGAGAAGGAAGCAGACAAGCTGCCTCCCCACAGACCCTACGACTGCAAGATTGACCTCCTGCCAGGGGCGACGCTGCCGACTGGGAGACTGTACTCCATGTCTGAAGACGAAATGCAAGAACTCAGGGAGTTCATAGATCGCAATTTGAAGCGGGGATTCATCCGGGAATCCAAAGCAGTGGGGGGCAGTCCCGTGTTTTTCGTGAAGAAGAGAGACACGCCCGAACGGAGGCTCATAGTGGATTATAGAATCATCAATTCCAGGACAAAGCCCACAGCATTCCCCATGCCCAAAATTGACGACCTGCTCGCGACGGTGAGGAAGGGACGGATCTTCACCAAGTTGGATCTACGAGGGGCCTACAACCTTATACGCATGCGGGAGGGCGACGAGTGGAAGACAGCCATGTTTACGCCTTTAGGAACCTATGAATACAGAGTCATGCCGTTTGGTCTCCAAAATGGCTCCCATTGTTTCCAAGCTTTCATGCACCACGTGCTAGCGGGACTCCTCTACAAGAAGTGCGTCTGCTTTTTAGATGATATCCTGATCTTTTCGGACTCGCAGGAGGCGCACGAGGAGGACGTCAAGGAGGTCCTGCAGAGACTACGGGAGCACAGACTTTATGCCAAACTGGAGAAGTGCCAGTTCGACACGACAGAGGTGGATTTCCTGGGCTACAAGCTGTCCGACAAGGGACTTGCCATGGACAGCGCCAAGGTCCGCTCACTGTTGGACTGGAAGAGCCCGCGCAACCGGAAGGAGGTCCAGAAGTTCGTCGGTTTCGCCAACTTTTATCGCAAGTTCATCAAGGGGTTCGCGAAGGAGACGGCGGCCATCACGGACACCCTCAGCTCCAAGAAGAAGAAGTTCACCTGGACGGACCAGGCGGAGCAGTCCTTTCGGAGGCTCAAGCGTCTCTTCGCGTCCGAAGAACAGCTGCTACACGTAAACCCCAGCAAACCGATGAGGGTTGAAACGGACGCCTCGGACAGAGCGGTGGGGGCGGTCCTGTTGCAGCAAGATCCGCAAGGGGACTGGAGACCGTGCGCATTCTACTCCAGGAAGCTCAGCACGTCGGAGCAGAACTACACCATCTGGGACAGGGAGTTGCTGGCCATTCATGCAGCTTTCAAGGCGTGGCGGCACTTCCTCGTCGGAGCCAGACACACAGTGCAGGTCCGCACGGACCACAAGAACCTGGAGTACTGGCGCACGGCGAAGTTCCTGAACCAGAGACACATCCGCTGGGCGGAGTTCTTTGCAGATTTCGATTTCCGGATAGAATACATCCCGGGAGACAACAACGTCATGGCGGATGCGCTATCCAGGAAGCCGCAGTATCTCGAGGAAGCGGCACCGGCAGCGGCCAAACACATTTTCGCACCAGAGGTGTGGGCGTGCGCTTCAGCCGCAGTGGACCTGGACGCAGTCCGTCGCGCGCTACAGGCGGATTCGTTTGCGCAATCCAAGATGGAGGAGGTGCGAAACGGCACAGCGAGGGACGACGAGTTCCAGATACGCGACGGACTACTCCTCCGCAAAGGGGCTCTCTACGTACCGGGAGACGACCTTCGCACGAGAGTCTTGCAGCAGCTGCACGACGCGCCCAGCGCTGGGCACTTAGGCAAGGACAAGACGGCGGAATTAGTCACCAGGGACTTTTGGTGGCCCAAGGTGCAGGGAGAAGTTGCGGATTACGTTTCCAGGTGTGACACCTGCCAAAGGGCCAAGCCAGTACACAGGAAGCCGGCAGGTCTGCTGGAACCGCTGCAGACGCCGCTCGAACCATGGGAGAAAGTGGCCCTGGACTTTGTTACAGATCTGCCCAGTTCGCGCGGCAAACCAGCGGTACTCGTGGTCGTAGACCTCTTCACCAAGATGGCGCATTTCATTCCGTGCGCGAAGGTGGCCACAGCGGAACAGACCGCCAAGTTGTTCATAGACCACGTGTTCAAAGCTCACGGCCTGCCGCGGTCCATCCTGTCCGACCGGGGCCGCCAATTCATCTCGAACTTCTGGCAGAAGCTGCTGGGCATCCTGAACGTCAAGATCAACTTAGCGTCGGCACGACACCTGCAGACCAACGGACAAGCGGAGAGGGTCAACGCCATCATGCAGCAGTACCTGCGATGCTACGCCAATCAACAGCCCTCGACCTGGGTGGACTACCTACCGCTAGCCGAGTTTGCCTACAACAACACGAAGCACGGGTCTACAGGGGTGACACCGTTCTTCGCCAACAATGGGCGCCACCCCAGAACCTTCCTGGGGTTGGAGACCGAGGCAGAGGGGGAGCCACGGGGGGCAGAGCACTTAGCCGCAGAGTTACAGGAGGTCCATGAGCAACTCCGAAGGCACTTGGAACTCGCGAAACACGCCTACAAGATGCAGGCAGACAGGCACAGGAGGGTTGGGGAAGACATACAGGTAGGGGACTGGGTCTGGTTAGCAGCTCAGGCAGTGCCGGCCAGAACGCTAGCTAAGAGGAAGCTAGGACACAAGCAGCTGGGACCTTACCAGGTCGCGGCACAAATCAATCCAGTGGCCTACCGGTTGACACTCCCGGAGGGCTCCAGAATGCACCCAGTCTTTCACAGGTCAGTGCTCACGCCTTACAAGGCGCCCCACAGGTTTCAGGCGCCAGGGACCGCACCCGCTCCACGTAGCCCATCGCCAACAGGGGAGGGACCACAGAGGGCGACCCCACTCAACGAGGTCACACAGATTTTGGACTCCAGATGGGGGGAAGAGGGAGTTGAATATCTCCTCGCCAGGGAGGGTACTCCGGCCAGCGCCAACGAGTGGGTGCCGTGCTACGCCGTGGAGGAGCACTACCTCAAAGACGAGTTCCATTCGATCTTCCCACACAGACCCATGCCGGAGGAGTATTTCGACGACTGGCTTTTCACACCCACACTGTCAGCCAGCACGTTCCAGGGTTTCTCCTCAGATGAGGAGCCGACGCCGGGGATGAGCTCCCCGGAGGGGTCGCTCTCGGGGTTTGCCACGGACCGCTCCTATTGGTGGGACACTCAACCAGAAGTGGGGTGGAGCAGGGAACTGTTGAGGGGGCCCTTGCACACAGCCTCACCCGAGGGACCGGGTGGAGAGGAGGACATGGACGTGTGGGGGGAGGATCTTGGTTTTGAGCACGACAGCAGAGAAATGGAAGCAGAGGAAGTCGATGTCGACGAACCCATGGTGGGGGGGCCTGATCCCGCTGGCCGGTTGCACACCAGGGGGAGAGAACAGAAGCCAGCACTCACACCCCCAGCGCTGGAGCACCTGGAACCCACACCCGAAGAGGGGGAGGGGGGAAGGGGGGGCTTCGAGGGGGGGATGGATGTCAGAGGTTCAGGAGCAGAAGAGCAGGGGAGAGAGCAAATAGAGAGCGGAGGAGAGGAATCGGAGGGGAGCGTAGGGGAATATGACAGTGGACCGAGAGATTCCATGAGCTTCTCCAGCGAATCTGAAGATTCCCAGGAGGGGGCGCCTATGGTAAGGGCGAGGCGAATCCCAGAGGGGACGATCCATAAACAAGGAACCAGAGGGGAGTCCCAAGGGAGTAGCAGAGCAGTAGGGCCAGTTCCCCCACCAGAGCACAGTGGGGGGGAAGAGTCACGTGAGTCAGGGCCAGCTTCTCCTCCATCGGGGAGTGGGGAGACGGAGGGAAGGCCAGGTCCAGCTAGCCTCCCCGAAAGGGGGAGCAGTGACACAAGTGTAACGGTCAGAAGGAAAGTGGGAGGCTGCGCGCGCGCGCCAAGTTCAAATGTGGAGGAGCACGGGACAGCAGAAAACCCGGATTGGGAGCCAGGTCCTAAAGCCCGAAAGAGGGGGGGGAGGAGTCGGGAGAATCAGCGTCAGAGGAATCTCGGAGGGCTGAGACTCCGACTAGCAGAAAGACCCAGAGAAAGAAGGAACAGAGGAAGAGGTGGAGTAAGGCTAGAATCTTAAGCTGGTGTCAAGGGGGAGGAGACTCAGATGGGAGTTCTACGGTCTGACGGATAGATGTAGCGTTGCGCGCTGCGCGTCTAGAAATGAGACAGAACTTCAATAAAGACTTTTAAACTTGAGCAAGGAGCAGCGTTGGTCTTGTGTGAGCTGGGACCTTGGGCAGCGCTGACAGAAGCGAAAAGAGGGCGTTGTGTTATTTTGGTCTCATTACACACACTTTGCGATTTCTGGGTAAATTTGCAATAACACCAAAGAACACGAAATAAGCGAAATCCAAGATTCTTCTTTCTATGGAGCTGGAACCAAAACAATCTGTATGGCTTTGTTTAGGCTTAGTACACTTTGCTTTACTATTTGTGGGGAATGAACACCGAAAGAACAATCCAAGGTTATTCGTCCTCTTTCTATTGAGATGGAACCAAAACACCGATGCTTGATTTGGGCTGATAACAAACATGTCACTCTGAGATTTTTCGGTGAATATGCATTCTAACCCCAGAAACACCAATTTGAAATAAGCGCAATCAGAGCTTTATCATCTTCTTTTTATGTAAATGGAACCCAAAACATATTTTGGCTTTGGGGGGGGGGCTGATTCTGGTGCACACCAAAAAACACCATGCGAATAGAAATATGCGCAATCAAACTTATTCGTCTTCTTTCTACGCATATGGAAGCGAAAAGATGGCGTTGTGTAATTTTGGTCTCATTACACACACTTTGCGATTTCTGGGTCAATGTGCATTAACACCAAAGAACACGAAATAAGCGAAATCCAAGATTCTTCTTTCTATGGAGCTGGAACCAAAACAATCTGTATGGCTTTGTTTAGGCTTATTACTTTGCTTTGCTATTTGTGGGGAATGAACACCGAAAGAACAATCCAAGGGTATTTGTCCTCTTTCTATTGAGATGGAACCAAAACACCTATGCTTGATTTGGGCTGATGACAAACATGTCTGAGATTTTTCGGTGAATGTGCATTCTAACCCAGAAACACCAATTTGAAATAAGCGCAATCAGAGCTTTATCATCTTCTTTTTATGTAAATGGAACCCAAAACATCTTTTGGCTTTGGTTGGGGCTGATTCTGGAGCACACCAAAAAACACCATGCGAATAGAAATATGCGCAATCTAAGCTTATTCGTCTTCTTTCTACGCATATGGAAGCGAAAAGATGGCGTTGTGTAATTTTGGTCTCATTACACACACTTTGCGATTTCTGGGTAAATTTGCAATAACACCAAAGAACACGAAATAAGCAAAATCAAAGCTTATTCGTTTTCTTTCATGCATATAGAAGCGAAAAGACGGTGTTGTGTTATTTTGGTCTCATTTCACACACTTTGCGATTTCTGGGTCAATGTGCATTAACACCAAAGAACACGAAATAAGCGAAATCCAAGATTCTTCTTTCTATGGAGCTGGAACCAAAACAATCTGTATGGCTTTGTTTAGGCTTATTACTTTGCTTTGCTATTTGTGGGGAAAGAACAATCCAAGGGTATTTGTCCTATTTCTATTGAGATGGAACCAAAACACCTATGCTTGATTTGGGCTGATAACAAACATGTCTGAGATTTTTCGGTGAATGTGCATTCTAACCCCAGAAACACCAATTTGAAATAAGCGCAATCAGAGCTTTATCATCTTCTTTTTATGTAAATGGAACCCAAAACATCTTTTGGCTTTGGTTGGGGGTGATTCTGGAGCACACCAAAAAACACCATGCGAATAGAAATATGCGCAATCAAAGCTTATTCGTCTTCTTTCTTGCATATGGAAGCGAAAAGACGGCGTTGTGTAATTTTGGTCTCATTACACACACTGCGATTTCTGGGTTAATTTGCAATAACACCAAAGAACACGAAATAAGCGAAATCAAAGCTTATTCGTGTTCTTTCCATGCATATAGAAGCGAAAAGACGGTGTTGTGTTATTTTGGTCTCATTTAACACACTTTGCGATTTCTGGGTCAATGTGCATTAACACCAAAGAACACGAAATAAGCGAAATCCAAGATTCTTCTTTCCTTGTAGCTGGAACCAAAACAATCTGTATGGCTTTGTTTAGGCTTAGTACACTTTGCTTTACTATTTGTGGGGAATGAACACCGAAAGAACAATCCAAGGTTATTCGTCCTCTTTCTATTGAGATGGAACCAAAACACCGATGCGTGATTTGGGCTGATAACAAACATGTCACTCTGAGATTTTTCGGTGAATATGCATTCTAACCCCAGAAACACCAATTTGAAATAAGCGCAATCAGAGCTTTATCATCTTCTTTTTATGTAAATGGAACCCAAAACACCTTTTGGCTTTGGGGGGGAGGCTGATTCTGGTGCACACCAAAAAACACCATGCGAATAGAAATATGCGCAATCAAAGGTTATTCGTCTTCTTTTTTCGCATATGGAAGCGAAAAGAGGGCGTTGTGTTATTTTGGTCTCATTACACACACTTTGCGATTTCTGGGTAAATTTACAATAACACCAAAGAACACGAAATAAGCGAAATCCAAGATTCTTCTTTCTATGTAGCTGGAACCAAAACAATCTGTATGGCTTTGTTTAGGCTTATTACACTTTGCTTTGCTATTTGTGGGGAATGAACACCGAAAGAACAATCCAAGGTTATTCGTCTTCTTTCTATTGCGATGGAACCAAAACACCTATGCTTGATTTGGGCTGATGACAAACATGTCTGAGATTTTTCGGTGAATGTGCATTCTAACTCCAGAAACACCAATTTGAAATAAGCGCAATCAGAGCTTTATCATCTTCTTTTTATGTAAATTGAACCCAAAACATCTTTTGGCTTTGGTTGGGGGTGATTCTGGAGCACACCAAAAAACACCATGCGAATAGAAATATGCGCAATCAAAGCTTATTCGTCTTCTTTCTTTGCATATGGAAGCGAAAAGATGGCGTTGTGTAATTTTGGTCTCATTACACACACTTTGCGATTTCTGGGTAAATTTGCAATAACACCAAAGAACACGAAATAAGCAAAATCAAAGCTTATTCGTTTTCTTTCATGCATATAGAAGCGAAAAGACGGTGTTGTGTTATTTTGGTCTCATTTCACACACTTTGCGATTTCTGGGTCAATGTGCATTAACACCAAAGAACACGAAATAAGCGAAATCCAAGATTCTTCTTTCTATGGAGCTGGAACCAAAACAATCTGTATGGCTTTGTTTAGGCGTATTACTTTGCTTTGCTATTTGTGGGGAATGAACACCGAAAGAACAATCCAAGGTTATTTGTCCTCTTTCTATTGAGATGGAACCAAAACACCTATGCTTGATTTGGGCTGATAACAAACATGTCTGAGATTTTTCGGTGAATGTGCATTCTAACCCCAGAAACACCAATTTGAAATAAGCGCAATCAGAGCTTTATCATCTTCTTTTTATGTAAATGGAACCCAAAACATCTTTTGGCTTTGGTTGGGGCTGATTCTGGAGCACACCAAAAAACACCATGCGAATAGAAATATGCGCAATCAAACTTATTCGTCTTCTTTCTACGCATATGGAAGCGAAAAGATGGCGTTGTGTAATTTTGGTCTCATTACACACACTTTGCGATTTCTGGGTAAATTTGCAATAACACCAAAGAACACAAAATAAGCGAAATCAAAGCTTATTCGTTTTCTTCCCATGCATATAGAAGCGAAAAGACGGTGTTGTGTTATTTTGGTCTCATTTCACACACTTTGCGATTTCTGGGTCAATGTGCATTAACACCAAAGAACACGAAATAAGCGAAATCCAAGATTCTTCTTTCCTTGTAGCTGGAACCAAAACAATCTGTATGGCTTTGTTTAGGCTTATTGCACTTTGCTTTGCTATTTGTGGGGAATGAACACCGAAAGAACAATCCAAGGTTATTCGTCCTCTTTCTATGGAGATGGAACCAAAACACCTATGCTTGATTTAGGCTGATAACAAACATGTCACTCTGAGATTTTTCGGTGAATGTGCATTCTAACCCCAGAAACACCAATTTGAAATAAGCGCAATCAGAGCTTTATCATCTTCTTTTTATGTAAATGGAACCCAAAACATCTTTTGGCTTTGGTTGGGGCTGATTCTGGAGCACACCAAAAAACACCATGCGAATAGAAATATGCGCAATCAAAGGTTATTCGTCTTCTTTTTTCGCATATGGAAGCGAAAAGAGGGCGTTGTGTTATTTTGGTATCATTACACACACTTTGCGATTTCTGGGTAAATTTGCAATAACACCAAAGAACACGAAATAAGCGAAATCCAAGATTCTTCTTTCTATGTAGCTGGAACCAAAACAATCTGTATGGCTTTGTTTAGGCTTATTACTTTGCTTTGCTATTTGTGGGGAATGAACACCGAAAGAACAATCCAAGGTTATTCGTCCTCCTTCTATGGAGATGGAACCAAAACACCTATGCTTGATTTGGGCTGATGACAAACATGTCACTCTGAGATTTTTCGGTGAATGTGTATTCTAACCCCAGAAACACCAATTTGAAATAAGCGCAATCAGAGCTTTATCATCTTCTTTTTATGTAATTTGAACCCAAAACATCTTTTGGCTTTGGTTGGGGGTGATTCTGGAGCACACCAAAAAACACCATGCGAATAGAAATATGCGCAATCAAAGCTTATTCGTCTTCTTTCTTTGCATATGGAAGCGAAAAGACGGCGTTGTGTTATTTTGGACTCATTACACACACTTTGCGATTTCTGGGAAAATTTGCAATAACACCAAAGAACACGAAATAAGCGAAATCAAAGCTTATTCGTTTTCTTTCATGCATATAGAAGCGAAAAGACGGTGTTGTGTTATTTTGGTCTCATTTCACACACTTTGCGATTTCTGGGTCAATGTGCATTAACACCAAAGAACACGAAATAAGCGAAATCCAAGATTCTTCTTTCTATGGAGCTGGAACCAAAACAATCTGTATGGCTTTGTTTAGGCTTAGTACACTTTGCTTTACTATTTGTGGGGAATGAACACCGAAAGAACAATCCAAGGTTATTTGTCTTCTTTCTATTGCGATGGAACCAAAACACCTATGCTTGATTTGGGCTGATGACAAACATGTCACTCTGAGATTTTTCGGTGAATGTGCATTCTAACCCCAGAAACACCAATTTGAAATAAGCGCAATCAGAGCTTTATCATCTTCTTTTTATGTAAATTGAACCCAAAACATCTTTTGGCTTTGGTTGGGGGTGATTCTGGAGCACACCAAAAAACACCATGCGAATAGAAATATGCGCAATCAAAGGTTATTCGTCTTCTTTTTTCGCATATGGAAGCGAAAAGAGGGCGTTGTGTTATTTTGGTCTCATTACACACACTTTGCGATTTCTGGGTAAATTTGCAATAACACCAAAGAACACGAAGTAAGCGAAATCCAAGATTCTTATTTCTATGTAGCTGGAACCAAAACAATCTGTATGGCTTTGTTTAGGCTTATTACACTTTGCTTTGCTATTTGTGGGGAATGAACACCGAAAGAACAATCCAAGGTTATTCGTATTCTTTCTATTGCGATGGAACCAAAACACCTATGCTTGATTTGGGCTGATGACAAACATGTCACTCTGAGATTTTTCGGTGAATGTGCATTCTAACCCCAGAAACACCAATTTGAAATAAGCGCAATCAGAGCTTTATCATCTTCTTTTTATGTAAATGGAACCCAAAACATCTTTTGGCTTTGGTTGGGGGTGATTCTGGAGCACACCAAAAAACACCATGCGGATAGAAATATGCGCAATCAAACTTATTCGTCTTCTTTCTACGCATATGGAAGCGAAAAGATGGCGTTGTGTAATTTTGGTCTCATTACACACACTTTGCGATTTCTGGGTAAATTTGCAATAACACCAAAGAACACGAAATAAGCGAAATCAAAGCTTATTCGTTTTCTTTCCATGCATATAGAAGCGAAAAGACGGTGTTGTGTTATTTTGGTCTCATTTAACACACTTTGCGATTTCTGGGTCAATGTGCATTAACACCAAAGAACACGAAATAAGCGAAATCCAAGATTCTTCTTTCTATGGAGCTGGAACCAAAACAATCTGTATGGCTTTGTTTAGGCTTATTACACTTTGCTTTGCTATTTGTGGGGAATGAACACCGAAAGAACAATCCAAGGTTATTCGTCCTCTTTCTATTGAGATGGAACCAAAACACCTATGCTTGATTTGGGCTGATAACAAACATGTCTGAGATTTTTCGGTGAATGTGCATTCTAACCCCAGAAACACCAATTTGAAATAAGCGCAATCAGAGCTTTATCATCTTCTTTTTATGTAAATGGAACCCAAAACACCTTTTGGCTTGGGGGGGGGGCTGATTCTGGTGCACACCAAAAAACACCATGCGAATAGAAATATGCGCAATCAAAGCTTATTCGTCTTCTGTCTTCGCATATGGAAGCGAAAAGACGGCGTTGTGTTATTTTGGTCTCATTACACACACTTTGCGATTTCTGGGTAAATTTGCAATAACACCAAAGAACACGAAATAAGCGAAATCAAAGCTTATTCGTTTTCTTTCCATGCATATAGAAGCGAAAAGACGGTGTTGTGTTATTTTGGTCTCATTTCACACACTTTGCGATTTCTGGGTCAATGTGCATTAACACCAAAGAACACGAAATAAGCGAAATCCAAGATTCTTCTTTCTATGGAGCTGGAACCAAAACAATCTGTATGGCTTTGTTTAGGCTTATTACTTTGCTTTGCTATTTGTGGGGAATGAACACCGAAAGAACAATCCAAGGTTATTCGTCCTCCTTCTATGGAGATGGAACCAAAACACCTATGCTTGATTTGGGCTGATGACAAACATGTCACTCTGAGATTTTTCGGTGAATGTGTATTCTAACCCCAGAAACACCAATTTGAAATAAGCGCAATCAGAGCTTTATCATCTTCTTTTTATGTAAATGGAACCCAAAACACCTTTAGGCTTTTGGGGGGGGGGCTGATTCTTGTGCACACCAAAAAACACCATGCGAATAGAAATATGCGCAATCAAAGATTATTTGTCTTCTTTTTTTGCATATGGAAGCGAAAAGACAGCGTTGTGTTATTTTGGTCTCATTACACACACTTTGCGATTTCTGGGTCAATGTGCATTAACACCAAAGAACACGAAATAAGCGAAATCCAAGATTCTTCTTTCTATGCAGCTGGAACCAAAACAATCTGTATGGCTTTGTTTAGGCTTATTACACTTTGCTTTGCTATTTGTGGGGAATGAACACCGAAAGAACAATCCAAGGTTATTCGTCTTCTTTCTATTGAGATGGAACCAAAACACCTATGCTTGATTTGGGCTGATGACAAACATGTCATTCTGAGATTTTTCGGTGAATGTGCATTCTAACCCCAGAAACACCAATTTGAAATAAGCGCAATCAGAGCTTTATCATCTTCTTTTTATGTAAATGGAACCCAAAACATCTTTTGGCTTTGGTTGGGGCTGATTCTGGAGCACACCAAAAAACACCATGCGAATAGAAATATGCGCAATCCAAGCTTATTCGTCTTCTTTCTACGCATATGGAAGCGAAAAGATGGCGTTGTGTAATTTTGGTCTCATTACACACACTTTGCGATTTCTGGGTAAATTTGCAATAACACCAAAGAACACGAAATAAGCAAAATCAAAGCTTATTCGTTTTCTTTCATGCATATAGAAGCGAAAAGACGGTGTTGTGTTATTTTGGTCTCATTTCACACACTTTGCGATTTCTGGGTCAATGTGCATTAACACCAAAGAACACGAAATAAGCGAAATCCAAGATTCTTCTTTCCTTGTAGCTGGAACCAAAACAATCTGTATGGCTTTGTTTAGGCTTATTACTTTGCTTTGCTATTTGTGGGGAATGAACACCGAAAGAACAATCCAAGGGTATTTGTCCTCTTTCTATTGAGATGGAACCAAAACACCTATGCTTGATTTGGGCTGATAACAAACATGTCTGAGATTTTTCGGTGAATGTGCATTCTAACCCCAGAAACACCAATTTGAAATAAGCGCAATCAGAGCTTTATCAGCTTCTTTTTATGTAAATGGAACCCAAAACATCTTTTGGCTTTGGTTGGGGCTGATTCTGGAGCACACCAAAAAACACCATGCGAATAGAAATATGCGCAATCAAAGGTTATTCGTCTTCTTTTTTCGCATATGGAAGCGAAAAGAGGGCGTTGTGTTATTTTGGTATCATTACACACACTTTGCGATTTCTGGGTAAATTTGCAATAACACCAAAGAACACGAAATAAGCGAAATCCAAGATTCTTCTTTCTATGTAGCTGGAACCAAAACAATCTGTATGGCTTTGTTTAGGCTTATTACACTTTGCTTTGCTATTTGTGGGGAATGAACACCGAAAGAACAATCCAAGGTTATTCGTCTTCTTTCTATTGCGATGGAACCAAAACACCTATGCTTGATTTGGGCTGATGACAAACATGTCATTCTGCGATTTTTCGGTGAATGTGCATTCTAACTCCAGAAACACCAATTTGAAATAAGCGCAATCAGAGCTTTATCATCTTCTTTTTATGTAATTTGAACCCAAAACATCTTTTGGCTTTGGTTGGGGGTGATTCTGGAGCACACCAAAAAACACCATGCGAATAGAAATATGCGCAATCAAAGCTTATTCGTCTTCTTTCTTTGCATATGGAAGCGAAAAGACGGCGTTGTGTTATTTTGGACTCATTACACACACTTTGCGATTTCTGGGAAAATTTGCAATAACACCAAAGAACACGAAATAAGCGAAATCAAAGCTTATTCGTTTTCTTTCATGCATATAGAAGCGAAAAGACGGTGTTGTGTTATTTTGGTCTCATTTCACACACTTTGCGATTTCTGGGTCAATGTGCATTAACACCAAAGAACACGAAATAAGCGAAATCCAAGATTCTTCTTTCTATGGAGCTGGAACCAAAACAATCTGTATGGCTTTGTTTAGGCTTAGTACACTTTGCTTTACTATTTGTGGGGAATGAACACCGAAAGAACAATCCAAGGTTATTTGTCTTCTTTCTATTGCGATGGAACCAAAACACCTATGCTTGATTTGGGCTGATGACAAACATGTCACTCTGAGATTTTTCGGTGAATGTGCATTCTAACCCCAGAAACACCAATTTGAAATAAGCGCAATCAGAGCTTTATCATCTTCTTTTTATGTAAATTGAACCCAAAACATCTTTTGGCTTTGGTTGGGGGTGATTCTGGAGCACACCAAAAAACACCATGCGAATAGAAATATGCGCAATCAAAGGTTATTCGTCTTCTTTTTTCGCATATGGAAGCGAAAAGAGGGCGTTGTGTTATTTTGGTATCATTACACACACTTTGCGATTTCTGGGTAAATTTGCAATAACACCAAAGAACACGAAGTAAGCGAAATCCAAGATTCTTATTTCTATGTAGCTGGAACCAAAACAATCTGTATGGCTTTGTTTAGGCTTATTACACTTTGCTTTGCTATTTGTGGGGAATGAACACCGAAAGAACAATCCAAGGTTATTCGTATTCTTTCTATTGCGATGGAACCAAAACACCTATGCTTGATTTGGGCTGATGACAAACATGTCACTCTGAGATTTTTCGGTGAATGTGCATTCTAACCCCAGAAACACCAATTTGAAATAAGCGCAATCAGAGCTTTATCATCTTCTTTTTATGTAAATGGAACCCAAAACATCTTTTGGCTTTGGTTGGGGGTGATTCTGGAGCACACCAAAAAACACCATGCGGATAGAAATATGCGCAATCAAACTTATTCGTCTTCTTTCTACGCATATGGAAGCGAAAAGATGGCGTTGTGTAATTTTGGTCTCATTACACACACTTTGCGATTTCTGGGTAAATTTGCAATAACACCAAAGAACACGAAATAAGCGAAATCAAAGCTTATTCGTTTTCTTTCCATGCATATAGAAGCGAAAAGACGGTGTTGTGTTATTTTGGTCTCATTTAACACACTTTGCGATTTCTGGGTCAATGTGCATTAACACCAAAGAACACGAAATAAGCGAAATCCAAGATTCTTCTTTCTATGGAGCTGGAACCAAAACAATCTGTATGGCTTTGTTTAGGCTTATTACACTTTGCTTTGCTATTTGTGGGGAATGAACACCGAAAGAACAATCCAAGGTTATTCGTCCTCTTTCTATTGAGATGGAACCAAAACACCTATGCTTGATTTGGGCTGATAACAAACATGTCTGAGATTTTTCGGTGAATGTGCATTCTAACCCCAGAAACACCAATTTGAAATAAGCGCAATCAGAGCTTTATCATCTTCTTTTTATGTAAATGGAACCCAAAACACCTTTTGGCTTGGGGGGGGGGCTGATTCTGGTGCACACCAAAAAACACCATGCGAATAGAAATATGCGCAATCAAAGCTTATTCGTCTTCTGTCTTCGCATATGGAAGCGAAAAGACGGCGTTGTGTTATTTTGGTCTCATTACACACACTTTGCGATTTCTGGGTAAATTTGCAATAACACCAAAGAACACGAAATAAGCGAAATCAAAGCTTATTCGTTTTCTTTCCATGCATATAGAAGCGAAAAGACGGTGTTGTGTTATTTTGGTCTCATTTCACACACTTTGCGATTTCTGGGTCAATGTGCATTAACACCAAAGAACACGAAATAAGCGAAATCCAAGATTCTTCTTTCTATGGAGCTGGAACCAAAACAATCTGTATGGCTTTGTTTAGGCTTATTACTTTGCTTTGCTATTTGTGGGGAATGAACACCGAAAGAACAATCCAAGGTTATTCGTCCTCCTTCTATGGAGATGGAACCAAAACACCTATGCTTGATTTGGGCTGATGACAAACATGTCACTCTGAGATTTTTCGGTGAATGTGTATTCTAACCCCAGAAACACCAATTTGAAATAAGCGCAATCAGAGCTTTATCATCTTCTTTTTATGTAAATGGAACCCAAAACACCTTTAGGCTTTTGGGGGGGGCTGATTCTTGTGCACACCAAAAAACACCATGCGAATAGAAATATGCGCAATCAAAGATTATTTGTCTTCTTTTTTTGCATATGGAAGCGAAAAGACAGCGTTGTGTTATTTTGGTCTCATTACACACACTTTGCGATTTCTGGGTCAATGTGCATTAACACCAAAGAACACGAAATAAGCGAAATCCAAGATTCTTCTTTCTATGCAGCTGGAACCAAAACAATCTGTATGGCTTTGTTTAGGCTTATTACACTTTGCTTTGCTATTTGTGGGGAATGAACACCGAAAGAACAATCCAAGGTTATTCGTCTTCTTTCTATTGAGATGGAACCAAAACACCTATGCTTGATTTGGGCTGATGACAAACATGTCATTCTGAGATTTTTCGGTGAATGTGCATTCTAACCCCAGAAACACCAATTTGAAATAAGCGCAATCAGAGCTTTATCATCTTCTTTTTATGTAAATGGAACCCAAAACATCTTTTGGCTTTGGTTGGGGCTGATTCTGGAGCACACCAAAAAACACCATGCGAATAGAAATATGCGCAATCCAAGCTTATTCGTCTTCTTTCTACGCATATGGAAGCGAAAAGATGGCGTTGTGTAATTTTGGTCTCATTACACACACTTTGCGATTTCTGGGTAAATTTGCAATAACACCAAAGAACACGAAATAAGCAAAATCAAAGCTTATTCGTTTTCTTTCATGCATATAGAAGCGAAAAGACGGTGTTGTGTTATTTTGGTCTCATTTCACACACTTTGCGATTTCTGGGTCAATGTGCATTAACACCAAAGAACACGAAATAAGCGAAATCCAAGATTCTTCTTTCCTTGTAGCTGGAACCAAAACAATCTGTATGGCTTTGTTTAGGCTTATTACTTTGCTTTGCTATTTGTGGGGAATGAACACCGAAAGAACAATCCAAGGGTATTTGTCCTCTTTCTATTGAGATGGAACCAAAACACCTATGCTTGATTTGGGCTGATAACAAACATGTCTGAGATTTTTCGGTGAATGTGCATTCTAACCCCAGAAACACCAATTTGAAATAAGCGCAATCAGAGCTTTATCATCTTCTTTTTATGTAAATGGAACCCAAAACATCTTTTGGCTTTGGTTGGGGCTGATTCTGGAGCACACCAAAAAACACCATGCGAATAGAAATATGCGCAATCTAAGCTTATTCGTCTTCTTTCTACGCATATGGAAGCGAAAAGATGGCGTTGTGTAATTTTGGTCTCATTACACACACTTTGCGATTTCTGGGTAAATTTGCAATAACACCAAAGAACACGAAATAAGCAAAATCAAAGCTTATTCGTTTTCTTTCATGCATATAGAAGCGAAAAGACGGTGTTGTGTTATTTTGGTCTCATTTCACATACTTTGCGATTTCTGGGTCAATGTGCATTAACACCAAAGAACACGAAATAAGCGAAATCCAAGATTCTTCTTTCTATGGAGCTGGAACCAAAACAATCTGTATGGCTTTGTTTAGGCTTATTACTTTGCTTTGCTATTTGTGGGGAATGAACACCGAAAGAACAATCCAAGGTTATTTGTCCTCTTTCTATTGAGATGGAACCAAAACACCTATGCTTGATTTGGGCTGATAACAAACATGTCTGAGATTTTTCGGTGAATGTGCATTCGAACCCCAGAAACACCAATTTGAAATAAGCGCAATCAGAGCTTTATCATCTTCTTTTTATGTAAATGGAACCCAAAACATCTTTTGGCTTTGGTTGGGGCTTATTCTGGAGCACACCAAAAAACACCATGCGAATAGAAATATGCGCAATCAAACTTATTCGTCTTCTTTCTACGCATATGGAAGCGAAAAGATGGCGTTGTGTAATTTTGGTCTCATTACACACACTTTGCGATTTCTGGGTAAATTTGCAATAACACCAAAGAACACGAAATAAGCGAAATCAAAGCTTATTCGTTTTCTTTCCATGCATATAGAAGCGAAAAGACGGTGTTGTGTTATTTTGGTCTCATTTCACACACTTTGCGATTTCTGGGTCAATGTGCATTAACACCAAAGAACACGAAATAAGCGAAATCCAAGATTCTTCTTTCCTTGTAGCTGGAACCAAAACAATCTGTATGGCTTTCTTTAGGCTTATTGCACTTTGCTTTGCTATTTGTGGGGAATGAACACCGAAAGAACAATCCAAGGTTATTCGTCTTCTTTCTATTGCGATGGAACCAAAACACCTATGCTTGATTTGGGCTGATGACAAACATGTCATTCTGCGATTTTTCGGTGAATGTGCATTCTAACCCCAGAAACACCAATTTGAAATAAGCGCAATCAGAGCTTTATCATCTTCTTTTTATGTAATTTGAACCCAAAACATCTTTTGGCTTTGGTTGGGGGTGATTCTGGAGCACACCAAAAAACACCATGCGAATAGAAATATGCGCAATCAAAGCTTATTCGTCTTCTTTCTTTGCATATGGAAGCGAAAAGACGGCGTTGTGTTATTTTGGACTCATTACACACACTTTGCGATTTCTGGGAAAATTTGCAATAACACCAAAGAACACGAAATAAGCGAAATCCAAGATTCTTCTTTCTATGCAGCTGGAACCAAAACAATCTGTATGGCTTTGTTTAGGCTTATTACACTTTGCTTTGCTATTTGTGGGGAATGAACACCGAAAGAACAATCCAAGGTTATTCGTCTTCTTTCTATTGAGATGGAACCAAAACACCTATGCTTGATTTGGGCTGATGACAAACATGTCATTCTGAGATTTTTCGGTGAATGTGCATTCTAACCCCAGAAACACCAATTTGAAATAAGCGCAATCAGAGCTTTATCATCTTCTTTTTATGTAAATGGAACCCAAAACATCTTTTGGCTTTGGTTGGGGCTGATTCTGGAGCACACCAAAAAACACCATGCGAATAGAAATATGCGCAATCCAAGCTTATTCGTCTTCTTTCTACGCATATGGAAGCGAAAAGATGGCGTTGTGTAATTTTGGTCTCATTACACACACTTTGCGATTTCTGGGTAAATTTGCAATAACACCAAAGAACACGAAATAAGCAAAATCAAAGCTTATTCGTTTTCTTTCATGCATATAGAAGCGAAAAGACGGTGTTGTGTTATTTTGGTCTCATTTCACACACTTTGCGATTTCTGGGTCAATGTGCATTAACACCAAAGAACACGAAATAAGCGAAATCCAAGATTCTTCTTTCCTTGTAGCTGGAACCAAAACAATCTGTATGGCTTTGTTTAGGCTTATTACTTTGCTTTGCTATTTGTGGGGAATGAACACCGAAAGAACAATCCAAGGGTATTTGTCCTCTTTCTATTGAGATGGAACCAAAACACCTATGCTTGATTTGGGCTGATAACAAACATGTCTGAGATTTTTCGGTGAATGTGCATTCTAACCCCAGAAACACCAATTTGAAATAAGCGCAATCAGAGCTTTATCATCTTCTTTTTATGTAAATGGAACCCAAAACATCTTTTGGCTTTGGTTGGGGCTGATTCTGGAGCACACCAAAAAACACCATGCGAATAGAAATATGCGCAATCTAAGCTTATTCGTCTTCTTTCTACGCATATGGAAGCGAAAAGATGGCGTTGTGTAATTTTGGTCTCATTACACACACTTTGCGATTTCTGGGTAAATTTGCAATAACACCAAAGAACACGAAATAAGCAAAATCAAAGCTTATTCGTTTTCTTTCATGCATATAGAAGCGAAAAGACGGTGTTGTGTTATTTTGGTCTCATTTCACATACTTTGCGATTTCTGGGTCAATGTGCATTAACACCAAAGAACACGAAATAAGCGAAATCCAAGATTCTTCTTTCTATGGAGCTGGAACCAAAACAATCTGTATGGCTTTGTTTAGGCTTATTACTTTGCTTTGCTATTTGTGGGGAATGAACACCGAAAGAACAATCCAAGGTTATTTGTCCTCTTTCTATTGAGATGGAACCAAAACACCTATGCTTGATTTGGGCTGATAACAAACATGTCTGAGATTTTTCGGTGAATGTGCATTCGAACCCCAGAAACACCAATTTGAAATAAGCGCAATCAGAGCTTTATCATCTTCTTTTTATGTAAATGGAACCCAAAACATCTTTTGGCTTTGGTTGGGGCTTATTCTGGAGCACACCAAAAAACACCATGCGAATAGAAATATGCGCAATCAAACTTATTCGTCTTCTTTCTACGCATATGGAAGCGAAAAGATGGCGTTGTGTAATTTTGGTCTCATTACACACACTTTGCGATTTCTGGGTAAATTTGCAATAACACCAAAGAACACGAAATAAGCGAAATCAAAGCTTATTCGTTTTCTTTCCATGCATATAGAAGCGAAAAGACGGTGTTGTGTTATTTTGGTCTCATTTCACACACTTTGCGATTTCTGGGTCAATGTGCATTAACACCAAAGAACACGAAATAAGCGAAATCCAAGATTCTTCTTTCCTTGTAGCTGGAACCAAAACAATCTGTATGGCTTTCTTTAGGCTTATTGCACTTTGCTTTGCTATTTGTGGGGAATGAACACCGAAAGAACAATCCAAGGTTATTCGTCTTCTTTCTATTGCGATGGAACCAAAACACCTATGCTTGATTTGGGCTGATGACAAACATGTCATTCTGCGATTTTTCGGTGAATGTGCATTCTAACCCCAGAAACACCAATTTGAAATAAGCGCAATCAGAGCTTTATCATCTTCTTTTTATGTAATTTGAACCCAAAACATCTTTTGGCTTTGGTTGGGGGTGATTCTGGAGCACACCAAAAAACACCATGCGAATAGAAATATGCGCAATCAAAGCTTATTCGTCTTCTTTCTTTGCATATGGAAGCGAAAAGACGGCGTTGTGTTATTTTGGACTCATTACACACACTTTGCGATTTCTGGGAAAATTTGCAATAACACCAAAGAACACGAAATAAGCGAAATCAAAGCTTATTCGTTTTCTTTCATGCATATAGAAGCGAAAAGACGGTGTTGTGTTATTTTGGTCTCATTTCACACACTTTGCGATTTCTGGGTCAATGTGCATTAACACCAAAGAACACGAAATAAGCGAAATCCAAGATTCTTCTTTCTATGGAGCTGGAACCAAAACAATCTGTATGGCTTTGTTTAGGCTTAGTACACTTTGCTTTACTATTTGTGGGGAATGAACACCGAAAGAACAATCCAAGGTTATTTGTCTTCTTTCTATTGCGATGGAACCAAAACACCTATGCTTGATTTGGGCTGATGACAAACATGTCACTCTGAGATTTTTCGGTGAATGTGCATTCTAACCCCAGAAACACCAATTTGAAATAAGCGCAATCAGAGCTTTATCATCTTCTTTTTATGTAAATGGAACCCAAAACATCTTTTGGCTTTGGTTGGGGCTTATTCTGGAGCACACCAAAAAACACCATGCGAATAGAAATATGCGCAATCAAAGGTTATTCGTCTTCTTTTTTCGCATATGGAAGCGAAAAGAGGGCGTTGTGTTATTTTGGTATCATTACACACACTTTGCGATTTCTGGGTAAATTTGCAATAACACCAAAGAACACGAAGTAAGCGAAATCCAAGATTCTTATTTCTATGTAGCTGGAACCAAAACAATCTGTATGGCTTTGTTTAGGCTTATTACACTTTGCTTTGCTATTTGTGGGGAATGAACACCGAAAGAACAATCCAAGGTTATTCGTATTCTTTCTATTGCGATGGAACCAAAACACCTATGCTTGATTTGGGCTGATGACAAACATGTCACTCTGAGATTTTTCGGTGAATGTGCATTCTAACCCCAGAAACACCAATTTGAAATAAGCGCAATCAGAGCTTTATCATCTTCTTTTTATGTAAATGGAACCCAAAACATCTTTTGGCTTTGGTTGGGGGTGATTCTGGAGCACACCAAAAAACACCATGCGGATAGAAATATGCGCAATCAAACTTATTCGTCTTCTTTCTACGCATATGGAAGCGAAAAGATGGCGTTGTGTAATTTTGGTCTCATTACACACACTTTGCGATTTCTGGGTAAATTTGCAATAACACCAAAGAACACGAAATAAGCGAAATCAAAGCTTATTCGTTTTCTTTCCATGCATATAGAAGCGAAAAGACGGTGTTGTGTTATTTTGGTCTCATTTAACACACTTTGCGATTTCTGGGTCAATGTGCATTAACACCAAAGAACACGAAATAAGCGAAATCCAAGATTCTTCTTTCTATGGAGCTGGAACCAAAACAATCTGTATGGCTTTGTTTAGGCTTATTACACTTTGCTTTGCTATTTGTGGGGAATGAACACCGAAAGAACAATCCAAGGTTATTCGTCCTCTTTCTATTGAGATGGAACCAAAACACCTATGCTTGATTTGGGCTGATAACAAACATGTCTGAGATTTTTCGGTGAATGTGCATTCTAACCCCAGAAACACCAATTTGAAATAAGCGCAATCAGAGCTTTATCATCTTCTTTTTATGTAAATGGAACCCAAAACACCTTTTGGCTTGGGGGGGGGGCTGATTCTGGTGCACACCAAAAAACACCATGCGAATAGAAATATGCGCAATCAAAGCTTATTCGTCTTCTGTCTTCGCATATGGAAGCGAAAAGACGGCGTTGTGTTATTTTGGTCTCATTACACACACTTTGCGATTTCTGGGTAAATTTGCAATAACACCAAAGAACACGAAATAAGCGAAATCAAAGCTTATTCGTTTTCTTTCCATGCATATAGAAGCGAAAAGACGGTGTTGTGTTATTTTGGTCTCATTTCACACACTTTGCGATTTCTGGGTCAATGTGCATTAACACCAAAGAACACGAAATAAGCGAAATCCAAGATTCTTCTTTCTATGGAGCTGGAACCAAAACAATCTGTATGGCTTTGTTTAGGCTTATTACTTTGCTTTGCTATTTGTGGGGAATGAACACCGAAAGAACAATCCAAGGTTATTCGTCCTCCTTCTATGGAGATGGAACCAAAACACCTATGCTTGATTTGGGCTGATGACAAACATGTCACTCTGAGATTTTTCGGTGAATGTGTATTCTAACCCCAGAAACACCAATTTGAAATAAGCGCAATCAGAGCTTTATCATCTTCTTTTTATGTAAATGGAACCCAAAACACCTTTAGGCTTTTGGGGGGGGCTGATTCTTGTGCACACCAAAAAACACCATGCGAATAGAAATATGCGCAATCAAAGATTATTTGTCTTCTTTTTTTGCATATGGAAGCGAAAAGACAGCGTTGTGTTATTTTGGTCTCATTACACACACTTTGCGATTTCTGGGTAAATTTGCAATAACACCAAAGAACACGAAATAAGCGAAATCAAAGCTTATTCGTTTTCTTTCCATGCATATAGAAGCGAAAAGACGGTGTTGTGTTATTTTGGTCTCATTTCACACACTTTGCGATTTCTGGGTCAATGTGCATTAACACCAAAGAACACGAAATAAGCGAAATCCAAGATTCTTCTTTCTATGGAGCTGGAACCAAAACAATCTGTATGGCTTTGTTTAGGCTTATTACTTTGCTTTGCTATTTGTGGGGAATGAACACCGAAAGAACAATCCAAGGTTATTTGTCCTCTTTCTATTGAGATGGAACCAAAACAGCTATGCTTGATTTGGGCTGATAACAAACATGTCTGAGATTTTTCGGTGAATGTGCATTCGAACCCCAGAAACACCAATTTGAAATAAGCGCAATCAGAGCTTTATCATCTTCTTTTTATGTAAATGGAACCCAAAACATCTTTTGGCTTTGGTTGGGGCTTATTCTGGAGCACACCAAAAAACACCATGCGAATAGAAATATGCGCAATCAAACTTATTCGTCTTCTTTCTACGCATATGGAAGCGAAAAGATGGCGTTGTGTAATTTTGGTCTCATTACACACACTTTGCGATTTCTGGGTAAATTTGCAATAACACCAAAGAACACGAAATAAGCGAAATCAAAGCTTATTCGTTTTCTTTCCATGCATATAGAAGCGAAAAGACGGTGTTGTGTTATTTTGGTCTCATTACACACACTTTGCGATTTCTGGGTCAATGTGCATTAACACCAAAGAACACGAAATAAGCGAAATCCAAGATTCTTCTTTCCTTGTAGCTGGAACCAAAACAATCTGTATGGCTTTCTTTAGGCTTATTGCACTTTGCTTTGCTATTTGTGGGGAATGAACACCGAAAGAACAATCCAAGGTTATTCGTCCTCTTTCTATGGAGATGGAACCAAAACACCTATGCTTGATTTAGGCTGATAACAAACATGTCACTCTGAGATTTTTCGGTGAATGTGCATTCTAACCCCAGAAACACCAATTTGAAATAAGCGCAATCAGAGCTTTATCATCTTCTTTTTATGTAAATGGAACCCAAAACATCTTTTGGCTTTGGTTGGGGCTGATTCTGGAGCACACCAAAAAACACCATGCGAATAGAAATATGCGCAATCAAAGGTTATTCGTCTTCTTTTTTCGCATATGGAAGCGAAAAGAGGGCGTTGTGTTATTTTGGTATCATTACACACACTTTGCGATTTCTGGGTAAATTTGCAATAACACCAAAGAACACGAAATAAGCGAAATCCAAGATTCTTCTTTCTATGTAGCTGGAACCAAAACAATCTGTATGGCTTTGTTTAGGCTTATTACACTTTGCTTTGCTATTTGTGGGGAATGAACACCGAAAGAACAATCCAAGGTTATTCGTCTTCTTTCTATTGCGATGGAACCAAAACACCTATGCTTGATTTGGGCTGATGACAAACATGTCATTCTGCGATTTTTCGGTGAATGTGCATTCTAACCCCAGAAACACCAATTTGAAATAAGCGCAATCAGAGCTTTATCATCTTCTTTTTATGTAATTTGAACCCAAAACATCTTTTGGCTTTGGTTGGGGGTGATTCTGGAGCACACCAAAAAACACCATGCGAATAGAAATATGCGCAATCAAAGGTTATTCGTCTTCTTTTTTCGCATATGGAAGCGAAAAGAGGGCGTTGTGTTATTTTGGTATCATTACACACACTTTGCGATTTCTGGGTAAATTTGCAATAACACCAAAGAACACGAAGTAAGCGAAATCCAAGATTCTTATTTCTATGTAGCTGGAACCAAAACAATCTGTATGGCTTTGTTTAGGCTTATTACACTTTGCTTTGCTATTTGTGGGGAATGAACACCGAAAGAACAATCCAAGGTTATTCGTATTCTTTCTATTGCGATGGAACCAAAACACCTATGCTTGATTTGGGCTGATGACAAACATGTCACTCTGAGATTTTTCGGTGAATGTGCATTCTAACCCCAGAAACACCAATTTGAAATAAGCGCAATCAGAGCTTTATCATCTTCTTTTTATGTAAATGGAACCCAAAACATCTTTTGGCTTTGGTTGGGGGTGATTCTGGAGCACACCAAAAAACACCATGCGGATAGAAATATGCGCAATCAAACTTATTCGTCTTCTTTCTACGCATATGGAAGCGAAAAGATGGCGTTGTGTAATTTTGGTCTCATTACACACACTTTGCGATTTCTGGGTAAATTTGCAATAACACCAAAGAACACGAAATAAGCGAAATCAAAGCTTATTCGTTTTCTTTCCATGCATATAGAAGCGAAAAGACGGTGTTGTGTTATTTTGGTCTCATTTAACACACTTTGCGATTTCTGGGTCAATGTGCATTAACACCAAAGAACACGAAATAAGCGAAATCCAAGATTCTTCTTTCTATGGAGCTGGAACCAAAACAATCTGTATGGCTTTGTTTAGGCTTATTACACTTTGCTTTGCTATTTGTGGGGAATGAACACCGAAAGAACAATCCAAGGTTATTCGTCCTCTTTCTATTGAGATGGAACCAAAACACCTATGCTTGATTTGGGCTGATAACAAACATGTCTGAGATTTTTCGGTGAATGTGCATTCTAACCCCAGAAACACCAATTTGAAATAAGCGCAATCAGAGCTTTATCATCTTCTTTTTATGTAAATGGAACCCAAAACACCTTTTGGCTTGGGGGGGGGGCTGATTCTGGTGCACACCAAAAAACACCATGCGAATAGAAATATGCGCAATCAAAGCTTATTCGTCTTCTGTCTTCGCATATGGAAGCGAAAAGACGGCGTTGTGTTATTTTGGTCTCATTACACACACTTTGCGATTTCTGGGTAAATTTGCAATAACACCAAAGAACACGAAATAAGCGAAATCAAAGCTTATTCGTTTTCTTTCCATGCATATAGAAGCGAAAAGACGGTGTTGTGTTATTTTGGTCTCATTTCACACACTTTGCGATTTCTGGGTCAATGTGCATTAACACCAAAGAACACGAAATAAGCGAAATCCAAGATTCTTCTTTCTATGGAGCTGGAACCAAAACAATCTGTATGGCTTTGTTTAGGCTTATTACTTTGCTTTGCTATTTGTGGGGAATGAACACCGAAAGAACAATCCAAGGTTATTCGTCCTCCTTCTATGGAGATGGAACCAAAACACCTATGCTTGATTTGGGCTGATGACAAACATGTCACTCTGAGATTTTTCGGTGAATGTGTATTCTAACCCCAGAAACACCAATTTGAAATAAGCGCAATCAGAGCTTTATCATCTTCTTTTTATGTAAATGGAACCCAAAACACCTTTAGGCTTTTGGGGGGGGCTGATTCTTGTGCACACCAAAAAACACCATGCGAATAGAAATATGCGCAATCAAAGATTATTTGTCTTCTTTTTTTGCATATGGAAGCGAAAAGACAGCGTTGTGTTATTTTGGTCTCATTACACACACTTTGCGATTTCTGGGTAAATTTGCAATAACACCAAAGAACACGAAATAAGCGAAATCAAAGCTTATTCGTTTTCTTTCCATGCATATAGAAGCGAAAAGACGGTGTTGTGTTATTTTGGTCTCATTTCACACACTTTGCGATTTCTGGGTCAATGTGCATTAACACCAAAGAACACGAAATAAGCGAAATCCAAGATTCTTCTTTCTATGCAGCTGGAACCAAAACAATCTGTATGGCTTTGTTTAGGCTTATTACACTTTGCTTTGCTATTTGTGGGGAATGAACACCGAAAGAACAATCCAAGGTTATTCGTCTTCTTTCTATTGAGATGGAACCAAAACACCTATGCTTGATTTGGGCTGATGACAAACATGTCATTCTGAGATTTTTCGGTGAATGTGCATTCTAACCCCAGAAACACCAATTTGAAATAAGCGCAATCAGAGCTTTATCATCTTCTTTTTATGTAAATGGAACCCAAAACATCTTTTGGCTTTGGTTGGGGCTGATTCTGGCACACCAAAAAACACCATGCGAATAGAAATATGCGCAATCCAAGCTTATTCTTCTTCTTTCTACGCATATGGAAGCGAAAAGATGGCGTTGTGTAATTTTGGTCTCATTACACACACTTTGCGATTTCTGGGTAAATTTGCAATAACACCAAAGAACACGAAATAAGCAAAATCAAAGCTTATTCGTTTTCTTTCATGCATATAGAAGCGAAAAGACGGTGTTGTGTTATTTTGGTCTCATTTCACACACTTTGCGATTTCTGGGTCAATGTGCATTAACACCAAAGAACACGAAATAAGCGAAATCCAAGATTCTTCTTTCCTTGTAGCTGGAACCAAAACAATCTGTATGGCTTTGTTTAGGCTTATTACTTTGCTTTGCTATTTGTGGGGAATGAACACCGAAAGAACAATCCAAGGGTATTTGTCCTCTTTCTATTGAGATGGAACCAAAACACCTATGCTTGATTTGGGCTGATAACAAACATGTCTGAGATTTTTCGGTGAATGTGCATTCTAACCCCAGAAACACCAATTTGAAATAAGCGCAATCAGAGCTTTATCATCTTCTTTTTATGTAAATGGAACCCAAAACATCTTTTGGCTTTGGTTGGGGCTGATTCTGGAGCACACCAAAAAACACCATGCGAATAGAAATATGCGCAATCCAAGCTTATTCGTCTTCTTTCTACGCATATGGAAGCGAAAAGATGGCGTTGTGTAATTTTGGTCTCATTACACACACTTTGCGATTTCTGGGTAAATTTGCAATAACACCAAAGAACACGAAATAAGCAAAATCAAAGCTTATTCGTTTTCTTTCATGCATATAGAAGCGAAAAGACGGTGTTGTGTTATTTTGGTCTCATTTCACACACTTTGCGATTTCTGGGTCAATGTGCATTAACACCAAAGAACACGAAATAAGCGAAATCCAAGATTCTTCTTTCCTTGTAGCTGGAACCAAAACAATCTGTATGGCTTTCTTTAGGCTTATTGCACTTTGCTTTGCTATTTGTGGGGAATGAACACCGAAAGAACAATCCAAGGTTATTCGTCCTCTTTCTATGGAGATGGAACCAAAACACCTATGCTTGATTTAGGCTGATAACAAACATGTCACTCTGAGATTTTTCGGTGAATGTGCATTCTAACCCCAGAAACACCAATTTGAAATAAGCGCAATCAGAGCTTTATCATCTTCTTTTTATGTAAATGGAACCCAAAACATCTTTTGGCTTTGGTTGGGGCTGATTCTGGAGCACACCAAAAAACACCATGCGAATAGAAATATGCGCAATCAAAGGTTATTCGTCTTCTTTTTTCGCATATGGAAGCGAAAAGAGGGCGTTGTGTTATTTTGGTATCATTACACACACTTTGCGATTTCTGGGTAAATTTGCAATAACACCAAAGAACACGAAATAAGCGAAATCCAAGATTCTTCTTTCTATGTAGCTGGAACCAAAACAATCTGTATGGCTTTGTTTAGGCTTATTACACTTTGCTTTGCTATTTGTGGGGAATGAACACCGAAAGAACAATCCAAGGTTATTCGTCTTCTTTCTATTGCGATGGAACCAAAACACCTATGCTTGATTTGGGCTGATGACAAACATGTCATTCTGCGATTTTTCGGTGAATGTGCATTCTAACCCCAGAAACACCAATTTGAAATAAGCGCAATCAGAGCTTTATCATCTTCTTTTTATGTAATTTGAACCCAAAACATCTTTTGGCTTTGGTTGGGGGTGATTCTGGAGCACACCAAAAAACACCATGCGAATAGAAATATGCGCAATCAAAGGTTATTCGTCTTCTTTTTTCGCATATGGAAGCGAAAAGAGGGCGTTGTGTTATTTTGGTATCATTACACACACTTTGCGATTTCTGGGTAAATTTGCAATAACACCAAAGAACACGAAGTAAGCGAAATCCAAGATTCTTATTTCTATGTAGCTGGAACCAAAACAATCTGTATGGCTTTGTTTAGGCTTATTACACTTTGCTTTGCTATTTGTGGGGAATGAACACCGAAAGAACAATCCAAGGTTATTCGTATTCTTTCTATTGCGATGGAACCAAAACACCTATGCTTGATTTGGGCTGATGACAAACATGTCACTCTGAGATTTTTCGGTGAATGTGCATTCTAACCCCAGAAACACCAATTTGAAATAAGCGCAATCAGAGCTTTATCATCTTCTTTTTATGTAAATGGAACCCAAAACATCTTTTGGCTTTGGTTGGGGGTGATTCTGGAGCACACCAAAAAACACCATGCGGATAGAAATATGCGCAATCAAACTTATTCGTCTTCTTTCTACGCATATGGAAGCGAAAAGATGGCGTTGTGTAATTTTGGTCTCATTACACACACTTTGCGATTTCTGGGTAAATTTGCAATAACACCAAAGAACACGAAATAAGCGAAATCAAAGCTTATTCGTTTTCTTTCCATGCATATAGAAGCGAAAAGACGGTGTTGTGTTATTTTGGTCTCATTTAACACACTTTGCGATTTCTGGGTCAATGTGCATTAACACCAAAGAACACGAAATAAGCGAAATCCAAGATTCTTCTTTCTATGGAGCTGGAACCAAAACAATCTGTATGGCTTTGTTTAGGCTTATTACACTTTGCTTTGCTATTTGTGGGGAATGAACACCGAAAGAACAATCCAAGGTTATTCGTCCTCTTTCTATTGAGATGGAACCAAAACACCTATGCTTGATTTGGGCTGATAACAAACATGTCTGAGATTTTTCGGTGAATGTGCATTCTAACCCCAGAAACACCAATTTGAAATAAGCGCAATCAGAGCTTTATCATCTTCTTTTTATGTAAATGGAACCCAAAACACCTTTTGGCTTGGGGGGGGGGCTGATTCTGGTGCACACCAAAAAACACCATGCGAATAGAAATATGCGCAATCAAAGCTTATTCGTCTTCTGTCTTCGCATATGGAAGCGAAAAGACGGCGTTGTGTTATTTTGGTCTCATTACACACACTTTGCGATTTCTGGGTAAATTTGCAATAACACCAAAGAACACGAAATAAGCGAAATCAAAGCTTATTCGTTTTCTTTCCATGCATATAGAAGCGAAAAGACGGTGTTGTGTTATTTTGGTCTCATTTCACACACTTTGCGATTTCTGGGTCAATGTGCATTAACACCAAAGAACACGAAATAAGCGAAATCCAAGATTCTTCTTTCTATGGAGCTGGAACCAAAACAATCTGTATGGCTTTGTTTAGGCTTATTACTTTGCTTTGCTATTTGTGGGGAATGAACACCGAAAGAACAATCCAAGGTTATTCGTCCTCCTTCTATGGAGATGGAACCAAAACACCTATGCTTGATTTGGGCTGATGACAAACATGTCACTCTGAGATTTTTCGGTGAATGTGTATTCTAACCCCAGAAACACCAATTTGAAATAAGCGCAATCAGAGCTTTATCATCTTCTTTTTATGTAAATGGAACCCAAAACACCTTTAGGCTTTTGGGGGGGGCTGATTCTTGTGCACACCAAAAAACACCATGCGAATAGAAATATGCGCAATCAAAGATTATTTGTCTTCTTTTTTTGCATATGGAAGCGAAAAGACAGCGTTGTGTTATTTTGGTCTCATTACACACACTTTGCGATTTCTGGGTAAATTTGCAATAACACCAAAGAACACGAAATAAGCGAAATCAAAGCTTATTCGTTTTCTTTCCATGCATATAGAAGCGAAAAGACGGTGTTGTGTTATTTTGGTCTCATTTCACACACTTTGCGATTTCTGGGTCAATGTGCATTAACACCAAAGAACACGAAATAAGCGAAATCCAAGATTCTTCTTTCTATGCAGCTGGAACCAAAACAATCTGTATGGCTTTGTTTAGGCTTATTACACTTTGCTTTGCTATTTGTGGGGAATGAACACCGAAAGAACAATCCAAGGTTATTCGTCTTCTTTCTATTGAGATGGAACCAAAACACCTATGCTTGATTTGGGCTGATGACAAACATGTCATTCTGAGATTTTTCGGTGAATGTGCATTCTAACCCCAGAAACACCAATTTGAAATAAGCGCAATCAGAGCTTTATCATCTTCTTTTTATGTAAATGGAACCCAAAACATCTTTTGGCTTTGGTTGGGGCTGATTCTGGCACACCAAAAAACACCATGCGAATAGAAATATGCGCAATCCAAGCTTATTCTTCTTCTTTCTACGCATATGGAAGCGAAAAGATGGCGTTGTGTAATTTTGGTCTCATTACACACACTTTGCGATTTCTGGGTAAATTTGCAATAACACCAAAGAACACGAAATAAGCAAAATCAAAGCTTATTCGTTTTCTTTCATGCATATAGAAGCGAAAAGACGGTGTTGTGTTATTTTGGTCTCATTTCACACACTTTGCGATTTCTGGGTCAATGTGCATTAACACCAAAGAACACGAAATAAGCGAAATCCAAGATTCTTCTTTCCTTGTAGCTGGAACCAAAACAATCTGTATGGCTTTGTTTAGGCTTATTACTTTGCTTTGCTATTTGTGGGGAATGAACACCGAAAGAACAATCCAAGGGTATTTGTCCTCTTTCTATTGAGATGGAACCAAAACACCTATGCTTGATTTGGGCTGATAACAAACATGTCTGAGATTTTTCGGTGAATGTGCATTCTAACCCCAGAAACACCAATTTGAAATAAGCGCAATCAGAGCTTTAT
Source organism: Podarcis raffonei (assembly GCF_027172205.1). Taxonomy (NCBI): domain Eukaryota; kingdom Metazoa; phylum Chordata; class Lepidosauria; order Squamata; family Lacertidae; genus Podarcis; species Podarcis raffonei. Next base: position 265,412 of record NC_070606.1, on the reverse strand, counting down.
CATCTTCTTTTTATGTAAATGGAACCCAAAACATCTTTTGGCTTTGGTTGGGGCTGATTCTGGAGCACACCAAAAAACACCATGCGAATAGAAATATGCGCAATCCAAGCTTATTCGTCTTCTTTCTACGCATATGGAAGCGAAAAGATGGCGTTGTGTAATTTTGGTCTCATTACACACACTTTGCGATTTCTGGGTAAATTTGCAATAACACCAAAGAACACGAAATAAGCAAAATCAAAGCTTATTCGTTTTCTTTCATGCATATAGAAGCGAAAAGACGGTGTTGTGTTATTTTGGTCTCATTTCACACACTTTGCGATTTCTGGGTCAATGTGCATTAACACCAAAGAACACGAAATAAGCGAAATCCAAGATTCTTCTTTCTATGGAGCTGGAACCAAAACAATCTGTATGGCTTTGTTTAGGCTTATTACTTTGCTTTGCTATTTGTGGGGAATGAACACCGAAAGAACAATCCAAGGTTATTTGTCCTCTTTCTATTGAGATGGAACCAAAACACCTATGCTTGATTTGGGCTGATAACAAACATGTCTGAGATTTTTCGGTGAATGTGCATTCGAACCCCAGAAACACCAATTTGAAATAAGCGCAATCAGAGCTTTATCATCTTCTTTTTATGTAAATGGAACCCAAAACATCTTTTGGCTTTGGTTGGGGCTTATTCTGGAGCACACCAAAAAACACCATGCGAATAGAAATATGCGCAATCAAACTTATTCGTCTTCTTTCTACGCATATGGAAGCGAAAAGATGGCGTTGTGTAATTTTGGTCTCATTACACACACTTTGCGATTTCTGGGTAAATTTGCAATAACACCAAAGAACACGAAATAAGCGAAATCAAAGCTTATTCGTTTTCTTTCCATGCATATAGAAGCGAAAAGACGGTGTTGTGTTATTTTGGTCTCATTACACACACTTTGCGATTTCTGGGTCAATGTGCATTAACACCAAAGAACACGAAATAAGCGAAATCCAAGATTCTTCTTTCCTTGTAGCTGGAACCAAAACAATCTGTATGGCTTTCTTTAGGCTTATTGCACTTTGCTTTGCTATTTGTGGGGAATGAACACCGAAAGAACAATCCAAGGTTATTCGTCCTCTTTCTATGGAGATGGAACCAAAACACCGATGCTTGATTTGGGCTGATAACAAACATGTCACTCTGAGATTTTTCGGTGAATGTGCATTCTAACCCCAGAAACACCAATTTGAAATAAGCGCAATCAGAGCTTTATCATCTTCTTTTTATGTAAATGGAATCCAAAACATCTTTTGGCTTTGGTTGGGGCTGATTCTGGAGCACACCAAAAAACACCATGCGAATAGAAATATGCGCAATCAAAGCTTATTCGTCTTCTTTTTTCGCATATGGAAGCGAAAAGAGGGCGTTGTGTTATTTTAGTATCATTACACACACTTTGCGATTTCTGGGTGAATTTGCAATAACACCAAAGAACACGAAATAAGCGAAATCCAAGATTCTTCTTTCTATGTAGCTGGAACCAAAACAATCTGTATGGCTTTGTTTAGGCTTATTACACTTTGCTTTGCTATTTGTGGGGAATGAACACCGAAAGAACAATCCAAGGTTATTCGTCTTCTTTCTATTGAGATGGAACCAAAACACCTATGCTTGATTTGGGCTGATGACAAACATGTCATTCTGAGATTTTTCGGTGAATGTGCATTCTAACCCCAGAAACACCAATTTGAAATAAGCGCAATCAGAGCTTTATCATCTTCTTTTTATGTAAATGGAACCCAAAACATCTTTTGGCTTTGGTTGGGGCTGATTCTGGAGCACAAGAAATCCAAGATTCTTCTTTCTATGGAGCTGGAACCAAAACAATCTGTATGGCTTTGTTTAGGCTTATTACACTTTGCTTTGCTATTTGTGGGGAATGAACACCGAAAGAACAATCCAAGGTTATTCGTCCTCTTTCTATTGAGATGGAACCAAAACACCTATGCTTGATTTGGGCTGATAACAAACATGTCTGAGATTTTTCGGTGAATGTGCATTCTAACCCCAGAAACACCAATTTGAAATAAGCGCAATCAGAGCTTATTTTTTATGTAAATGGAACCCAAAACACCTTTTGGCTTGGGGGGGGGGCTGATTCTGGTGCACACCAAAAAACACCATGCGAATAGAAATATGCGCAATCAAAGCTTATTCGTCTTCTGTCTTCGCATATGGAAGCGAAAAGACGGCGTTGTGTTATTTTGGTCTCATTTCACACACTTTGCGATTTCTGGGTCAATGTGCATTAACACCAAAGAACACGAAATAAGCGAAATCAAAGCTTATTCGTTTTCTTTCCATGCATATAGAAGCGAAAAGACGGTGTTGTGTTATTTTGGTCTCATTTCACACACTTTGCGATTTCTGGGTCAATGTGCATTAACACCAAAGAACACGAAATAAGCGAAATCCAAGATTCTTCTTTCTATGGAGCTGGAACCAAAACAATCTGTATGGCTTTGTTTAGGCTTATTACTTTGCTTTGCTATTTGTGGGGAATGAACACCGAAAGAACAATCCAAGGTTATTCGTCCTCCTTCTATGGAGATGGAACCAAAACACCTATGCTTGATTTGGGCTGATGACAAACATGTCACTCTGAGATTTTTCGGTGAATGTGTATTCTAACCCCAGAAACACCAATTTGAAATAAGCGCAATCAGAGCTTTATCATCTTCTTTTTATGTAAATGGAACCCAAAACACCTTTAGGATTTTGGGGGGGGCTGATTCTTGTGCACACCAAAAAACACCATGCGAATAGAAATATGCGCAATCAAAGATTATTTGTCTTCTTTTTTTGCATATGGAAGCGAAAAGACAGCGTTGTGTTATTTTGGTCTCATTACACACACTTTGCGATTTCTGGGTAAATTTGCAATAACACCAAAGAACACGAAATAAGCGAAATCAAAGCTTATTCGTTTTCTTTCCATGCATATAGAAGCGAAAAGACGGTGTTGTGTTATTTTGGTCTCATTTCACACACTTTGCGATTTCTGGGTCAATGTGCATTAACACCAAAGAACACGAAATAAGCGAAATCCAAGATTCTTCTTTCTATGCAGCTGGAACCAAAACAATCTGTATGGCTTTGTTTAGGCTTATTACACTTTGCTTTGCTATTTGTGGGGAATGAACACCGAAAGAACAATCCAAGGTTATTCGTCTTCTTTCTATTGAGATGGAACCAAAACACCTATGCTTGATTTGGGCTGATGACAAACATGTCATTCTGAGATTTTTCGGTGAATGTGCATTCTAACCCCAGAAACACCAATTTGAAATAAGCGCAATCAGAGCTTTATCATCTTCTTTTTATGTAAATGGAACCCAAAACATCTTTTGGCTTTGGTTGGGGCTGATTCTGGAGCACAAGAAATCCAAGATTCTTCTTTCTATGGAGCTGGAACCAAAACAATCTGTATGGCTTTGTTTAGGCTTATTACACTTTGCTTTGCTATTTGTGGGGAATGAACACCGAAAGAACAATCCAAGGTTATTCGTCCTCTTTCTATTGAGATGGAACCAAAACACCTATGCTTGATTTGGGCTGATAACAAACATGTCTGAGATTTTTCGGTGAATGTGCATTCTAACCCCAGAAACACCAATTTGAAATAAGCGCAATCAGAGCTTATTTTTTATGTAAATGGAACCCAAAACACCTTTTGGCTTGGGGGGGGGGCTGATTCTGGTGCACACCAAAAAACACCATGCGAATAGAAATATGCGCAATCAAAGCTTATTCGTCTTCTGTCTTCGCATATGGAAGCGAAAAGACGGCGTTGTGTTATTTTGGTCTCATTACACACACTTTGCGATTTCTGGGTAAATTTGCAATAACACCAAAGAACACGAAATAAGCGAAATCAAAGCTTATTCGTTTTCTTTCCATGCATATAGAAGCGAAAAGACGGTGTTGTGTTATTTTGGTCTCATTTCACACACTTTGCGATTTCTGGGTCAATGTGCATTAACACCAAAGAACACGAAATAAGCGAAATCCAAGATTCTTCTTTCTATGGAGCTGGAACCAAAACAATCTGTATGGCTTTGTTTAGGCTTATTACTTTGCTTTGCTATTTGTGGGGAATGAACACCGAAAGAACAATCCAAGGTTATTCGTCCTCTTTCTATGGAGATGGAACCAAAACACCTATGCTTGATTTGGGCTGATGACAAACATGTCACTCTGAGATTTTTCGGTGAATGTGTATTCTAACCCCAGAAACACCAATTTGAAATAAGCGCAATCAGAGCTTTATCATCTTCTTTTTATGTAAATGGAACCCAAAACATCTTTTGGCTTTGGTTGGGGCTGATTCTGGAGCACACCAAAAAACACCATGCGAATAGAAATATGCGCAATCCAAGCTTATTCGTCTTCTTTCTACGCATATGGAAGCGAAAAGATGGCGTTGTGTAATTTTGGTCTCATTACACACACTTTGCGATTTCTGGGTAAATTTGCAATAACACCAAAGAACACGAAATAAGCAAAATCAAAGCTTATTCGTTTTCTTTCATGCATATAGAAGCGAAAAGACGGTGTTGTGTTATTTTGGTCTCATTTCACACACTTTGCGATTTCTGGGTCAATGTGCATTAACACCAAAGAACACGAAATAAGCGAAATCCAAGATTCTTCTTTCTATGGAGCTGGAACCAAAACAATCTGTATGGCTTTGTTTAGGCTTATTACTTTGCTTTGCTATTTGTGGGGAATGAACACCGAAAGAACAATCCAAGGTTATTTGTCCTCTTTCTATTGAGATGGAACCAAAACACCTATGCTTGATTTGGGCTGATAACAAACATGTCTGAGATTTTTCGGTGAATGTGCATTCGAACCCCAGAAACACCAATTTGAAATAAGCGCAATCAGAGCTTTATCATCTTCTTTTTATGTAAATGGAACCCAAAACATCTTTTGGCTTTGGTTGGGGCTTATTCTGGAGCACACCAAAAAACACCATGCGAATAGAAATATGCGCAATCAAACTTATTCGTCTTCTTTCTACGCATATGGAAGCGAAAAGATGGCGTTGTGTAATTTTGGTCTCATTACACACACTTTGCGATTTCTGGGTAAATTTGCAATAACACCAAAGAACACGAAATAAGCGAAATCAAAGCTTATTCGTTTTCTTTCCATGCATATAGAAGCGAAAAGACGGTGTTGTGTTATTTTGGTCTCATTACACACACTTTGCGATTTCTGGGTCAATGTGCATTAACACCAAAGAACACGAAATAAGCGAAATCCAAGATTCTTCTTTCCTTGTAGCTGGAACCAAAACAATCTGTATGGCTTTCTTTAGGCTTATTGCACTTTGCTTTGCTATTTGTGGGGAATGAACACCGAAAGAACAATCCAAGGTTATTCGTCCTCTTTCTATGGAGATGGAACCAAAACACCGATGCTTGATTTGGGCTGATAACAAACATGTCACTCTGAGATTTTTCGGTGAATGTGCATTCTAACCCCAGAAACACCAATTTGAAATAAGCGCAATCAGAGCTTTATCATCTTCTTTTTATGTAAATGGAATCCAAAACATCTTTTGGCTTTGGTTGGGGCTGATTCTGGAGCACACCAAAAAACACCATGCGAATAGAAATATGCGCAATCAAAGCTTATTCGTCTTCTTTTTTCGCATATGGAAGCGAAAAGAGGGCGTTGTGTTATTTTAGTATCATTACACACACTTTGCGATTTCTGGGTGAATTTGCAATAACACCAAAGAACACGAAATAAGCGAAATCCAAGATTCTTCTTTCTATGTAGCTGGAACCAAAACAATCTGTATGGCTTTGTTTAGGCTTATTACACTTTGCTTTGCTATTTGTGGGGAATGAACACCGAAAGAACAATCCAAGGTTATTCGTCTTCTTTCTATTGAGATGGAACCAAAACACCTATGCTTGATTTGGGCTGATGACAAACATGTCATTCTGAGATTTTTCGGTGAATGTGCATTCTAACCCCAGAAACACCAATTTGAAATAAGCGCAATCAGAGCTTTATCATCTTCTTTTTATGTAAATGGAACCCAAAACATCTTTTGGCTTTGGTTGGGGCTGATTCTGGAGCACAAGAAATCCAAGATTCTTCTTTCTATGGAGCTGGAACCAAAACAATCTGTATGGCTTTGTTTAGGCTTATTACACTTTGCTTTGCTATTTGTGGGGAATGAACACCGAAAGAACAATCCAAGGTTATTCGTCCTCTTTCTATTGAGATGGAACCAAAACACCTATGCTTGATTTGGGCTGATAACAAACATGTCTGAGATTTTTCGGTGAATGTGCATTCTAACCCCAGAAACACCAATTTGAAATAAGCGCAATCAGAGCTTATTTTTTATGTAAATGGAACCCAAAACACCTTTTGGCTTGGGGGGGGGGCTGATTCTGGTGCACACCAAAAAACACCATGCGAATAGAAATATGCGCAATCAAAGCTTATTCGTCTTCTGTCTTCGCATATGGAAGCGAAAAGACGGCGTTGTGTTATTTTGGTCTCATTTCACACACTTTGCGATTTCTGGGTCAATGTGCATTAACACCAAAGAACACGAAATAAGCGAAATCAAAGCTTATTCGTTTTCTTTCCATGCATATAGAAGCGAAAAGACGGTGTTGTGTTATTTTGGTCTCATTTCACACACTTTGCGATTTCTGGGTCAATGTGCATTAACACCAAAGAACACGAAATAAGCGAAATCCAAGATTCTTCTTTCTATGGAGCTGGAACCAAAACAATCTGTATGGCTTTGTTTAGGCTTATTACTTTGCTTTGCTATTTGTGGGGAATGAACACCGAAAGAACAATCCAAGGTTATTCGTCCTCCTTCTATGGAGATGGAACCAAAACACCTATGCTTGATTTGGGCTGATGACAAACATGTCACTCTGAGATTTTTCGGTGAATGTGTATTCTAACCCCAGAAACACCAATTTGAAATAAGCGCAATCAGAGCTTTATCATCTTCTTTTTATGTAAATGGAACCCAAAACACCTTTAGGATTTTGGGGGGGGCTGATTCTTGTGCACACCAAAAAACACCATGCGAATAGAAATATGCGCAATCAAAGATTATTTGTCTTCTTTTTTTGCATATGGAAGCGAAAAGACAGCGTTGTGTTATTTTGGTCTCATTACACACACTTTGCGATTTCTGGGTAAATTTGCAATAACACCAAAGAACACGAAATAAGCGAAATCAAAGCTTATTCGTTTTCTTTCCATGCATATAGAAGCGAAAAGACGGTGTTGTGTTATTTTGGTCTCATTTCACACACTTTGCGATTTCTGGGTCAATGTGCATTAACACCAAAGAACACGAAATAAGCGAAATCCAAGATTCTTCTTTCTATGCAGCTGGAACCAAAACAATCTGTATGGCTTTGTTTAGGCTTATTACACTTTGCTTTGCTATTTGTGGGGAATGAACACCGAAAGAACAATCCAAGGTTATTCGTCTTCTTTCTATTGAGATGGAACCAAAACACCTATGCTTGATTTGGGCTGATGACAAACATGTCATTCTGAGATTTTTCGGTGAATGTGCATTCTAACCCCAGAAACACCAATTTGAAATAAGCGCAATCAGAGCTTTATCATCTTCTTTTTATGTAAATGGAACCCAAAACATCTTTTGGCTTTGGTTGGGGCTGATTCTGGAGCACAAGAAATCCAAGATTCTTCTTTCTATGGAGCTGGAACCAAAACAATCTGTATGGCTTTGTTTAGGCTTATTACACTTTGCTTTGCTATTTGTGGGGAATGAACACCGAAAGAACAATCCAAGGTTATTCGTCCTCTTTCTATTGAGATGGAACCAAAACACCTATGCTTGATTTGGGCTGATAACAAACATGTCTGAGATTTTTCGGTGAATGTGCATTCTAACCCCAGAAACACCAATTTGAAATAAGCGCAATCAGAGCTTATTTTTTATGTAAATGGAACCCAAAACACCTTTTGGCTTGGGGGGGGGGCTGATTCTGGTGCACACCAAAAAACACCATGCGAATAGAAATATGCGCAATCAAAGCTTATTCGTCTTCTGTCTTCGCATATGGAAGCGAAAAGACGGCGTTGTGTTATTTTGGTCTCATTACACACACTTTGCGATTTCTGGGTAAATTTGCAATAACACCAAAGAACACGAAATAAGCGAAATCAAAGCTTATTCGTTTTCTTTCCATGCATATAGAAGCGAAAAGACGGTGTTGTGTTATTTTGGTCTCATTTCACACACTTTGCGATTTCTGGGTCAATGTGCATTAACACCAAAGAACACGAAATAAGCGAAATCCAAGATTCTTCTTTCTATGGAGCTGGAACCAAAACAATCTGTATGGCTTTGTTTAGGCTTATTACTTTGCTTTGCTATTTGTGGGGAATGAACACCGAAAGAACAATCCAAGGTTATTCGTCCTCTTTCTATGGAGATGGAACCAAAACACCTATGCTTGATTTGGGCTGATGACAAACATGTCACTCTGAGATTTTTCGGTGAATGTGTATTCTAACCCCAGAAACACCAATTTGAAATAAGCGCAATCAGAGCTTTATCATCTTCTTTTTATGTAAATGGAACCCAAAACACCTTTTGGCTTGGGGGGGGGGGCTGATTCTGGTGCACACCAAAAAACACCATGCGAATAGAAATATGCGCAATCAAAGCTTATTCGTCTTCTGTCTTCGCATATGGAAGCGAAAAGACGGCGTTGTGTTATTTTGGTCTCATTACACACACTTTGCGATTTCTGGGTAAATTTGCAATAACACCAAAGAACACGAAATAAGCGAAATCAAAGCTTATTCGTTTTCTTTCCATGCATATAGAAGCGAAAAGACGGTGTTCTGTTATTTTGGTCTCATTTCACACACTTTGCGATTTCTGGGTCAATGTGCATTAACACCAAAGAACACGAAATAAGCGAAATCCAAGATTCTTCTTTCTATGGAGCTGGAACCAAAACAATCTGTATGGCTTTGTTTAGGCTTATTACTTTGCTTTGCTATTTGTGGGGAATGAACACCGAAAGAACAATCCAAGGTTATTCGTCCTCCTTCTATGGAGATGGAACCAAAACACCTATGCTTGATTTGGGCTGATGACAAACATGTCACTCTGAGATTTTTCGGTGAATGTGTATTCTAACCCCAGAAACACCAATTTGAAATAAGCGCAATCAGAGCTTTATCATCTTCTTTTTATGTAAATGGAACCCAAAACACCTTTAGGATTTTGGGGGGGGCTGATTCTTGTGCACACCAAAAAACACCATGCGAATAGAAATATGCGCAATCAAAGATTATTTGTCTTCTTTTTTTGCATATGGAAGCGAAAAGACAGCGTTGTGTTATTTTGGTCTCATTACACACACTTTGCGATTTCTGGGTAAATTTGCAATAACACCAAAGAACACGAAATAAGCGAAATCAAAGCTTATTCGTTTTCTTTCCATGCATATAGAAGCGAAAAGACGGTGTTGTGTTATTTTGGTCTCATTTCACACACTTTGCGATTTCTGGGTCAATGTGCATTAACACCAAAGAACACGAAATAAGCGAAATCCAAGATTCTTCTTTCTATGCAGCTGGAACCAAAACAATCTGTATGGCTTTGTTTAGGCTTATTACACTTTGCTTTGCTATTTGTGGGGAATGAACACCGAAAGAACAATCCAAGGTTATTCGTCTTCTTTCTATTGAGATGGAACCAAAACACCTATGCTTGATTTGGGCTGATGACAAACATGTCATTCTGAGATTTTTCGGTGAATGTGCATTCTAACCCCAGAAACACCAATTTGAAATAAGCGCAATCAGAGCTTTATCATCTTCTTTTTATGTAAATGGAACCCAAAACATCTTTTGGCTTTGGTTGGGGCTGATTCTGGAGCACACCAAAAAACACCATGCGAATAGAAATATGCGCAATCCAAGCTTATTCGTCTTCTTTCTACGCATATGGAAGCGAAAAGATGGCGTTGTGTAATTTTGGTCTCATTACACACACTTTGCGATTTCTGGGTAAATTTGCAATAACACCAAAGAACACGAAATAAGCAAAATCAAAGCTTATTCGTTTTCTTTCATGCATATAGAAGCGAAAAGACGGTGTTGTGTTATTTTGGTCTCATTTCACACACTTTGCGATTTCTGGGTCAATGTGCATTAACACCAAAGAACACGAAATAAGCGAAATCCAAGATTCTTCTTTCCTTGTAGCTGGAACCAAAACAATCTGTATGGCTTTGTTTAGGCTTATTACTTTGCTTTGCTATTTGTGGGGAATGAACACCGAAAGAACAATCCAAGGGTATTTGTCCTCTTTCTATTGAGATGGAACCAAAACACCTATGCTTGATTTGGGCTGATAACAAACATGTCTGAGATTTTTCGGTGAATGTGCATTCTAACCCCAGAAACACCAATTTGAAATAAGCGCAATCAGAGCTTTATCATCTTCTTTTTATGTAAATGGAACCCAAAACATCTTTTGGCTTTGGTTGGGGCTGATTCTGGAGCACACCAAAAAACACCATGCGAATAGAAATATGCGCAATCCAAGCTTATTCGTCTTCTTTCTACGCATATGGAAGCGAAAAGATGGCGTTGTGTAATTTTGGTCTCATTACACACACTTTGCGATTTCTGGGTAAATTTGCAATAACACCAAAGAACACGAAATAAGCAAAATCAAAGCTTATTCGTTTTCTTTCATGCATATAGAAGCGAAAAGACGGTGTTGTGTTATTTTGGTCTCATTTCACACACTTTGCGATTTCTGGGTCAATGTGCATTAACACCAAAGAACACGAAATAAGCGAAATCCAAGATTCTTCTTTCTATGGAGCTGGAACCAAAACAATCTGTATGGCTTTGTTTAGGCTTATTACTTTGCTTTGCTATTTGTGGGGAATGAACACCGAAAGAACAATCCAAGGTTATTTGTCCTCTTTCTATTGAGATGGAACCAAAACACCTATGCTTGATTTGGGCTGATAACAAACATGTCTGAGATTTTTCGGTGAATGTGCATTCGAACCCCAGAAACACCAATTTGAAATAAGCGCAATCAGAGCTTTATCATCTTCTTTTTATGTAAATGGAACCCAAAACATCTTTTGGCTTTGGTTGGGGCTTATTCTGGAGCACACCAAAAAACACCATGCGAATAGAAATATGCGCAATCAAACTTATTCGTCTTCTTTCTACGCATATGGAAGCGAAAAGATGGCGTTGTGTAATTTTGGTCTCATTACACACACTTTGCGATTTCTGGGTAAATTTGCAATAACACCAAAGAACACGAAATAAGCGAAATCAAAGCTTATTCGTTTTCTTTCCATGCATATAGAAGCGAAAAGACGGTGTTGTGTTATTTTGGTCTCATTACACACACTTTGCGATTTCTGGGTCAATGTGCATTAACACCAAAGAACACGAAATAAGCGAAATCCAAGATTCTTCTTTCCTTGTAGCTGGAACCAAAACAATCTGTATGGCTTTCTTTAGGCTTATTGCACTTTGCTTTGCTATTTGTGGGGAATGAACACCGAAAGAACAATCCAAGGTTATTCGTCCTCTTTCTATGGAGATGGAACCAAAACACCGATGCTTGATTTGGGCTGATAACAAACATGTCACTCTGAGATTTTTCGGTGAATGTGCATTCTAACCCCAGAAACACCAATTTGAAATAAGCGCAATCAGAGCTTTATCATCTTCTTTTTATGTAAATGGAATCCAAAACATCTTTTGGCTTTGGTTGGGGCTGATTCTGGAGCACACCAAAAAACACCATGCGAATAGAAATATGCGCAATCAAAGCTTATTCGTCTTCTTTTTTCGCATATGGAAGCGAAAAGAGGGCGTTGTGTTATTTTAGTATCATTACACACACTTTGCGATTTCTGGGTGAATTTGCAATAACACCAAAGAACACGAAATAAGCGAAATCCAAGATTCTTCTTTCTATGTAGCTGGAACCAAAACAATCTGTATGGCTTTGTTTAGGCTTATTACACTTTGCTTTGCTATTTGTGGGGAATGAACACCGAAAGAACAATCCAAGGTTATTCGTCTTCTTTCTATTGAGATGGAACCAAAACACCTATGCTTGATTTGGGCTGATGACAAACATGTCATTCTGAGATTTTTCGGTGAATGTGCATTCTAACCCCAGAAACACCAATTTGAAATAAGCGCAATCAGAGCTTTATCATCTTCTTTTTATGTAAATGGAACCCAAAACATCTTTTGGCTTTGGTTGGGGCTGATTCTGGAGCACAAGAAATCCAAGATTCTTCTTTCTATGGAGCTGGAACCAAAACAATCTGTATGGCTTTGTTTAGGCTTATTACACTTTGCTTTGCTATTTGTGGGGAATGAACACCGAAAGAACAATCCAAGGTTATTCGTCCTCTTTCTATTGAGATGGAACCAAAACACCTATGCTTGATTTGGGCTGATGACAAACATGTCATTCTGAGATTTTTCGGTGAATGTGCATTCTAACCCCAGAAACACCAATTTGAAATAAGCGCAATCAGAGCTTTATCATCTTCTTTTTATGTAATTTGAACCCAAAACATCTTTTGGCTTTGGTTGGGGGTGATTCTGGAGCACACCAAAAAACACCATGCGAATAGAAATATGCGCAATCAAAGCTTATTCGTCTTCTTTCTTTGCATATGGAAGCGAAAAGACGGCGTTGTGTTATTTTGGACTCATTACACACACTTTGCGATTTCTGGGAAAATTTGCAATAACACCAAAGAACACGAAATAAGCGAAATCAAAGCTTATTCGTTTTCTTTCATGCATATAGAAGCGAAAAGACGGTGTTGTGTTATTTTGGTCTCATTTCACACACTTTGCGATTTCTGGGTCAATGTGCATTAACACCAAAGAACACGAAATAAGCGAAATCCAAGATTCTTCTTTCTATGGAGCTGGAACCAAAACAATCTGTATGGCTTTGTTTAGGCTTAGTACACTTTGCTTTACTATTTGTGGGGAATGAACACCGAAAGAACAATCCAAGGTTATTTGTCTTCTTTCTATTGCGATGGAACCAAAACACCTATGCTTGATTTGGGCTGATGACAAACATGTCACTCTGAGATGTTTCGGTGAATGTGCATTCTAACCCCAGAAACACCAATTTGAAATAAGCGCAATCAGAGCTTTATCATCTTCTTTTTATGTAAATTGAACCCAAAACATCTTTTGGCTTTGGTTGGGGGTGATTCTGGAGCACACCAAAAAACACCATGCGAATAGAAATATGCGCAATCAAAGGTTATTCGTCTTCTTTTTTCGCATATGGAAGCGAAAAGAGGGCGTTGTGTTATTTTGGTATCATTACACACACTTTGCGATTTCTGGGTAAATTTGCAATAACACCAAAGAACACGAAGTAAGCGAAATCCAAGATTCTTCTTTCTATGGAGCTGGAACCAAAACAATCTGTATGGCTTTGTTTAGGCTTATTACACTTTGCTTTGCTATTTGTGGGGAATGAACACCGAAAGAACAATCCAAGGTTATTCGTATTCTTTCTATTGCGATGGAACCAAAACACCTATGCTTGATTTGGGCTGATGACAAACATGTCACTCTGAGATTTTTCGGTGAATGTGCATTCTAACCCCAGAAACACCAATTTGAAATAAGCGCAATCAGAGCTTTATCATCTTCTTTTTATGTAAATGGAACCCAAAACATCTTTTGGCTTTGGTTGGGGGTGATTCTGGAGCACACCAAAAAACACCATGCGGATAGAAATATGCGCAATCAAACTTATTCGTCTTCTTTCTACGCATATGGAAGCGAAAAGATGGCGTTGTGTAATTTTGGTCTCATTACACACACTTTGCGATTTCTGGGTAAATTTGCAATAACACCAAAGAACACGAAATAAGCGAAATCAAAGCTTATTCGTTTTCTTTCCATGCATATAGAAGCGAAAAGACGGTGTTGTGTTATTTTGGTCTCATTTAACACACTTTGCGATTTCTGGGTCAATGTGCATTAACACCAAAGAACACGAAATAAGCGAAATCCAAGATTCTTCTTTCTATGGAGCTGGAACCAAAACAATCTGTATGGCTTTGTTTAGGCTTATTACACTTTGCTTTGCTATTTGTGGGGAATGAACACCGAAAGAACAATCCAAGGTTATTCGTCCTCTTTCTATTGAGATGGAACCAAAACACCTATGCTTGATTTGGGCTGATAACAAACATGTCTGAGATTTTTCGGTGAATGTGCATTCTAACCCCAGAAACACCAATTTGAAATAAGCGCAATCAGAGCTTTATCATCTTCTTTTTATGTAAATGGAACCCAAAACACCTTTTGGCTTGGGGGGGGGGCTGATTCTGGTGCACACCAAAAAACACCATGCGAATAGAAATATGCGCAATCAAAGCTTATTCGTCTTCTGTCTTCGCATATGGAAGCGAAAAGACGGCGTTGTGTTATTTTGGTCTCATTACACACACTTTGCGATTTCTGGGTAAATTTGCAATAACACCAAAGAACACGAAATAAGCGAAATCAAAGCTTATTCGTTTTCTTTCCATGCATATAGAAGCGAAAAGACGGTGTTGTGTTATTTTGGTCTCATTTCACACACTTTGCGATTTCTGGGTCAATGTGCATTAACACCAAAGAACACGAAATAAGCGAAATCCAAGATTCTTCTTTCTATGCAGCTGGAACCAAAACAATCTGTATGGCTTTGTTTAGGCTTATTACTTTGCTTTGCTATTTGTGGGGAATGAACACCGAAAGAACAATCCAAGGTTATTCGTCCTCCTTCTATGGAGATGGAACCAAAACACCTATGCTTGATTTGGGCTGATGACAAACATGTCACTCTGAGATTTTTCGGTGAATGTGTATTCTAACCCCAGAAACACCAATTTGAAATAAGCGCAATCAGAGCTTTATCATCTTCTTTTTATGTAAATGGAACCCAAAACACCTTTAGGATTTTGGGGGGGGCTGATTCTTGTGCACACCAAAAAACACCATGCGAATAGAAATATGCGCAATCAAAGATTATTTGTCTTCTTTTTTTGCATATGGAAGCGAAAAGACAGCGTTGTGTTATTTTGGTCTCATTACACACACTTTGCGATTTCTGGGTAAATTTGCAATAACACCAAAGAACACGAAATAAGCGAAATCAAAGCTTATTCGTTTTCTTTCCATGCATATAGAAGCGAAAAGACGGTGTTGTGTTATTTTGGTCTCATTTCACACACTTTGCGATTTCTGGGTCAATGTGCATTAACACCAAAGAACACGAAATAAGCGAAATCCAAGATTCTTCTTTCTATGCAGCTGGAACCAAAACAATCTGTATGGCTTTGTTTAGGCTTATTACACTTTGCTTTGCTATTTGTGGGGAATGAACACCGAAAGAACAATCCAAGGTTATTCGTCTTCTTTCTATTGAGATGGAACCAAAACACCTATGCTTGATTTGGGCTGATGACAAACATGTCATTCTGAGATTTTTCGGTGAATGTGCATTCTAACCCCAGAAACACCAATTTGAAATAAGCGCAATCAGAGCTTTATCATCTTCTTTTTATGTAAATGGAACCCAAAACACCTTTTGGCTTGGGGGGGGGGGCTGATTCTGGTGCACACCAAAAAACACCATGCGAATAGAAATATGCGCAATCAAAGCTTATTCGTCTTCTGTCTTCGCATATGGAAGCGAAAAGACGGCGTTGTGTTATTTTGGTCTCATTACACACACTTTGCGATTTCTGGGTAAATTTGCAATAACACCAAAGAACACGAAATAAGCGAAATCAAAGCTTATTCGTTTTCTTTCCATGCATATAGAAGCGAAAAGACGGTGTTGTGTTATTTTGGTCTCATTTCACACACTTTGCGATTTCTGGGTCAATGTGCATTAACACCAAAGAACACGAAATAAGCGAAATCCAAGATTCTTCTTTCTATGGAGCTGGAACCAAAACAATCTGTATGGCTTTGTTTAGGCTTATTACTTTGCTTTGCTATTTGTGGGGAATGAACACCGAAAGAACAATCCAAGGTTATTCGTCCTCCTTCTATGGAGATGGAACCAAAACACCTATGCTTGATTTGGGCTGATGACAAACATGTCACTCTGAGATTTTTCGGTGAATGTGTATTCTAACCCCAGAAACACCAATTTGAAATAAGCGCAATCAGAGCTTTATCATCTTCTTTTTATGTAAATGGAACCCAAAACACCTTTAGGATTTTGGGGGGGGCTGATTCTTGTGCACACCAAAAAACACCATGCGAATAGAAATATGCGCAATCAAAGCTTATTCGTCTTCTGTCTTCGCATATGGAAGCGAAAAGACGGCGTTGTGTTATTTTGGTCTCATTACACACACTTTGCGATTTCTGGGTAAATTTGCAATAACACCAAAGAACACGAAATAAGCGAAATCAAAGCTTATTCGTTTTCTTTCCATGCATATAGAAGCGAAAAGACGGTGTTGTGTTATTTTGGTCTCATTTCACACACTTTGCGATTTCTGGGTCAATGTGCATTAACACCAAAGAACACGAAATAAGCGAAATCCAAGATTCTTCTTTCTATGCAGCTGGAACCAAAACAATCTGTATGGCTTTGTTTAGGCTTATTACACTTTGCTTTGCTATTTGTGGGGAATGAACACCGAAAGAACAATCCAAGGTTATTCGTCTTCTTTCTATTGAGATGGAACCAAAACACCTATGCTTGATTTGGGCTGATGACAAACATGTCATTCTGAGATTTTTCGGTGAATGTGCATTCTAACCCCAGAAACACCAATTTGAAATAAGCGCAATCAGAGCTTTATCATCTTCTTTTTATGTAAATGGAACCCAAAACATCTTTTGGCTTTGGTTGGGGCTGATTCTGGAGCACACCAAAAAACACCATGCGAATAGAAATATGCGCAATCCAAGCTTATTCGTCTTCTTTCTACGCATATGGAAGCGAAAAGATGGCGTTGTGTAATTTTGGTCTCATTACACACACTTTGCGATTTCTGGGTAAATTTGCAATAACACCAAAGAACACGAAATAAGCAAAATCAAAGCTTATTCGTTTTCTTTCATGCATATAGAAGCGAAAAGACGGTGTTGTGTTATTTTGGTCTCATTTCACACACTTTGCGATTTCTGGGTCAATGTGCATTAACACCAAAGAACACGAAATAAGCGAAATCCAAGATTCTTCTTTCCTTGTAGCTGGAACCAAAACAATCTGTATGGCTTTGTTTAGGCTTATTACTTTGCTTTGCTATTTGTGGGGAATGAACACCGAAAGAACAATCCAAGGGTATTTGTCCTCTTTCTATTGAGATGGAACCAAAACACCTATGCTTGATTTGGGCTGATAACAAACATGTCTGAGATTTTTCGGTGAATGTGCATTCTAACCCCAGAAACACCAATTTGAAATAAGCGCAATCAGAGCTTTATCATCTTCTTTTTATGTAAATGGAACCCAAAACATCTTTTGGCTTTGGTTGGGGCTGATTCTGGAGCACACCAAAAAACACCATGCGAATAGAAATATGCGCAATCCAAGCTTATTCGTCTTCTTTCTACGCATATGGAAGCGAAAAGATGGCGTTGTGTAATTTTGGTCTCATTACACACACTTTGCGATTTCTGGGTAAATTTGCAATAACACCAAAGAACACGAAATAAGCAAAATCAAAGCTTATTCGTTTTCTTTCATGCATATAGAAGCGAAAAGACGGTGTTGTGTTATTTTGGTCTCATTTCACACACTTTGCGATTTCTGGGTCAATGTGCATTAACACCAAAGAACACGAAATAAGCGAAATCCAAGATTCTTCTTTCTATGGAGCTGGAACCAAAACAATCTGTATGGCTTTGTTTAGGCTTATTACTTTGCTTTGCTATTTGTGGGGAATGAACACCGAAAGAACAATCCAAGGTTATTTGTCCTCTTTCTATTGAGATGGAACCAAAACACCTATGCTTGATTTGGGCTGATGACAAACATGTCACTCTGAGATTTTTCGGTGAATGTGTATTCTAACCCCAGAAACACCAATTTGAAATAAGCGCAATCAGAGCTTTATCATCTTCTTTTTATGTAAATGGAACCCAAAACACCTTTAGGCTTGGGGGGGGGGCTGATTCTTGTGCACACCAAAAAACACCATGCGAATAGAAATATGCGCAATCAAAGATTATTTGTCTTCTTTTTTTGCATATGGAAGCGAAAAGACAGCGTTGTGTTATTTTGGTCTCATTACACACACTTTGCGATTTCTGGGTAAATTTGCAATAACACCAAAGAACACGAAATAAGCGAAATCAAAGCTTATTCGTTTTCTTTCCATGCATATAGAAGCGAAAAGACGGTGTTGTGTTATTTTGGTCTCATTTCACACACTTTGCGATTTCTGGGTCAATGTGCATTAACACCAAAGAACACGAAATAAGCGAAATCCAAGATTCTTCTTTCTATGCAGCTGGAACCAAAACAATCTGTATGGCTTTGTTTAGGCTTATTACACTTTGCTTTGCTATTTGTGGGGAATGAACACCGAAAGAACAATCCAAGGTTATTCGTCTTCTTTCTATTGAGATGGAACCAAAACACCTATGCTTGATTTGGGCTGATGACAAACATGTCATTCTGAGATTTTTCGGTGAATGTGCATTCTAACCCCAGAAACACCAATTTGAAATAAGCGCAATCAGAGCTTTATCATCTTCTTTTTATGTAAATGGAACCCAAAACATCTTTTGGCTTTGGTTGGGGCTGATTCTGGAGCACACCAAAAAACACCATGCGAATAGAAATATGCGCAATCCAAGCTTATTCGTCTTCTTTCTACGCATATGGAAGCGAAAAGATGGCGTTGTGTAATTTTGGTCTCATTACACACACTTTGCGATTTCTGGGTAAATTTGCAATAACACCAAAGAACACGAAATAAGCAAAATCAAAGCTTATTCGTTTTCTTTCATGCATATAGAAGCGAAAAGACGGTGTTGTGTTATTTTGGTCTCATTTCACACACTTTGCGATTTCTGGGTCAATGTGCATTAACACCAAAGAACACGAAATAAGCGAAATCCAAGATTCTTCTTTCCTTGTAGCTGGAACCAAAACAATCTGTATGGCTTTGTTTAGGCTTATTACTTTGCTTTGCTATTTGTGGGGAATGAACACCGAAAGAACAATCCAAGGGTATTTGTCCTCTTTCTATTGAGATGGAACCAAAACACCTATGCTTGATTTGGGCTGATAACAAACATGTCTGAGATTTTTCGGTGAATGTGCATTCTAACCCCAGAAACACCAATTTGAAATAAGCGCAATCAGAGCTTTATCATCTTCTTTTTATGTTATTGAACCCAAAACATCTTTTGGCTTTGGTTGGGGCTGATTCTGGAGCACACCAAAAAACACCATGCGAATAGAAATATGCGCAATCCAAGCTTATTCGTCTTCTTTCTACGCATATGGAAGCGAAAAGATGGCGTTGTGTAATTTTGGTCTCATTACACACACTTTGCGATTTCTGGGTAAATTTGCAATAACACCAAAGAACACGAAATAAGCAAAATCAAAGCTTATTCGTTTTCTTTCATGCATATAGAAGCGAAAAGACGGTGTTGTGTTATTTTGGTCTCATTTCACACACTTTGCGATTTCTGGGTCAATGTGCATTAACACCAAAGAACACGAAATAAGCGAAATCCAAGATTCTTCTTTCTATGGAGCTGGAACCAAAACAATCTGTATGGCTTTGTTTAGGCTTATTGCACTTTGCTTTGCTATTTGTGGGGAATGAACACCGAAAGAACAATCCAAGGTTATTCGTCCTCTTTCTATGGAGATGGAACCAAAACACCGATGCTTGATTTGGGCTGATAACAAACATGTCTGAGATTTTTCGGTGAATGTGCATTCTAACCCCAGAAACACCAATTTGAAATAAGCGCAATCAGAGCTTTATCATCTTCTTTTTATGTAAATGGAATCCAAAACATCTTTTGGCTTTGGTTGGGGCTGATTCTGGAGCACACCAAAAAACACCATGCGAATAGAAATATGCGCAATCAAAGCTTATTCGTCTTCTTTTTTCGCATATGGAAGCGAAAAGAGGGCGTTGTGTTATTTTAGTATCATTACACACACTTTGCGATTTCTGGGTGAATTTGCAATAACACCAAAGAACACGAAATAAGCGAAATCCAAGATTCTTCTTTCTATGTAGCTGGAACCAAAACAATCTGTATGGCTTTGTTTAGGCTTATTACACTTTGCTTTGCTATTTGTGGGGAATGAACACCGAAAGAACAATCCAAGGTTATTCGTCTTCTTTCTATTGAGATGGAACCAAAACACCTATGCTTGATTTGGGCTGATGACAAACATGTCATTCTGAGATTTTTCGGTGAATGTGCATTCTAACCCCAGAAACACCAATTTGAAATAAGCGCAATCAGAGCTTTATCATCTTCTTTTTATGTAAATGGAACCCAAAACATCTTTTGGCTTTGGTTGGGGCTGATTCTGGAGCACAAGAAATCCAAGATTCTTCTTTCTATGGAGCTGGAACCAAAACAATCTGTATGGCTTTGTTTAGGCTTATTACACTTTGCTTTGCTATTTGTGGGGAATGAACACCGAAAGAACAATCCAAGGTTATTCGTCCTCTTTCTATTGAGATGGAACCAAAACACCTATGCTTGATTTGGGCTGATGACAAACATGTCATTCTGAGATTTTTCGGTGAATGTGCATTCTAACCCCAGAAACACCAATTTGAAATAAGCGCAATCAGAGCTTTATCATCTTCTTTTTATGTAATTTGAACCCAAAACATCTTTTGGCTTTGGTTGGGGGTGATTCTGGAGCACACCAAAAAACACCTTGCGAATAGAAATATGCGCAATCAAAGCTTATTCGTCTTCTTTCTTTGCATATGGAAGCGAAAAGACGGCGTTGTGTTATTTTGGACTCATTACACACACTTTGCGATTTCTGGGAAAATTTGCAATAACACCAAAGAACACGAAATAAGCGAAATCAAAGCTTATTCGTTTTCTTTCATGCATATAGAAGCGAAAAGACGGTGTTGTGTTATTTTGGTCTCATTTCACACACTTTGCGATTTCTGGGTCAATGTGCATTAACACCAAAGAACACGAAATAAGCGAAATCCAAGATTCTTCTTTCTATGGAGCTGGAACCAAAACAATCTGTATGGCTTTGTTTAGGCTTAGTACACTTTGCTTTACTATTTGTGGGGAATGAACACCGAAAGAACAATCCAAGGTTATTTGTCTTCTTTCTATTGCGATGGAACCAAAACACCTATGCTTGATTTGGGCTGATGACAAACATGTCACTCTGAGATTTTTCGGTGAATGTGCATTCTAACCCCAGAAACACCAATTTGAAATAAGCGCAATCAGAGCTTTATCATCTTCTTTTTATGTAAATTGAACCCAAAACATCTTTTGGCTTTGGTTGGGGGTGATTCTGGAGCACACCAAAAAACACCATGCGAATAGAAATATGCGCAATCAAAGGTTATTCGTCTTCTTTTTTCGCATATGGAAGCGAAAAGAGGGCGTTGTGTTATTTTGGTATCATTACACACACTTTGCGATTTCTGGGTAAATTTGCAATAACACCAAAGAACACGAAGTAAGCGAAATCCAAGATTCTTATTTCTATGTAGCTGGAACCAAAACAATCTGTATGGCTTTGTTTAGGCTTATTACACTTTGCTTTGCTATTTGTGGGGAATGAACACCGAAAGAACAATCCAAGGTTATTCGTATTCTTTCTATTGCGATGGAACCAAAACACCTATGCTTGATTTGGGCTGATGACAAACATGTCACTCTGAGATTTTTCGGTGAATGTGCATTCTAACCCCAGAAACACCAATTTGAAATAAGCGCAATCAGAGCTTTATCATCTTCTTTTTATGTAAATGGAACCCAAAACATCTTTTGGCTTTGGTTGGGGGTGATTCTGGAGCACACCAAAAAACACCATGCGGATAGAAATATGCGCAATCAAACTTATTCGTCTTCTTTCTACGCATATGGAAGCGAAAAGATGGCGTTGTGTAATTTTGGTCTCATTACACACACTTTGCGATTTCTGGGTAAATTTGCAATAACACCAAAGAACACGAAATAAGCGAAATCAAAGCTTATTCGTTTTCTTTCCATGCATATAGAAGCGAAAAGACGGTGTTGTGTTATTTTGGTCTCATTTAACACACTTTGCGATTTCTGGGTCAATGTGCATTAACACCAAAGAACACGAAATAAGCGAAATCCAAGATTCTTCTTTCTATGGAGCTGGAACCAAAACAATCTGTATGGCTTTGTTTAGGCTTATTACACTTTGCTTTGCTATTTGTGGGGAATGAACACCGAAAGAACAATCCAAGGTTATTCGTCCTCTTTCTATTGAGATGGAACCAAAACACCTATGCTTGATTTGGGCTGATAACAAACATGTCTGAGATTTTTCGGTGAATGTGCATTCTAACCCCAGAAACACCAATTTGAAATAAGCGCAATCAGAGCTTTATCATCTTCTTTTTATGTAAATGGAACCCAAAACACCTTTTGGCTTGGGGGGGGGGCTGATTCTGGTGCACACCAAAAAACACCATGCGAATAGAAATATGCGCAATCAAAGCTTATTCGTCTTCTGTCTTCGCATAAGGAAGCGAAAAGACGGCGTTGTGTTATTTTGGTCTCATTACACACACTTTGCGATTTCTGGGTAAATTTGCAATAACACCAAAGAACACGAAATAAGCGAAATCAAAGCTTATTCGTTTTCTTTCCATGCATATAGAAGCGAAAAGACGGTGTTGTGTTATTTTGGTCTCATTTCACACACTTTGCGATTTCTGGGTCAATGTGCATTAACACCAAAGAACACGAAATAAGCGAAATCCAAGATTCTTCTTTCTATGGAGCTGGAACCAAAACAATCTGTATGGCTTTGTTTAGGCTTATTACTTTGCTTTGCTATTTGTGGGGAATGAACACCGAAAGAACAATCCAAGGTTATTCGTCCTCCTTCTATGGAGATGGAACCAAAACACCTATGCTTGATTTGGGCTGATGACAAACATGTCACTCTGAGATTTTTCGGTGAATGTGTATTCTAACCCCAGAAACACCAATTTGAAATAAGCGCAATCAGAGCTTTATCATCTTCTTTTTATGTAAATGGAACCCAAAACACCTTTAGGCTTGGGGGGGGGGCTGATTCTTGTGCACACCAAAAAACACCATGCGAATAGAAATATGCGCAATCAAAGATTATTTGTCTTCTTTTTTTGCATATGGAAGCGAAAAGACAGCGTTGTGTTATTTTGGTCTCATTACACACACTTTGCGATTTCTGGGTAAATTTGCAATAACACCAAAGAACACGAAATAAGCGAAATCAAAGCTTATTCGTTTTCTTTCCATGCATATAGAAGCGAAAAGACGGTGTTGTGTTATTTTGGTCTCATTTCACACACTTTGCGATTTCTGGGTCAATGTGCATTAACACCAAAGAACACGAAATAAGCGAAATCCAAGATTCTTCTTTCTATGCAGCTGGAACCAAAACAATCTGTATGGCTTTGTTTAGGCTTATTACACTTTGCTTTGCTATTTGTGGGGAATGAACACCGAAAGAACAATCCAAGGTTATTCGTCTTCTTTCTATTGAGATGGAACCAAAACACCTATGCTTGATTTGGGCTGATGACAAACATGTCATTCTGAGATTTTTCGGTGAATGTGCATTCTAACCCCAGAAACACCAATTTGAAATAAGCGCAATCAGAGCTTTATCATCTTCTTTTTATGTAAATGGAACCCAAAACATCTTTTGGCTTTGGTTGGGGCTGATTCTGGAGCACACCAAAAAACACCATGCGAATAGAAATATGCGCAATCCAAGCTTATTCGTCTTCTTTCTACGCATATGGAAGCGAAAAGATGGCGTTGTGTAATTTTGGTCTCATTACACACACTTTGCGATTTCTGGGTAAATTTGCAATAACACCAAAGAACACGAAATAAGCAAAATCAAAGCTTATTCGTTTTCTTTCATGCATATAGAAGCGAAAAGACGGTGTTGTGTTATTTTGGTCTCATTTCACACACTTTGCGATTTCTGGGTCAATGTGCATTAACACCAAAGAACACGAAATAAGCGAAATCCAAGATTCTTCTTTCCTTGTAGCTGGAACCAAAACAATCTGTATGGCTTTGTTTAGGCTTATTACTTTGCTTTGCTATTTGTGGGGAATGAACACCGAAAGAACAATCCAAGGTTATTCGTCCTCTTTCTATGGAGATGGAACCAAAACACCTATGCTTGATTTGGGCTGATGACAAACATGTCACTCTGAGATTTTTCGGTGAATGTGTATTCTAACCCCAGAAACACCAATTTGAAATAAGCGCAATCAGAGCTTTATCATCTTCTTTTTATGTAAATGGAACCCAAAACACCTTTTGGCTTGGGGGGGGGGCTGATTCTGGTGCACACCAAAAAACACCATGCGAATAGAAATATGCGCAATCAAAGCTTATTCGTCTTCTGTCTTCACATATGGAAGCGAAAAGACGGCGTTGTGTTATTTTGGTCTCATTACACACACTTTGCGATTTCTGGGTAAATTTGCAATAACACCAAAGAACACGAAATAAGCGAAATCAAAGCTTATTCGTTTTCTTTCCATGCATATAGAAGCGAAAAGACGGTGTTGTGTTATTTTGGTCTCATTTCACACACTTTGCGATTTCTGGGTCAATGTGCATTAACACCAAAGAACACGAAATAAGCGAAATCCAAGATTCTTCTTTCTATGGAGCTGGAACCAAAACAATCTGTATGGCTTTGTTTAGGCTTATTACTTTGCTTTGCTATTTGTGGGGAATGAACACCGAAAGAACAATCCAAGGTTATTCGTCCTCCTTCTATGGAGATGGAACCAAAACACCTATGCTTGATTTGGGCTGATGACAAACATGTCACTCTGAGATTTTTCGGTGAATGTGTATTCTAACCCCAGAAACACCAATTTGAAATAAGCGCAATCAGAGCTTTATCATCTTCTTTTTATGTAAATGGAACCCAAAACACCTTTAGGATTTTGGGGGGGGCTGATTCTTGTGCACACCAAAAAACACCATGCGAATAGAAATATGCGCAATCAAAGATTATTTGTCTTCTTTTTTTGCATATGGAAGCGAAAAGACAGCGTTGTGTTATTTTGGTCTCATTACACACACTTTGCGATTTCTGGGTAAATTTGCAATAACACCAAAGAACACGAAATAAGCGAAATCAAAGCTTATTCGTTTTCTTTCCATGCATATAGAAGCGAAAAGACGGTGTTGTGTTATTTTGGTCTCATTTCACACACTTTGCGATCTCTGGGTCAATGTGCATTAACACCAAAGAACACGAAATAAGCGAAATCCAAGATTCTTCTTTCTATGCAGCTGGAACCAAAACAATCTGTATGGCTTTGTTTAGGCTTATTACACTTTGCTTTGCTATTTGTGGGGAATGAACACCGAAAGAACAATCCAAGGTTATTCGTCTTCTTTCTATTGAGATGGAACCAAAACACCTATGCTTGATTTGGGCTGATGACAAACATGTCATTCTGAGATTTTTCGGTGAATGTGCATTCTAACCCCAGAAACACCAATTTGAAATAAGCGCAATCAGAGCTTTATCATCTTCTTTTTATGTAAATGGAACCCAAAACATCTTTTGGCTTTGGTTGGGGCTGATTCTGGAGCACACCAAAAAACACCATGCGAATAGAAATATGCGCAATCCAAGCTTATTCGTCTTCTTTCTACGCATATGGAAGCGAAAAGATGGCGTTGTGTAATTTTGGTCTCATTACACACACTTTGCGATTTCTGGGTAAATTTGCAATAACACCAAAGAACACGAAATAAGCAAAATCAAAGCTTATTCGTTTTCTTTCATGCATATAGAAGCGAAAAGACGGTGTTGTGTTATTTTGGTCTCATTTCACACACTTTGCGATTTCTGGGTCAATGTGCATTAACACCAAAGAACACGAAATAAGCGAAATCCAAGATTCTTCTTTCCTTGTAGCTGGAACCAAAACAATCTGTATGGCTTTGTTTAGGCTTATTACTTTGCTTTGCTATTTGTGGGGAATGAACACCGAAAGAACAATCCAAGGGTATTTGTCCTCTTTCTATTGAGATGGAACCAAAACACCTATGCTTGATTTGGGCTGATAACAAACATGTCTGAGATTTTTCGGTGAATGTGCATTCTAACCCCAGAAACACCAATTTGAAATAAGCGCAATCAGAGCTTTATCATCTTCTTTTTATGTAAATGGAACCCAAAACATCTTTTGGCTTTGGTTGGGGCTGATTCTGGAGCACACCAAAAAACACCATGCGAATAGAAATATGCGCAATCCAAGCTTATTCGTCTTCTTTCTACGCATATGGAAGCGAAAAGATGGCGTTGTGTAATTTTGGTCTCATTACACACACTTTGCGATTTCTGGGTAAATTTGCAATAACACCAAAGAACACGAAATAAGCAAAATCAAAGCTTATTCGTTTTCTTTCATGCATATAGAAGCGAAAAGACGGTGTTGTGTTATTTTGGTCTCATTTCACACACTTTGCGATTTCTGGGTCAATGTGCATTAACACCAAAGAACACGAAATAAGCGAAATCCAAGATTCTTCTTTCTATGGAGCTGGAACCAAAACAATCTGTATGGCTTTGTTTTTAGGCTTATTGCACTTTGCTTTGCTATTTGTGGGGAATGAACACCGAAAGAACAATCCAAGGTTATTCGTCCTCTTTCTATGGAGATGGAACCAAAACACCGATGCTTGATTTGGGCTGATAACAAACATGTCACTCTGAGATTTTTCGGTGAATGTGCATTCTAACCCCAGAAACACCATTTGAAATAAGCGCAATCAGAGCTTTATCATCTTCTTTTTATGTAAATGGAATCCAAAACATCTTTTGGCTTTGGTTGGGGCTGATTCTGGAGCACACCAAAAAACACCATGCGAATAGAAATATGCGCAATCAAAGCTTATTCGTCTTCTTTTTCGCATATGGAAGCGAAAAGAGGGCGTTGTGTTATTTTAGTATCATTACACACACTTTGCGATTTCTGGGTGAATTTGCAATAACACCAAAGAACACGAAATAAGCGAAATCCAAGATTCTTCTTTCTATGTAGCTGGAACCAAAACAATCTGTATGGCTTTGTTTAGGCTTATTACACTTTGCTTTGCTATTTGTGGGGAATGAACACCGAAAGAACAATCCAAGGTTATTCGTCTTCTTTCTATTGAGATGGAACCAAAACACCTATGCTTGATTTGGGCTGATGACAAACATGTCATTCTGAGATTTTTCGGTGAATGTGCATTCTAACCCCAGAAACACCAATTTGAAATAAGCGCAATCAGAGCTTTATCATCTTCTTTTTATGTAAATGGAACCCAAAACATCTTTTGGCTTTGGTTGGGGCTGATTCTGGAGCACAAGAAATCCAAGATTCTTCTTTCTATGGAGCTGGAACCAAAACAATCTGTATGGCTTTGTTTAGGCTTATTACACTTTGCTTTGCTATTTGTGGGGAATGAACACCGAAAGAACAATCCAAGGTTATTCGTCCTCTTTCTATTGAGATGGAACCAAAACACCTATGCTTGATTTGGGCTGATGACAAACATGTCATTCTGAGATTTTTCGGTGAATGTGCATTCTAACCCCAGAAACACCATTTGAAATAAGCGCAATCAGAGCTTTATCATCTTCTTTTTATGTAAATGGAACCCAAAACACCTTTTGGCTTGGGGGGGGGGCTGATTCTGGTGCACACCAAAAAACACCATGCGAATAGAAATATGCGCAATCAAAGCTTATTCGTCTTCTGTCTTCACATATGGAAGCGAAAAGACGGCGTTGTGTTATTTTGGTCTCATTACACACACTTTGCGATTTCTGGGTAAATTTGCAATAACACCAAAGAACACGAAATAAGCGAAATCAAAGCTTATTCGTTTTCTTTCCATGCATATAGAAGCGAAAAGACGGTGTTGTGTTATTTTGGTCTCATTTCACACACTTTGCGATTTCTGGGTCAATGTGCATTAACACCAAAGAACACGAAATAAGCGAAATCCAAGATTCTTCTTTCTATGGAGCTGGAACCAAAACAATCTGTATGGCTTTGTTTAGGCTTATTACTTTGCTTTGCTATTTGTGGGGAATGAACACCGAAAGAACAATCCAAGGTTATTCGTCCTCCTTCTATGGAGATGGAACCAAAACACCTATGCTTGATTTGGGCTGATGACAAACATGTCACTCTGAGATTTTTCGGTGAATGTGTATTCTAACCCCAGAAACACCAATTTGAAATAAGCGCAATCAGAGCTTTATCATCTTCTTTTTATGTAAATGGAACCCAAAACACCTTTAGGATTTTGGGGGGGGCTGATTCTTGTGCACACCAAAAAACACCATGCGAATAGAAATATGCGCAATCAAAGATTATTTGTCTTCTTTTTTTGCATATGGAAGCGAAAAGACAGCGTTGTGTTATTTTGGTCTCATTACACACACTTTGCGATTTCTGGGTAAATTTGCAATAACACCAAAGAACACGAAATAAGCGAAATCAAAGCTTATTCGTTTTCTTTCCATGCATATAGAAGCGAAAAGACGGTGTTGTGTTATTTTGGTCTCATTTCACACACTTTGCGATTTCTGGGTCAATGTGCATTAACACCAAAGAACACGAAATAAGCGAAATCCAAGATTCTTCTTTCTATGCAGCTGGAACCAAAACAATCTGTATGGCTTTGTTTAGGCTTATTACACTTTGCTTTGCTATTTGTGGGGAATGAACACCGAAAGAACAATCCAAGGTTATTCGTCTTCTTTCTATTGAGATGGAACCAAAACACCTATGCTTGATTTGGGCTGATGACAAACATGTCATTCTGAGATTTTTCGGTGAATGTGCATTCTAACCCCAGAAACACCAATTTGAAATAAGCGCAATCAGAGCTTTATCATCTTCTTTTTATGTAAATGGAACCCAAAACATCTTTTGGCTTTGGTTGGGGCTGATTCTGGAGCACACCAAAAAACACCATGCGAATAGAAATATGCGCAATCCAAGCTTATTCGTCTTCTTTCTACGCATATGGAAGCGAAAAGATGGCGTTGTGTAATTTTGGTCTCATTACACACACTTTGCGATTTCTGGGTAAATTTGCAATAACACCAAAGAACACGAAATAAGCAAAATCAAAGCTTATTCGTTTTCTTTCATGCATATAGAAGCGAAAAGACGGTGTTGTGTTATTTTGGTCTCATTTCACACACTTTGCGATTTCTGGGTCAATGTGCATTAACACCAAAGAACACGAAATAAGCGAAATCCAAGATTCTTCTTTCCTTGTAGCTGGAACCAAAACAATCTGTATGGCTTTGTTTAGGCTTATTACTTTGCTTTGCTATTTGTGGGGAATGAACACCGAAAGAACAATCCAAGGGTATTTGTCCTCTTTCTATTGAGATGGAACCAAAACACCTATGCTTGATTTGGGCTGATAACAAACATGTCTGAGATTTTTCGGTGAATGTGCATTCTAACCCCAGAAACACCAATTTGAAATAAGCGCAATCAGAGCTTTATCATCTTCTTTTTATGTTATTGAACCCAAAACATCTTTTGGCTTTGGTTGGGGCTGATTCTGGAGCACACCAAAAAACACCATGCGAATAGAAATATGCGCAATCCAAGCTTATTCGTCTTCTTTCTACGCATATGGAAGCGAAAAGATGGCGTTGTGTAATTTTGGTCTCATTACACACACTTTGCGATTTCTGGGTAAATTTGCAATAACACCAAAGAACACGAAATAAGCAAAATCAAAGCTTATTCGTTTTCTTTCATGCATATAGAAGCGAAAAGACGGTGTTGTGTTATTTTGGTCTCATTTCACACACTTTGCGATTTCTGGGTCAATGTGCATTAACACCAAAGAACACGAAATAAGCGAAATCCAAGATTCTTCTTTCTATGGAGCTGGAACCAAAACAATCTGTATGGCTTTGTTTAGGCTTATTGCACTTTGCTTTGCTATTTGTGGGGAATGAACACCGAAAGAACAATCCAAGGTTATTCGTCCTCTTTCTATGGAGATGGAACCAAAACACCGATGCTTGATTTGGGCTGATAACAAACATGTCACTCTGAGATTTTTCGGTGAATGTGCATTCTAACCCCAGAAACACCAATTTGAAATAAGCGCAATCAGAGCTTTATCATCTTCTTTTTATGTAAATGGAATCCAAAACATCTTTTGGCTTTGGTTGGGGCTGATTCTGGAGCACACCAAAAAACACCATGCGAATAGAAATATGCGCAATCAAAGCTTATTCGTCTTCTTTTTTCGCATATGGAAGCGAAAAGAGGGCGTTGTGTTATTTTAGTATCATTACACACACTTTGCGATTTCTGGGTGAATTTGCAATAACACCAAAGAACACGAAATAAGCGAAATCCAAGATTCTTCTTTCTATGTAGCTGGAACCAAAACAATCTGTATGGCTTTGTTTAGGCTTATTACACTTTGCTTTGCTATTTGTGGGGAATGAACACCGAAAGAACAATCCAAGGTTATTCGTCTTCTTTCTATTGAGATGGAACCAAAACACCTATGCTTGATTTGGGCTGATGACAAACATGTCATTCTGAGATTTTTCGGTGAATGTGCATTCTAACCCCAGAAACACCAATTTGAAATAAGCGCAATCAGAGCTTTATCATCTTCTTTTTATGTAAATGGAACCCAAAACATCTTTTGGCTTTGGTTGGGGCTGATTCTGGAGCACAAGAAATCCAAGATTCTTCTTTCTATGGAGCTGGAACCAAAACAATCTGTATGGCTTTGTTTAGGCTTATTACACTTTGCTTTGCTATTTGTGGGGAATGAACACCGAAAGAACAATCCAAGGTTATTCGTCCTCTTTCTATTGAGATGGAACCAAAACACCTATGCTTGATTTGGGCTGATGACAAACATGTCATTCTGAGATTTTTCGGTGAATGTGCATTCTAACCCCAGAAACACCAATTTGAAATAAGCGCAATCAGAGCTTTATCATCTTCTTTTTATGTAATTTGAACCCAAAACATCTTTTGGCTTTGGTTGGGGGTGATTCTGGAGCACACCAAAAAACACCTTGCGAATAGAAATATGCGCAATCAAAGCTTATTCGTCTTCTTTCTTTGCATATGGAAGCGAAAAGACGGCGTTGTGTTATTTTGGACTCATTACACACACTTTGCGATTTCTGGGAAAATTTGCAATAACACCAAAGAACACGAAATAAGCGAAATCAAAGCTTATTCGTTTTCTTTCATGCATATAGAAGCGAAAAGACGGTGTTGTGTTATTTTGGTCTCATTTCACACACTTTGCGATTTCTGGGTCAATGTGCATTAACACCAAAGAACACGAAATAAGCGAAATCCAAGATTCTTCTTTCTATGGAGCTGGAACCAAAACAATCTGTATGGCTTTGTTTAGGCTTAGTACACTTTGCTTTACTATTTGTGGGGAATGAACACCGAAAGAACAATCCAAGGTTATTTGTCTTCTTTCTATTGCGATGGAACCAAAACACCTATGCTTGATTTGGGCTGATGACAAACATGTCACTCTGAGATTTTTCGGTGAATGTGCATTCTAACCCCAGAAACACCAATTTGAAATAAGCGCAATCAGAGCTTTATCATCTTCTTTTTATGTAAATTGAACCCAAAACATCTTTTGGCTTTGGTTGGGGGTGATTCTGGAGCACACCAAAAAACACCATGCGAATAGAAATATGCGCAATCAAAGGTTATTCGTCTTCTTTTTTCGCATATGGAAGCGAAAAGAGGGCGTTGTGTTATTTTGGTATCATTACACACACTTTGCGATTTCTGGGTAAATTTGCAATAACACCAAAGAACACGAAGTAAGCGAAATCCAAGATTCTTATTTCTATGTAGCTGGAACCAAAACAATCTGTATGGCTTTGTTTAGGCTTATTACACTTTGCTTTGCTATTTGTGGGGAATGAACACCGAAAGAACAATCCAAGGTTATTCGTATTCTTTCTATTGCGATGGAACCAAAACACCTATGCTTGATTTGGGCTGATGACAAACATGTCACTCTGAGATTTTTCGGTGAATGTGCATTCTAACCCCAGAAACACCAATTTGAAATAAGCGCAATCAGAGCTTTATCATCTTCTTTTTATGTAAATGGAACCCAAAACATCTTTTGGCTTTGGTTGGGGGTGATTCTGGAGCACACCAAAAAACACCATGCGGATAGAAATATGCGCAATCAAACTTATTCGTCTTCTTTCTACGCATATGGAAGCGAAAAGATGGCGTTGTGTAATTTTGGTCTCATTACACACACTTTGCGATTTCTGGGTAAATTTGCAATAACACCAAAGAACACGAAATAAGCGAAATCAAAGCTTATTCGTTTTCTTTCCATGCATATAGAAGCGAAAAGACGGTGTTGTGTTATTTTGGTCTCATTTAACACACTTTGCGATTTCTGGGTCAATGTGCATTAACACCAAAGAACACGAAATAAGCGAAATCCAAGATTCTTCTTTCTATGGAGCTGGAACCAAAACAATCTGTATGGCTTTGTTTAGGCTTATTACACTTTGCTTTGCTATTTGTGGGGAATGAACACCGAAAGAACAATCCAAGGTTATTCGTCCTCTTTCTATTGAGATGGAACCAAAACACCTATGCTTGATTTGGGCTGATAACAAACATGTCTGAGATTTTTCGGTGAATGTGCATTCTAACCCCAGAAACACCAATTTGAAATAAGCGCAATCAGAGCTTTATCATCTTCTTTTTATGTAAATGGAACCCAAAACACCTTTTGGCTTGGGGGGGGGGGCTGATTCTGGTGCACACCAAAAAACACCATGCGAATAGAAATATGCGCAATCAAAGCTTATTCGTCTTCTGTCTTTGCATAAGGAAGCGAAAAGACGGCGTTGTGTTATTTTGGTCTCATTACACACACTTTGCGATTTCTGGGTAAATTTGCAATAACACCAAAGAACACGAAATAAGCGAAATCAAAGCTTATTCGTTTTCTTTCCATGCATATAGAAGCGAAAAGACGGTGTTGTGTTATTTTGGTCTCATTTCACACACTTTGCGATTTCTGGGTCAATGTGCATTAACACCAAAGAACACGAAATAAGCGAAATCCAAGATTCTTCTTTCTATGGAGCTGGAACCAAAACAATCTGTATGGCTTTGTTTAGGCTTATTACTTTGCTTTGCTATTTGTGGGGAATGAACACCGAAAGAACAATCCAAGGTTATTCGTCCTCCTTCTATGGAGATGGAACCAAAACACCTATGCTTGATTTGGGCTGATGACAAACATGTCACTCTGAGATTTTTCGGTGAATGTGTATTCTAACCCCAGAAACACCAATTTGAAATAAGCGCAATCAGAGCTTTATCATCTTCTTTTTATGTAAATGGAACCCAAAACACCTTTAGGCTTGGGGGGGGGCTGATTCTTGTG
This sequence comes from Podarcis raffonei, assembly GCF_027172205.1. NCBI lineage: Eukaryota > Metazoa > Chordata > Lepidosauria > Squamata > Lacertidae > Podarcis > Podarcis raffonei. The sequence goes on along the minus strand of NC_070606.1, from coordinate 231,604 downwards.
CACACCAAAAAACACCATGCGAATAGAAATATGCGCAATCAAAGATTATTTGTCTTCTTTTTTTGCATATGGAAGCGAAAAGACAGCGTTGTGTTATTTTGGTCTCATTACACACACTTTGCGATTTCTGGGTAAATTTGCAATAACACCAAAGAACACGAAATAAGCGAAATCAAAGCTTATTCGTTTTCTTTCCATGCATATAGAAGCGAAAAGACGGTGTTGTGTTATTTTGGTCTCATTTCACACACTTTGCGATTTCTGGGTCAATGTGCATTAACACCAAAGAACACGAAATAAGCGAAATCCAAGATTCTTCTTTCTATGCAGCTGGAACCAAAACAATCTGTATGGCTTTGTTTAGGCTTATTACACTTTGCTTTGCTATTTGTGGGGAATGAACACCGAAAGAACAATCCAAGGTTATTCGTCTTCTTTCTATTGAGATGGAACCAAAACACCTATGCTTGATTTGGGCTGATGACAAACATGTCATTCTGAGATTTTTCGGTGAATGTGCATTCTAACCCCAGAAACACCAATTTGAAATAAGCGCAATCAGAGCTTTATCATCTTCTTTTTATGTAAATGGAACCCAAAACATCTTTTGGCTTTGGTTGGGGCTGATTCTGGAGCACACCAAAAAACACCATGCGAATAGAAATATGCGCAATCCAAGCTTATTCGTCTTCTTTCTACGCATATGGAAGCGAAAAGATGGCGTTGTGTAATTTTGGTCTCATTACACACACTTTGCGATTTCTGGGTAAATTTGCAATAACACCAAAGAACACGAAATAAGCAAAATCAAAGCTTATTCGTTTTCTTTCATGCATATAGAAGCGAAAAGACGGTGTTGTGTTATTTTGGTCTCATTTCACACACTTTGCGATTTCTGGGTCAATGTGCATTAACACCAAAGAACACGAAATAAGCGAAATCCAAGATTCTTCTTTCCTTGTAGCTGGAACCAAAACAATCTGTATGGCTTTGTTTAGGCTTATTACTTTGCTTTGCTATTTGTGGGGAATGAACACCGAAAGAACAATCCAAGGTTATTCGTCCTCTTTCTATGGAGATGGAACCAAAACACCTATGCTTGATTTGGGCTGATGACAAACATGTCACTCTGAGATTTTTCGGTGAATGTGTATTCTAACCCCAGAAACACCAATTTGAAATAAGCGCAATCAGAGCTTTATCATCTTCTTTTTATGTAAATGGAACCCAAAACACCTTTTGGCTTGGGGGGGGGGCTGATTCTGGTGCACACCAAAAAACACCATGCGAATAGAAATATGCGCAATCAAAGCTTATTCGTCTTCTGTCTTCACATATGGAAGCGAAAAGACGGCGTTGTGTTATTTTGGTCTCATTACACACACTTTGCGATTTCTGGGTAAATTTGCAATAACACCAAAGAACACGAAATAAGCGAAATCAAAGCTTATTCGTTTTCTTTCCATGCATATAGAAGCGAAAAGACGGTGTTGTGTTATTTTGGTCTCATTTCACACACTTTGCGATTTCTGGGTCAATGTGCATTAACACCAAAGAACACGAAATAAGCGAAATCCAAGATTCTTCTTTCTATGGAGCTGGAACCAAAACAATCTGTATGGCTTTGTTTAGGCTTATTACTTTGCTTTGCTATTTGTGGGGAATGAACACCGAAAGAACAATCCAAGGTTATTCGTCCTCCTTCTATGGAGATGGAACCAAAACACCTATGCTTGATTTGGGCTGATGACAAACATGTCACTCTGAGATTTTTCGGTGAATGTGTATTCTAACCCCAGAAACACCAATTTGAAATAAGCGCAATCAGAGCTTTATCATCTTCTTTTTATGTAAATGGAACCCAAAACACCTTTAGGATTTTGGGGGGGGCTGATTCTTGTGCACACCAAAAAACACCATGCGAATAGAAATATGCGCAATCAAAGATTATTTGTCTTCTTTTTTTGCATATGGAAGCGAAAAGACAGCGTTGTGTTATTTTGGTCTCATTACACACACTTTGCGATTTCTGGGTAAATTTGCAATAACACCAAAGAACACGAAATAAGCGAAATCAAAGCTTATTCGTTTTCTTTCCATGCATATAGAAGCGAAAAGACGGTGTTGTGTTATTTTGGTCTCATTTCACACACTTTGCGATCTCTGGGTCAATGTGCATTAACACCAAAGAACACGAAATAAGCGAAATCCAAGATTCTTCTTTCTATGCAGCTGGAACCAAAACAATCTGTATGGCTTTGTTTAGGCTTATTACACTTTGCTTTGCTATTTGTGGGGAATGAACACCGAAAGAACAATCCAAGGTTATTCGTCTTCTTTCTATTGAGATGGAACCAAAACACCTATGCTTGATTTGGGCTGATGACAAACATGTCATTCTGAGATTTTTCGGTGAATGTGCATTCTAACCCCAGAAACACCAATTTGAAATAAGCGCAATCAGAGCTTTATCATCTTCTTTTTATGTAAATGGAACCCAAAACATCTTTTGGCTTTGGTTGGGGCTGATTCTGGAGCACACCAAAAAACACCATGCGAATAGAAATATGCGCAATCCAAGCTTATTCGTCTTCTTTCTACGCATATGGAAGCGAAAAGATGGCGTTGTGTAATTTTGGTCTCATTACACACACTTTGCGATTTCTGGGTAAATTTGCAATAACACCAAAGAACACGAAATAAGCAAAATCAAAGCTTATTCGTTTTCTTTCATGCATATAGAAGCGAAAAGACGGTGTTGTGTTATTTTGGTCTCATTTCACACACTTTGCGATTTCTGGGTCAATGTGCATTAACACCAAAGAACACGAAATAAGCGAAATCCAAGATTCTTCTTTCCTTGTAGCTGGAACCAAAACAATCTGTATGGCTTTGTTTAGGCTTATTACTTTGCTTTGCTATTTGTGGGGAATGAACACCGAAAGAACAATCCAAGGGTATTTGTCCTCTTTCTATTGAGATGGAACCAAAACACCTATGCTTGATTTGGGCTGATAACAAACATGTCTGAGATTTTTCGGTGAATGTGCATTCTAACCCCAGAAACACCAATTTGAAATAAGCGCAATCAGAGCTTTATCATCTTCTTTTTATGTAAATGGAACCCAAAACATCTTTTGGCTTTGGTTGGGGCTGATTCTGGAGCACACCAAAAAACACCATGCGAATAGAAATATGCGCAATCCAAGCTTATTCGTCTTCTTTCTACGCATATGGAAGCGAAAAGATGGCGTTGTGTAATTTTGGTCTCATTACACACACTTTGCGATTTCTGGGTAAATTTGCAATAACACCAAAGAACACGAAATAAGCAAAATCAAAGCTTATTCGTTTTCTTTCATGCATATAGAAGCGAAAAGACGGTGTTGTGTTATTTTGGTCTCATTTCACACACTTTGCGATTTCTGGGTCAATGTGCATTAACACCAAAGAACACGAAATAAGCGAAATCCAAGATTCTTCTTTCTATGGAGCTGGAACCAAAACAATCTGTATGGCTTTGTTTAGGCTTATTGCACTTTGCTTTGCTATTTGTGGGGAATGAACACCGAAAGAACAATCCAAGGTTATTCGTCCTCTTTCTATGGAGATGGAACCAAAACACCGATGCTTGATTTGGGCTGATAACAAACATGTCACTCTGAGATTTTTCGGTGAATGTGCATTCTAACCCCAGAAACACCAATTTGAAATAAGCGCAATCAGAGCTTTATCATCTTCTTTTTATGTAAATGGAATCCAAAACATCTTTTGGCTTTGGTTGGGGCTGATTCTGGAGCACACCAAAAAACACCATGCGAATAGAAATATGCGCAATCAAAGCTTATTCGTCTTCTTTTTTCGCATATGGAAGCGAAAAGAGGGCGTTGTGTTATTTTAGTATCATTACACACACTTTGCGATTTCTGGGTGAATTTGCAATAACACCAAAGAACACGAAATAAGCGAAATCCAAGATTCTTCTTTCTATGTAGCTGGAACCAAAACAATCTGTATGGCTTTGTTTAGGCTTAGTACACTTTGCTTTACTATTTGTGGGGAATGAACACCGAAAGAACAATCCAAGGTTATTCGTCTTCTTTCTATTGAGATGGAACCAAAACACCTATGCTTGATTTGGGCTGATGACAAACATGTCATTCTGAGATTTTTCGGTGAATGTGCATTCTAACCCCAGAAACACCAATTTGAAATAAGCGCAATCAGAGCTTTATCATCTTCTTTTTATGTAAATGGAACCCAAAACATCTTTTGGCTTTGGTTGGGGCTGATTCTGGAGCACAAGAAATCCAAGATTCTTCTTTCTATGGAGCTGGAACCAAAACAATCTGTATGGCTTTGTTTAGGCTTATTACACTTTGCTTTGCTATTTGTGGGGAATGAACACCGAAAGAACAATCCAAGGTTATTCGTCCTCTTTCTATTGAGATGGAACCAAAACACCTATGCTTGATTTGGGCTGATGACAAACATGTCATTCTGAGATTTTTCGGTGAATGTGCATTCTAACCCCAGAAACACCAATTTGAAATAAGCGCAATCAGAGCTTTATCATCTTCTTTTTATGTAAATGGAACCCAAAACACCTTTTGGCTTGGGGGGGGGGCTGATTCTGGTGCACACCAAAAAACACCATGCGAATAGAAATATGCGCAATCAAAGCTTATTCGTCTTCTGTCTTCACATATGGAAGCGAAAAGACGGCGTTGTGTTATTTTGGTCTCATTACACACACTTTGCGATTTCTGGGTAAATTTGCAATAACACCAAAGAACACGAAATAAGCGAAATCAAAGCTTATTCGTTTTCTTTCCATGCATATAGAAGCGAAAAGACGGTGTTGTGTTATTTTGGTCTCATTTCACACACTTTGCGATTTCTGGGTCAATGTGCATTAACACCAAAGAACACGAAATAAGCGAAATCCAAGATTCTTCTTTCTATGGAGCTGGAACCAAAACAATCTGTATGGCTTTGTTTAGGCTTATTACTTTGCTTTGCTATTTGTGGGGAATGAACACCGAAAGAACAATCCAAGGTTATTCGTCCTCCTTCTATGGAGATGGAACCAAAACACCTATGCTTGATTTGGGCTGATGACAAACATGTCACTCTGAGATTTTTCGGTGAATGTGTATTCTAACCCCAGAAACACCAATTTGAAATAAGCGCAATCAGAGCTTTATCATCTTCTTTTTATGTAAATGGAACCCAAAACACCTTTAGGATTTTGGGGGGGGCTGATTCTTGTGCACACCAAAAAACACCATGCGAATAGAAATATGCGCAATCAAAGATTATTTGTCTTCTTTTTTTGCATATGGAAGCGAAAAGACAGCGTTGTGTTATTTTGGTCTCATTACACACACTTTGCGATTTCTGGGTAAATTTGCAATAACACCAAAGAACACGAAATAAGCGAAATCAAAGCTTATTCGTTTTCTTTCCATGCATATAGAAGCGAAAAGACGGTGTTGTGTTATTTTGGTCTCATTTCACACACTTTGCGATTTCTGGGTCAATGTGCATTAACACCAAAGAACACGAAATAAGCGAAATCCAAGATTCTTCTTTCTATGCAGCTGGAACCAAAACAATCTGTATGGCTTTGTTTAGGCTTATTACACTTTGCTTTGCTATTTGTGGGGAATGAACACCGAAAGAACAATCCAAGGTTATTCGTCTTCTTTCTATTGAGATGGAACCAAAACACCTATGCTTGATTTGGGCTGATGACAAACATGTCATTCTGAGATTTTTCGGTGAATGTGCATTCTAACCCCAGAAACACCAATTTGAAATAAGCGCAATCAGAGCTTTATCATCTTCTTTTTATGTAAATGGAACCCAAAACATCTTTTGGCTTTGGTTGGGGCTGATTCTGGAGCACACCAAAAAACACCATGCGAATAGAAATATGCGCAATCCAAGCTTATTCGTCTTCTTTCTACGCATATGGAAGCGAAAAGATGGCGTTGTGTAATTTTGGTCTCATTACACACACTTTGCGATTTCTGGGTAAATTTGCAATAACACCAAAGAACACGAAATAAGCAAAATCAAAGCTTATTCGTTTTCTTTCATGCATATAGAAGCGAAAAGACGGTGTTGTGTTATTTTGGTCTCATTTCACACACTTTGCGATTTCTGGGTCAATGTGCATTAACACCAAAGAACACGAAATAAGCGAAATCCAAGATTCTTCTTTCCTTGTAGCTGGAACCAAAACAATCTGTATGGCTTTGTTTAGGCTTATTACTTTGCTTTGCTATTTGTGGGGAATGAACACCGAAAGAACAATCCAAGGGTATTTGTCCTCTTTCTATTGAGATGGAACCAAAACACCTATGCTTGATTTGGGCTGATAACAAACATGTCTGAGATTTTTCGGTGAATGTGCATTCTAACCCCAGAAACACCAATTTGAAATAAGCGCAATCAGAGCTTTATCATCTTCTTTTTATGTTATTGAACCCAAAACATCTTTTGGCTTTGGTTGGGGCTGATTCTGGAGCACACCAAAAAACACCATGCGAATAGAAATATGCGCAATCCAAGCTTATTCGTCTTCTTTCTACGCATATGGAAGCGAAAAGATGGCGTTGTGTAATTTTGGTCTCATTACACACACTTTGCGATTTCTGGGTAAATTTGCAATAACACCAAAGAACACGAAATAAGCAAAATCAAAGCTTATTCGTTTTCTTTCATGCATATAGAAGCGAAAAGACGGTGTTGTGTTATTTTGGTCTCATTTCACACACTTTGCGATTTCTGGGTCAATGTGCATTAACACCAAAGAACACGAAATAAGCGAAATCCAAGATTCTTCTTTCTATGGAGCTGGAACCAAAACAATCTGTATGGCTTTGTTTAGGCTTATTGCACTTTGCTTTGCTATTTGTGGGGAATGAACACCGAAAGAACAATCCAAGGTTATTCGTCCTCTTTCTATGGAGATGGAACCAAAACACCGATGCTTGATTTGGGCTGATAACAAACATGTCACTCTGAGATTTTTCGGTGAATGTGCATTCTAACCCCAGAAACACCAATTTGAAATAAGCGCAATCAGAGCTTTATCATCTTCTTTTTATGTAAATGGAATCCAAAACATCTTTTGGCTTTGGTTGGGGCTGATTCTGGAGCACACCAAAAAACACCATGCGAATAGAAATATGCGCAATCAAAGCTTATTCGTCTTCTTTTTTCGCATATGGAAGCGAAAAGAGGGCGTTGTGTTATTTTAGTATCATTACACACACTTTGCGATTTCTGGGTGAATTTGCAATAACACCAAAGAACACGAAATAAGCGAAATCCAAGATTCTTCTTTCTATGTAGCTGGAACCAAAACAATCTGTATGGCTTTGTTTAGGCTTATTACACTTTGCTTTGCTATTTGTGGGGAATGAACACCGAAAGAACAATCCAAGGTTATTCGTCTTCTTTCTATTGAGATGGAACCAAAACACCTATGCTTGATTTGGGCTGATGACAAACATGTCATTCTGAGATTTTTCGGTGAATGTGCATTCTAACCCCAGAAACACCAATTTGAAATAAGCGCAATCAGAGCTTTATCATCTTCTTTTTATGTAAATGGAACCCAAAACATCTTTTGGCTTTGGTTGGGGCTGATTCTGGAGCACAAGAAATCCAAGATTCTTCTTTCTATGGAGCTGGAACCAAAACAATCTGTATGGCTTTGTTTAGGCTTATTACACTTTGCTTTGCTATTTGTGGGGAATGAACACCGAAAGAACAATCCAAGGTTATTCGTCCTCTTTCTATTGAGATGGAACCAAAACACCTATGCTTGATTTGGGCTGATGACAAACATGTCATTCTGAGATTTTTCGGTGAATGTGCATTCTAACCCCAGAAACACCAATTTGAAATAAGCGCAATCAGAGCTTTATCATCTTCTTTTTATGTAATTTGAACCCAAAACATCTTTTGGCTTTGGTTGGGGGTGATTCTGGAGCACACCAAAAAACACCTTGCGAATAGAAATATGCGCAATCAAAGCTTATTCGTCTTCTTTCTTTGCATATGGAAGCGAAAAGACGGCGTTGTGTTATTTTGGACTCATTACACACACTTTGCGATTTCTGGGAAAATTTGCAATAACACCAAAGAACACGAAATAAGCGAAATCAAAGCTTATTCGTTTTCTTTCATGCATATAGAAGCGAAAAGACGGTGTTGTGTTATTTTGGTCTCATTTCACACACTTTGCGATTTCTGGGTCAATGTGCATTAACACCAAAGAACACGAAATAAGCGAAATCCAAGATTCTTCTTTCTATGGAGCTGGAACCAAAACAATCTGTATGGCTTTGTTTAGGCTTAGTACACTTTGCTTTACTATTTGTGGGGAATGAACACCGAAAGAACAATCCAAGGTTATTTGTCTTCTTTCTATTGCGATGGAACCAAAACACCTATGCTTGATTTGGGCTGATGACAAACATGTCACTCTGAGATTTTTCGGTGAATGTGCATTCTAACCCCAGAAACACCAATTTGAAATAAGCGCAATCAGAGCTTTATCATCTTCTTTTTATGTAAATTGAACCCAAAACATCTTTTGGCTTTGGTTGGGGGTGATTCTGGAGCACACCAAAAAACACCATGCGAATAGAAATATGCGCAATCAAAGGTTATTCGTCTTCTTTTTTCGCATATGGAAGCGAAAAGAGGGCGTTGTGTTATTTTGGTATCATTACACACACTTTGCGATTTCTGGGTAAATTTGCAATAACACCAAAGAACACGAAGTAAGCGAAATCCAAGATTCTTATTTCTATGTAGCTGGAACCAAAACAATCTGTATGGCTTTGTTTAGGCTTATTACACTTTGCTTTGCTATTTGTGGGGAATGAACACCGAAAGAACAATCCAAGGTTATTCGTATTCTTTCTATTGCGATGGAACCAAAACACCTATGCTTGATTTGGGCTGATGACAAACATGTCACTCTGAGATTTTTCGGTGAATGTGCATTCTAACCCCAGAAACACCAATTTGAAATAAGCGCAATCAGAGCTTTATCATCTTCTTTTTATGTAAATGGAACCCAAAACATCTTTTGGCTTTGGTTGGGGGTGATTCTGGAGCACACCAAAAAACACCATGCGGATAGAAATATGCGCAATCAAACTTATTCGTCTTCTTTCTACGCATATGGAAGCGAAAAGATGGCGTTGTGTAATTTTGGTCTCATTACACACACTTTGCGATTTCTGGGTAAATTTGCAATAACACCAAAGAACACGAAATAAGCGAAATCAAAGCTTATTCGTTTTCTTTCCATGCATATAGAAGCGAAAAGACGGTGTTGTGTTATTTTGGTCTCATTTAACACACTTTGCGATTTCTGGGTCAATGTGCATTAACACCAAAGAACACGAAATAAGCGAAATCCAAGATTCTTCTTTCTATGGAGCTGGAACCAAAACAATCTGTATGGCTTTGTTTAGGCTTATTACACTTTGCTTTGCTATTTGTGGGGAATGAACACCGAAAGAACAATCCAAGGTTATTCGTCCTCTTTCTATTGAGATGGAACCAAAACACCTATGCTTGATTTGGGCTGATAACAAACATGTCTGAGATTTTTCGGTGAATGTGCATTCTAACCCCAGAAACACCAATTTGAAATAAGCGCAATCAGAGCTTTATCATCTTCTTTTTATGTAAATGGAACCCAAAACACCTTTTGGCTTGGGGGGGGGGCTGATTCTGGTGCACACCAAAAAACACCATGCGAATAGAAATATGCGCAATCAAAGCTTATTCGTCTTCTGTCTTCGCATAAGGAAGCGAAAAGACGGCGTTGTGTTATTTTGGTCTCATTACACACACTTTGCGATTTCTGGGTAAATTTGCAATAACACCAAAGAACACGAAATAAGCGAAATCAAAGCTTATTCGTTTTCTTTCCATGCATATAGAAGCGAAAAGACGGTGTTGTGTTATTTTGGTCTCATTTCACACACTTTGCGATTTCTGGGTCAATGTGCATTAACACCAAAGAACACGAAATAAGCGAAATCCAAGATTCTTCTTTCTATGGAGCTGGAACCAAAACAATCTGTATGGCTTTGTTTAGGCTTATTACTTTGCTTTGCTATTTGTGGGGAATGAACACCGAAAGAACAATCCAAGGTTATTCGTCCTCCTTCTATGGAGATGGAACCAAAACACCTATGCTTGATTTGGGCTGATGACAAACATGTCACTCTGAGATTTTTCGGTGAATGTGTATTCTAACCCCAGAAACACCAATTTGAAATAAGCGCAATCAGAGCTTTATCATCTTCTTTTTATGTAAATGGAACCCAAAACACCTTTAGGCTTGGGGGGGGGGCTGATTCTTGTGCACACCAAAAAACACCATGCGAATAGAAATATGCGCAATCAAAGATTATTTGTCTTCTTTTTTTGCATATGGAAGCGAAAAGACAGCGTTGTGTTATTTTGGTCTCATTACACACACTTTGCGATTTCTGGGTAAATTTGCAATAACACCAAAGAACACGAAATAAGCGAAATCAAAGCTTATTCGTTTTCTTTCCATGCATATAGAAGCGAAAAGACGGTGTTGTGTTATTTTGGTCTCATTTCACACACTTTGCGATTTCTGGGTCAATGTGCATTAACACCAAAGAACACGAAATAAGCGAAATCCAAGATTCTTCTTTCTATGCAGCTGGAACCAAAACAATCTGTATGGCTTTGTTTAGGCTTATTACACTTTGCTTTGCTATTTGTGGGGAATGAACACCGAAAGAACAATCCAAGGTTATTCGTCTTCTTTCTATTGAGATGGAACCAAAACACCTATGCTTGATTTGGGCTGATGACAAACATGTCATTCTGAGATTTTTCGGTGAATGTGCATTCTAACCCCAGAAACACCAATTTGAAATAAGCGCAATCAGAGCTTTATCATCTTCTTTTTATGTAAATGGAACCCAAAACATCTTTTGGCTTTGGTTGGGGCTGATTCTGGAGCACACCAAAAAACACCATGCGAATAGAAATATGCGCAATCCAAGCTTATTCGTCTTCTTTCTACGCATATGGAAGCGAAAAGATGGCGTTGTGTAATTTTGGTCTCATTACACACACTTTGCGATTTCTGGGTAAATTTGCAATAACACCAAAGAACACGAAATAAGCAAAATCAAAGCTTATTCGTTTTCTTTCATGCATATAGAAGCGAAAAGACGGTGTTGTGTTATTTTGGTCTCATTTCACACACTTTGCGATTTCTGGGTCAATGTGCATTAACACCAAAGAACACGAAATAAGCGAAATCCAAGATTCTTCTTTCCTTGTAGCTGGAACCAAAACAATCTGTATGGCTTTGTTTAGGCTTATTACTTTGCTTTGCTATTTGTGGGGAATGAACACCGAAAGAACAATCCAAGGTTATTCGTCCTCTTTCTATGGAGATGGAACCAAAACACCTATGCTTGATTTGGGCTGATGACAAACATGTCACTCTGAGATTTTTCGGTGAATGTGTATTCTAACCCCAGAAACACCAATTTGAAATAAGCGCAATCAGAGCTTTATCATCTTCTTTTTATGTAAATGGAACCCAAAACACCTTTTGGCTTGGGGGGGGGGCTGATTCTGGTGCACACCAAAAAACACCATGCGAATAGAAATATGCGCAATCAAAGCTTATTCGTCTTCTGTCTTCACATATGGAAGCGAAAAGACGGCGTTGTGTTATTTTGGTCTCATTACACACACTTTGCGATTTCTGGGTAAATTTGCAATAACACCAAAGAACACGAAATAAGCGAAATCAAAGCTTATTCGTTTTCTTTCCATGCATATAGAAGCGAAAAGACGGTGTTGTGTTATTTTGGTCTCATTTCACACACTTTGCGATTTCTGGGTCAATGTGCATTAACACCAAAGAACACGAAATAAGCGAAATCCAAGATTCTTCTTTCTATGGAGCTGGAACCAAAACAATCTGTATGGCTTTGTTTAGGCTTATTACTTTGCTTTGCTATTTGTGGGGAATGAACACCGAAAGAACAATCCAAGGTTATTCGTCCTCCTTCTATGGAGATGGAACCAAAACACCTATGCTTGATTTGGGCTGATGACAAACATGTCACTCTGAGATTTTTCGGTGAATGTGTATTCTAACCCCAGAAACACCAATTTGAAATAAGCGCAATCAGAGCTTTATCATCTTCTTTTTATGTAAATGGAACCCAAAACACCTTTAGGATTTTGGGGGGGGCTGATTCTTGTGCACACCAAAAAACACCATGCGAATAGAAATATGCGCAATCAAAGATTATTTGTCTTCTTTTTTTGCATATGGAAGCGAAAAGACAGCGTTGTGTTATTTTGGTCTCATTACACACACTTTGCGATTTCTGGGTAAATTTGCAATAACACCAAAGAACACGAAATAAGCGAAATCAAAGCTTATTCGTTTTCTTTCCATGCATATAGAAGCGAAAAGACGGTGTTGTGTTATTTTGGTCTCATTTCACACACTTTGCGATTTCTGGGTCAATGTGCATTAACACCAAAGAACACGAAATAAGCGAAATCCAAGATTCTTCTTTCTATGCAGCTGGAACCAAAACAATCTGTATGGCTTTGTTTAGGCTTATTACACTTTGCTTTGCTATTTGTGGGGAATGAACACCGAAAGAACAATCCAAGGTTATTCGTCTTCTTTCTATTGAGATGGAACCAAAACACCTATGCTTGATTTGGGCTGATGACAAACATGTCATTCTGAGATTTTTCGGTGAATGTGCATTCTAACCCCAGAAACACCAATTTGAAATAAGCGCAATCAGAGCTTTATCATCTTCTTTTTATGTAAATGGAACCCAAAACATCTTTTGGCTTTGGTTGGGGCTGATTCTGGAGCACACCAAAAAACACCATGCGAATAGAAATATGCGCAATCCAAGCTTATTCGTCTTCTTTCTACGCATATGGAAGCGAAAAGATGGCGTTGTGTAATTTTGGTCTCATTACACACACTTTGCGATTTCTGGGTAAATTTGCAATAACACCAAAGAACACGAAATAAGCAAAATCAAAGCTTATTCGTTTTCTTTCATGCATATAGAAGCGAAAAGACGGTGTTGTGTTATTTTGGTCTCATTTCACACACTTTGCGATTTCTGGGTCAATGTGCATTAACACCAAAGAACACGAAATAAGCGAAATCCAAGATTCTTCTTTCCTTGTAGCTGGAACCAAAACAATCTGTATGGCTTTGTTTAGGCTTATTACTTTGCTTTGCTATTTGTGGGGAATGAACACCGAAAGAACAATCCAAGGGTATTTGTCCTCTTTCTATTGAGATGGAACCAAAACACCTATGCTTGATTTGGGCTGATAACAAACATGTCTGAGATTTTTCGGTGAATGTGCATTCTAACCCCAGAAACACCAATTTGAAATAAGCGCAATCAGAGCTTTATCATCTTCTTTTTATGTAAATGGAACCCAAAACATCTTTTGGCTTTGGTTGGGGCTGATTCTGGAGCACACCAAAAAACACCATGCGAATAGAAATATGCGCAATCCAAGCTTATTCGTCTTCTTTCTACGCATATGGAAGCGAAAAGATGGCGTTGTGTAATTTTGGTCTCATTACACACACTTTGCGATTTCTGGGTAAATTTGCAATAACACCAAAGAACACGAAATAAGCAAAATCAAAGCTTATTCGTTTTCTTTCATGCATATAGAAGCGAAAAGACGGTGTTGTGTTATTTTGGTCTCATTTCACACACTTTGCGATTTCTGGGTCAATGTGCATTAACACCAAAGAACACGAAATAAGCGAAATCCAAGATTCTTCTTTCTATGGAGCTGGAACCAAAACAATCTGTATGGCTTTGTTTAGGCTTATTGCACTTTGCTTTGCTATTTGTGGGGAATGAACACCGAAAGAACAATCCAAGGTTATTCGTCCTCTTTCTATGGAGATGGAACCAAAACACCGATGCTTGATTTGGGCTGATAACAAACATGTCACTCTGAGATTTTTCGGTGAATGTGCATTCTAACCCCAGAAACACCAATTTGAAATAAGCGCAATCAGAGCTTTATCATCTTCTTTTTATGTAAATGGAATCCAAAACATCTTTTGGCTTTGGTTGGGGCTGATTCTGGAGCACACCAAAAAACACCATGCGAATAGAAATATGCGCAATCAAAGCTTATTCGTCTTCTTTTTTCGCATATGGAAGCGAAAAGAGGGCGTTGTGTTATTTTAGTATCATTACACACACTTTGCGATTTCTGGGTGAATTTGCAATAACACCAAAGAACACGAAATAAGCGAAATCCAAGATTCTTCTTTCTATGTAGCTGGAACCAAAACAATCTGTATGGCTTTGTTTAGGCTTAGTACACTTTGCTTTACTATTTGTGGGGAATGAACACCGAAAGAACAATCCAAGGTTATTCGTCTTCTTTCTATTGAGATGGAACCAAAACACCTATGCTTGATTTGGGCTGATGACAAACATGTCATTCTGAGATTTTTCGGTGAATGTGCATTCTAACCCCAGAAACACCAATTTGAAATAAGCGCAATCAGAGCTTTATCATCTTCTTTTTATGTAAATGGAACCCAAAACATCTTTTGGCTTTGGTTGGGGCTGATTCTGGAGCACAAGAAATCCAAGATTCTTCTTTCTATGGAGCTGGAACCAAAACAATCTGTATGGCTTTGTTTAGGCTTATTACACTTTGCTTTGCTATTTGTGGGGAATGAACACCGAAAGAACAATCCAAGGTTATTCGTCCTCTTTCTATTGAGATGGAACCAAAACACCTATGCTTGATTTGGGCTGATGACAAACATGTCATTCTGAGATTTTTCGGTGAATGTGCATTCTAACCCCAGAAACACCAATTTGAAATAAGCGCAATCAGAGCTTTATCATCTTCTTTTTATGTAATTTGAACCCAAAACATCTTTTGGCTTTGGTTGGGGGTGATTCTGGAGCACACCAAAAAACACCATGCGAATAGAAATATGCGCAATCAAAGCTTATTCGTCTTCTTTCTTTGCATATGGAAGCGAAAAGACGGCGTTGTGTTATTTTGGACTCATTACACACACTTTGCGATTTCTGGGAAAATTTGCAATAACACCAAAGAACACGAAATAAGCGAAATCAAAGCTTATTCGTTTTCTTTCATGCATATAGAAGCGAAAAGACGGTGTTGTGTTATTTTGGTCTCATTTCACACACTTTGCGATTTCTGGGTCAATGTGCATTAACACCAAAGAACACGAAATAAGCGAAATCCAAGATTCTTCTTTCTATGGAGCTGGAACCAAAACAATCTGTATGGCTTTGTTTAGGCTTAGTACACTTTGCTTTACTATTTGTGGGGAATGAACACCGAAAGAACAATCCAAGGTTATTTGTCTCCTTTCTATTGCGATGGAACCAAAACACCTATGCTTGATTTGGGCTGATGACAAACATGTCACTCTGAGATTTTTCGGTGAATGTGCATTCTAACCCCAGAAACACCAATTTGAAATAAGCGCAATCAGAGCTTTATCATCTTCTTTTTATGTAAATTGAACCCAAAACATCTTTTGGCTTTGGTTGGGGGTGATTCTGGAGCACACCAAAAAACACCATGCGAATAGAAATATGCGCAATCAAAGGTTATTCGTCTTCTTTTTTCGCATATGGAAGCGAAAAGAGGGCGTTGTGTTATTTTGGTATCATTACACACACTTTGCGATTTCTGGGTAAATTTGCAATAACACCAAAGAACACGAAGTAAGCGAAATCCAAGATTCTTATTTCTATGTAGCTGGAACCAAAACAATCTGTATGGCTTTGTTTAGGCTTATTACACTTTGCTTTGCTATTTGTGGGGAATGAACACCGAAAGAACAATCCAAGGTTATTCGTATTCTTTCTATTGCGATGGAACCAAAACACCTATGCTTGATTTGGGCTGATGACAAACATGTCACTCTGAGATTTTTCGGTGAATGTGCATTCTAACCCCAGAAACACCAATTTGAAATAAGCGCAATCAGAGCTTTATCATCTTCTTTTTATGTAAATGGAACCCAAAACATCTTTTGGCTTTGGTTGGGGGTGATTCTGGAGCACACCAAAAAACACCATGCGGATAGAAATATGCGCAATCAAACTTATTCGTCTTCTTTCTACGCATATGGAAGCGAAAAGATGGCGTTGTGTAATTTTGGTCTCATTACACACACTTTGCGATTTCTGGGTAAATTTGCAATAACACCAAAGAACACGAAATAAGCGAAATCAAAGCTTATTCGTTTTCTTTCCATGCATATAGAAGCGAAAAGACGGTGTTGTGTTATTTTGGTCTCATTTAACACACTTTGCGATTTCTGGGTCAATGTGCATTAACACCAAAGAACACGAAATAAGCGAAATCCAAGATTCTTCTTTCTATGGAGCTGGAACCAAAACAATCTGTATGGCTTTGTTTAGGCTTATTACACTTTGCTTTGCTATTTGTGGGGAATGAACACCGAAAGAACAATCCAAGGTTATTCGTCCTCTTTCTATTGAGATGGAACCAAAACACCTATGCTTGATTTGGGCTGATAACAAACATGTCTGAGATTTTTCGGTGAATGTGCATTCTAACCCCAGAAACACCAATTTGAAATAAGCGCAATCAGAGCTTTATCATCTTCTTTTTATGTAAATGGAACCCAAAACACCTTTTGGCTTGGGGGGGGGGCTGATTCTGGTGCACACCAAAAAACACCATGCGAATAGAAATATGCGCAATCAAAGCTTATTCGTCTTCTGTCTTCGCATAAGGAAGCGAAAAGACGGCGTTGTGTTATTTTGGTCTCATTACACACACTTTGCGATTTCTGGGTAAATTTGCAATAACACCAAAGAACACGAAATAAGCGAAATCAAAGCTTATTCGTTTTCTTTCCATGCATATAGAAGCGAAAAGACGGTGTTGTGTTATTTTGGTCTCATTTCACACACTTTGCGATTTCTGGGTCAATGTGCATTAACACCAAAGAACACGAAATAAGCGAAATCCAAGATTCTTCTTTCTATGGAGCTGGAACCAAAACAATCTGTATGGCTTTGTTTAGGCTTATTACTTTGCTTTGCTATTTGTGGGGAATGAACACCGAAAGACCAATCCAAGGTTATTCGTCCTCCTTCTATGGAGATGGAACCAAAACACCTATGCTTGATTTGGGCTGATGACAAACATGTCACTCTGAGATTTTTCGGTGAATGTGTATTCTAACCCCAGAAACACCAATTTGAAATAAGCGCAATCAGAGCTTTATCATCTTCTTTTTATGTAAATGGAACCCAAAACACCTTTAGGCTTGGGGGGGGGGCTGATTCTGGAGCACACCAAAAAACACCATGCGAATAGAAATATGCGCAATCCAAGCTTATTCGTCTTCTTTCTACGCATATGGAAGCGAAAAGATGGCGTTGTGTAATTTTGGTCTCATTACACACACTTTGCGATTTCTGGGTAAATTTGCAATAACACCAAAGAACACGAAATAAGCAAAATCAAAGCTTATTCGTTTTCTTTCATGCATATAGAAGCGAAAAGACGGTGTTGTGTTATTTTGGTCTCATTTCACACACTTTGCGATTTCTGGGTCAATGTGCATTAACACCAAAGAACACGAAATAAGCGAAATCCAAGATTCTTCTTTCCTTGTAGCTGGAACCAAAACAATCTGTATGGCTTTGTTTAGGCTTATTACTTTGCTTTGCTATTTGTGGGGAATGAACACCGAAAGAACAATCCAAGGGTATTTGTCCTCTTTCTATTGAGATGGAACCAAAACACCTATGCTTGATTTGGGCTGATAACAAACATGTCTGAGATTTTTCGGTGAATGTGCATTCTAACCCCAGAAACACCAATTTGAAATAAGCGCAATCAGAGCTTTATCATCTTCTTTTTATGTAAATGGAACCCAAAACATCTTTTGGCTTTGGTTGGGGCTGATTCTGGAGCACACCAAAAAACACCATGCGAATAGAAATATGCGCAATCCAAGCTTATTCGTCTTCTTTCTACGCATATGGAAGCGAAAAGATGGCGTTGTGTAATTTTGGTCTCATTACACACACTTTGCGATTTCTGGGTAAATTTGCAATAACACCAAAGAACACGAAATAAGCAAAATCAAAGCTTATTCGTTTTCTTTCATGCATATAGAAGCGAAAAGACGGTGTTGTGTTATTTTGGTCTCATTTCACACACTTTGCGATTTCTGGGTCAATGTGCATTAACACCAAAGAACACGAAATAAGCGAAATCCAAGATTCTTCTTTCTATGGAGCTGGAACCAAAACAATCTGTATGGCTTTGTTTAGGCTTATTACTTTGCTTTGCTATTTGTGGGGAATGAACACCGAAAGAACAATCCAAGGTTATTTGTCCTCTTTCTATTGAGATGGAACCAAAACACCTATGCTTGATTTGGGCTGATAACAAACATGTCTGAGATTTTTCGGTGAATGTGCATTCGAACCCCAGAAACACCAATTTGAAATAAGCGCAATCAGAGCTTTATCATCTTCTTTTTATGTAAATGGAACCCAAAACATCTTTTGGCTTTGGTTGGGGCTTATTCTGGAGCACACCAAAAAACACCATGCGAATAGAAATATGCGCAATCAAACTTATTCGTCTTCTTTCTACGCATATGGAAGCGAAAAGATGGCGTTGTGTAATTTTGGTCTCATTACACACACTTTGCGATTTCTGGGTAAATTTGCAATAACACCAAAGAACACGAAATAAGCGAAATCAAAGCTTATTCGTTTTCTTTCCATGCATATAGAAGCGAAAAGACGGTGTTGTGTTATTTTGGTCTCATTACACACACTTTGCGATTTCTGGGTCAATGTGCATTAACACCAAAGAACACGAAATAAGCGAAATCCAAGATTCTTCTTTCCTTGTAGCTGGAACCAAAACAATCTGTATGGCTTTCTTTAGGCTTATTGCACTTTGCTTTGCTATTTGTGGGGAATGAACACCGAAAGAACAATCCAAGGTTATTCGTCCTCTTTCTATGGAGATGGAACCAAAACACCGATGCTTGATTTGGGCTGATAACAAACATGTCACTCTGAGATTTTTCGGTGAATGTGCATTCTAACCCCAGAAACACCAATTTGAAATAAGCGCAATCAGAGCTTTATCATCTTCTTTTTATGTAAATGGAATCCAAAACATCTTTTGGCTTTGGTTGGGGCTGATTCTGGAGCACACCAAAAAACACCATGCGAATAGAAATATGCGCAATCAAAGCTTATTCGTCTTCTTTTTTCGCATATGGAAGCGAAAAGAGGGCGTTGTGTTATTTTAGTATCATTACACACACTTTGCGATTTCTGGGTGAATTTGCAATAACACCAAAGAACACGAAATAAGCGAAATCCAAGATTCTTCTTTCTATGTAGCTGGAACCAAAACAATCTGTATGGCTTTGTTTAGGCTTATTACACTTTGCTTTGCTATTTGTGGGGAATGAACACCGAAAGAACAATCCAAGGTTATTCGTCTTCTTTCTATTGTAATGGAACCAAAACACCTATGCTTGATTTGGGCTGATGACAAACATGTCATTCTGAGATTTTTCGGTGAATGTGCATTCTAACCCCAGAAACACCAATTTGAAATAAGCGCAATCAGAGCTTTATCATCTTCTTTTTATGTAAATGGAACCCAAAACATCTTTTGGCTTTGGTTGGGGCTGATTCTGGAGCACACCAAAAAACACCATGCGAATAGAAATATGCGCAATCCAAGCTTATTCGTCTTCTTTCTACGCATATGGAAGCGAAAAGATGGCGTTGTGTAATTTTGGTCTCATTACACACACTTTGCGATTTCTGGGTAAATTTGCAATAACACCAAAGAACACGAAATAAGCAAAATCAAAGCTTATTCGTTTTCTTTCATGCATATAGAAGCGAAAAGACGGTGTTGTGTTATTTTGGTCTCATTTCACACACTTTGCGATTTCTGGGTCAATGTGCATTAACACCAAAGAACACGAAATAAGCGAAATCCAAGATTCTTCTTTCCTTGTAGCTGGAACCAAAACAATCTGTATGGCTTTGTTTAGGCTTATTACTTTGCTTTGCTATTTGTGGGGAATGAACACCGAAAGAACAATCCAAGGGTATTTGTCCTCTTTCTATTGAGATGGAACCAAAACACCTATGCTTGATTTGGGCTGATAACAAACATGTCTGAGATTTTTCGGTGAATGTGCATTCTAACCCCAGAAACACCAATTTGAAATAAGCGCAATCAGAGCTTTATCATCTTCTTTTTATGTAAATGGAACCCAAAACATCTTTTGGCTTTGGTTGGGGCTGATTCTGGAGCACACCAAAAAACACCATGCGAATAGAAATATGCGCAATCTAAGCTTATTCGTCTTCTTTCTACGCATATGGAAGCGAAAAGATGGCGTTGTGTAATTTTGGTCTCATTACACACACTTTGCGATTTCTGGGTAAATTTGCAATAACACCAAAGAACACGAAATAAGCAAAATCAAAGCTTATTCGTTTTCTTTCATGCATATAGAAGCGAAAAGACGGTGTTGTGTTATTTTGGTCTCATTTCACACACTTTGCGATTTCTGGGTCAATGTGCATTAACACCAAAGAACACGAAATAAGCGAAATCCAAGATTCTTCTTTCCTTGTAGCTGGAACCAAAACAATCTGTATGGCTTTGTTTAGGCTTATTACTTTGCTTTGCTATTTGTGGGGAATGAACACCGAAAGAACAATCCAAGGTTATTTGTCCTCTTTCTATTGAGATGGAACCAAAACACCTATGCTTGATTTGGGCTGATAACAAACATGTCTGAGATTTTTCGGTGAATGTGCATTCGAACCCCAGAAACACCAATTTGAAATAAGCGCAATCAGAGCTTTATCATCTTCTTTTTATGTAAATGGAACCCAAAACATCTTTTGGCTTTGGTTGGGGCTTATTCTGGAGCACACCAAAAAACACCATGCGAATAGAAATATGCGCAATCAAACTTATTCGTCTTCTTTCTACGCATATGGAAGCGAAAAGATGGCGTTGTGTAATTTTGGTCTCATTACACACACTTTGCGATTTCTGGGTAAATTTGCAATAACACCAAAGAACACGAAATAAGCGAAATCAAAGCTTATTCGTTTTCTTTCCATGCATATAGAAGCGAAAAGACGGTGTTGTGTTATTTTGGTCTCATTACACACACTTTGCGATTTCTGGGTCAATGTGCATTAACACCAAAGAACACGAAATAAGCGAAATCCAAGATTCTTCTTTCCTTGTAGCTGGAACCAAAACAATCTGTATGGCTTTCTTTAGGCTTATTGCACTTTGCTTTGCTATTTGTGGGGAATGAACACCGAAAGAACAATCCAAGGTTATTCGTCCTCTTTCTATGGAGATGGAACCAAAACACCGATGCTTGATTTGGGCTGATAACAAACATGTCACTCTGAGATTTTTCGGTGAATGTGCATTCTAACCCCAGAAACACCAATTTGAAATAAGCGCAATCAGAGCTTTATCATCTTCTTTTTATGTAAATGGAATCCAAAACATCTTTTGGCTTTGGTTGGGGCTGATTCTGGAGCACACCAAAAAACACCATGCGAATAGAAATATGCGCAATCAAAGCTTATTCGTCTTCTTTTTTCGCATATGGAAGCGAAAAGAGGGCGTTGTGTTATTTTAGTATCATTACACACACTTTGCGATTTCTGGGTGAATTTGCAATAACACCAAAGAACACGAAATAAGCGAAATCCAAGATTCTTCTTTCTATGTAGCTGGAACCAAAACAATCTGTATGGCTTTGTTTAGGCTTATTACACTTTGCTTTGCTATTTGTGGGGAATGAACACCGAAAGAACAATCCAAGGTTATTCGTCTTCTTTCTATTGAGATGGAACCAAAACACCTATGCTTGATTTGGGCTGATGACAAACATGTCATTCTGAGATTTTTCGGTGAATGTGCATTCTAACCCCAGAAACACCAATTTGAAATAAGCGCAATCAGAGCTTTATCATCTTCTTTTTATGTAAATGGAACCCAAAACATCTTTTGGCTTTGGTTGGGGCTGATTCTGGAGCACACCAAAAAACACCATGCGAATAGAAATATGCGCAATCCAAGCTTATTCGTCTTCTTTCTACGCATATGGAAGCGAAAAGATGGCGTTGTGTAATTTTGGTCTCATTACACACACTTTGCGATTTCTGGGTAAATTTGCAATAACACCAAAGAACACGAAATAAGCAAAATCAAAGCTTATTCGTTTTCTTTCATGCATATAGAAGCGAAAAGACGGTGTTGTGTTATTTTGGTCTCATTTCACACACTTTGCGATTTCTGGGTCAATGTGCATTAACACCAAAGAACACGAAATAAGCGAAATCCAAGATTCTTCTTTCCTTGTAGCTGGAACCAAAACAATCTGTATGGCTTTGTTTAGGCTTATTACTTTGCTTTGCTATTTGTGGGGAATGAACACCGAAAGAACAATCCAAGGGTATTTGTCCTCTTTCTATTGAGATGGAACCAAAACACCTATGCTTGATTTGGGCTGATAACAAACATGTCTGAGATTTTTCGGTGAATGTGCATTCTAACCCCAGAAACACCAATTTGAAATAAGCGCAATCAGAGCTTTATCATCTTCTTTTTATGTAAATGGAACCCAAAACATCTTTTGGCTTTGGTTGGGGCTGATTCTGGAGCACACCAAAAAACACCATGCGAATAGAAATATGCGCAATCTAAGCTTATTCGTCTTCTTTCTACGCATATGGAAGCGAAAAGATGGCGTTGTGTAATTTTGGTCTCATTACACACACTTTGCGATTTCTGGGTAAATTTGCAATAACACCAAAGAACACGAAATAAGCAAAATCAAAGCTTATTCGTTTTCTTTCATGCATATAGAAGCGAAAAGACGGTGTTGTGTTATTTTGGTCTCATTTCACACACTTTGCGATTTCTGGGTCAATGTGCATTAACACCAAAGAACACGAAATAAGCGAAATCCAAGATTCTTCTTTCTATGGAGCTGGAACCAAAACAATCTGTATGGCTTTGTTTAGGCTTATTACTTTGCTTTGCTATTTGTGGGGAATGAACACCGAAAGAACAATCCAAGGTTATTTGTCCTCTTTCTATTGAGATGGAACCAAAACACCTATGCTTGATTTGGGCTGATAACAAACATGTCTGAGATTTTTCGGTGAATGTGCATTCGAACCCCAGAAACACCAATTTGAAATAAGCGCAATCAGAGCTTTATCATCTTCTTTTTATGTAAATGGAACCCAAAACATCTTTTGGCTTTGGTTGGGGCTTATTCTGGAGCACACCAAAAAACACCATGCGAATAGAAATATGCGCAATCAAACTTATTCGTCTTCTTTCTACGCATATGGAAGCGAAAAGATGGCGTTGTGTAATTTTGGTCTCATTACACACACTTTGCGATTTCTGGGTAAATTTGCAATAACACCAAAGAACACGAAATAAGCGAAATCAAAGCTTATTCGTTTTCTTTCCATGCATATAGAAGCGAAAAGACGGTGTTGTGTTATTTTGGTCTCATTACACACACTTTGCGATTTCTGGGTCAATGTGCATTAACACCAAAGAACACGAAATAAGCGAAATCCAAGATTCTTCTTTCCTTGTAGCTGGAACCAAAACAATCTGTATGGCTTTCTTTAGGCTTATTGCACTTTGCTTTGCTATTTGTGGGGAATGAACACCGAAAGAACAATCCAAGGTTATTCGTCCTCTTTCTATGGAGATGGAACCAAAACACCGATGCTTGATTTGGGCTGATAACAAACATGTCACTCTGAGATTTTTCGGTGAATGTGCATTCTAACCCCAGAAACACCAATTTGAAATAAGCGCAATCAGAGCTTTATCATCTTCTTTTTATGTAAATGGAATCCAAAACATCTTTTGGCTTTGGTTGGGGCTGATTCTGGAGCACACCAAAAAACACCATGCGAATAGAAATATGCGCAATCAAAGCTTATTCGTCTTCTTTTTTCGCATATGGAAGCGAAAAGAGGGCGTTGTGTTATTTTGGTATCATTACACACACTTTGCGATTTCTGGGTGAATTTGCAATAACACCAAAGAACACGAAATAAGCGAAATCCAAGATTCTTCTTTCTATGTAGCTGGAACCAAAACAATCTGTATGGCTTTGTTTAGGCTTATTACACTTTGCTTTGCTATTTGTGGGGAATGAACACCGAAAGAACAATCCAAGGTTATTCGTCTTCTTTCTATTGAGATGGAACCAAAACACCTATGCTTGATTTGGGCTGATGACAAACATGTCATTCTGAGATTTTTCGGTGAATGTGCATTCTAACCCCAGAAACACCAATTTGAAATAAGCGCAATCAGAGCTTTATCATCTTCTTTTTATGTAAATGGAACCCAAATCATCTTTTGGCTTTGGTTGGCGGTGATTCTGGAGCACACCAAAAAACACCATGCGAATAGAAATATGCGCAATTGTCAGGGAATCAGGAGCAGGAGCACTGGGGAGAGAGGATTGGGAGAGCGAAGGGGAAGAATCTGAGGGCAGCGTAGGGGAGTATGACAGTGGCCCGAGAGATTCCATGAGCTTCTCCAGCGAATCAGAAGATTCCCAGAAGGGGGCGCCGATGGTCAGGGCAAGGGGGGTCCCAGGGGGGACGCACCAGAAACAAGGAGCCAGAGGGGAACCCCAAAACAGCAGTGGAGGATCGGGACCAGTTTCCCCACCAGAGCATAGTGGGGGGGAGGAGTCACATGTGTCAGGGCCAGCGTCTCCTCCAGAGAGGGAGTCAGGGCTGACCACGCCTCCATCGGAGAGTGGGAGAACGGAAGGGAGGTCAGTTGCAGCTAGCCCCCCCGAAGGGGGAAGCAGTGGCAGCAGCAGTGAAACGGTCAGGAGGAAAGTTGCTGGCTGGGCGCGCGCGCCAAGTTCAAATGTGCAGGCGCGCGGAACAGCAGGAGACCCGGATGGGGAACCAGCTCCTAAAGCCCGCCGGAGGGAGGGAGAAGGCTCAGGGGAATCAGCGGGAGAAGAGGCTAGAAAGGGCGGAACCCCGGCGGGCAGGCGGACCCAGAGGAGGAAGGAGCAGCGGAGAAGGTGGAGCAAGGCTAGGATCTTAAATTGGTGTCAGGGGGGAGGAGACTCAGACGGAGCATCAGTGGTCTGACACTTTAGACGTGGGGCTGCGCGCTGCGGCTCTGGAAGTGAAACTGAACTTCAATAAAGACTTTTATACTTAACAACGAAGCAGCGTTGGTCCTTTGTGAGCTGGGACCTAGGGTAGCCCTGACAGTATGCTCCGTCCCTTATAAAAACCTCGCAGCGTGAGTTGGTGCAGCGAGGGGCAAGACTTGGTGTTTTGCGAGCTCACGAAGATAGGCAAAGATGACTACAGAGAGCCAGGTGAAAGAACTGCAAGAAGCAGTCACAACGCTTTACGCGGAAGTAGCAGCATCCAGGAAAAGAGAAGAAGAAGCAGTAGCGCTCTGCCGGGATCTGCAGGCCAGGTGGGACCGTTGGGGGAAAGAGGGGCTGCCAGGACCCAAACCGGAGGGAGTTGGCCTCGGGAAGAGGGGGGGCAGCCTAGTAGCCCACTTTGATGGGAACCTGCAGCAATACCCTAACTTCAGAGCTGACGTGGTTTACGCGCTCAATTTGCTTCGGAAAGACTTTAGAGATGAGGAAGAGAAGGTGGGCTTCATAATCACTCATTTGCATGGGGAAGCAAAAGCGTGGCTGCGGAATTTGTGGCGCGAAAAAGACCCCGCCCTCAAAGATTCCGATGCATTTATCAAAGCTATGGACGCTTGCTTTAAATCTACGGTAGATGTAGATATTGCTCGGAGGGAAATGCATGGACTACAGCAAGGGAAAGCGACGGTGAGGCAATATCACTCACGCTTTTTTGCCTTACTGAACGTGCTGGGCTGGGAGAAGGACTCTATTGCTGTCAGAGACCTGTTCTGGGAGGGGCTAAGTGGAGAAGTGAAAGATGAGCTGGCAAGAGGGGAACGACCCCAAAGTACCCAAGAAGTTGCCCAAAGAGCGTTGGCAATTGGTGTGCGCCTGGAAGGACGCCCTTGGAGCAGGGAGGAAGGACGTAAGGCAAGCACCCCAGCCAGGACAACCCCTTTCTTTCCCAGAGAGGCGGGGCGGGCGCTGTCCATGCCTCCTTTGGGAAGGGGAGAAGAGCCGATGGAGATTGGTGGTGCCAGGGCTCAGACTGCCAGCAGAGCCCAAACACCGGGAGCAGTCAAGGGGAAGGCTCCTAGAGGGACCAGGAAGTGTTACATCTGCGACAGTGCACAGCACATGGCCAAAGAGTGTCCCCAGAGGCTCCAGAAGCACACTGCAGCCTCAGCAACAGTAAAGGGAACAGGTGAGCAGCCGAAACAGCTGCAGGGGGAAGAAGAAGCCTGGTTGGAAACAGAGCCACTGGGGCCCAACCA
The DNA here is from genome assembly GCF_027172205.1 of Podarcis raffonei. Lineage (NCBI taxonomy): Eukaryota > Metazoa > Chordata > Lepidosauria > Squamata > Lacertidae > Podarcis > Podarcis raffonei. The sequence continues at coordinate 204,973 of NC_070606.1, read as the reverse complement.
GGCAAGTCAGTGAAGCAGTCCCCAGAGATTTTACGACCCACAGACCCCCTCCCACCCAAACCAGTGGTGCAACTCACCGCATCGCTCCAGTTGCCCAATGGGCACACCATGCAAGTACCAATAACCATTGACTCTGGGAGCAACGCAGACTTTATTGGAGTGGACTTTATCAAGCAACATCGCATAGCACTCATGCCAGCCACGATGCCCCTAAACGTCGTCACGGTCGATGGCAGGAAGCTACTGGGAGGAGAGGTGGTACTGGGAGGAGAGGTGATGCAAATTGGAAACCACCGCGAAGTCATCAGCTTCAACGTCACCCACCTGTCGGACACGCCCATAGTGTTGGGTATGAGTTGGCTGGATAGGCACAGCCCGGCATTAGCATGGTACCAGCGGCAGTTGACCTTCTGCTCCTCCTACTGCGCAGAACACTGCATCCAGACCCGCCAGGAGGAGGAGGGGCAAGAGGATGAACCGCAGCTACACTTAGGCATGGTGCAAGCGGTACCCAACAAGTACAAGGAGTTTTTGGAGGTCTTCTGCGAGAGGGAAGCGGATAAGCTGCCTCCCCACAGGCCTTACGACTGCAAGATTGACCTCCTGCCGGGAGCGACGCTGCCGACTGGGAAACTGTATTCCATGTCTGAAGATGAACTGCAAGAACTCAGGGAGTTCATAGATCACAACTTGAAGCGGGGGTTCATCCAAGAATCTAAAGCAGTGGGGGGCAGTCCCGTGTTTTTCGTGAAGAAGAAGGACACGCCCCAACGGAGACTCATAGTTGATTATAGGACCATAAATTCCAAAACAAAGCCCGCAGCATTCCCCATGCCCAAGATCGACGACCTGCTCGCGACGGTGAGGAAGGGACGGATCTTCACCAAGTTGGATCTACGAGGGGCGTACAACCTTATACGCATGCGGGAGGGCGATGAGTGGAAGACAGCCATGTTTACACCTTTAGGCACCTATGAATATCGCGTAATGCCTTTTGGTCTGCAAAATGGCTCCCATACCTTCCAAGCTTTCATGCATCACGTGTTAGCGGGACTCCTCTACAAGAAGTGCGTCTGCTTCCTGGACGACATCCTGATCTTCTCGGAATCGCAGGAGGCTCACGAGAGGGACGTCAAGGAGGTCCTGCAGAGGCTACGGGAGCACAGACTTTACGCCAAACTAGAGAAGTGCCAGTTCGACATGACGGAGGTGGATTTTCTGGGCTACAAGCTGTCCGACAAGGGACTCGCCATGGACAGCGCCAAGGTCCGCGCGGTGTTGGACTGGAAGAGCCCGCGCAATCGGAAGGAGGTCCAGAAGTTCGTCGGCTTCGCCAACTTTTATCGCAAGTTCATCAAAGGGTTCGCGAAGGAGACGGCGGCCATCACGGACACTCTCAGCTCCAAGAAGAAGAAGTTCACCTGGACGGACCAGGCGGAGCAGTCCTTTCGGAGACTTAAGCGTCTCTTCGCGTCCGAAGAACAGCTGCTACATGTAAACCCCAGCAGACCAATGAGGGTTGAGACGGACGCCTCGGACAGAGCGGTGGGGGCCGTCCTGTTGCAGCAAGATCCGCAAGGGGAATGGAGGCCGTGCGCATTCTACTCCAGGAAACTCAGCAAGGCGGAACAGAACTACACCATCTGGGACAGGGAGTTGCTGGCCATTCATGCAGCTTTCAAGGCGTGGCGGCACTTCCTCGTTGGAACCAGACACACAGTGCAAGTCCGCACGGACCATAAGAACCTGGAGTACTGGCGCACGGCGCGGTTCCTGAACCAGAGACACATCCGCTGGGCGGAGTTCTTTGCGGATTTCGATTTCCGGATAGAATACATCCCGGGAGACAACAACGTCATGGCGGATGCACTATCCAGGAAGCCGCAGTATCTCGAGGAAGCGGCGCCGGTGGCGGCCAAGCACATTTTCGCACCGAATGCGTGGGCGTGCGCTTCAGCTGCCGTGGACCTGGACGCGGTGCGTCGAGCGCTGCAGACGGATTCGTTCGCACAATCCAAGATGGAGGAGGTGCGAAAAGGCACAGCGAAGGACGAAGAGTTCCAGATACGAGACGGACTGCTCATCCGCAAAGGGGCTCTCTACGTGCCCGGAGACGACCTCCGCGCGAAAGTCTTGCAGCAGCTACACGACGCGCCCAGCGCTGGGCACTTCGGCAAAGACAAAACGGCGGAATTAGTAACCAGAGACTTTTGGTGGCCCAAGGTGAGGGGAGAAGTCGCGGATTACGTCTCCAGGTGTGACACCTGCCAAAGGGCCAAGCCAGTACACAGGAAGCCGGCGGGTCTACTAGAACCCCTACAGACGCCGCTCGAACCGTGGGAGAGAGTGGCCCTGGACTTTGTCACAGATCTGCCCAGCTCGCGAGGCAAAACAGCGGTGCTCGTGGTCGTAGACATGTTCACCAAGATGGCGCACTTTATTCCGTGCGCGAAGGTGGCCACAGCGGAACAGACCGCCAAGCTGTTCATAGACCACGTGTTCAAAGCTCACGGCTTGCCGCGGTCCATCCTGTCCGACCGGGGTCGCCAATTCGTCTCGAGCTTCTGGCAGAAGCTGCTGGGCATCCTGAACGTCAAGATCAACTTAGCGTCGGCACGACACCCGCAGACCAACGGACAAGCGGAGAGGGTCAACGCCATCATGCAGCAGTACCTGCGATGCTACGCCAATCAACAACCCTCGACCTGGGTGGACTACCTACCGCTGGCCGAGTTTGCCTACAACAACACGAAGCACGGGTCTACGGGAGTGACACCGTTCTTCGCCAATAATGGGCGGCATCCCAGAACTTTCCCGGGGTTAGAGACGAAGGGGGAGGGGGAGCCAAGGGGAGCAGAGCACTTAGCAGCAGAGTTACAGGAGGTCCACGAGCAACTCCGAAGGCACTTGGAACTGGCGAAACACGCCTACAAAATGCAGGCAGACAAGCACAGGAGGGTCGGGGAGGACATCCAGGTGGGGGACTGGGTCTGGTTAGCAGCCCAGGCAGTGCCGGCCAGGACGCTAGCTAAGAGGAAGCTCAAGCACAAGCAGCTGGGACCTTACCAGGTCGCGGCACAAATCAATCCAGTGGCCTTCCGGTTGACACTCCCGGAGGGCTCCAGAATGCACCCAGTCTTTCATAGGTCAGTGCTCACACCCTACAGGGAACCCCACAGGTTTCAGGCGACAGGGAACGCGCCAGACACACTTAGTGAATCTCCGAAGAGGGAGGGGTCACGGAGGGCGACGCCACTCAACGAGGTCACGGAGATTTTGGACTCGAGGTGGGGGGAAGAGGGGGTGGAATACCTCCTCGCCAGGGAAGGTACCCCAGCCAGTGCCAACAGGTGGGTACCGTGCTATGCCGTGGAGGAGCACTATCTTAAAGACGAGTTCCATGCACTCTTCCCACACAGACCTATGCCGGCAGAGTTTTTCGACGACTGGCTCTTCACACCCACACTGTCAGCCAGTACGTTCCAGGGTTTTTCATCAGCTGAAGAGATGACGCCGGACACTAGCTCCTCGGAGGGGTCTCTCTCGGGGTTTGCCACAGACCGCTCCTATTGGTGGGACACTCAACCGGAGGTGGGGTGGCACAGGGAGCTGCTGCGGGGACCTTTGCAAGCAGTCTCACCAGAGGTACCCGGGGGAGGGGAGGACATGGACGTGTTGGGGGAGGATCCTGGATTCGAGCACATCAGCAGAGAGATGGAAGCAGAGGAAATCGACGTCGACGAGCCCGTTGCGGTTGGGTCGGATCCAGTGGACCGGCTACACACCAGGGGGGAAGAATGGTATCCCGCACTCACACCCACAGGACTGGAGCACCCGGAACCCACACCCGAAGAGGGGGAGGGGGGAAGGGGGGGCTTCGAGGGGGGGATGGATGTCAGGGAATCAGGAGCAGGAGCACTGGGGAGAGAGGATTGGGAGAGCGAAGGGGAAGAATCTGAGGGCAGCGTAGGGGAGTATGACAGTGGCCCGAGAGATTCAGGGCTGACCACGCCTCCATCGGAGAGTGGGAGAACGGAAGGGAGGTCAGTTGCAGCTAGCCCCCCCGAAGGGGGAAGCAGTGGCAGCAGCAGTGAAACGGTCAGGAGGAAAGTTGCTGGCTGGGCGTGCGCGCCAAGTTCAAATGTGCAGGCGCGCGGAACAGCAGGAGACCCGGATGGGGAACCAGCTCCTAAAGCCCGCCGGAGGGAGGGAGAAGGCTCAGGGGAATCAGCGGGAGAAGAGGCTAGAAAGGGCGGAACCCCGGCGGGCAGGCGGACCCAGAGGAGGAAGGAGCAGCGGAGAAGGTGGAGCAAGGCTAGGATCTTAAATTGGTGTCAGGGGGGAGGAGACTCAGACGGAGCATCAGTGGTCTGACACTTTAGACGTGGGGCTGCGCGCTGCGGCTCTGGAAGTGAAACTGAACTTCAATAAAGACTTTTATACTTAACAACGAAGCAGCGTTGGTCCTTTGTGAGCTGGGACCTAGGGTAGCCCTGACAACGGTGTTTTGTTATTTTTTTGTCATTACATACACTTTGCTATTTTTGGGTAAATGTGCATTAACACCTGTCAGCGCTGCCCAAGGTCCCAGCTCACACAAGACCAACGCTGCTTCTTGCTCAAGCTCAAAAGTCTTTATTGAAGTTCAGTCTCATTTCCAGACGTGCAGCGCGCAACGCTACATCTATCCGTCAGATCATAGAAGTCCCATCTGAATCTCCGCCCCCCTGACACCAGCTTAAGATTCTAGCTTTACTCCACCTCTTCCTCTGTTCCTTCTTTCTCTGGGTCCTTCTGCTAGTCGGAGTCTCTGCCCTCCGAGATCCTTCTGACGCTGATTCTCCCGACTCCTCCTCCCCCCTCTTTCGGGCTTTAGGACCTGGCTCCCAATCCGGGTTTTCTGCTGTCCCGCGCTCCTCCACATTTGAACTTGGCGCGCGCGCGCAGCCTCCCACTTTCCTTCTGACCGTTACACTTGTGTCACTGCTCCCCCTTTCGGGGAGGCTAGCTGGACCTGCCCTTCCCTCCGTCTCCCCACTCCCCGATGGAGGAGACGCTGGTCCTGACTCCCATGCCTCTTCTCCCCCACTGTGCTCTGGTGGGGGAACTGGCCCTACTTCTCCGCTACTCCTTTGGGACTCCCCTCTGGTTCCCTGTTTATGGATCGTCCCCTCTGGGATTCGCCTCGCCCTTACCATAGGCGCCCCCTCCTGGGAATCTTCTGATTCGCTGGAGAAGCTCATGGAATCTCTCGGTCCACTGTCATATTCCCCTACGCTCCCCTCTGATTCCTCTCCTCCGCTCTCTATTTGCTCTCTCCCCTGCTCTTCTGCTCCTGAGCCTCTGACAACACCAAAGAACACAAATTGAAATGAGCGAAATGCGAGATTTTTCTTTCTATGTAGATGGAACCCAAACAATCTGTTTTGCTTTGTTTATGCTTATGACACTTCGCTTTGCAGTTTCTGGGTGAATGAACACCGAAAGTGCAATCCAAGCTTCTTCTTCCTCTTTCTATTGAGATGGAACCAAAACACCTATGCTTGAATTGGGCTGATAACATTTCACTCTGCGATTTTTGGTTGAATGTGCATTCAAACCCCCAAAACACCAATTTGAAATAAGCGCAATCAGAGCGTTATCAACTTTTTTTTTATGTAGATGGAAGCCAAAACACCGTTTTGCTTTGGTTGGGGTGATTCTGGTGCACACCGAAATAACACCATTCGAATTGAAATAAGCCAAATCGAAGCTTATTCGTCTTCTTTCTACGCATATGGAAGCGAAAAGACGGTCTTTTGTTATTTTGGTCTCATTACATACAGTTTGCTATTTTTGGGTAAATGTGCATTAACACGAAAGAACACGACTTTGAAAATAGCGAAATGCAAGATTCTTCTTTCTATGTAGATGGAACCCAAAACAACCTGTTTTGCTTTGTTTATGCTTATGACACCGCTTTGCTGTCTGTGGGTGAATGAACACCGAAAGTGCAATCCAAGCTTATTGCTCCTCTTTCTATTGAAATGAACCAAAACACCTATGCTTGATTTGGGCTGATAACAAACATTTCACTCTGCGATTTTTGGTTGAATGTGCATTCAAACCCCAAAAACACCAATTTGAAATAAGCGCAATCAGAGCGTTATCAACTTCTTTTTATGTAGATGGAAGCCAAAACACCGTTTTGCTTTGGTTGGGGTGATTCTGGTGCACACCCAAAATACACCATTCAAATTGAAAAAAGCCCAATCGAAGCATATTCGTCTTCTTTCTACGCATAAGGAAGCGAAAAGACCGTCTTTTGTAATTTTGATCTCATTGCATACACTTTGCGATTTCTGGGTAAATGTGCATTAACACCAAAAAAACACGACTTTGAAAATAGCGAAATGCAAGATTCTTCTTTCTATGTAGATGGAACCCAAAACAACCTGTTTTGCTTTGTTTATGCTTATGACATTTCGCTTTGCAGTTTCTGGGTGAATGAACACTGAAAGTGCAATCCAAGCTTCTTCTTCCTTTCTATTGAGATCGAACCAAAACACCTATGCTTGATTTGCGCAGATAACAAACATTGCGATTCTTGGTTGAATGTGCATTCTAACCCCAAAAACACGAATTTGAAATAAGCCCAATGAGTGCGTTATCAACTTCTTTTTATGTAGATGGAAGCCAAAGCACCGTTTTGCTTTGGTTGTGGTGCTTCTGGTGCACACCCAAAATACACCATTCTTATTGAAATAAGCCAAATAGAATCTTATTCGTCTTCTGTCTACGCTATGGAAGCGGAAAGACGGTGTTTTGTTATTTTTGTATCATTACATACAGTTTGCTATTTTTGGGTAAATGTGCATTAACACCAAAGAACACGACTTTGAAATGAGCGAAATGCAAGATTCTTCTTTCTATGTAGATGGAACCCAAAACAATCTGTTTTGCTTTGTTTAAGCTTATGACATTTCGCTTTGCAGTTTCTGGGTGAATGAACACTGAAATTGCAATCCAAGCTTCTTCTTCCTCTTTCTATTGAGATCGAACCAAAACACCTATGCTTGAATTGGGCTGATAACAAACATTTCACTCTGCGATTTTTGGTTGAATGTGCATTCAAACCCCCAAAACACCAATTTGAAATAAGCGCAATCAGAGCGTTATCAACTTTTTTTTTATGTAGATGGAAGCCAAAACACCGTTTTGCTTTGGTTGGGGTGATTCTGGTGCACACCGAAATAACACCATTCAAATTGAAATAAGCCAAATCGAAGCTTATTCGTCTTCTTTCTACGCATATGGAAGCGGAAAGACGGTGTTTTGTTATTTTTTTGTCATTACATACACTTTGCTATTTTTGGGTAAATGTGCATTAACACCAAAGAACACAAATTGAAATGAGCGAAATGCGAGATTTTTCTTTCTATGTAGATGGAACCCAAACAATCTGTTTTGCTTTGTTTATGCTTATGACACTTCGCTTTGCAGTTTCTGGGTGAATGAACACCGAAAGTGCAATCCAAGCTTCTTCTTCCTCTTTCTATTGAGATGGAACCAAAACACCTATGCTTGAATTGGGCTGATAACATTTCACTCTGCGATTTTTGGTTGAATGTGCATTCAAACCCCCAAAACACCAATTTGAAATAAGCGCAATCAGAGCGTTATCAACTTTTTTTTTATGTAGATGGAAGCCAAAACACCGTTTTGCTTTGGTTGGGGTGATTCTGGTGCACACCGAAATAACACCATTCGAATTGAAATAAGCCAAATCGAAGCTTATTCGTCTTCTTTCTACGCATATGGAAGCGAAAAGACGGTCTTTTGTTATTTTGGTCTCATTACATACAGTTTGCTATTTTTGGGTAAATGTGCATTAACACGAAAGAACACGACTTTGAAAATAGCGAAATGCAAGATTCTTCTTTCTATGTAGATGGAACCCAAAACAACCTGTTTTGCTTTGTTTATGCTTATGACACCGCTTTGCTGTCTGTGGGTGAATGAACACCGAAAGTGCAATCCAAGCTTATTGCTCCTCTTTCTATTGAAATGAACCAAAACACCTATGCTTGATTTGGGCTGATAACAAACATTTCACTCTGCGATTTTTGGTTGAATGTGCATTCAAACCCCAAAAACACCAATTTGAAATAAGCGCAATCAGAGCGTTATCAACTTCTTTTTATGTAGATGGAAGCCAAAACACCGTTTTGCTTTGGTTGGGGTGATTCTGGTGCACACCCAAAATACACCATTCAAATTGAAAAAAGCCCAATCGAAGCATATTCGTCTTCTTTCTACGCATAAGGAAGCGAAAAGACCGTCTTTTGTAATTTTGATCTCATTGCATACACTTTGCGATTTCTGGGTAAATGTGCATTAACACCAAAAAACACGACTTTGAAAATAGTGAAATGCAAGATTCTTCTTTCTATGTAGATGGAACCCAAAACAACCTGTTTTCCTTTGTTTATGCTTATGACATTTCGCTTTGCAGTTTCTGGGTGACTGAACACTGAAACTGCAATCCAAGCTTCTTCCTTTCTATTGAGATCGAACCAAAACACCTGTGCTTGATTTGCGCAGATAACAAACATTGCGATTCTTGGTTGAATGTGCATTCAAACCCCAAAAACACCAATTTGAAATAAGCGCAATCAGAGCGTTATCAACTTTTTTTTTATGTAGATTGAACCCAAAACACCGTTTTGCTTTGGTTGGGGGTGATTCTGGTGCACACCCAAAATACACCATTCTTATTGAAATAAGCCAAATAGAATCTTATTCGTCTTCCTTCTACGCTATGGAAGCGGAAAGACGGTGTTTTGTTATTTTTGTATCATTACATAGTTTGCTATTTTTGGGTAAATGTGCATTAACACCAAAGAACACAACTGTGAAATGAGCGAAATGCAAGATTCTTCTTTCTATGTAGATGGAACCCAAAACAACCTGTTTTGCTTTGTTTATGCTTATTACATTTCGCTTTGCAGTTTCTGGGTGAATGAGCACTAAAAGTGCAATCCAAGCTTCTTCTTCCTCTTTCTATTGAGATCGAACCAAAACACCTATGCTTGATTTGCGCAGATAACAAACATTTCACTGCGATTTTTGGTTGAATGTGCATTCAAACCCCCAAAACACCAATTTGAAATAAGCCCAATGAGTGCGTTATCAACTTCTTTTTATGTAGATGGAAGCCAAAACACCGTTTTGCTGTGGTTGGGGTGATTCTGGTGCACACCCAAAAAACACCATTCAAATTGAAATAAGCCAAATCGAAGCTTATTCATCTTCTGTCTACGCTATGGAAGCGGAAAGATGGTGTTTTGTTATTTTTTTGTTATTACATACACCTTGCGATTTCTGGGTAAATGTGCATTAACACCAAAGAACACGAATTGAAATCAGCGAAATGCGAGATTTTTCATTCTATGTAGATGGAACCCAAAACAATCTGTTTTGCTTTGTTTATGCTTATGACACTTCGCTTTGCAGTTTCTGGGTGAATGAACACCGAAAGTGCAATCCAAGCTTCTTCTTCCTCTTTCTATTGAGATCGAACTAAAACACCTATGCTTGATTTGGGCTGATAACATTTCACTATGCGATTTTTTGTTGAATGTACATTCTAACACCAAAAACACCAATTTGAAATGAGGCCAATCAGAGCGTTATAATCTTTATGTAGATTGAACCCAAAATACCTTTTTGCTTTGGTTGGGGGTGATTCTGGTGCACACCGAAATAACACCATTCAAATTGAAATAAGCCAAATCGAAGCTTATTCGTCTTCTTTCTACGCATATGGAAGCGAAAAGACGGTCTTTTGTTATTTTGGTCTCATTACATACAGTTTGCTATTTTTGGGTAAATGTGCATTAACACGAAAGAACACGACTTTGAAAATAGCGAAATGCAAGATTCTTCTTTCTATGTAGATGGAACCCAAAACAACCTAAAAGGATCTAGGAGTCTTGGTTGACCACAAACTTGACATGAGCCAACAGTGTGACGCGGCAGCTAAAAAAGCCAATGCAATTCTGGGCTGCATCAATAGGAGTATAGCATCTAGATCAAGGGAAGTAATAGTGCCACTGTATTCTGCTCTGGTCAGACCTCACCTGGAGTACTGTGTCCAGTTCTGTGCACCACAGTTCAAGAAGGACATTGACAAACTGGAACGTGTCCAGAGGAGGGCAACCAAAATGGTCAAAGGCCTGGAAACGATGCCTTATGAGGAACGGCTAAGGGAGCTGGGCATGTTTAGCCTGGAGAAGAGGAGGTTAAGGGGTGATATGATAGCCATGTTCAAATATATAAAAGGATGTCACATAGAGGAGGGAGAAAGGTTGTTTTCTGCTGCTCCAGAGAAGCGGACACGGAGCAATGGATCCAAACTACAAGAAAGAAGATTCCACCTAAACATTAGGAAGAACTTCCTGACAGTAAGAGCTGTTCGACAGTGGAATTTGCTGCCAAGGAGTGTGGTGGAGTCTCCTTCTTTGGAGGTCTTTAAGCAGAGGCTTGACAACCATATGTCAGGAGTGCTCTGATGGTGTTTCCTGCTTGGCAGGGGGTTGGACTCGATGGCCCTTGTGGTCTCTTCCAACTCTATGATTCTATGATTCTATGATTCTATGATTCTAACCTGTTTTGCTTTGTTTATGCTTATAACACTTCGCTTTGCAGTTTCTGGGTGAATGAACACTGAAAGTGCAATCCAAGCTTATTGCTCCTCTTTCTATTGAAATGAACCAAAACACCTATGCTTGATTTGGGCTGATAACAAACATTTCACTCTGCGATTTTGGTTGAATGTGCATTCAAACCCCAAAAACACCTGTCAGAGGCTCAGGAGCAGAAGAGCAGGGGAGAGAGCAAATAGAGAGCGGAGGAGAGGAATCAGAGGGGAGCGTAGGGGAATATGACAGTGGACCGAGAGATTCCATGAGCTTCTCCAGCGAATCAGAAGATTCCCAGGAGGGGGCGCCTATGGTAAGGGCGAGGCGAATCCCAGAGGGGACGATCCATAAACAGGGAACCAGAGGGGAGTCCCAAAGGAGTAGCGGAGAAGTAGGGCCAGTTCCCCCACCAGAGCACAGTGGGGGAGAAGAGGCATGGGAGTCAGGACCAGCGTCTCCCCCATCGGGGAGTGGGGAGACGGAGGGAAGGCCAGGTCCAGCTAGCCTCCCCGAAAGGGGGAGCAGTGACACAAGTGTAACGGTCAGAAGGAAAGTGGGAGGCTGCGCGCGCGCGCCAAGTTCAAATGTGGAGGAGCGCGGGACAGCAGAAAACCCGGATTGGGAGCCAGGTCCTAAAGCCCGAAAGAGGGGGGAGGAGGAGTCGGGAGAATCAGCGTCAGAAGAATCTCGGAGGGCAGAGACTCCGACTAGCAGAAGGACCCAGAGAAAGAAGGAACAGAGGAAGAGGTGGAGTAAAGCTAGAATCTTAAGCTGGTGTCAGGGGGGCGGAGATTCAGATGGGACTTCTATGATCTGACGGATAGATGTAGCGTTGCGCGCTGCACGTCTGGAAATGAGACTGAACTTCAATAAAGATTTTTGAACTTGAGCAAGAAGCAGCGTTGGTCTTGTGTGAGCTGGGACCTTGGGCAGCGCCGACAGTAAGTCCCATCTCCTATAAACTCTGCGAGCTCACGGAGATAGGCAAAGATGACGACTGAGGAAAAAGTCAAACAATTGCAGGAAGCGGTGTCAACGCTCTACGCAGAATTAGCTGCGTCTAGGAAAAAAGAAGAAGACACAGCTGCGCTCTGCCAGGATCTGCAAGCCAGGTGGGACAAATGGGGAAAGGAGGGGCAGCTGGGAGCCAAGCCGGAGGGAGTTAGCCTCGGGAAAAGGGGGGCAAGCCTTGTGACCCATTTTGACGGGAACCTGCAGCAGTACCCTAACTTCAGAGCAGAAGTAGTCTTCGCGCTCAATTTGCTTCGGAAAGATTTTAGAGATGAGGAGGAGAAAGTGGGTTTCATAATCACTCATCTGCATGGGGAAGCTAAGTCGTGGCTGCGAACCTTGCTACGCGAAAATGACCCCGCCCTCAAAGATTCAAGCGCTTTTATTGGAGCCATGGACGCTTGCTTTAAATCAACGGTGGATGTGGATGTCGCTAGAAGGGAAATGCATGGATTGCGACAAGGGAGAGCGACGGTGCGCCAGTATCATTCCCGCTTTTTTGGGTTAGTAAATGTGCTGGGCTGGCAGAAGGACTCAGCTGCCGTCAGGGATCTGTTCTGGGAGGGGCTGAATGGAGCCGTCAAAGATGAACTGGCGAGGGGGGAGAGACCCCAAAATACAACAGAAGTAGTCCAAAGGGCGCTTGCAATTGGGGTGCGCCTGGAAGAACGCCCGTGGAGCAGGGAGGAGGGGCGAAGAGCAAACACGTCAGTTAGAACGACTCCCTTCCTACCCAGAGAGACAGAGCGCGCTCAGTCCACGCCTCCTCTCATAAGTGGAGAGGAGCCAATGGAAATCGGAGGTGCAAGGGCTCAGACAGCAAGCAGAGCCCAGACACCAGGAGCAGTCAAGGCGAAGGCTCCTAGAGGGAGCAGGAAGTGTTACATCTGCGACAGTGCACAGCACATGGCGAAAGAGTGTCCCCAGAGGCTCCAGAAGCACACTGCAGCCTCAGCAACTGTTAAAGGAGGAATTCAGCAGGGAGTTGAGCAGCAGGGAAAAGGCGACGCCTGGTTGGAGATGGAGGCTCTGGGGCTCAACCAGGCGAGTCAGTGAAACAGTCCCCAGAGATTTTGCAGCCCACAGACCCCCTCCCACCCAAACCAGTGGTGCAACTCACTGCATCGCTCCAGCTGCCCGATGGGCTCACCCTGGAGGTCCCTATTACCATTGACTCTGGTAGCAACGCAGACTTTGTAGGGTTGGACTTCGTCAAGCAGCATCGCATAGCACTCCTGCCAGCCACGATGCCCCTAAATGTTGTCACGGTAGATGGCAGGAAGATACTGGGAGGAGAGGTGGTACAGCAAACACCGCCTCTGGTGATGCAAATTGGGAACCACCGCGAAGTCATCAGTTTCAACGTCACCCACCTGTCGGACACGCCCATAGTGTTGGGCATGAGTTGGCTGGATAGGCACAGCCCGGCATTAGCGTGGTACCAGCGGCAATTGACCTTCTGCTCTTCCTACTGCGCAGCGCACTGCATCCAGACCTGCCAGGAAGGAGAGGGGCAAGAGGATGCACCGCAGCTACACCTAGGCGTGGTGCAAGCGGTGCCCAACAAGTACAAGGACTTTTTGGAAGTCTTCTGCGAGAAGGAAGCAGACAAGCTGCCTCCCCACAGACCCTACGACTGCAAGATTGACCTCCTGCCAGGGGCGACGCTGCCGACTGGGAGACTGTACTCCATGTCTGAAGACGAAATGCAAGAACTCAGGGAGTTCATAGATCGCAATTTGAAGCGGGGATTCATCCGGGAATCCAAAGCAGTGGGGGGCAGTCCCGTGTTTTTCGTGAAGAAGAGAGACACGCCCGAACGGAGGCTCATAGTGGATTATAGAATCATCAATTCCAGGACAAAGCCCACAGCATTCCCCATGCCCAAAATTGACGACCTGCTCGCGACGGTGAGGAAGGGACGGATCTTCACCAAGTTGGATCTACGAGGGGCCTACAACCTTATACGCATGCGGGAGGGCGACGAGTGGAAGACAGCCATGTTTACGCCTTTAGGAACCTATGAATACAGAGTCATGCCGTTTGGTCTCCAAAATGGCTCCCATTGTTTCCAAGCTTTCATGCACCACGTGCTAGCGGGACTCCTCTACAAGAAGTGCGTCTGCTTTTTAGATGATATCCTGATCTTTTCGGACTCGCAGGAGGCGCACGAGGAGGACGTCAAGGAGGTCCTGCAGAGACTACGGGAGCACAGACTTTACGCCAAACTGGAGAAATGCCAGTTCGACACCACAGAGGTGGATTTCCTGGGCTACAAGCTGTCCGACAAGGGACTTGCCATGGACAGCGCCAAGGTCCGCTCAGTGTTGGACTGGAAGAGCCCGCGCAACCGGAAGGAGGTCCAGAAGTTCGTCGGTTTCGCCAACTTTTATCGCAAGTTCATCAAGGGGTTCGCGAAGGAGACAGCAGCCATCACGGACACCCTCAGCTCCAAGAAGAAGAAGTTCACCTGGACGGACCAGGCGGAGCAGTCCTTTCGGAGGCTCAAGCGTCTCTTCGCGTCCGAAGAACAGCTGCTACACGTAAACCCCAGCAAACCGATGAGGGTTGAAACGGACGCCTCGGACAGAGCGGTGGGGGCGGTCCTGTTGCAGCAAGATCCGCAAGGGGACTGGAGACCGTGCGCATTCTACTCCAGGAAGCTCAGCACGTCGGAGCAGAACTACACCATCTGGGACAGGGAGTTGCTGGCCATTCATGCAGCTTTCAAGGCGTGGCGGCACTTCCTCGTCGGAGCCAGACACACGGTGCAGGTTCGCACGGACCACAAGAACCTGGAGTACTGGCGCACGGCGAAATTCCTGAACCAGAGACACATCCGCTGGGCGGAGTTCTTTGCAGATTTCGATTTCCGGATAGAATACATCCCGGGAGACAACAACGTCATGGCGGATGCGCTATCCAGGAAGCCGCAGTATCTCGAGGAAGCGGCACCGGCAGCGGCCAAACACATTTTCGCACCAGAGGTGTGGGCGTGCGCTTCAGCCGCAGTGGACCTGGACGCAGTCCGTCGTGCGCTACAGGCGGATTCGTTTGCGCAAACCAAGATGGAGGAGGTGCGAAACGGCACAGCGAGGGACGACGAGTTCCAGATACGCGACGGACTACTCCTCCGCAAAGGGGCTCTCTACGTACCGGGAGAAGACCTTCGCGCGAGAGTCTTGCAGCAGCTGCACGACGCGCCCAGCGCTGGGCACTTCGGCAAGGACAAGACGGCAGAATTAGTCACCAGGGACTTTTGGTGGCCCAAGGTGCGGGGAGAAGTTGCGGATTACGTTTCCAGGTGTGACACCTGCCAAAGGGCCAAGCCAGTACACAGGAAGCCGGCGGGTCTGCTGGAACCGCTGCAGACGCCGCTCGAACCATGGGAGAAAGTGGCCCTGGACTTTGTTACAGATCTGCCCAGTTCGCGCGGCAAAACAGCAGTACTCGTGGTCGTAGACCTCTTCACCAAAATGGCGCATTTCATTCCGTGCGCGAAGGTGGCCACAGCGGAACAGACCGCCAAGCTGTTCATAGACCACGTGTTCAAAGCTCACGGCCTGCCGCGGTCCATCCTGTCCGACCGGGGCCGCCAATTCATCTCGAACTTTTGGCAGAAGCTGCTGGGCATCCTGAACATCAAGATCAACTTAGCGTCGGCACGACACCCGCAGACCAACGGACAAGCGGAGAGGGTCAACGCCATCATGCAGCAGTACCTGCGATGCTACGCCAATCAACAGCCCTCGACCTGGGTGGACTACCTACCGCTAGCCGAGTTTGCCTACAACAACACGAAGCACGGGTCTACAGGGGTGACACCGTTCTTCGCCAACAATGGGCGCCACCCCAGAACCTTCCCGGGGTTGGAGACCGAGGCAGAGGGGGAGCCACGGGGGGCAGAGCACTTAGCCGCAGAGTTACAGGAGGTCCATGAGCAACTCCGAAGGCACTTGGAACTCGCGAAACACGCCTACAAGATGCAGGCAGACAGGCACAGGAGGGTTGGGGAAGACATACAGGTAGGGGACTGGGTCTGGTTAGCAGCTCAGGCAGTGCCGACCAGAACGCTAGCTAAGAGGAAGCTAGGACACAAGCAGCTGGGACCTTACCAGGTCGCGGCACAAATCAATCCAGTGGCCTACCGGTTGACACTCCCGGAGGGCTCCAGAATGCACCCAGTCTTTCACAGGTCAGTGCTCACGCCTTACAAGGCGCCCCACAGGTTTCAGGCGCCAGGGACCGCACCAGCTCCACGTAGCCCATCGCCAGCAGGGGAGGGACCACAGAGGGCGACGCCACTCAACGAGGTCACAGAGATTTTGGACTCCAGATGGGGGGAAGAGGGAGTTGAATATCTCCTCGCCAGGGAGGGTACTCCGGCCAGCGCCAACGAGTGGGTGCCGTGCTACGCCGTGGAGGAGCACTATCTCAAAGACGAGTTCCATTCGATCTTCCCGCACAGACCCATGCCGGCGGAGTATTTTGACGACTGGCTTTTCACACCCACACTGTCAGCCAGCACGTTCCAAGGTTTCTCCTCAGATGAGGAGCCGACGCCGGGGATGAGCTCCCCGGAGGGGTCGCTCTCGGGGTTTGCCACGGACCGCTCCTATTGGTGGGACACTCAACCAGAAGTGGGGTGGAGCAGGGAACTGCTGAGGGGGCCCTTGCACACAGCCTCACCCGAGGGACCGGGGGGAGAGGAGGACATGGACGTGTGGGGGGAGGATCTTGGTTTTGAGCACGACGGCAGAGAAATGGAAGCAGAGGAAGTCGACGTCGACGAACCCATCGTAGGGGGGCCTGATCCCGCTGGACGGTTGCACACCAGGGAGAGAGAACGGAAGCCAGCACTCACACCCCCAGCGCTGGAGCACCTGGAACCCACACCCGAAGAGGGGGAGGGGGGAAGGGGGGGCTTCGAGGGGGGGATGGATGTCAGAGGCTCAGGAGCAGAAGAGCAGGGGAGAGAGCAAATAGAGAGCGGAGGAGAGGAATCAGAGGGGAGCGTAGGGGAATATGACAGTGGACCGAGAGATTCCATGAGCTTCTCCAGCGAATCAGAAGATTCCCAGGAGGGGGCGCCTATGGTAAGGGCGAGGCGAATCCCAGAGGGGACGATCCATAAACAGGGAACCAGAGGGGAGTCCCAAAGGAGTAGCGGAGAAGTAGGGCCAGTTCCCCCACCAGAGCACAGTGGGGGAGAAGAGGCATGGGAGTCAGGACCAGCGTCTCCCCCATCGGGGAGTGGGGAGACGGAGGGAAGGCCAGGTCCAGCTAGCCTCCCCGAAAGGGGGAGCAGTGACACAAGTGTAACGGTCAGAAGGAAAGTGGGAGGCTGCGCGCGCGCGCCAAGTTCAAATGTGGAGGAGCGCGGGACAGCAGAAAACCCGGATTGGGAGCCAGGTCCTAAAGCCCGAAAGAGGGGGGAGGAGGAGTCGGGAGAATCAGCGTCAGAAGAATCTCGGAGGGCAGAGACTCCGACTAGCAGAAGGACCCAGAGAAAGAAGGAACAGAGGAAGAGGTGGAGTAAAGCTAGAATCTTAAGCTGGTGTCAGGGGGGCGGAGATTCAGATGGGACTTCTATGATCTGATGGATAGATGTAGCGTTGCGCGCTGCACGTCTGGAAATGAGACTGAACTTCAATAAAGATTTTTGAACTTGAGCAAGAAGCAGCGTTGGTCTTGTGTGAGCTGGGACCTTGGGCAGCGCCGACAACACCAATTTGAAATAAGCCCAATGAGTGCGTTATCAACTTTTTATGTAGATGGAAGCCAAAACACCGTTTTGCTTTGGTTGGGGTGATTCTGGTGCACACCCAAAATACACCATGCGAATTGAAATAAGCCAAATAGAATCTTATTCGTCTTCTTTCTACGCTATGGAAGCGGAAAGACGGTGTTTTGTTATTTTTGTATCATTACATACAGTTTGCTATTTTTGGGTAAATGTGCATTAACACCAAAGAATACAACTTTGAAATGAGCGAAATGCAAGATTCTTCTTTCTATGTAGATGGAACCCAAACAATCTGTTTTGCTTTGTTTATGCTTATGACACTTCGCTTTGCAGTTTCTGGGTGAATGAACACCGAAAGTGCAATCCAAGCTTCTTCTTCCTCTTTCTATTGAGATCGAACCAAAACACCAATGCTTGATTTGGGCTGATAACATTTCACTCTGCGATTTTTGGTTGAATGTGCATTCAAACCCCCAAAACACCAATTTGAAATAAGCGCAATCAGAGCGTTATCAACTTTTTTTTTAATGTAGATGGAAGCCAAAACACCGTTTTGCTTTGGTTGGGGTGATTCTGGTGCACACCGAAATAACACCATTCAAATTGAAATAAGCCAAATAGAATCTTATTCGTCTTCTTTCTACGCTATGGAAGCGGAAAGACGGTTTTTTGTTATTTTTGTATCATTACATACAGTTTGCTATTTTTGGGTAAATGTGCATTAACACCAAAGAACACAACTTTGAAATGAGCGAAATGCAAGATTCTTCTTTCTATGTAGATGGAACCCAAAACAATCTGTTTTGCTTTGTTTATGCTTATGACACTTCGCTTTGCAGTTTCTGGGTGAATGAACACTGAAAGTGCAATCCAAGCTTATTGCTCCTCTTTCTATTGAAATGAACCAAAACACCTATGCTTGATTTGGGCTGATAACAAACATTTCACTCTGCGATTTTTGGTTGAATGTGCATTCAAACCCCCAAAACACCAATTTGAAATAAGCGCAATCAGAGCGTTATCAACTTTTTTTTTATGTAGATGGAAGCCAAAACACCGTTTTGCTTTGGTTGGGGTGATTCTGGTGCACACCGAAATAACACCATTCAAATTGAAATAAGCCAAATAGAATCTTATTCGTCTTCTTTCTACGCTATGGAAGCGGAAAGACGGTTTTTTGTTATTTTTGTATCATTACATACAGTTTGCTATTTTTGGGTAAATGTGCATTAACACCAAAGAACACAACTTTGAAATGAGCGAAATGCAAGATTCTTCTTTCTATGTAGATGGAACCCAAAACAATCTGTTTTGCTTTGTTTATGCTTATGACACTTCGCTTTGCAGTTTCTGGGTGAATGAACACTGAAAGTGCAATCCAAGCTTATTGCTCCTCTTTCTATTGAAATGAACCAAAACACCTATGCTTGATGTGGGCAGATAACAAACATTTCACTCTGCGATTTTTGGTTGAATGTGCATTCTAACCCCATAAACACCAATTTGAAATAAGCCCAATGATGTTCTTTCTATGTATTTGGAACCCAAAACACCTTTTTGCTTCGGTTGGGGGTGATTCTGATGCACTCCCAAAAAACACCATGCGAATTGAAATAAGCCCAATCGAAGCATATTCGTCTTCTTTCTACGCATAAGGAAGCGAAAAGACCGTCTTTTGTAATTTTGATCTCATTGCATACACTTTGCGATTTCTGGGTAAATGTGCATTAACACCAAAAAACACGACTTTGAAAATAGCGAAATGCAAGATTCTTCTTTCTATGTAGATGGAACCCAAAACAACCTGTTTTGCTTTGTTTATGCTTATGACATTTCGCTTTGCAGTTTCTGGGTGAATGAACACTGAAAGTGCAATCCAAGCTTGTTGCTCCTCTTTCTATTGAGATCGAACCAAAACACCTATGCTTGATTTGGGCTAACATTTCACTATGCGATTTTTTGTTGAATGTACATTCTAACACCAAAAACACCAATTTGAAATGAGGCCAATCAGAGCGTTATAATCTTCTTTTTATGTAGATTGAACCCAAAATACCTTTTTGCTTTGGTTGGGGGTGATTCTGGTGCACACCGAAATAACACCATTCGAATTGAAATAAGCCAAATCGAAGCTTATTCGTCTTCTTTCTACGCATAAGGAAGCGAAAAGACCGTCTTTTGTAATTTTGATCTCATTGCATACACTTTGCGATTTCTGGGTAAATGTGCATTAACACCAAAAAAACACGACTTTGAAAATAGCGAAATGCAAGATTCTTCTTTCTATGTAGATGGAACCCAAAACAACCTGTTTTGCTTTGTTTATGCTTATGACATTTCGCTTTGCAGTTTCTGGGTGAATGAACACTGAAAGTGCAATCCAAGCTTCTTCTTCCTTTCTATTGAGATCGAACCAAAACACCTATGCTTGATTTGCAAAGATAACAAACATTGCGATTCTTGGTTGAATGTGCATTCTAACCCCAAAAACACGAATTTGAAATAAGCCCAATGAGTGCGTTATCAACTTCTTTTTATGTAGATGGAAGTCAAAACACCGTTTTGCTTTGGTTGGGGTGATTCTGGTGCACACCCAAAATACACCATTCTTATTGAAATAAGCCAAATAGAATCTTATTCGTCTTCTGTCTACGCTATGGAAGCGGAAAGACGGTCTTTTGTTATTTTTGTATCATTACATACAGTTTGCTATTTTTGGGTAAATGTGCATTAACACCAAAGAACACGACTTTGAAATGAGCGAAATGCAAGATTCTTCTTTCTATGTAGATGGAACCCAAAACAATCTGTTTTGCTTTGTTTATGCTTATGACATTTCGCTTTGCAGTTTCTGGGTGAATGAACACTGAAATTGCAATCCAAGCTTCTTCTTCCTCTTTCTATTGAGATCGAACCAAAACACCTATGCTTGATTTGGGCTGATAACAAACATTTCACTCTGCGATTTTTGGTTGAATGTGCATTCAAACCCCCAAAACACCAATTTGAAATAAGCGCAATCAGAGCGTTATCAACTTTTTTTTTATGTAGATGGAAGCCAAAACACCGTTTTGCTTTGGTTGGGGTGATTCTGGTGCACACCGAAATAACACCATTCAAATTGAAATAAGCCAAATCGAAGCTTATTCGTCTTCTTTCTACGCATATGGAAGCGGAAAGACGGTGTTTTGTTATTTTTTTGTCATTACATACACTTTGCTATTTTTGGGTAAATGTGCATTAACACCAAAGAACACAAATTGAAATGAGCGAAATGCGAGATTTTTCTTTCTATGTAGATGGAACCCAAACAATCTGTTTTGCTTTGTTTATGCTTATGACACTTCGCTTTGCAGTTTCTGGGTGAATGAACACCGAAAGTGCAATCCAAGCTTCTTCTTCCTCTTTCTATTGAGATGGAACCAAAACACCTATGCTTGAATTGGGCTGATAACATTTCACTCTGCGATTTTTGGTTGAATGTGCATTCAAACCCCCAAAACACCAATTTGAAATAAGCGCAATCAGAGCGTTATCAACTTTTTTTTTATGTAGATGGAAGCCAAAACACCGTTTTGCTTTGGTTGGGGTGATTCTGGTGCACACCGAAATAACACCATTCGAATTGAAATAAGCCAAATCGAAGCTTATTCGTCTTCTTTCTACGCATATGGAAGCGAAAAGACGGTCTTTTGTTATTTTGGTCTCATTACATACAGTTTGCTATTTTTGGGTAAATGTGCATTAACACGAAAGAACACGACTTTGAAAATAGCGAAATGCAAGATTCTTCTTTCTATGTAGATGGAACCCAAAACAACCTGTTTTGCTTTGTTTATGCTTATGACACCGCTTTGCTGTCTGTGGGTGAATGAACACCGAAAGTGCAATCCAAGCTTATTGCTCCTCTTTCTATTGAAATGAACCAAAACACCTATGCTTGATTTGGGCTGATAACAAACATTTCACTCTGCGATTTTTGGTTGAATGTGCATTCAAACCCCAAAAACACCAATTTGAAATAAGCCCAATGAGTGCGTTATCAACTTCTTTTTATGTAGATGGATGCCAAAACACCGTTTTGCTTTGGTTGGGGTGATTCTGGTGCACACCCAAAATACACCATGCGAATTGAAATAAGCCAAATAGAATCTTATTCGTCTTCTGTGTACGCTATGGAAGCGGAAAGACGGTGTTTTGTTATTTTTGTATCATTACATACAGTTTGCTATTTTTGGGTAAATGTGCATTAACACCAAAGAACACGACTTTGAAATGAGCGAAATGCAAGATTCTTCTTTCTATGTAGATGGAACCCAAAACAATCTGTTTTGCTTTGTTTATGCTTATTACATTTCGCTTTGCAGTTTCTGGGTGAATGAACACTGAAAGTGCAATCCAAGCTTCTTCTTCCTCTTTCTATTGAGATCGAACCAAAACACCTATGCTTGATTTGCGCAGATAACAAACATTTCACTCTGCGATTTTTGGTTGAATGTGCATTCAAACCCCAAAAACACCAATTTGAAATAAGCCCAATGAGTGCGTTATCAACTTCTTTTTATGTAGATGGAAGCCAAAACACCGTTTTGCTTTGGTTGGGGTGATTCTGGTGCACACCCAAAATACACCATGCGAATTGAAATAAGCCAAATAGAATCTTATTCGTCTTCTGTCTACGCATATGGAAGCGGAAAGACGGTCTTTTGTTATTTTTGTCTCATTACATACACTTTGCGATTTCTGGGTAAATGTGCATTAACACCAAAGAACACGAATTGAAATGAGCGAAATGGAAGGTTTTTGTTTCTATGTAGATGGAACCCAAAACAACCTGTTTTGCTTTGTTTATGCTTATGACACCGCTTTGCTGTTTGTGGGTGAATGAACACCGAAAGTGCAATCCAAGCTTATTGCTCCTCTTTCTATTGAAATGAACCGAAACACCTATGCTTGATTTGGGCTGATAACAAACATTTCACTCTGCGATTTTTGGTTGAATGTGCATTCAAACCCCAAAAACACCAATTTGAAATAAGCCCAATGAGTGCGTTATCAACTTCTTTTATGTAGATGGATGCCAAAACACCGTTTTGCTTTGGTTGGGGTGATTCTGGTGCACACCCAAAATACACCATGCGAATTGAAATAAGCCAAATAGAATCTTATTCGTCTTCTGTCTACGCTATGGAAGCGGAAAGACGGTCTTTTGTTATTTTTGTATAACAGTTTGCTATTTTTGGGTAAATGTGCATTAACACCAAAGAACACGACTTTGAAATGAGCGAAATGCAAGATTCTTCTTTCTATGTAGATGGAACCCAAAACAATCTGTTTTGCTTTGTTTATGCTTATTACATTTCGCTTTGCAGTTTCTGGGTGAATGAACACTGAAAGTGCAATCCAAGCTTCTTCTTCCTCTTTCTATTGAGATCGAACCAAAACACCTATGCTTGATTTGCGCAGATAACAAACATTTCACTCTGCGATTTTTGGTTGAATGTGCATTCAAACCCCAAAAACACCAATTTGAAATAAGCCCAATGAGTGCGTTATCAACTTCTTTTTATGTAGATGGAAGCCAAAACACCGTTTTGCTTTGGTTGGGGTGATTCTGGTGCACACCCAAAATACACCATGCGAATTGAAATAAGCCAAATAGAATCTTATTCGTCTTCTGTCTACGCATATGGAAGCGGAAAGACGGTCTTTTGTTATTTTTGTCTCATTACATACACTTTGCGATTTCTGGGTAAATGTGCATTAACACCAAAGAACACGAATTGAAATGAGCGAAATGGAAGGTTTTTGTTTCTATGTAGATGGAACCCAAAACAATCTGTTTTGCTTTGTTTATGCTTATTACATTTTGCTTTGCAGTTTCTGGGTGAATGAACACTGAAAGTGCAATCCAAGCTTCTTCTTCCTCTTTCTATTGAGATCGAACCAAAACACCTATGCTTGATTTGCGCAGATAACAAACATTTCACTCTGCGATTTTTGGTTGAATGTGCATTCAAACCCCAAAAACACCAATTTGAAATAAGCCCAATGAGTGCGTTATCAACTTCTTTTTATGTAGATGGAAGCCAAAACACCGTTTTGCTTTGGTTGGGGTGATTCTGGTGCACACCCAAAATACACCATGCGAATTGAAATAAGCCAAATAGAATCTTATTCGTCTTCTGTCTACGCATATGGAAGCGGAAAGACGGTCTTTTGTTATTTTTGTCTCATTACATACACTTTGCGATTTCTGGGTAAATGTGCATTAACACCAAAGAACACGAATTGAAATGAGCGAAATGGAAGGTTTTTGTTTCTATGTAGATGGAACCCAAAACAACCTGTTTTGCTTTGTTTATGCTTATGACACCGCTTTGCTGTTTGTGGGTGAATGAACACCGAAAGTGCAATCCAAGCTTATTGCTCCTCTTTCTATTGAAATGAACCGAAACACCTATGCTTGATTTGGGCTGATAACAAACATTTCACTCTGCGATTTTTGGTTGAATGTGCATTCAAACCCCAAAAACACCAATTTGAAATAAGCCCAATGAGTGCGTTATCAACTTCTTTTATGTAGATGGATGCCAAAACACCGTTTTGCTTTGGTTGGGGTGATTCTGGTGCACACCCAAAATACACCATGCGAATTGAAATAAGCCAAATAGAATCTTATTCGTCTTCTGTCTACGCTATGGAAGCGGAAAGACGGTCTTTTGTTATTTTTGTATCATTACATACAGTTTGCTATTTTTGGGTAAATGTGCATTAACACCAAAGAACACGACTTTGAAATGAGCGAAATGCAAGATTCTTCTTTCTATGTAGATGGAACCCAAAACAATCTGTTTTGCTTTGTTTATGCTTATGACATTTCGCTTTGCAGTTTCTGGGTGAATGAACACTGAAATTGCAATCCAAGCTTCTTCTTCCTCTTTCTATTGAGATCGAACCAAAACACCTATGCTTGATTTGGGCTGATAACAAACATTTCACTCTGCGATTTTTGGTTGAATGTGCATTCAAACCCCCAAAACACCAATTTGAAATAAGCGCAATCAGAGCGTTATCAACTTTTTTTTTATGTAGATGGAAGCCAAAACACCGTTTTGCTTTGGTTGGGGTGATTCTGGTGCACACCGAAATAACACCATTCAAATTGAAATAAGCCAAATCGAAGCTTATTCGTCTTCTTTCTACGCATATGGAAGCGGAAAGACGGTGTTTTGTTATTTTTTTGTCATTACATACACTTTGCTATTTTTGGGTAAATGTGCATTAACACCAAAGAACACAAATTGAAATGAGCGAAATGCGAGATTTTTCTTTCTATGTAGATGGAACCCAAACAATCTGTTTTGCTTTGTTTATGCTTATGACACTTCGCTTTGCAGTTTCTGGGTGAATGAACACCGAAAGTGCAATCCAAGCTTCTTCTTCCTCTTTCTATTGAGATCGAACCAAAACACCTATGCTTGAATTGGGCTGATAACATTTCACTCTGCGATTTTTGGTTGAATGTGCATTCAAACCCCCAAAACACCAATTTGAAATAAGCGCAATCAGAGCGTTATCAACTTTTTTTTTATGTAGATGGAAGCCAAAACACCGTTTTGCTTTGGTTGGGGTGATTCTGGTGCACACCGAAATAACACCATTCGAATTGAAATAAGCCAAATCGAAGCTTATTCGTCTTCTTTCTACGCATATGGAAGCGAAAAGACGGTCTTTTGTTATTTTGGTCTCATTACATACAGTTTGCTATTTTTGGGTAAATGTGCATTAACACGAAAGAACACGACTTTGAAAATAGCGAAATGCAAGATTCTTCTTTCTATGTAGATGGAACCCAAAACAACCTGTTTTGCTTTGTTTATGCTTATGACACCGCTTTGCTGTCTGTGGGTGAATGAACACCGAAAGTGCAATCCAAGCTTATTGCTCCTCTTTCTATTGAAATGAACCAAAACACCTATGCTTGATTTGGGCTGATAACAAACATTTCACTCTGCGATTTTTGGTTGAATGTGCATTCAAACCCCAAAAACACCAATTTGAAATAAGCGCAATCAGAGCGTTATCAACTTCTTTTTATGTAGATGGAAGCCAAAACACCGTTTTGCTTTGGTTGGGGTGATTCTGGTGCACACCCAAAATACACCATTCAAATTGAAAAAAGCCCAATCGAAGCATATTCGTCTTCTTTCTACGCATAAGGAAGCGAAAAGACCGTCTTTTGTAATTTTGATCTCATTGCATACACTTTGCGATTTCTGGGTAAATGTGCATTAACACCAAAAAAACACGACTTTGAAAATAGCGAAATGCAAGATTCTTCTTTCTATGTAGATGGAACCCAAAACAACCTGTTTTGCTTTGTTTATGCTTATGACATTTCGCTTTGCAGTTTCTGGGTGAATGAACACTGAAAGTGCAATCCAAGCTTCTTCTTCCTTTCTATTGAGATCGAACCAAAACACCTATGCTTGATTTGCGCAGATAACAAACATTGCGATTCTTGGTTGAATGTGCATTCTAACCCCAAAAACACGAATTTGAAATAAGCCCAATGAGTGCGTTATCAACTTCTTTTTATGTAGATGGAAGCCAAAGCACCGTTTTGCTTTGGTTGTGGTGCTTCTGGTGCACACCCAAAATACACCATTCTTATTGAAATAAGCCAAATAGAATCTTATTCGTCTTCTGTCTACGCTATGGAAGCGGAAAGACGGTGTTTTGTTATTTTTGTATCATTACATACAGTTTGCTATTTTTGGGTAAATGTGCATTAACACCAAAGAACACGACTTTGAAATGAGCGAAATGCAAGATTCTTCTTTCTATGTAGATGGAACCCAAAACAATCTGTTTTGCTTTGTTTAAGCTTATGACATTTCGCTTTGCAGTTTCTGGGTGAATGAACACTGAAATTGCAATCCAAGCTTCTTCTTCCTCTTTCTATTGAGATCGAACCAAAACACCTATGCTTGAATTGGGCTGATAACAAACATTTCACTCTGCGATTTTTGGTTGAATGTGCATTCAAACCCCCAAAACACCAATTTGAAATAAGCGCAATCAGAGCGTTATCAACTTTTTTTTTATGTAGATGGAAGCCAAAACACCGTTTTGCTTTGGTTGGGGTGATTCTGGTGCACACCGAAATAACACCATTCAAATTGAAATAAGCCAAATCGAAGCTTATTCGTCTTCTTTCTACGCATATGGAAGCGGAAAGACGGTGTTTTGTTATTTTTTTGTCATTACATACACTTTGCTATTTTTGGGTAAATGTGCATTAACACCAAAGAACACAAATTGAAATGAGCGAAATGCGAGATTTTTCTTTCTATGTAGATGGAACCCAAACAATCTGTTTTGCTTTGTTTATGCTTATGACACTTCGCTTTGCAGTTTCTGGGTGAATGAACACCGAAAGTGCAATCCAAGCTTCTTCTTCCTCTTTCTATTGAGATCGAACCAAAACACCTATGCTTGAATTGGGCTGATAACATTTCACTCTGCGATTTTTGGTTGAATGTGCATTCAAACCCCCAAAACACCAATTTGAAATAAGCGCAATCAGAGCGTTATCAACTTTTTTTTTATGTAGATGGAAGCCAAAACACCGTTTTGCTTTGGTTGGGGTGATTCTGGTGCACACCGAAATAACACCATTCGAATTGAAATAAGCCAAATCGAAGCTTATTCGTCTTCTTTCTACGCATATGGAAGCGAAAAGACGGTCTTTTGTTATTTTGGTCTCATTACATACAGTTTGCTATTTTTGGGTAAATGTGCATTAACACGAAAGAACACGACTTTGAAAATAGCGAAATGCAAGATTCTTCTTTCTATGTAGATGGAACCCAAAACAACCTGTTTTGCTTTGTTTATGCTTATGACACCGCTTTGCTGTCTGTGGGTGAATGAACACCGAAAGTGCAATCCAAGCTTATTGCTCCTCTTTCTATTGAAATGAACCAAAACACCTATGCTTGATTTGGGCTGATAACAAACATTTCACTTGCGATTTTTGGTTGAATGTGCATTCAAACCCCAAAAACACCAATTTGAAATAAGCGCAATCAGAGCGTTATCAACTTCTTTTTATGTAGATGGAAGCCAAAACACCGTTTTGCTTTGGTTGGGGTGATTCTGGTGCACACCCAAAATACACCATTCAAATTGAAAAAAGCCCAATCGAAGCATATTCGTCTTCTTTCTACGCATAAGGAAGCGAAAAGACCGTCTTTTGTAATTTTGATCTCATTCCATACACTTTGCGATTTCTGGGTAAATGTGCATTAACACCAAAAAAACACGACTTTGAAAATAGCGAAATGCAAGATTCTTCTTTCTATGTAGATGGAACCCAAAACAACCTGTTTTGCTTTGTTTATGCTTATGACATTTCGCTTTGCAGTTTCTGGGTGAATGAACACTGAAAGTGCAATCCAAGCTTCTTCTTCCTCTTTCTATTGAGATCGAACCAAAACACCTATGCTTGATTTGCGCAGATAACAAACATTTCACTCTGCGATTTTTGGTTGAATGTGCATTCAAACCCCAAAAACACCAATTTGAAATAAGCCCAATGAGTGCGTTATCAACTTCTTTTATGTAGATGGATGCCAAAACACCGTTTTGCTTTGGTTGGGGTGATTCTGGTGCACACCCAAAATACACCATGCGAATTGAAATAAGCCAAATAGAATCTTATTCGTCTTCTGTCTACGCATATGGAAGCGGAAAGACGGTCTTTTGTTATTTTTGTCTCATTACATACACTCTGCGATTTCTGGGTAAATGTGCATTAACACCAAAGAACACGAATTGAAATGAGCGAAATGGAAGGTTTTTGTTTCTATGTAGATGGAACCCAAAACAACCTGTTTTGCTTTGTTTATGCTTATGACACCGCTTTGCTGTTTGTGGGTGAATGAACACCGAAAGTGCAATCCAAGTGTCAGGGCTGCCCTAGGTCCCAGCTCACAAAGGACCAACGCTGCTTCGTTGTTAAGTATAAAAGTCTTTATTGAAGTTCAGTTTCACTTCCAGAGCCGCAGCGCGCAGCCCCACGTCTAAAGTGTCAGACCACTGATGCTCCGTCTGAGTCTCCTCCCCCCTGACACCAATTTAAGATCCTAGCCTTGCTCCACCTTCTCCGCTGCTCCTTCCTCCTCTGGGTCCGCCTGCCCGCCGGGGTTCCGCCCTTTCTAGCCTCTTCTCCCGCTGATTCCCCTGAGCCTTCTCCCTCCCTCCGGCGGGCTTTAGGAGCTGGTTCCCCATCCGGGTCTCCTGCTGTTCCGCGCGCCTGCACATTTGAACTTGGCGCGCGCGCCCAGCCAGCAGCTTTCCTCCTGACCGTTTCACTGCTGCTGCCACTGCTTCCCCCTTCGGGGGGGCTAGCTGCAACTGACCTCCCTTCCATTCCCCCACTCTCCGATGGAGGCGTGGTCAGCCCTGACTCCCTCTCTGGAGGAGACGCTGGCCCTGACACATGTGACTCCTCCCCCCCACTATGCTCTGGTGGGGAAACTGGTCCCGATCCTCCACTGCTGCTTTGGGGTTCCCCTTTGGCTCCTTGTTTCTGGTGCGTCCCCCCTGGGACCCCCCTTGCCCTGACCATCGGCGCCCCCTTCTGGGAATCTTCTGATTCGCTGGAGAAGCTCATGGAATCTCTCGGGCCACTGTCATACTCCCCTACGCTGCCCTCAGATTCTTCCCCTTCGCTCTCCCAATCCTCTCTCCCCAGTGCTCCTGCTCCTGATTCCCTGACATCCATCCCCCCCTCGAAGCCCCCCCTTCCCCCCTCCCCCTCTTCGGGTGTGGGTTCCGGGTGCTCCAGTCCTGTGGGTGTGAGTGCGGGATACCATTCTTCCCCCCTGGTGTGTAGCCGGTCCACTGGATCCGGCCCAACCGCAACGGGCTCGTCGACGTCGATTTCCTCTGCTTCCATCTCTCTGCTGATGTGCTCGAATCCAGGATCCTCCCCCAACACGTCCATGTCCTCCCCTCCCCCGGGTACCTCTGGTGAGACTGCTTGCAAAGGTCCCCGCAGCAGCTCCCTGCGCCACCCCACCTCCGGTTGAGTGTCCCACCAATAGGAGCTGTCAGAGGTTCAGGAGCAGAAGAGCAGGGGAGAGAGCAAATAGAGAGCGGAGGAGAGGAATCGGAGGGGAGCGTAGGGGAATATGACAGTGGACCGAGAGATTCCATGAGCTTCTCCAGCGAATCTGAAGATTCCCAGGAGGGGGCGCCTATGGTAAGGGCGAGGCGAATCCCAGAGGGGACGATCCATAAACAAGGAACCAGAGGGGAGTCCCAAGGGAGTAGCGGAGCAGTAGGGCCAGTTCCCCCACCAGAGCACAGTGGGGGGGAAGAGTCACGTGAGTCAGGGCCAGCTTCTCCTCCATCGGGGAGTGGGGAGACGGAGGGAAGGCCAGGTCCAGCTAGCCTCCCCGAAAGGGGGAGCAGTGACACAAGTGTAACGGTCAGAAGGAAAGTGGGAGGCTGCGCGCGCGCGCCAAGTTCAAATGTGGAGGAGCGCGGGACAGCAGAAAACCCGGATTGGGAGCCAGGTCCTAAAGCCCGAAAGAGGGGGGGGGAGGAGTCGGGAGAATCAGCGTCAGAAGAATCTCGGAGGGCTGAGACTCCGACTAGCAGAAAGACCCAGAGAAAGAAGGAACAGAGGAAGAGGTGGAGTAAGGCTAGAATCTTAAGCTGGTGTCAGGGGGGAGGAGACTCAGATGGGAGTTCTACGGTCTGACGGATAGATGTAGCGTTGCGCGCTGCGCGTCTAGAAATGAGACTGAACTTCAATAAAGACTTTTTAACTTGAGCAAGGAGCAGCGTTGGTCTTGTGTGAGCTGGGACCTTGGGCAGCGCTGACAGGAGCGGTCAGTGGCAAACCCCGAGAGAGACCCCTCCGAGGAGCTAGTGTCCGGCGTCATCTCTTCAGCTGATGAAAAACCCTGGAACGTACTGGCTGACAGTGTGGGTGTGAAGAGCCAGTCGTCGAAAAACTCTGCCGGCATAGGTCTGTGTGGGAAGAGTGCATGGAACTCGTCTTTAAGATAGTGCTCCTCCACGGCATAGCACGGTACCCACCTGTTGGCACTGGCTGGGGTACCTTCCCTGGCGAGGAGGTATTCCACCCCCTCTTCCCCCCACCTCGAGTCCAAAATCTCCGTGACCTCGTTGAGTGGCGTCGCCCTCCGTGACCCCTCCCTCTTCGGAGATTCACTAAGTGTGTCTGGCGCGTTCCCTGTCGCCTGAAACCTGTGGGGTTCCCTGTAGGGTGTGAGCACTGACCTATGAAAGACTGGGTGCATTCTGGAGCCCTCCGGGAGTGTCAACCGGAAGGCCACTGGATTGATTTGTGCCGCGACCTGGTAAGGTCCCAGCTGCTTGTGCTTGAGCTTCCTCTTAGCTAGCGTCCTGGCCGGCACTGCCTGGGCTGCTAACCAGACCCAGTCCCCCACCTGGATGTCCTCCCCGACCCTCCTGTGCTTGTCTGCCTGCATTTTGTAGGCGTGTTTCGCCAGTTCCAAGTGCCTTCGGAGTTGCTCGTGGACCTCCTGTAACTCTGCTGCTAAGTGCTCTGCTCCCCTTGGCTCCCCCTCCCCCTTCGTCTCTAACCCCGGGAAAGTTCTGGGATGCCGCCCATTATTGGCGAAGAACGGTGTCACTCCCGTAGACCCGTGCTTCGTGTTGTTGTAGGCAAACTCGGCCAGCGGTAGGTAGTCCACCCAGGTCGAGGGTTGTTGATTGGCGTAGCATCGCAGGTACTGCTGCATGATGGCGTTGACCCTCTCCGCTTGTCCGTTGGTCTGCGGGTGTCGTGCCGACGCTAAGTTGATCTTGACGTTCAGGATGCCCAGCAGCTTCTGCCAGAAGCTCGAGACGAATTGGCGACCCCGGTCGGACAGGATGGACCGCGGCAAGCCGTGAGCTTTGAACACGTGGTCTATGAACAGCTTGGCGGTCTGTTCCGCTGTGGCCACCTTCGCGCACGGAATAAAGTGCGCCATCTTGGTGAACATGTCTACGACCACGAGCACCGCTGTTTTGCCTCGCGAGCTGGGCAGATCTGTGACAAAGTCCAGGGCCACTCTCTCCCACGGTTCGAGCGGCGTCTGTAGGGGTTCTAGTAGACCCGCCGGCTTCCTGTGTACTGGCTTGGCCCTTTGGCAGGTGTCACACCTGGAGACGTAATCCGCGACTTCTCCCCTCACCTTGGGCCACCAAAAGTCTCTGGTTACTAATTCCGCCGTTTTGTCTTTGCCGAAGTGCCCAGCGCTGGGCGCGTCATGTAGCTGCTGCAAGACTTTCGCGCGGAGGTCGTCTCCGGGCACGTAGAGAGCCCCTTTGCGGATGAGCAGTCCGTCTCGTATCTGGAACTCTTCGTCCTTCGCTGTGCCTTTTCGCACCTCCTCCATCTTGGATTGTGCGAACGAATCTGTCTGCAGCGCTCGACGCACCGCGTCCAGGTCCACGGCAGCTGAAGCGCACGCCCACGCATTCGGTGCGAAAATGTGCTTGGCCGCCACCGGCGCCGCTTCCTCGAGATACTGCGGCTTCCTGGATAGTGCATCCGCCATGACGTTGTTGTCTCCCGGGATGTATTCTATCCGGAAATCGAAATCCGCAAAGAACTCCGCCCAGCGGATGTGTCTCTGGTTCAGGAACCGCGCCGTGCGCCAGTACTCCAGGTTCTTATGGTCCGTGCGGACTTGCACTGTGTGTCTGGTTCCAACGAGGAAGTGCCGCCACGCCTTGAAAGCTGCATGAATGGCCAGCAACTCCCTGTCCCAGATGGTGTAGTTCTGTTCCGCCTTGCTGAGTTTCCTGGAGTAGAATGCGCACGGCCTCCATTCCCCTTGCGGATCTTGCTGCAACAGGACGGCCCCCACCGCTCTGTCCGAGGCGTCCGTCTCAACCCTCATTGGTCTGCTGGGGTTTACATGTAGCAGCTGTTCTTCGGACGCGAAGAGACGCTTAAGTCTCCGAAAGGACTGCTCCGCCTGGTCCGTCCAGGTGAACTTCTTCTTCTTGGAGCTGAGGGTGTCCGCTCAAGCGTCTCTTCGCGTCCGAAGAACAACTGCTACACGTAAACCCCAGCAAACCGATGAGGGTTGAAACGGACGCCTCGGACAGAGCGGTGGGGGCGGTCCTGTTGCAGCAAGATCCGCAAGGGGACTGGAGACCGTGCGCATTCTACTCCAGGAAGCTCAGCACGTCGGAGCAGAACTACACCATCTGGGACAGGGAGTTGCTGGCCATTCATGCAGCTTTCAAGGCGTGGCGGCACTTCCTCGTCGGAGCCAGACACACAGTGCAGGTTCGCACGGACCACAAGAACCTGGAGTACTGGCGCACGGCGAAGTTCCTGAACCAGAGACACATCCGCTGGGCGGAGTTCTTTGCAGATTTCGATTTCCGGATAGAATACATCCCGGGAGACAGCAACGTCATGGCGGATGCGCTATCCAGGAAGCCGCAGTATCTCGAGGAAGCGGCACCGGCAGCGGCCAAACACATGTTCGCACCAGAGGTGTGGGCGTGCGCTTCAGCCGCAGTGGACCTGGACGCAGTCCGTCGCGCGCTACAGGCAGATTCGTTTGCGCAAACCAAGATGGAGGAGGTGCGAAACGGCACAGCGAGGGACGACGAGTTCCAGATACGCGACGGACTACTCCTCCGCAAAGGGGCTCTCTACGTACCGGGAGACGACCTTCGCGCGAGAGTCTTGCAGCAGCTGCACGACGCGCCCAGCGCTGGGCACTTCGGCAAGGACAAGACGGCGGAATTAGTCACCAGGGACTTTTGGTGGCCCAAGGTGAGGGGAGAAGTTGCGGATTACGTTTCCAGGTGTGACACCTGCCAAAGGGCCAAGCCAGTACACAGGAAGCCGGCGGGTCTGCTGGAACCGCTGCAGACGCCGCTCGAACCATGGGAGAAAGTGGCCCTGGACTTTGTTACAGACCTGCCCAGTTCGCGCGGCAAAACAGCGGTACTCGTGGTCGTAGACCTCTTCACCAAGATGGCGCATTTCATTCCGTGCACGAAGGTGGCCACAGCGGAACAGACCGCCAAGCTGTTCATAGACCACGTTTTCAAAGCTCACGGCCTGCCGCGGTCCATCCTGTCCGACCGCGGCCGCCAATTCATCTCGAACTTCTGGCAGAAGCTGCTGGGCATCCTGAATGTCAAGATCAACTTAGCGTCGGCACGACACCCGCAGACCAACGGACAAGCGGAGAGGGTCAACGCCATCATGCAGCAGTACCTGCGATGCTACGCCAATCAACAGCCCTCGACCTGGGTGGACTACCTACCGCTAGCCGAGTTTGCCTACAACAACACGAAGCTCGGGTCTACAGGGGTGACACCGTTCTTCGCCAACAATGGGCGCCACCCCAGAACCTTCCCGGGGTTGTAGACCGAGGCAGAGGGGGAGCCACGGGGGGCAGAGCACTTAGCCGCAGAGTTACAGGAGGTCCATGAGCAACTCCGAAGGCACTTGGAACTCGCGAAACACGCCTACAAGATGCAGGCAGACAGGCACAGGAGGGTTGGGGAAGACATACAGGTAGGGGACTGGGTCTGGTTAGCAGCTCAGGCAGTGCCGGCCAGAACGCTAGCTAAGAGGAAGCTAGGACACAAGCAGCTGGGACCTTACCAGGTCGCGGCACAAATCAATCCAGTGGCCTACCGGTTGACACTCCCGGAGGGCTCCAGAATGCACCCAGTCTTTCACAGGTCAGTGCTCACGCCTTACAAGGCACCCTACAGGTTTCAGGCGCCAGGGACCGCACCAGCCCCACGTAGCCCATCGCCAACAGGGGAGGGACCGCAGAGGGCGACGCCACTCAACGAGGTCACGCAGATTTTGGACTCCAGATGGGGGGAAGAGGGAGTTGAATATCTCCTCGCCAGGGAGGGTACTCCGGCCAGCGCCAACGAGTGGGTGCCGTGCTACGCCGTGGAGGAGCACTACCTCAAAGACGAGTTCCATTCGATCTTCCCACACAGACCCATGGCGGCGGAGT
The DNA here is from genome assembly GCF_027172205.1 of Podarcis raffonei. Classification (NCBI taxonomy): domain Eukaryota; kingdom Metazoa; phylum Chordata; class Lepidosauria; order Squamata; family Lacertidae; genus Podarcis; species Podarcis raffonei. The sequence continues at coordinate 170,471 of NC_070606.1, read as the reverse complement.
ATTTCGACGACTGGCTTTTCACACCCACACTGTCAGCCAGCACGTTCCAGGGTTTCTCCTCAGATGAGGAGCCGACGCAGGGGATGAGCTCCCCGGAGGGGTCGCTCTCGGGGTTTGCCACGGACCGCTGCTATTGGTGGGACACTCAACCAGAAGTGGGGTGGAGCAGGGAACTGCTGAGGGGGCCCTTGCACACAGCTTCACCCGAGGGACCGGGTGGAGAGGTGGACATGGACGTGTGGGGGGAGGATCTTGGTTTGAGCACGACAGCAGAGAAATGGAAGCAGAGGAAGTCGACGTCGACGAACCCATGGTGGGGGGGCCTGATCCCGCTGGCCGGTTGCACACCAGGGGGAGAGAACGGAAGCCAGCACTCACACCCCCAGCGCTGGAGCACCTGGAACCCACACCCGAAGAGGGGGAGGGGGGAAGGGGGGGCTTCGAGGGGGGGATGGATGTCAGAGGCTCAGGAGCAGAAGAGCAGGGGAGAGAGCAAATAGAGAGCGGAGGAGAGGAATCAGAGGGGAGCGTAGGGGAATATGACAGTGGACCGAGAGATTCCATGAGCTTCTCCAGCGAATCAGAAGATTCCCAGGAGGGGGCGCCTATGGTAAGGGCAAGGCGAATCCCAGGAGGGACGATCCATAAACAAGGAACCAGAGGGGAGTGCCAAAGGAGTAGCGGAGGAGTAGGGCCAGTTCCCCCGCCAGAGCACAGTGGGGGGGAAGAGTCACGTGAGTCAGGACCAGCTTCTCCTCCATCGGGGAGTGGGGAGACGGAGGGAAGGCCAGGTCCAGCTAGCCTCCCCGAAAGGGGGAGCAGTGACACAAGTGTAACGGTCAGAAGGAAAGTGGGAGGCTGCGCGCGCGCGCCAAGTTCAAATGTGGAGGAGCGCGGGACAGCAGAAAACCCGGATTGGGAGCCAGGTCCTAAAGCCCGAAAGAGAGGGGGGGAGGAGTCGGGAGAATCAGCGTCAGAAGAATCTCGGAGGGCTGAGACTCCGACTAGCAGAAGGACCCAGAGAAAGAAGGAACAGAGGAAGAGGTGGAGTAAGGCTAGAATCTTAAGCTGGTGTCAGGGGGGAGGAGATTCAGATGGGACTTCTACGGTCTGATGGATAGATGTAGCGTTGCGCGCTGCGCGTCTGGAAATGAGACTGAACTTCAATAAAGACTTTTTAACTTGAGCAAGAAGCAGCGTTGGTCTTGTGTGAGCTGGGACCTTGGGCAGCGCTGACACGCGCCTTCTGGACTCTCGGCGCGACAGTTTCCGGCGAGGAGTGGGTGTCCCTATAGGAGGTCCTGAAACCTCCCCACTGTTTTCGCTGGAAGTGTCTCTGAGCCATCCCTCCGCCTCACTTTCCCTTGGAGCTCCTTCTCTCCCCCTGCTGGTTCCCTCCTCAGCTGATAAGTCTCTCCCAACCTCTGTGAGCCCTTTCACCTCCTGTTCTTCCGATGGCAGTTCCCTGACACCATGTTTCCGGAATTTCACAGTTCTTTAATATGTTGTTTGTGACTTCTTTCAATGGTATAAGTAGGGTGCTTCTCATTTCCTTATAATATCTGGCTGTAAATCCATCTGGTCCTGGAGCTTTCCCTTTTTTCAATTCCTTTATTACCTCTTTTATTTCTTCTGTTTCAATTGGGGCGTTCAAAAAATCTTTTTTCTCTGTCAGGATCTTCTGCACTTCTTTTTCCTTTAAAAATCTTTCTATCTTTCTCATATTATTCTTTTCATTGCTTTTGTATAGTTGTCTGTAAAAATCCAAGAATCCTTTTCTAATTTGTTTCGGGTTTTCTATTTCTGTACCATCGATAATGATTTTGTTTACTGTATTCTGTTCCTTTCTCTTCTTAATCTGCCACGCCAGCCATTTTCCTGATTTATTCGCGAATTCAAAGTTTCTTTGTCTCATTCTCTTTATATTCCCTTCTACTTCCTTATTTATCATCATTGCGAATTGTGTTTGTAGGGTCTTTATACTCTGTCTTATCTTCTCATTATTCGGTTTCTTTATCAATTTTTGTTCATTCTCCATTATCTGTTTTAATATTTCCTTCTTATTTTTCTCTCTGTTCTTATTTTTCAAAGCGTTCTGCTGGATAAAGAATCCTCTCATCACTGCTTTGCTGGTGTCCCACACCATGTTCATTTTTGTTCCCTTATTGCAATTATTCAGAAAGTACTCTGACAAATATTTTTGAGCATTTTCAACTATCTTCTGATTGTCCAAAAGGTAGTCGTTCATTCTCCATCTAAACGTTCTTTCTTTGAAACCCTTTAATTCGAATTTTATTGCACTATGATCCGAAATCACTCTTGGTTGAATTTCAACTTTCGAGATTCTTGGGGTTAGTTCATTTGAGACCCAAATTTGATCTATTCTTGACAGAGATTGATTTGGATCAGAATAGAACGTAAATTGTTTCTCTAGCGGGTGTCTCAGTCTCCAAATATCAATCAGGTTGCAATTCTTTATCATTGAAAAGAAAGTCTTAGGTAATTTTCCATCTTTACCCACTCCAGTTGATTTCAATCTGTCCATTTCCACTGACACCACTCCATTCAGGTCTCCCATTATTATGATTTTCTGATCCATATATTCAAACAGATTTTCTTCTAGTTTTTTATAAAAGTCTGTCTTGTTTCCATTTGGTGCATAGATCCCGACGATTATTATTTTTTCTCCTTGCCACTTTATTTGAACTGCCATAACTCTGCCTTCTTCATCTTTAAAGATTTGTTGAGCTTCAATGTTTTTCCTGATATACAAAACTACCCCTCTCTTCTTACTCCCATCTGAAGATACAAATTCATTTCCCAGTCTTTTGTTGATTAATATTTTTTTATGCCTTCTCGCCACATGTGTTTCTTGTAGACAGATGATATCCAAATTTTTCTTTTTTAGATATTGTTCAACTTTATTTCATTTTTTAAATCGTTAATCCCATTAATATTCCAGGTCCATAAATTCAGCTCCGTTTTAGCCATTTTGAGTTCTTTGTTATAAATTTTATAATTCGTCTACCTCTTCTTCTTCTTCTTCTTCTTCTTCTTCTTCTTCTTCCTTCCTTCCTTCCTTCCTTCCTTCCTTCCTTCCTTTTTACCTTTTCTAACTCCTCCAGATCCACTCCTCCTGCAGCCTCCATTCCTAGTTCCGCTCCTCTTGTTTCTTCATCCTCGCTTCGTAGCTCTTTGTATTTTCTCAAAAATTTTCCCAATTCTTCCAGGCTCGTGATTCTGTGTCTTTTACTTTTATAGACAAAGGAGATCCCTTCTGGATATTCCCATCTAAATTCAATGTTGTTCTTTTTTAATATCTGTACTGTTGGTTTATATGGGTCTCTCCGTTTAAGAAGCCTGATCGGGATGTCTGTAAAAATAATTATATAATTTCCTTCTATATTCAGTCTCTTTTCTCTGTTCTTTTGGAGAATCTGGTTTCTCATCTTCCTGTCCTTAAAAGTAATCAGGCAGTCTCCTGGAAACTTTCTTGCCTTAGCTGATCTTGTCTTCAGTCGAAATGCACTTTGCACAGATTTTGTCACTTCTTCTATATCCAGCTCCATCCATTGTGCAATTTCTTTTATTGGTTTCTCTTTAATATTTTCTCCTTGTTGTTCTGGGACGAATCTCAATCTTAAATTCACTTCTCTCTGCCTGAGTTCATTCATGGAAATCGCATCCCAGACCTCCTCTTGAGTTTTGTTAATTTCTGACATCCCCACCCATATTCTCTCTTCTTCCTTCCTCATCTCCCTCATTTCCACTCTTGTCTTCTTCATTCCCTCTTCCAGGTTCTGTGTCCTCTTGTTCACGTCCTTCAGTTGCCCTTTTAATTCATTAACTGTAACATCAATTTTTTTGTCCATTTGGCCCATTCTCTTATCCATTTGTTCCAGTTTCGCTTCTATGTTCTTTTCGCTCTGCTTGATGTTGGCATTAACCTCTGCAAACATTTTCATAATTTCCCCTTTAAGATCTGACTCTTGTTTTGAGCCTCTCCTCTCTGCCGGTGTTCCCCCCTCCCCTCCTTTCTTTTGTGTATGAGACATTATAGTCAAATTACAAATACTTAATTTACAGTCCACAATAATAAAATGTTCCGTCCAGATATACAGTCAATGAAATTTTTCCTCTAATGATGCATTGGATAAAACAAATATATAAATAGATCCTCCTCCTAAATTCTCATACACTTAAATTTGTATATCAATTAATTTATATAAACCATTCCCCCCCCCAAATAAATTTCCCAATATAAATTCTACTTATAAGGCGGAACACCTATTAACCTATAAGTTTCTGCTTTAAAGAGGCCTATCCAACCCTGAGTTTCTTCCTTCTTCTTTCTTCTTGCCACCACTTAGGCTAAATCCAATTGTTATAGTCTGGTTATTAAAATAAGTTAGCTGTAACCAATGAAAACCAATGATTATATATTGTAATCCAATGGACGTAGTCCAATCAGAGTTTCTGAAGGTATTAGTAAAAAAAAGAAGAAAAAAAACACAAAAAAACCACCAAGGGAATAAATAGGTCCAAAAAAGCCCAATATGTCCAAAAAGAGTGAATAAGGGAGATGTCCGGAAGGTTCTATCCAAAAAGCAACTCGGGAGTTGCTAAGGGATCCGTAGTTGAGAGTGTCAAGTTTAAGCTCAGTTAAACAAAGTTCATAGAAGGAAGAAGAAAACAAAGTAGTTTTTTATTAATCCAGACTGTTCCCTTATTAAAATAAAGATAAAGATAACAAGTAAAGAAACAGGGAGTAGTTTATTAGTTCAAATCACAATTCTCAAAGCTCCAAATAATAATTATACCCTTCATGCAGCCTGTTAGGCAGCTCTTTCTCATTTCATTCCACGGATAAACATTAAAAAAAAAAAAAGAGGAGGAACCAGTTGCGAAAGTGAAGTCTTCTTTCATATGCAATCCTTCCATTGTGTTTAAACAGTTAAATTTATTTGAAAGCAGAGGTAAAAGATAATAGAGCAAAAAATTATGCTGCCTAATATTAGCTTTATGTTTTACTTATAGCTGGTTAGCTCTATCTTTCCATTAAAATGGAGGCACAAAAGTTCTACTTTATTGCGCAGTTGTTTTTTTTAAAGTGAAAGTACCGGGAAGTGTCCTTTTTACTTCTTTCAGACCCTTCGTTGTATCGAGGGCCTTTTAAAGTCCTCAGATAATTACCCTCTGCTCCCTCCTTTAACTGTTCCCTTCTTATGCAACTCTTTGTTACTTTTAGCAACAGTTTATATGACTTTTAGCAAGTTTTTTACGAGGGAGAAGTTCTAACCGCTTGCTGCGTTACCAACCTCCTCTCCACGCTCTGCTCTTATTCTTGCGTCGTTCTCCGATTTCAGATGAAAACTGACCTCTTTTTTTCAACTTCTTTTTCCAAAGCCGTCCTTTTGTAATTCCAATTGTAATTCCAAACTCCCAGTCTGGCTTTGATCCTTTGTTATTGAGAATCGATTACTCGCCCTGCAAGTCTGGGGCTGCGTTCTCGAGGGTGAGACAATGGCGTCCCCGGTGCCTGCTTTCTCCGCCTGCCGTTCTCTTTGCTCCTGTTACGGAGTTACCTGACGACCTGGCGATCTGCAAATGGCTCCGCTGGGCCCCTGACCCTCTGGTTTCCCTCCAGAGGGGTTTTGGGGGGCTACCGCGCCCTGTGGCACCCCCTTTTACCCTCGAGAACCCGGACTTTCTCTCTCCTGAGAAAGTCCCACTTGCGTCGGGTCCGTGGCTCAACGGGAAGTCGTCTTGATTGGGCTTATTTCAATTCGCATGGTGTTTTTTGAGTGTGCAGCAGAATCACCCCCAACCAAAGGAAAAAGGTGTTTTGGGTTCCATCTACATAAAAAGAAGATGATAAAGCTAAGATTGGGCTTATTTCAATTTGGTGATTTTAGGGTTAGAATGCTCATTCACCCAAAAATTGCTGAGTGACATGTTTGTTATCACACCAAATCAAGCATAGGTGTTTTGGTTCCATCTCAATAGAAAGAGGATGAATAAGCTTGAATTGTTCATTCGGTGTTCTTTCACCCGAACCCTAACCCGAACCCTAGAAAAGCGAAGTGTAATAAACAAAGCCAAACAGGTTGTTTTGGGTTCCAGCTACATAGAAAGAAGAATCTTGGATTTCGCTTATTTCAAGTCGGGTTCTTTGGTGTTAATGCACATTGACCCAGAAATCGCAAATGTGTGTAATGAGACCAAAATAAGACAACAGTCTTCTTCGCTTCCATATGCGTAGAAAGAAGACGAATAAGCTTTGATTGGGCTTATTTCAATTTGCATAGTGTTTTTTGGGTGTGCACCAGAATCACCCCCAACCAAAGCAAAAAGGTGTTTTGGGTTCCATCTACATAAAAAGAAGATGATAAAGCTCTCATTGGGCTTTTTTCAAATTGGTGTTTTTGGGGTTAGAATGCACATTCACCTAAAAATCGCAGAGTGACATGTTTCTTATCAGGAAAAAACAAGCATAGGTGTTTTGGTTTCATCTCAATAGAAAGAGGATGAATAAGCTAGGAATGTTCTTTCGGTGTTCATTCACCCGAACCGTAACCCTAACCCTAACCCTAACCCTAACCCTAACCCTAACCCTAACCCTAACCCTAACCCTAACCGTAACCCTTGCAAAGCGAAGTGTAATAAAAAAAGCCAAACAGGTTGTTTTGGGTTCCAGCTACATAGGAAGAAGAATCTTGGATTTCGCTTATTTCAAGTCGGGTTCTTTGGTGTTAATGCACATTGACCCAGACATCGCAAAGTGTGTGTAATGAGACCAAAATAACACAACACCGTCTTTTCGCTTCCATATGCATAGAAAGACGACGAATAAGCTTTGATTGGGCTTATTTCAATTTGCATGGTGTTTTTTGTGTGTGCACCAGAATCACCCCGGACCAAAGCAAAAAGGTGTTTTGGGTTCCATCTACATAAAAAGAAGATGATAAAGCTCTCATTGAGCTTATTTCAAATTGGTGCTTTTGGGGTTAGAATGCACATTCACCTAAAAATCGCAGAGTGACATGTTACCTATCAGGAAAAATCAAGCATAGGTGTTTTGGTTTCATCTCAATAGAAAGAGGATGAATAAGCTTGAATTGTTCATTCGGTGTTCATTCACCCGAACCCTAACACTAACCCTAACCCTAACTATAACCCTAACCCTAACCCTAACCCTAACCCTAACCCTAACCCTAACCCTAACCCTAACCCTAACTAACTCTAACCAGACTTTGACATCGCAAAGTGTGTGTAATGAGACCAAAATAACACAACACCGTTGTCAGAGGCTCAGGAGCAGAAGCACAGGGGAGAGAGCAAATAGAGAGCGGAGGAGAGGAATCCGAGGGGAGCGTAGGGGAATATGACAGTGACCCGAGAGATTCCATGAGCTTCTCCAGCGAATCAGAAGATTCCCAGAAGGGGGCGCCTATGGTAAGGGCAAGGGGGGTCCCGGGGGGGACGCTCCAGAAACAAGGGGCCAGCGGGGACTCCCAAGGGAGCAGCGGAGGATCAGGACCAGTTCCCCCACCAGAGCACAGTGGGGGGGAAGGGTCACATGAGTCAGGGATAACCACGCCCCCATCGGGAGGTGGGGAAACGGAGGGAAGGCCGGGTCCAGCTAGCCTCCCCGAAGGAGGGAGCAGTGACACAAGTGTAACGGTCAGAAGGAAAGTGGGAGGCTGCGCGCGCGCGCCAAGTTCAAATGTGCAGCAGAAGACCCGGATTGGGAGCCAGGTCCAAAAGCCCGAAGGAGGGAGGGGGAAGAGTCAGGGGACTCAGCGTCAGAGGAGTCTAGGAAGGGTGAGACCCCGACGAGCAGGCGGACCCAGAGGAGGAAGGAACAGAGGAAGAGGTGGAGTAAGGCTAGAATCTTTAACTGGTGTCAGGGGGGAGGAGATTCAGACGGAGCTTCGGTTAGAGACGTAGCGTTGCATGCTGCGCGTGTGGAAGTGAAACTGAACTTCAATAAAGACTTTTATACTTGAGAAAAAAGCAGCGTTGGTCTTGTGTGAGCTGGGACCTTGGGCGGCGCTGACAACCGTCTTTTCACTTCCATATGCGTAAAAAGACGAGGAATAAGCTTTGATTGGGCTTATTTCAACTCGCATGGTGTTTTTTCGGTGAGCAGCAGAATCACCCCCAACCAAAGGAAAAAGGTGTTTTGGGTTCCATCTACATAAAAAGAAGATGATAAAGCTCTCATTGAGCTTATTTCAAATTGGTGTTTTTGGGCTTAGAAAGCACATTCACCTAAAAATCGCAGAGTGACATGTTTCCTATCAGGAAAAATCAAGCATAGGTGTTTTGGTTTCATTTCAATAGAAAGAGGATGAATAAGCTAGGAATGTTCCTTCACTGTTCATTCACCCGAACCGTAACCGTAACCGTAACCGTAACCGTAACCGTAACCGTAACCGTAACCGTAACCCTAAACCTAAACCTAAACCTAAACCTAACCCTAACCCTAGCAATGCGAAGTGTAGTAAACAAAGCCAAACAGGTTGTTTTGGGTTCCAGCTACATAGAAAGAAGAATCTTGGATTTCGCTTATTCCAAGTCGGGTTCTTTGGTGTTAATGCACATTGACCCAGAAAATGTAAATGTGTGTAATGAGACCAAAAAAAGACAACACCGTCTTTTCGCTTCCATGCGTAGAAAGACGACGAATAAGCTTTGATTAGGCTTATTTCAATTCGAATGGTGTTTTTTGGGTGTGCACCAGAATCACCCCCAACCAAAGCAAAAAGGTTTTTTGGTCTCCATCTACATAAAAAGACGATGATAAAGCTCTGATTGGGCTCATTTCAAATTGCTGTTTTTGGGGTTGGAATGCACATTCACCGAAAAATCGCAGAGTGACATGTTTGTTATCAGGCCAAATCAAGCATAGGTGTTTTGGTTCCATCTCAATAGAAAGAGGATATATAAGCTTGGATTGTTCTTTCGGTGTTCATTCACCCGAACCCGAACCCTATCACTAGCAAAGCGAAGTGTAATATTGTCAGAGCTGCCCTAGGTCCCAGCTCACAAAGGACCAACGCCGCTTCTTTGTTAAGTATAAAAGTCTTTATTGAAGTTCAGTTTCACTTCCACAGCCGCAGCGCGCAGCCCTACGTCTCAAACTCTAGACCGCCGAAGCTCCATCTGAATCTTCTCCCCCCTGACACCAGTTTAAGACTCTAGCCTTGCTCCACCTCTTTCTTTGTTCTTTCCTCCTCTGGGTCCGCCTGTCCGTCGGGGTCTCGCCCTTCCTAGACTCTTCTGACGCTGAGTCCCCTGAATCTTCCCCTTCCCTCTGGCGGGCTTTAGGACCTGGTTCCCAATCTGGGTTTCCTGCTGTCCTGCGCGCCTGTACATTTGAACTTGGCGCGCGCGCCCAGCCTGCCACCTTCCTTCTGACCGTTACACTGCTGTCACTGCTCCCCCCTTCGGGGAGGCTAGCTGGAACTGACCTCCCCTCCGTTTCCCCACTTTCTGATGGAGGCGTGGTCAGCCCTGACTCATCTTCTCTCCCCGCTGGAGGAGACGCTGGTCCTGACACATGTGACTCTTCCCCCCCCACTACGCTCTGGTGGGGAAGCTGGTCCTGACCCCCCGCTGCTGCTTTGGGAGTCCCCGCTGGCCCATTGCCTCTGGTGCGTCCCCCCTGGGACTCCCCTTGCCCTCACCATCGGCGCCCCCTTCTGGGAATCTTCTGATTCGCTGGAGAAGCTCATGGAATCTCTCGGGTCACTGTCATACTCCCCTACGCTGCCCTCGGATTCCTCCCCTTCGCTCTCCATTTCCTCTCTCCCCTGTGCTTCTGCTCCTGAGCCCCTGACACATGCGTTTCCTGTAAACAAATCAAGTCCAATTGTTCCTTTTTCAGTATATGAAATATCCTTTTCCTTTTTTCCGGACAGTTTAGACCATGAATGTTGCAGCTTAAAAGTTGCAGAGACATGATGTATTTATTTATTTTCCTCCAACTGCTCCCAGCAGTTATTCTTCGTCTAACGGTGGTATCGCTTTCTCTGACTTGCCCGATCCCAAAGGTGGTGGTAGTACTCCTGGCTCTTTTCCTGCCCCTTTTTGCAAATCCTCTTCGTGGTCTTTCAAGAATTTCTCCTTATCTTCCACTGTTCTTATTTTGACCTTTTTCCCTTTGAAGGTAAAGGATAGGCCTTGGGGGAATTCCCACCTGAATAAAATTCGGCTTCCTCTCAACAAGGCTACCAGATCTCTGTAGTTGGCTCTCAATTCCAAGAGATATTTTGGGATGTCTTTAAAAATCTCAATCCTTGCGTCTTCTATCTCAAGAGTCTTTTGAAAATGCAAATTCAGTATTTTATCCCTCTCCTCTTTCGATCGGAGGGAGATCAAACAGTCTCTCACCCTGTTCTTCCTCCCTCCTCTTCCAAGTCTGAAAGCACTTACTATCTTAAAGTCTGGCTTTTCTTCGTCTAACTCCCAAAATTCTGTAAATTCCTGCGTAAGAAATTCACTTAAACTTTCTTTCTCACGTTCAGATACTCCCCTGATCCTCAGATTAGTCTGTTTATCTCTTAATTCAAACATAGACAGCTGCAATTTGTGATCATCCAGCCTTCTGTGTATTGGTGATATCTCTCCTTTTACCTCCTCTGCTATTTCCTTCGCCTCTTGAGCTGTCTTGCGATTTAATGCAGCTTCCTGCAGCAGTTTCTCAATAGAGTTTGTATTTTTCTCAATAGAATCTGTATTTGAATTTACCTTCTGCCCCAAGTTGTTAATACTTAGGGTGTTTTGATCAAGTTGCTTACTTACTTTTTCCAAAGTTTCAAAAAATTTTTCTAGTGCCGAAGCAATTGAGCCTTCTTCCGAGGTCATTCCTTTATTTTTATTTTTTTAAAAGATATTTATTGAAATTTTCCACTTTAATACATTAAAAAAATCAAAAAGAAAAAACAAAAAAGTTTAAAAACACATAGAGTTCACAATCCTTATTTTTCTATAACATATTTCCCTGACTTCCCCACACCTCCCCTTCTTATATTCCAATTCAAATTGTTAGTTCAGCAAGTTCTTATCCCTAATTTTTTACCTTTTTCTATTTAATTCATTTTTAAAAAGCCAATTTTACCTTATAAACATCAATATTTATACATCAGTACTCATTCTTAAAACCTTTTTCTATAGTCGACCCAAATTCCCTTCCACGACTTCCCCAATCTTCATACAAATAACAAAACAAAATAAAAACAAAAACAGATTATAATTATGCACCCTTTGGATTCCCAAACTCCACCCCCCCTTTCCCGGTTTCAATCCCCAACAAATGTCCATCAGTCTTAATCTACTATCAGCCTGGAGATCTCACGTCCGAGGCTCTTAATTCTCTCTCAATTCCTCTCTGCCGGTTTTTTTGATGGTCCTTAATATTAAACACCAGATCTCGGAGAAGCTCTAGCCCAATGGGATCCATGTTTCTTCCAGCCAGACCTCCATACTTAAAAGTGGAGCCCGAATCTTGTTTCTTACTCCTTTCAAGTCCAAATGTCCCCAAAGCTCCAACTTCCACCTTAATCAGATTTGTAATCCTTGGATCTTCAGATCTCCACATAAGGAGATCTCTCCATTCTTCAATCTCCAATTCAAACCAGATTTTCGACATCCAGTTCTTATTTTCCTTTGTAGCCATCATGTCAGGCCTCTGGCTCTCCTTTGTCATCTGCAGCATTACAGCTCCTCCTTCCTTTTCCTCAGGAACAACATATATCTCTTTCTCCACACTCTCAAAGCTCTGAAGTTTCTCTTCTTGTCCAGCTGCATGGACTTCCTGAGTCAAGTCCTTATCAAATTCAATGAGTTTATTTACTGTTAAATCCAGAGTTGCAACATTTGTAGCCAAAACATCAATTTGGCCTTGTAACTTTCCCAAGAGAACAAAAACTCTGTCCAATTTAGCTTGTATTTTCCCTCCTTCAGCCATTCTTGTAATGTCCCAAAACCCCCTCTAGAGGGATTTTGGTTACTTAATATTCCTTCCAGTTCAAATCCAAAAGTCAAGTTAGTTTGTATCAGTTCTTCCTTGTTTTCAACAAATTATAACCAAATTGTAACAAATATAACCAGCAGAGACAACAGAAACAAAGTTCTCTTTTTCAGTCTTGACAGCTAATTTGACAGCTGTCAAACTCTTCAAAACCTCTTCAACAGGCTCTCTCGCGGATCACTCCCGGGTCCGGGGGGGGTGGCACTTCAGCTCCCAAAATTAGCTCTTATCCTCCAGTAAGATTTCTTATACTGCCAAATCATGAAATTAATGTCTTTTACCCAATAAAAAAGAAAAGATTCTCTCGACCTTAGTTAGCAGGTCCTTGCTTTAGATTATTTACAAGACGGGGAGATGGACTTCCTGTTTGCTCCTTCCCCGATCGTGCCTAATTAAAAAAAAAAAATTCTTTGCAAATCCAATTTCCGTACTACTCACGGGTTGTTGCTTTAAAGTCCAATTACTCACAAGAAGAAGTCAGCGCTCTCCGGCCATGGCAATGCGGCTTCACTCCGCAGGAGAAGCAGTCGACCCTCAGCACCGCGCCGCTCACCCCGTCCCCCGTTCCGAAGCCTTTAAAAAGGCTCCTTTGCAGGTCGGGGGGGCGCAAATGGTGCCTGCCGAGTCACCAGGTTCACAGGCTTCACCGCCTGTGATTTTTAAGGGTCCCCGCGTCGCCGCAGCGGGAAGACCCAAATCCTGCGGAGCCGATTCCCTCCGGAGCTCGGAGGGAATCCGCCATTCGCCGATGGCGCTAACCCGGAAGTCCCGAGGTCATTCCTTTAAATCCTTGTTGACCTGACTCTTCCTCTGGTGGGCCAGAGGGACCAGATGCTGACGCTCTTCGCTGTTGCTGCTGCTGCAGTTTGGCTTTAGTCGATCTTGTTGCCCTTTCTGGCGGCTGACTTGCCATAACACCTTATCTGAGGTTCAAGGTCAGTCTCACAGTCCAAGCTTGTTTAACAATGGAAATTTTCCCAGCCTGTTAAGAGTGGAAAGTCCCCAGTAGCCAGTTGTAACAGTTTCATAAATCCTCTAGGGGGACACAGGAACAATTAAAGTTTGTAGCTAAAAAGTTCAACTTTTAAACTTCTGTTAATTTCCCCTTGAATAAATAGCCACAGTATCAGTCATAAAAACCTTCAAGTTCTAGGTATCCTTCTTGCAGAGTTAACTTTCTATCAATTTGTAGCAAAGTCCATAAAAAGTGCACAGCACTGTAACAGTCCCATTAACCTGACATTCCGATTCCAAGGATTGAGTGGTGGTCTTGTTCTTTTAACACTCTTTAAAACAGCAGAAAAGTCTCATTAAATCTTCCCTCCCTCTTCTGAGGGGGGAGTTCTTGTGCAGATGTTAGATATAAAGTCTTTTAAAACTCTTTAACAACTCAGGCTTAGCGGACACAGTCTATGCCTTTGATCTCTCTACAAAAGCGGAAGGCGGACTTCCTATTTTGCGCCTTGCCGCTTCGGTCCAAATTCTTCTTAATAAATTCTTTATAATCCAATCTTTGTATATAACCTACTCACGGGTTGTGGTTTCATAGCCAAATTTTCAGAGGAAAAAGGTTGGCACTCTCCGGCAACAGCTGCGCGGCTTCACTCAGCAGAAGTAGCGATTGACTCACAGCACCGCGCCAAACACCCCACTGCGAAACTGGAGCCCATTACCGGGCTCCTTTGTCGTTCAGGGGGGGGCGCTAATGGTGCCCGCCGAGTCCCAGGACCACAGGCTTCTCCTGCCTGTGGGTTTTGAAGGGGTCCCCGCTTCACCGCAGCGGCAAGACCCAGTTTCTGCCAAGCTAGTCCCTCAGAGACAGAGGGATTTCGCCATTACCGATGGCGCCGCCTCCGGAAGTCCGTCGTGGAGTTGTTTGAGTACCCATCCCCTCAAGGCCTCCCCCGGTACGTACAGCGCCCCCTTATAGTACAGTAGCCCTTCCTTTTCCTCAAACCCTCCATGGTTTTCCCTTTTGTTCCCTGATTTTAGTTTGAGCGAACTCGTCATTTCTAGTGAGCCCGGCCAGTTCTCGTTTCCCAACCAACGCCCCCCCCATCGGTTCTCAGGGATCACGTGTCAGACCTCCGGTGGTCCCTCTCCTTCCATGTACTCCGGCTTCCAGGAGAGAGCATCTGCTCTTATGTTTTCCTCTCCCGGCATGTACCGGATCTCGAAAGAAAACTTGGAGAACTCCTGTGCCCATCGAATCTGTCTCTGGTTGAGTACTCGCGCAGTCCTCCAGTATTCCAAGTTCTTGTGATCCGTACAAACCTGGATCTTGTGCTGCGCCCCTATTAACAGATGTCTCCATCGGCGAAACACTGCATAGATTGACAGCAGTTCGCGGTCATACACCGTGTAGTTTTGCTCCGACTTGCTCAGCTTCCTCAAGAAAAAGGCACACGGCCTCCATCCCTGCTGGGCCCCTGGCTGCAAAAGTACAGCTCCGATGGCTCGGTCTGACGCGTTGGTCTCCAGACTCATGGGCTTCTCCAGATCCACATGCAGAAGCTGCTCTTCCGAAGCGAACGCCTTCTTCAGTCTTTCAAAGGGAAAACTTCTTTTTACTACTGAGACAATCGGTGATGGGTGCTGTCAAGTGGGCGAAGTTCTTGATGAACTTCCTGTAGAAGTTGCTGAACCCTAGGAACCTCTGCACGTCCTTCCGGGTTTGGGGGGCCTTCCATTCCAGCACCGCCTGCACCTTGCTTGGGTCCATAGCTAGGCCCTTGTCTGACAACTTGTACCCCAGAAACTCGACCTCTCTGGCGTGAAATTGGCATTTCTCCAGCTTGACCCACAACTGGTGCTTCTGCAGTCTCTTTAGCACTTCCCTGACGTCTCTGACATGTTGCTCCTCATTGTCAGAATAGATTAAGACGTCATCCAGAAAGGCTACGCAGTTCTTGTACAGCAAGGACCCCAACACGTGGTGCATGAATGTTTGAAAACAGGCGGAGCCCGACTGTAATCCAAATGGCATAACTAAGTACTCAAAGGCTCCCAGGGGGGTGAACATAGTGGTCTTCCATTCATCCCCCTCCCTCATCCTAATCAAATTGTACGCTCCCCTGAGGTCCAGCTTGGTAAAAAATTTCCCCTGCCTCACCCGTGTTAAAATGTCGTCAATCCTGGGCATTGGGAAGGTCACGGGTTCTGACACAAGGTTCACCCCCCCTGTAATCTACGACCAATCTGGGCTGATTTGTGTCCTTTTTGTCCACAAAGAACACCGGACTGCCCCCCACCGCCTTTGATTCTCTTATGAAACCTCTCTTCAGGTTCTTGTCAATAAACAGCCGCAACTCCTGCATCTCCCGGTCAGACATGGCATACAGCTTACCCACCGGCAGCTGAGCCCCTGGGAGTAAGTTGATTTGGCAGTCAAAGGGCCTATGGGGGGGTAGTCTATCCGCCTCCTTCTCGCTAAAGACCTCCTTCAGGTCAGCATATTGTGGTGGCACCTCCCCTTTTGGCTCTATAGCCATCCCAGCCACCCTGGCCACTGTCATCCTTGGGTTCTTCCCCCCCAGACAGTGTGCCAAGCAGTAAGCTGACCCAAAGGTGACCAACCGCTGATGCCATGACACTACTGGATCATGTAATGCCAGCCAGCTCATTCCCAGTATTATTGGTGGTCCTGCCAGTGTGGCTACGTGAAAGGCAATGATCTCTGTGTGCCTGGAAACCCTCATTCTCATTGGTGGGGTCTGGTGTGTCACTTTCCCTCCTAGAAGTTCCCTGCCCTCGATGGTGGTCACTTGCAAGGGAAAATCCAGGGGCAACAGGTGGAGTTGGTGCTCTAGAGCAAAGTCCTTGCTGAAGAAACTGCAGGAACTGCCTGAATCCAGCAGCCCCTTAACCTTGACTGGGTGCCCATTCGGGAGTTCTAGCACCACTTCTATGGCTATAGCTGCCCTGGGGGGGGGTCTGGTTGGGGCACTTCTATTGGTTGCTGGCCTGGCTGCTGTGCCCGCTGATCGGCAGCCAAGCGTTGGCGTTTCCCTGTGTCTGCCCCTTTTCCTCCTCCTCCTCACAGCCAGCAGCTCCCACCATCCCTTGCCAGGCCTTTCTTTGAGGGCAGACCCTGGCAAAATGTCCTGGCCGTTGGCAGAGGAAACACTTCTTGGTGGTTTTCCAATCCTTTCCCTCCCTCTTGCGACCTTCACTGGAGTTTGAAATCTCCCCCCCGCGCGCGCCATCTATTTCCATTGGCTCAGCCGGCTGGGAAGGCTGCCTCGGTATTTCAGGAATGCGGTAGTCATGGCAACGTTCCCCTCTCCCTTTGCGCTTCTCCAGAGCCCGCGCTTCCTGTCTTACCCCAATCGCGAGCACAGCCTTGGTCAGCTCATCCATTGACTGAGGGCGGGGCGCATGGGAAAGTTCATCTTTCACCGTTGGGGACAACCCTTCCTCAAATAACATCTGAATGGGTTCGGAGTCCAAATCGCACCCGAGCCGGTGGATTAACATAGCAAAGCACGACCAGTAGTCTCTTACTGATTGGCTTCCCTGCTTGCACCCCATCAGTTCCCGTCGTGTCACATTTTGCTCCACTTGACTGGAATACATTGCATCCATCACCTGGAAAAATTTCCTAAGGTCCTTCAAGGCGACATTTTGCGTTGCCATCAGGGGCCTGATCCATTCACAGGCCCCATCCTGTAGATGCCCAACTATATAGGCCACCCTCTCCCCATCATCAGCAAAGTCATCATGCTGCAGTGCCAAAGCGTACTCTATTTCCGTTCGGAACGCGTTTGTCAGCGCTGCCCAAGGTCCCAGCTCACACAAGACCAACGCTGCTTCTTCCTCAAGTTAAAAAGTCTTTATTGAAGTTCAGTTTCATTTCCAGACGCGCAGCGCGCAACGCTACGTCTATCCCTCAGACCGTAGAAGTCCCATCTGAATCTCCTCCCCCCTGACACCAGCTTAAGAGTCTAGCCTTACTCCACCTCTTCCTCTGTTCCTTCTTTCTCTGGGTCCTCCTGCTAGTCGGAGTCTCAGCCCTCCTCGATTCTTCTGACGCTGAGTCCGCCGACTCTTCTCCCCCCCTCCTTCGGGCCTTAGGACCTGGCTCCCAATCCGGGTTTTCTGCTGTCCCGCGCTCCTCCACATTTGAACTTGGCGCGCGCGCGCAGCCTCCCACTTTCCTTCTGACCGTTACACTTGTGTCACTGCTCCCTCTTTCGGGGAGGCTAGCTGGACCTGGCCTTCCCTCCGTTTCCCCACTCCCCGATGGAGGAGAAGCTGGTCCTGACTCATGTGACTCTTCCCCCCCACTGTGCTCTGGTGGGGGAACTGGTCCTAATCCTTCGCTACTCCTTTGGGACTCCCCTCTGGTTCCTTGTTTATGGATTGTCCCCCCTGGGACTCGCCTCGCCCTTACCATAGGCGCCCCCTCCTGGGAATCTTCTGATTCGCTGGAGAAGCTCATGGAATCTCTCGGGCCACTGTCATATTCCCCTACGCTCCCCTCTGATTCCTCTCCTCCGCTCTCTATTTGCTCTCTCCCCTGCTCTTCTGCTCCTGAGCCTCTGACAGCGTTGTAGTCCTGGGGCTTCCCCCCAAACTTGTGCACCAGTCCCGGTACCTTCCTTGCGATGGGGGTGGGTCTGACCTGGGCATCCTGAGTCTGCCGTTCATCCAGCCGCGCCGTCAGGAGAGCCACATGCTGCTCCAAATCTCAGTTCCTCTCCATGAGACTCTGCACACCAGCAGTCCGCTCCATGGCGCCGGCTTCTGCGGTTTGACTCATGATGCTGCCCTGCCTGTCGCTGCGCACAAGCAACTTCAGGGACTGACGGATTGCTGTAATGGTTATAGGGGTTGCTCGTGAGTAAGTTACTGCCACTCTGGGCTTGGTTGCCTGGTTAAACCTTTCTTGTCTGGACAGCCATTAGCTTCGTGGCTGTTCAGTCACTAGCAAAATCCGTCAGTGGGCATTTCTTGAACTTCTTCCAACACAGAAGTTCTTTGACGCCAAGTCTCCTCCTACTCTCCCTGCGCAAAAGTCTTCTGCGCAGGGTGGGTGTGGGCAGCGGTGGATCCGTGCTCTCCCCGCTGGTCTCCGGCGAGGAGTCCTGGAGCCCCTTCGCCGATTCCCCCATCAGCCCCCCTTCATCCCTGGTGTTACGCTGATTGCCTTCCCCAGCAGATGGGCTGCCTCTCCCCCTGCTGGGCCCCTCTCCAGCATCGCTCGGGAGCCTTGCCTCCTCCTCTAGCTCCGATGGCAGTTCCCTGACAGGGGGCTGGTGTGCCAACTGTGCCACAAACTGGGGAATGCAGAGCTGGCTATTACATTGGGACAGCAGATGCAGTTTGCCCAAAATTTACAGCTTAAGATGCTGACAAAAACCAGTCATTGGGAGGGAACATGTTACTCCAGAGCAAAAGCAACTGCACTGACTTCCTCATTCTTTGAGCCCAATTCAAGATGCTGCATTTTACATTAAAGATCAGACTTTAGCAATGACCGGTACATTTCTTTTTTACGGGTGTTTTTAAACACAGCATTGCCGCTGTCTTAACTGCTTTTATTTCTTGCTCTGCAATTCTGTTTAGTTTTGCAATTGTTTTATTGTATTTAATGTTTTTTAAGTTGTGAGCCATCTCAAACTTTTCTAAGGAAACACAACACTGTTGTGTGGAGCCGTCTTTGGGTTTGGTTCAGAAGCACCAGCTGATGGGAGAACGCAGCGACCGGACTGCAGTGGTGCCGGTGGGCATCTGGCCATTGTTCAAACAGCTGCACTGGCTGTCCACTTACTACTGAGTCAGGTTCAAGGTCCTTGCATTGCTTGACAAAGCCCCAAACAACTTGGGTCCAGGATACCCCAGCGACCGCCTGAACCCTTATCATACCCCAGTTCAATCACAGAGGTCATCTGCAGAACCATCGTTGGTCATTCCCTGAGTTGGTGAGGCTCGTCTGACAAGAAGGAGTCGCGTCTTTGGTGTCACTGGCCCAGTCCTGTGGAACTCCCTGCTACAGGAAGGGGAAGCGGCTGCTGGAACAGGAGTGGGACCAGAGGGTGGGGCCTGCTTCTGCCTCCAAGCAGAGCCCCAGGAGAATCTCGGGGGGACTCAACTGCTCCCGCCCCCCCAAGTTTGCAGTGGGTGCGGGGACGGCGGCCACGGAGGCGGCCACGGAGGCGGCTCCAGGTCCCCCTGCAGGGAGGCTGTCCGGGGAGGGAGCGGGGCGGGGGGTGCTGCGTCTCTGGTGGGCTCGGCCTGGGACTCCAGCTCAGCGTGGGAACCTCGCCAGCCTCAGTTTCCACAGCCGTAAAAAGGGGTCAGGGCCAAGCCTCCATCCGGCCTCTGCCATGGTGACCGCCTCCTCCCACCTCCCTCCCCCACACGCAAGACAAACGCGGATGCAGGAAGGCAGAGTGGGCGGGGCAAAGTGGGCCGCCCATTTTATTCGCTGCTTGCTCCTCCAGGGGGCGCTCGCAGCCTCGCCCATTGGCCGGCGGGCCCGAGTCCACTATTGGCCGCCCTAAGTGTCCGTCTTGGGCTCCATCCTTCCTGAATGGCCTTCCTCAGGGATCCCGCCCCTTGTCCTTTCCGCGACCCTCATTGGACCAGCCGCTGGCCTTGGCCTCCTCCTTCAGCTCGCGTAGGAAATTGTTGCGCAGGCGCAGTCCGCGCATCAGGGCCGAGGCTGTGAGGCGCGCCGCCGCCCGGATAGGCCTCGCCTCCGCCAGCCGCTCCAGGAGCCGGTGGTCGTTCAGCAGGGCGAGCAGCAGCCGGTGCAGGACCATCCTCGCCGCGAAAGGCAGGCGGCTTCTGACAACCGAAGACTCCAGGCAGGAGAAGGTGCCGCGTCGCGAGCGGCGATTGGGCGGAGTAGGCGCCAAGCAGGTCATGTGCTGACCTGTTGTCAAGATTGGCTGGGGGAGCTGAAGGCCACGCGTGCGCCGTGCCTGGAGTGAGTTGGTCTGCCTGACCATAGAGTAGCGGGTCCTGTGGGCGGAAGTGAACGCAGCTTCCGGGCCTTTGGCTAAAGTGCAGCTGAAGTCAAGATAGCTGTTGGGAGTAAGCCTGGGCCAATGGTAGCCAGTAGGGTGGGAAACCGCCTTCTTCATAGCTGTCAAGCATCCCTTATTTGGAGGGACAGTCCCTTATCCCAGCGCCGTGTCCCGCAGCTGTCCCGGATTGATGATGTCCCTTAAATTTCCCGGGTTTCAAAGGAAGCAGCTCCTCTCCCTCCCTCCCTGCTGGCCAGGGAGGAGGGAGGCTCCAACTGTGTTGCTTGGCTGCCCGGCCTCCTCTCACCAGCCTCGGCCCCTGGGAGCCTCTCCCCACCGGGACTGGCGGGAGCCTCGGGCCCTTCCACCGCCATCCTCCTCGCAGTCACCGAACTGAGCTTCTCTGCCTTGGGCCTCCGGATGAGATGGGCAGCCTGGCGTGGCCTATGAATTGCCGAGGAGCCTTGAGAGGAGAGTGAGGGCAACCACAGAGAAAGCAGTTCAGAGAGAGGAGGAGGAGGAGGAGGAGGAGGAGGAGGCGCAGGCAGGCGTTCCAAGGGCTACAAGGGAAGGACTGCAAGCGCTTCTCCCATAGATTTGTAGTGGTAGACTAGCATAGATGGTCTGATCTGCGGGTTTATTTCAGGCGCTATTCCCCCCCACTTCCTCCCTCCCCACCTGATGGAATTGAGAGCTGCAGATGGAGCACGAGAGAAAAGATACAGAACTGCAGCAGCATCTTCGTAGCTTGGACTTCGTTTTGCGCGAAAAGTGGTTGCTGCTTGTAGTTATTTAATTGCAGTGTTTCATCAGCTGGTGTCTTGAGCAGCAACCTCTGGAAACGAAGGGCTAAAAACCGGCGCTGCTCTCCCAAATTATCTGGTCCCTTTTAAGTTCGTATTTCAGCTGGTTGACTAAAATCCCTTATTTTGGCTGCTGATCCCTTATTTTCAAGGCTGCTGGTCCCTTATTTTCAAATCTGTAAGTTGACAGCTATGTTTCTTGGAAAACTAACCAACAAACTGAAACTGATACGGGGACAAATAGAAGAAGATGCCTTCACCCTGTATGGCTCCCTTCTATCACATTCACAGCCCAAGAAAGACAATGACAAGAATCCACCAACAGCAAAGGAATCCCTCTGGCTAACCTGATTCAAAAACACCCCCAGCCCCCACTCACACACCCATGGCCAACCCCAACCTCTCCCACCACCAAAGGAACACAAGCGAATAGTAAAGAGAACCTGCACAAACGATGCTGACGCCAAACCCCACAAATGTAAAACAGAAACATCGCCACCTGACCCTAACCCCACCCACCATGGCCCCCTCCACCTCTTTCCCCCTTTTCTTTCTAATGTAACACTACTGTCTCAAAAAATGAAACTGATCTGCAGAATATGTAACTTGAAAAAAGAGACATTGCACATACTTTTGTAAATCAAGAAATATTTAATAAAAATACGCTTTAAAAAACTTATATATTTGCTAAAAACTTTTCTGTGTCATTTTCTGTAATAGTTAGCTGATGTCCTCTGTAATTTTAATTCTTTTTTACTGTACATTTATAATAGTTGTAAAAAGCTTTGGGACTTTATTATGAAATTGCTGTATGAAATAATTTTTTCTTAATTAAAAAAAACTATTAAAAAAACAAAACAGCTAAGGTCACCTCAGCGCTTTCTCTCACAGCAGCAGCAGCCATGGCAGAGGACCATGCAGGGCTGTTGTGCGCATTCCTCTCCAGCTGCAATGGGGTCTCATAAGGCTGGCCTGGTTTGTGGCGGCGGGAATCCGTCTCTCAAACCAGTTTGCAGGAGGCGGCAGTCGGAGTGAGCTTCATTGCTGGGCTGTTGTAAGCTGCTCCCTTCCAGCTCAGGCTCTGGTAACGAGTTGTGTTGGGATGGGGAAAAGGTGTGATATATATCACCTATATATATATTACATATATGGTATGTGTGTGTGTGTTGGCCCAAACCATGTAATGCCATGTGAGTTCGGAAGACTGGCCTCCTCTGAGCCCGTCAGTGTGGTGGTGGTGGTGGGGATCCACTGGTTCCCAGTTGCACTTATTGTACAATCCTGGATTTCTCACCTGATTTCTAAACTTGTGAAGCGCCCTGAGATCTTGTGATGAATTGCGGAATATAAATCTAATAAATAAATAAATAAATGCTTCTTGGTGTTAGAGATACAATCCATGTAGATATGTGCCTTCTCACAACGCACAAACATAGCTCCAAAAGTGATAGCGGCTAATAGCAGCCTTTTAAAATTTAAATGCCCCCGCCTTTTAAAATTTAAAGGAAATAAAATCTCATTGTCATGGAAATGCAGTTCCTCCTAGGTAGGATTTTAGTTGTCTTAAATATACTGTCAAGACCAGAGATAAGCAGTAAGGCACCTAAGAGGTATCACTTTATTGATTTAATTAATTCTACAGGAGCAGGTCAGTAACTCCAGGTCAAAACCCAAAGGCCCCAGGCCTCGAACATATGCATTGCCAACCCTTTTATACAATTTTGTAACTTGTAAAAATTACCAAATGTGTCAAAGCAATGAAACGAATGTGTGCATATCAGTTTTATCTCTGTTAATAGCAATATCCTTTATTGCTGTTTATATCTGTTTATCTTATTGATACATTAGCCTCTGCCATGTCTTTACCCTCTGAAGGTTGTGGATTCTCCTTCATTGGAGGTCTTTAAGCAGAGGTTGGATGGCCATCTGTCATGGAGATTCATTTAGTTGAGATTCCTGCATTCTTGTAATTATGAAGAAAAATGTAGCCAATCCACCTCACATTTTTTAAATGGAATGGTTAAGCACAACCAGCAATTTTTAAAGGAAACTTGTGGAGTGTTTATTGTAAATTGAGCCTTTCACTGCAACATGTCTACTCAGAAGTAAGCCCCACTGAATTCAATGGAGCTTACTCCCAGGTCATTGCGTAAAGGCTTGCAGACTTTTACCATTTTTGACCCTGGTGAAAGAAAGCCTAGTTTTGCCCCTGCAAGCAGCATTATTGATACAAATGAAGAATATCATTGCAGACCTCCTGCAAACTTGCCCCTCCCAGGCCTTGCAGAGAGGAAGAGAGGGAGGAACCTTGGCTCCCTGACTTAGTTCTCTCCTACATGAGAAGGGCAGGAGATCCATGCATCCTTCCCCTGCAGCCCTGGGACTCCCCCTTCTCCCCAGTACACCTCTGGCAGAATGATAGAATCATAGAATTGTAAAGTTGCAAGGGACCCATGACAGATGACCAATGTTTAAAAACCTTCAATGAAAGAGTGTCCACATTCTCCTGAGGGAGAGTGTTCCACTGTCAAATAGCTCTTGCTATCAGAAAGTTCTTCCTGAATAAAGAGAAGATTCATCAGGTACTTGCAGAGGGGAGAGACAAAAGCCACCCCTTCCCCTTTCAGGAAGAGACTTGGGAGTGTGAAGAGAATGATGGGAAAGGGGGAATGGATGGGGCAGTTGTTTAATTTTTAACTGTTTAAATGTCACTCTTGGAGTTGGGACCCGAAGGCCCTCCTGCTGGGGAAAGAAATAATGGAGAAAAGTTACTT
Source organism: Podarcis raffonei (assembly GCF_027172205.1). Lineage (NCBI taxonomy): Eukaryota > Metazoa > Chordata > Lepidosauria > Squamata > Lacertidae > Podarcis > Podarcis raffonei. The sequence continues at coordinate 146,884 of NC_070606.1, read as the reverse complement.
TCTGCTTGTGACTTCTGTGCATGAGGAAATCCTGAGAGAGGCATAGGAGGCGGTGGTGCACTTGCATCCTCTGAGGATGCCAAAGCTGAGGGCTTCTGATTTCAATTAACTGCTTGTGGCCTTCAAGCAGAAGGCTTGTGAGCCCCTTGCTGGGCTCCTGTCCTGAGCTGCAAATTTTCTGTGAGGTGAGTGAGGCTGAGAGACTTAAGAGAAGTGTGACTAGCCCAAGGTCACCCAGCAGCTGCATGTGGAGGAGCGGGGAATAGAACTCGGTTCACCAGATTACGAGTCCACCACTCTTAACCACTACACCACACTGGCTCTCAGTCTTTTATATGGAAGATGCCTGATGCATATGGGGGCCTGGAAAACTTTGCCTGTAGCATTCCCAAATGCCAGCTTAACAACTGAGAGAGGAAAGTCCCTGAAACATACCAGAACTGCTTTGTTATCTTTCCACAAAATAAATATATCTATATAACACCTGTTGGTTGGATGCCACCCACAATCTCTGCTGAGGTTTGGCAAGATTCCAGGGGAGTCCCAGGCACTTACCCAGGGTCTGTGTTCCCTTGAGAATGAAGGCATGGAGGAGGCTGTTGTAGCTTTAAGAAATATGATATATTGACATATCTACACCTGAATTTGGATGGAAGGAGTCCAGATCTAACAACGTGGTCATCCAAGAGGGGTTTGTTCCCCACAGCAGTGCAGCAGTGGAGTCCAAGGCATCTCTCCCAGCCTCCCTTCAGCCATCCTGCCAAAATGGTTCTCTCCTTTGTTCTCAGCCCCCAACTCTACATATGACATCATGCTCTGCTACCCCTGTAACCTTCCAAATCTCCTGTCTCTGTTTGTACATCTGGGCAGGGGGGAAGGACAGTTATCTTGCATTACCAATGGCCCTCAGTGACCCTGCATCACTTCTTAGTAGCCCTAGCGTAGCCAGGTTGTTTTGCATAAGCTTGCCCATAATTCGTCTGCAGTTTGTATTTTCCCTTCATATTCCAAATGGATGCTTTATTTGAGATTCCTGCATTGCAAGGGGTTGGACAATAACCCTATGAATCAAAACCCTATCATTTATTATTTTCTTGGGGTTGGGGGGGTTCCCCTCTCAAATTCATAGAACACCTATATTGCCGCTAGAAGAAGTTGTTCAAGCACATGTCAGCAGGATTGCTGCTCTTGAGGGACAGGCTCATCGGACTTCCTTGAGTGGGAATTGACCTCCTGAGGGTGACATGAACATGTTCCTCATCAACAGCACCTGGAAGAGCTACCCAAAGGTAGATGTTGGTCTATGTCCCACCGTCTCCGCCCTGGCCCGCCACCTAAGGATGCCAGCTGCTGCAGCATATGGCTAGGCTGGCTAAGCAATGGACATTATGTTTATTTCAATGAACTGAATAGAGTGAAAGATTATGAGTCATGGGGGCATGGAGAGTGCGTGTATTAACAGCGCTTGGTTTATTTTTTTAGTTGCTAATACTGTTTTATAGATTATAAATGCTTTGTTAATCATATAATATGACTTTTGCTGTAATTGTAATGTTTAGCATATTTTTGTTGCCGCTTTGTTAATACACTGGTACCTCAGGTTACAAACACTTTGGGTTACAAACTCCACTAACCTGGAAGTAGTACCTTGGGTTGAGAACTTAGCCCCAGGGTGAGAACGGAAATCGCGCACCAGCGGGAAAGCGCGCCTCAGGTACCACTGTTGTGTTTTCTAGGCTGTAATTGTTTTTGCTGATGATTTGTTAGGCTGAAAGAGCTGCTCAATGCCCCAATGCTGGGTCTGAATACGAAACACTCTGAAAACTTGGGGAACCTGCAGCCCAGACCTCCTACAAACCCAAAGGAGCAGCAATCTTATCTCCTTCAGAAATGTTACTAAAAATAGCCAAACTGCATGGACAAGAGTCAATGTGAAAGCTGTGCAAACATTCTTTCTTCTCTTCTCTCCATTCTGGGAGATTAGACGACTTCCAGGTGCACACAGGACTCCAGATTCTCAGTGAGGCCAGTTTGAGAGAAGAGAACATGCTGTGGCTGGGTTGCAGTTTACTGCTGGCGGCTCTTGCAGGTACAATCCCCCCCCCCCAAATCTGGACAGTTTATCTGCCCAAGAATAGTCATGAAATGTTGGGTGAGGATGAACAAAACTGCAGTACAGAAGCTGGAATGCAAATCCACGGCCATCAATCCAGAAGAGGGCTAAGATTTCAGTGTGCAAGTAGAAGTGTTCTGGCAACAGAGGAGGGGAAGGAGAACCAGGCAGTTAAGCCAGGAAACAGAAATGCAGGAGGGCTATCACCATTGTCAGTCATACTCAGATTTAACCCACTGATATTAATGGGCATGCCTAACTTAAGTCCACTGATTTCAGTGGGACTACTCCGAGTATTACTTAGTTGGATACAACCAAAAAACCCACTCTCTACACTGACCATTCAGACTATTCACCCAGTCCCACTTTATTAAAAAAAGCTCAGTGGTGTTAGACTTACCATAGCAGCATTTGGTCAATCTGTGCTGTCCATCACTGAATTTGTTCTGTAACAGTGTGTGAAACTGACATATCCCTAAGCAACTTGGTCCCAAAGTACCATGAGACCCCAAAGTACTTACTTTCCAACGTGACCACCAAGATCTGTTGATGGGGCACTTCTGCTGGTCTCCTCACCCCAATGAACCCTGAGGTTTAGCTGGACGTCATTAGGGATTGAGCCTTTGGTGTGGCAGCCCCTGCCCTGTGGAACTCCCTGCCACCAAGAGCCATCCCTCCCTTCAGACATCTTTTGAAAACTTTAATGTTTAGAAAAGCCTTTGTAACATGAATCTTCTTTCATAGTATTGTAGAGTTGGAAGGGACCCCTAGGGTCATCTAGTTCAATCCCCTGCAATGCAGGAATCTCAACTCTGTTAACTAATTAGTATTTATTTGCATTTTAATGATGTTTTCATGCTGATTTTATTCTCATATATAATAATACACATATACAGTACATATATATGTGCAGGTTGTAAGAAAATAAATTAACAGCTCATGTCAGAATAATTAAAAGCAGTCAATTATTTGGGCTGATTGTACAAAGAGGAAATGTCACTATTATAGTGTACTATAGTTACTGTTTTGGAATAGTCTACAATAATACATTATTATCTTTCCTGTGATTTAATATCGTGGCTTTTATTTTAGCAGTATGAGTGATGGTATGTAGAACTCTGGCAGAAATTAATCAGGAACAGTTGCTAGACACACTTACTTGCAATATGAGACCAATAATTCAAAGGATTCCTATGCAGGGAGATGGAGGTGGAAAGCAGGATATGGTGGCAAAAAGTTGAGCCTTTGTTTACTAGCAGGAAGAGATTGCATGCAGCGCCCTCATCTAGCTACCGTAGTCTGGCTGACAGATGCCATGGGATAGGCTGGATGCCATTTCCTGAGTTCACGAGGCCACATTGCATTTTAGCATGTTCCTAACCAGTGAAAAAGTCTTGATTTTCCCCTCTACCAATTATATATTGAGCTGTTGCAGCTGCTGAGAAGTTGGTTGGTAGTGCCAAGTACCAACAAGATTCTGTGCCGTGGCAAGTCTCCCTCCAGTCAGTGCACCATGTCTGCAGTGGGGCCCTCATCAGCCAAGAATGGGTGTTGTCCTCAGCTCAGTGCAGCAGGAGGTGGGTATAAGCCTGCTTCACACCCTTTGCACACAATCTGTCTCCCACAGGGAATAAAGTCCATTCTCTGCTGTTGGCTGCTCTGTTCTCATTTGAAATAGGAGGGCAACTTGTGCATTTGACTGCCTGCCTACAAGAATCCTTGAGGGTGAGCAAGGAATCTTTCAACCCAGGCTGAGGCAGAAAAACTCTAGGGAGAACACTATTGACCCACCTGCTCTTCTTCCAGCAGCCCAGACCACATGGAGGTCTGGCTTGGCCTACAAGTCCCTGAGACTCCTCCTAAGGAGAAGCAACAGGTCATTGCTGCTGCCAAGCTGGTCCCTCATAAGCAGTTCAACAATTACACACTGGACTATGACATCATGCTCATCAAGCTTGCACAACCAGCTGTCCTGGGTGAGCTAGTGCAGCCCATCAGTTTGCCCAGCCAATGTGCCATAGCTGGGACCCAGTGCCTGGCTTCAGAATGGATCAGCAGCAACTGTGAGTACAGAGAGGGTGGTGCTGAGAGACTAACCAGGACCAGCAACAACTGTGACAGACTGGAGCAGGGGGCTGCTGGAAGATGCCCCTCTTCGTGGCCATGGGGGATTATGGTTGGGATGCGCAAGGGGGCACTGAAGTTCCTTAGTGATGCATGGGATAAATGACACCATGCAAAAAAGGGAAGGGTAGATGAACGGCAAATGGTGGGAGGGAGGCACCAACAATTCATTGTACTATGATAGATTCATGGCAGGTGGCAGTGCCCCCTTGAAGCAGAAAGAGCTCAAGGAGAGAGGGGTGAGGCCTGAGCATAAGAGTCTCCCTCCTGCCTTGCCCCAGGCAGCTGCTCAGGATCAACATATTTTGGGCTTACAGCTGATGGAACAGACAACCTTCTGCAGTGCTCCTACCTTCCAGTCACATCTGATGCCACGTGCAACAATGTCTACCCAGGACGGTTCACTGACAGGATGCTTTGTGCTGGACAGCTGGACAGCAGCCAAGATGCCTGCAAGGTGAGGCTCTTCTCTTTTTACTGGCAAGTCCAGTGATTGGGGTGGGTGGGTGGGTGGGGAGCAAACAAGCAGAGGCATACCTTGACTCCCTTGTGATCTTGGCCAGAAGCTGTACCAGTACATCTGAAGCTGGGAGAGACCATGGACCAGAAACTCCAAAAGTTTGCTTTCTGCCTATGATTTTCTCCATGACCATCAGGACTGCTCTTCTTCGTCTCCCCCTCCCTCTCTTCCTGCAACTCTCACCTGCTGTCTCTATCTTTCTTCTATCCAAGCGCCACTTGGCACTCCACTCACAGTTCCAATAGCACCACTGGCCAACCTGGGAGATGGTCCTGCAGGGCTGATGAGATGGGTGCCTAGAGTAGCCTGCATGCCTTGCCTGGCCTCCCAGATGGGCATGTGTGCTCCTAGCCACTCCAAGCCATGGGTGAGAGGTGCGGTTTTGGTGGCCCCCTGAGCCTGCACTTTTTGGTGGGAGGTAAGGTTGTATAAGGTAAAGGTAAAGGTACCCCTGCCCGTACGGGCCAGTCTTGACAGACTCTAGGGTTGTGCGCCCATCTCACTCAAGAGGCCGAGGGCCAGCGCTGTCCGGAGACACTTCCGGGTCACATGGCCAGCGTGACAAAGCTGCATCTGGCGAGCCAGAGCAGCACACAGAAACGCCGTTTACCTTCCCGCCAGTAAGCGGTCCCTATTTATCTACTTGCACCTGGGGGTGCTTTCGAACTGCTAGGTTGGCAGGCGTAAGGTTGTATAGGTGTCCCTGATTTTGAGTTCAGTAACATGGTCTAATTATGTGCATCCACACACCATATAGATGAATGCTTCCCTTCAGACTAGAGCTGTCTCCAACCAATTCACTCACAAGCACAAGCATGCTCCATAGGCAGGCTAGTAGCTACTGGCCGAACATTAACCAGAACTAAACAACAAAGCATAATATATTTGAAAAGTACAATGAAAAGGCATGTGCCAAATCCTCCCCATATCAAAGTTAAATAGCATTTATGTTTTTCCTACATTCTTGAGAGGGCCAGAGGGGCTGTAAGCGCAAGTGCACACCCACCCCAACAGGGGAAGGGAAATTCTCCAGCTGCAAGAGCCAACCTCTTGGGACCACTCAGGAGGTACTTGTGGCTGGGGAAAGCCTCACACAGCTCCCTCTCTCCTGTTGCAGGCAGTGCTCCAGGGCCTGAGAGTTCAAATAACGACAGTGAGAAATTGCCATGATTTGATCCTGTCCCCTGGAGAGTCCCAAAGCTGTTGTCTATGTCTTAGGGAGATGTTGGCAGCCCCCTGGTGTGTGAAGAAGCCCTCCAAGGACTGCTGTCCTGGAAGAAAAGCTGCAGTGAAGAGAACCGGCTGGGGCTGTACACCAAGGTCTGCATCTTTGAAGACTGGATCCACTACACAATTGCCAACAACTGAAGAGCAATAAAGCCAGATTGAGCTCTGACCTGGTATCTCGCTGCTCTGAGAGAGACCCTGTGATCTGGCACCACCAGCAATGCAATGACTATACAGGCCTGGCTACTGTGGAAGAGAAGGCTTCTAGGAAGTCTACCCCCCAGTCTGCCCACCACCAGAGGGGTCATGGCTGAGGCAAGGGAGCAGAATCGAATGATTTGCTCCCTCACTCCTCAGCTTCCGGCACACCTCCTGGAATGGCTTGATTTCACATTATGGTAGATGTTGGTTAGGTTTTACCATGTAGGTGAGGGAATATATTAACTATATTTTATTCCTCCACAAACCTGGCCAACAGACAAAACATCAGCTTATCGCTTGTGTTTAGAAGCACAGTGCTGAGCATCTTAAACAGTAAAAACAAAAGCCTTTAGGCTGATCTCCCACTTCTGTTACCCTGTTTATTATAGAAACAGGCTACCGACTGAAAAGTATGGCTAAAACATATAGTTTACTCACAGTCAAGCACCTGTCCTTACCAACAACAGCAGTAAAAATAAATGCAGGTAAAATACTTGTATTTACAGTGAAAGCAGCCTCAGGCATGAGCCTGATGCTGGAGCAAGCAGATACAAGTCTTCTCCCATTGGCTGGTTGAAGAGAGAGAGAGAGAGAGAAGGAACAGAAAATACTTCTTTGCTTCTTCCCTCCTGAAATATACTCAGAGTCGCAAAGTGATTTCATGCTCTTTATTCAGCTCATAGTGGTGAGGAGGAATGAATGAAAGTCCCCTCAAAGTATCTGCTTTATATACATTATTTACACAATGGGCTGCACATGATTGGCTAATTCCGGAATTCTACTGTAAGCCAATCAGGTTGTGGATTCACTTCTATCTGGAGCATGATTGGATAGTTCCTGCCAACCAATCATACTGCTGCATTGTACTAGGACCAATCAGACTGCTGCATTCTGAATCCTATTGTTCTAGCACCAATCAGACTGCTGCCTTTTGGATCCTATTGTTCTAGGACCAATCAGACTGCTGCAGTTTGGATCCTATTCAACTCAGTACATAACACCCCTCCCCTCTAAGTTCCAGTCCTGCCCGGGAGGTCGCATTCATAGTCCTCGAGGTACGCCGGCGGCCTACGTGTGCGTTGCGGCCTGGGGTGTTCCCAGGTTCTGGCTCGTGTTCCAAGGATGCTGGCTGTGATGGGGCTGTTTGGTCTGGCGCAACCGGCTCGCTCAGTCGTGGTTCTGGTTCCGGTGTCCTTTCGGCCTTGCAGGTCCTCTCTGTATTTACTGATTCTCCCTCTCCTGCTGGCCCCTCGTGCTCTATGGGCCTCACTGCCCCTCTGTTCCCTTGGGACTCCTCTGCCCTTTCCTCCTCCTGGTTTTCTCCCAGGAATCGTCGCCGTATCTGGTCGCAGTGGCGGCGCCAGCATTGCCCCCCATCCGTTAGCACCTCATACGACATGGGGCCAGTGATCCTGGTGACTGTGGCGGGTACCCATGCTGGGCCTGCCCCAAAATTCTTTGCGTACACTGGGTCCTGAGCCTCGAAGGTCCGGGGGTTCTTGCCTTCCCCCACCCCTACCTCATCCTGAGCTCTATCGGGGTGAAGGCGGTCCAATCTGATTGCAAGGCGCCGACCCATTAGTAGTTCAGCGGGGCTCCAGCCAGTTGTTGAGCTGGGGGTGCTGTGCTGTGCTAGAAGGAATGTGGCAAGGCGGTACTCCCAATCCCCTTGCGTCATGTGGCGAAGGGTGTCCTTGGTGGTCCGCACCATGCGTTCTGCTTGGCCATTGGTGGCAGGGTGGAATGGCGCCGAACGGATGTGGCGGATGGTGTTCTGCGCTGTGAAGGTTTGGAATTCTCCTGACGTAAATGCAGTCCCGTTGTCTGAGACGAGAGTGTCAGGGAGCCCGTGGGTTGCAAACAGCCTGCGTAGTACCCGGATGGCTGCGGACGTAGAAGTGGACGGTACCAGTGCGACTTCCAGCCATTTGGTGTAGGAGTCCACCACTATGAAGAATGTTTTCCCCTGAAAGGGGCCAGCGAAGTCCACATGCAGGCGTGACCATGGTGCTCGGGTAGACTCCCAGGACTGGACTGGGGCCCTTGGGGGATCTGGGTGGGATTCTTGGCAGGCTTGGCAGTGTTTGACCCAGGCCTCTATCTCTCCGTCGATCCCCAGCCACCACACATAACTCCTGGCAAGGGCCTTCATTCTTACTACCCCTGGGTGTGTCTTGTGTAGGGCTGTGAGGACCCTTTTGCGGAGGGGCTGGGGAACAACGACCCTGCTTCCCCATATCAGGCACCCCTTGTGGGCCGACAGTTCATGTTTGCGGGTTGTGTAGCCGGCTAATTCTGGCCCGGGGCTGCTGCTGGGCCATCCCTTCCACACCAAGTCCAGGACCCGGGAGATGACCCTATCTTTCTTGGAATGGTGTGCAACTTCTTGTGCCTGAATGGGGCGGTCGGGAAGCAGCTCCAGGCTCATAACCTCTTGTGCAGGTGCTGGGTCGGGGCCTGTTTCCGGTAGTGGTAGCCTGCTGAGGGTGTCCGCATGGCCCATCACCTTCCCCGGACGGTGAATCAGTGCATACTGGTAGCTGGCAAGGAAAATTGACCACCTGAGGTCGCGAGGAGACAGCACTTGGGGGGTCTGCTTTTCAGGGGCAAACAAGCCAAGCAACGGCTTGTGGTCAGTCACCACGGTGAAGAAATCATGGAATTTTTTTACTCCCTTCACGATTGCCAGACCCTCCTTGTCGATTTGCGAGTAGTTCCGCTCGGTTGCGTTGAGTGTCTGGGAAAAGTATGCCACTGGTACCTCTCTTCCATCCGGGAGTTGGTGTCCCAGGACAGCGCCAATTCCATAGGGCAAGGCGTCGCATGCTAGCACCACCGGCAGCCTCTCGTCGAAGTGTGCCAAGACCGAGTTTGAGACAAGCAAGTCCTTGACTGCCTGGAATGCGAGGGGAGGGGGTGATGCCAGGAATCCCTTTAAGTAGAGAGTCCATTAGATTCTGGAATGTGCCTGGTGCCACGCTGACACCGAATTGCAGCCACTTTACCCTGAATGCTCCTCTGTGCGTCACAATCGTCTGTGCCTCTGCTGTGGCCTCATCTACTGGCAGCTGTTGATATGCTTGGGCCAAGTCCAGCTTGCCAAAAATTTTCGACCCAGCCAGGGTGGCAAGAACATGGCTGACCACTGGCACTGGGTATGCATGGGCCGTGAGGGCCTTGTTATGGTACATTTGTAGTCTGCGCAGATGCGGACCGTACCATTAGGCTTGACGGGTGTGACGATTGGGGTTTCCCAGGGGGCATTAGGCACCTGCTCCAGCACTCCTTGCTCCACGAGCCGGTCCAATTCCTCGTCTATACGGGGTTTCAGGGCGAACGGGACCCAGCAGGCCTTGAGCCTGACCGGTCGTACTGCGGGGTCAAGCTGTAGAGCAATGGGGGGGCCCGTATACTGTCCCAATTTCCCATCGAAAACCCCCGGAAATTCCTTGCATATGGTGTCCACGTCCACTTGTAAGCTAGTGTGGTTCACCCCGGTGACGGCTAGCCCCAGTGGTCCAAACCATGCCAATCCCAGTAAGCTAATGTAGGGGCCCTTGACCACCAGCAAGTCCAGTTGCCGCGTCCGCCCTCGGTATTGCACCCTGAAGGTCCCCACCCCATTGTGGGGACCTTACGTTTCTGGAAGTCCCGGAGGGTGAATGGGGCCGGCCTGAGTTTGGGACCCCCAGTAGGACACAGTTTCCTTAAGGTCCTTGCCGAGATTATGGATAGAGTTGAACCCGTGTCAAGCTCCATGCGGCATGGGGCCCCCTCTATCTGTACGTCAACATAAATTTTCTCTACGTTGGGGTGGGGCAACTGGTATACCTGGAAGTCCGTGAGCTCTGTCGAGTTGCCTTGGTGCATTGGGCCCCGGGACCTGGGGCTCTTGGATTGGTCATCTGATGCCTGGCGCCGGGTGGGCCGAGCCCGACACACCCGGGCGATGTGTCCCGATTTTCTGCACTGCCTGCACTCTGCGTTGCAGAAACGGCAGGTCCTCCTCTCGTGACTTTCTCCACAGCTTGCGCAGTTCCCTCCTTCTCGTCGAGGCAGCTGTGGTGTGTGGGCTGCTTGGGTGCGCTGCTGTACTCGGTGCACCTCCTCCCTGTTGGATCCTGAGTCGTCGGTGAGGTCTTCGTGGTGGACCCTCGGTTGGGACGGCTGGCTCGGCCGTGCCTCTTGCGTCGACCTCTCGGCAGCTTCTGTTGCCAGGGCCTCCTCCAGAGCAACCTGGAACGTTAGGTCCTTCTTAGCGTAGAGGCGTCGTTGCAGCTTCTCATCCTTCAGGCCACCGACGAGGCAGTCACGAAGCATGTCCTCCAGCTCTGAGAAGTTGCAGAACCGGGCAGCTTGGCGGAGAGAGGTCACAAACCCAGTTATGGTTTCCCCAGGGGCTTGCCGCTTTGCGTAGAAGGCATTTCGACGAGCCACCACCGACGGCTGTGGCGAAAAGTGCCCCTTCAGCTGTTCCATTATTATTTTGTATGGAATAGTAGTGACGTCTTCAGGCGCAAGGAGAGCCCGGGCGATTTCAAACGTCTCCTCTCTGCAGACGCTGAAGAATATTGCCCTCTTCTTGGCGTCTTCTTCATCGGTGACCCCTTTGGCTTCTAGGAGGAAGGTGAAATGGGAGGCGTACGCTTCCCAGTCTCCAGATGCTGGGTTGAACGGCGAGAAGCTGCTGTCGGTTGCCATTCTGAGTTCCTTGTGTCCCGGAGCTGAAGCCTGGATACACGGTGCAAGGCAGCGGTGCGGCAGGTGGCGGTGCTGCGGTGCTGTGTGTGGCAGTCAGCTCAGCGGGATCCCATCCTCGTCGCCAGTGAAATATACTCAGAGTCACAAAGTGATTTCATGCTTGTCAGCGCTGCCCAAGGTCCCAGCTCACACAAGACCAACGCTGCTTCTTTCTCTAGTATAAAAGTCTTTATTGAAGTTCAGTTTCACTTCCAGACGCGCAGCGCGCAACGCTACGTCTATACCTTAGACCGTCGAAGTTCCATCTGAATCTCCTCCCCCCTGACACCAGTTTAAGATTCTAGCCTTACTCCACCTCTTCCTCTGTTCCTTCCTTCTCTGGGTCCGCCTGCTAGTCGGAGTCTCAGCCCTCCTAGACTCCTCTGACGCTGAGTCCCCTGACTCTTCTCCCTCCCTCCTTCGGGCCTTTGGACCTGGCTCCCAATCCGGGTTTTCTGCTGTCCCGCGCTCCTCCACATTTGAACTTGGCGCGCGCGCGCAGCCTCCCACTTTCCTTCTGACCGTTACACTTGTGTCACTGCTCCCTCTTTCGGGGAGGCTAGCTGGACCTGGCCTTCCCTCCGTTCCCCCACTTCCTGATGGGGGCGTGGTTACCCCTGACTCATCTTCTCTCCCCGCTGGAGGAGAGGCTGATCCTGGCTCATGTGACTCTTCCCCCCCACTGTGCTCTGGTGGGTGAACTGGTCCTGATCCTCCGCTGCTCCCTTGGGAGTTCCCGCTGGTCCCTTACCAAAGGCGCCCCCTTCTGGGAATCTTCTGATTCGCTGGAGAAGCTCATGGAGTCTCTCGGGCCACTGTCATATTCCCCTACGCTCCCTTCTGATTCCTCTCCTCCGCTCTCTATTTGCTCTCTCCCCTGCGCTTCTGCTCCTGAGCCTCTGACAATGCTCTTTATTCAGCTCATAGTGGTGAGGAGGAATGAATGAATGTCCCCTCAAAGTACACAATGGGCTGCACATGATTGGCTAATTCCGGAATTCTACTGTAAGCCAATCAGGTTGTGGATTCACTTCTATCTGGAGCATGATTGGATAGTTCCTGCCAACCAATCATACTGCTGCATTGTTCTAGGACCAATCAGACTGCTGCATTCTGAATCCTATTGTTCTAGGACCAATCAGACTGCTGCCTTTTGGATCCTATTGTTCTAGGACCAATCAGACTGCTGCAGTTTGGATCCTATTCAACTCAGTACATAACACCTCCCAAGAGAGGAGGTGAAATGAAATAACACAGAGCCTTCTCTACCAATTGCATTGGTCTGAGTCCACCTAACAGCAATACTGCTCTGTGATTTTAATCCCCACACTTGCTTACTAGTAAGAAAATTCATTTTTAGATTTGATTTCTAAACTCCCACAATATTTACTCCATGGAGCAGTTTCATTAGCATCCCAGCCTTCCATGGCCTAACACAGTCAAAGCTCCATGAAAGAACCTACCACACCAGCACCCACCTAGAGCTGGCTCTGAAGTCTGCCTGTTTGTGAAGTGAGGCACTTGGGGTGCTCAGAGGCCCGACCCCTCCAACGGATGTAAGTTGCAGAGCTGCTGATTTCCATACCCCCTAAGGTACCCATCTCACACACCCCTCTGCGACGTCACTGTTTCTGCCAAGAAAGTGCCTGGTAGGTTGAGGCACAACCTCTTCAGTTCTTTGCTCTTCATCCAAACTGGCTATCAGTTGTACTTAAGGAGGCCACCCAACAGTCCCTTGCCTGAGCTAAGCCAAGCCCCCTTGCCCACCTCACCAGCTTCTTACAGACATCTCAGTTCTGTTTTCCCATCATTGCCAACCACAGACATGCCAACTGAGAGTGCCCACAAATGGCAAGTTTAGTTGAGTGTGCTCATACGCTATGTCACTGCACTGAATGGTGCCCAAAGCAGCCTGAAACAAAAACCAACTGATTATCAAAACACAGCATCCTTGGAGGTTGCTACTGCTGCTGAAAGCTCTTAACTCTGTCCCTTGATAAAAACAGGGTTATGACAGGAGGGATGCATTCCATTGTCTCTGCAGGCAGAGGCGGAGGAAGGGGGTGCGGTGTGTGTGTGCCACCCTGGGCGTCACCACTGAGGAGGGTGACAAAATGCTGGGCGGCACTCACCACGAGGCCTGCAGCATGCCCAAACCACCAGTGGTCAGGACCTCATTAGCAGGACCAGTGGTCAGGGAAGATGGACCTTGTATTCCCACAACATTGGGTGACCCAAGGTGGAGAAAGGCTGCTCTGCACTGACTGGCAACCACTCTCTATCTCACACAAGGCAGAGATACCTGGGTGCATTAGGTTCGCTGATGCGTTTGGTGCAGAAGTTTCCCCTACGCAAGTTGCTCTCTCTGTGGTCTTTGTGGTCTTTAAGAACAGGCGACAAAGTCCACGGCCAGTCCTTTGGCAAACACACAGGGCAGAAGTGAAACCAATTGAATCATCTGAAGCAAACTTAACAATAATACAAGGCTATGGCTATATGCACACTAACTTGAAATGAATTTTGTTGAGATCAATGTGACATTTTGGAACCTGGGTGAAACTATCCTGAAATGGGCAAGTCAGCATAGAAGTCTTTTTTTGTCTTTTGTCTTTACATGGAATGGCTGCAGGTCTGTCCTGCACATTTTTCTGGAAGCAAGTCCCAAATTTATGGGTTCAGGGAAAGGCCCAAAGAAAAAAATATATGCCAATCCAGGCTATTTGCTACAGAAAGGCCTTCATTTGGCACCAACACCCAAGCTAAACACTCTGTCAGTTTGCCTCAGATTCTAATTGTAGGCTTCAGAGATCCCCAAGGGTCATCCAGCCCACCCCCTGCAATGCAGGAAGTACACTTTGATGGCAACTGACACTCACTCACTGTTGCTCATGAGCACCAGAAGCAGGTGTTGTCCCCTTCCAACGAAAACCCAATCTGTTTTTGGAGATCTGCACACACCTCCTCAGGTTGGGCAGGTGGCCATGTTTCCATTTCACTATTTCATGAAAAGTATGTGTTGCTTGATTGTAGAACAAAAAACCTCAAAGCAGTTTACAAAACCAGCAAAAGCACAGGCAAGCGCAGCAAAATCCTTGGCAGTGAGCATGGGGGGCAGGGGGCACTGTGGGATTTTCACATGAGTAAATGCAGGACGGGATGCCAGTATGGCCGAGAAGCATAGCTCTTGCAGGGGGACCTCCATGGACAGATGCAACCTAGCAGGGAATGGGCTAGGTTGGGGAGGGGGGGGCGAGCGAAGACCAGAAGCTTAACGCTGTGATGCAGCAGCAGCAGCAAAAAAGGCGAATGCTCTTCTCGGCTGCCTCCACAGAAGTCCAGTGTGCAGATCCAGGGCCCAAATCCTGGAGAGTCAGTGTTCAAGTTCAGAGGCAAGAGCATTTATGTTGCAGGCAAATCCTCACTGGTATCTGCAAGGGGGGCTGGGAGAGACCCTCACCATGCCATCTGAAGAAGAAGAAGAAGAAGAAGAAGAAGAAGAAGAAGAAGAAGAAGAAGAAGAAGAGTTTGGATTTGATATCCTGCCTTTCACTCCCTTTAAGGAGTCTCAAAGCGGCTAACATTCTCCTTTCCCTTCCTCCCCCACAACAAACACTCTGTGAGGTGAGTGGGGCTGAGAGACTTCAGAGAAATGTGACTGGCCCAAGGTCACCCAGCAGCTGCATGTGGAGGAGCGGAGACGCGAACCCGGTTCCCCAGATTACGAGACTATCGCTCTTAACCACTACAGCACACTGGCTCTGAAGCCCTGGAGAGCAGCAGCCAGTCAGTGTAGAGGTGGTGTGGCATAGTGGTAAGAGCAGTGTTTCTCAAACTTGGGTCCAGACAACAGCTGGGAAGAAACAGTGGATCAGAATGTCGGTCTAGGGCCCGGGAGGCTGGGGTTCAAATTCCTGTCTGGCCATGAAGCTCACTGGGTGACCTCGGGCCAGTCACTCACTCTCAGCCTGACCTCCCTTGCAGGGCTTTTGTGAAGACAGAATGAGCAGGAGTGGCAGAGCCTAGGAAAAGGGACGGGCCGCCTGTCGTTCTCTCACTTTAGCCTGGGGTCTGATGCCGTAGCTGGTGAAGGCATACTGGCAATGCAGCAGCCCCAGGTGGGTGATCAGGAGCCGGCAGTAAGCTGTGAGGAAATGCCAGTAGAGAGCTTGGTCCAGAAACCAGATCTCAGAATGCGGGGTGACAACTGGAAGAGAGAAGAGAGACTGCAGGATGAGAAGAACAGACCACCCCACCTTTCAAGGGGGCCTAGGGATGACGAACTGGGCCTCGGTGCTTTCTGCAAAGGATAAAGGCGTTTCCAAGGGAAATTCATCCTCTGAGGCCCTTCTTCGGGTGCCTCCTCCCCGAGAGGAGGGTGGCTACACAAGAACAGGCCTTTTCTGCAGTGGCCCCCCATTTGTGGAAGGCTCTCTCCAGGAGGCTCGCCTGGCACCTTCGCGACCTATCTGTAGGCGTCAGCGAAAATGTTCCTCTTCAACCCAGCCTTTGGCTGATTGACACCTGATATCTTTCTAATTATGTTGGGTGGGGGGATGCTTGTTTTTCTTCTTATTTTTATTATGCATTTTGTGTTTTTTATATTGCAGTTTTAGGTGGTAAACCGCCCTGAGATTTGTGGATGAAGAACGGTATGCAAATTTTAATAATAATAATAATAATAATAATAATAATAATGGGGAAAGATGAAAGCCAGGCATAGCTTGCTTCAGGAAGACTTCATCACAGGCCATGATAGAGAACAGCCTTTGTCAACCTGGTGCCCTCCAGTTGTTTTGGACTATCCGTCCAAAGCCCATCAGTCTCAGCCAGCACAACTGTATGGTGCGAGGAACAGTAGTCCTGCCCTATTCCATGACGGGGACTCAGAGAAATAAGAGGGGCTGAAGACCTATAGGGAGTGGGGAATGGGGCAATCCGTCATCCAGGAATGGCCCTACTGCAGCTAGGGAACCTGACAAAGCTGGTAAAAGGCACTGCTAGCTCCCTGACACTTTCCATTAGCTCTTGCTAACATTGGATGAATTTGCAAGTCACAAGAAATAGTTGATGCAAATGAGCAGCAGTTTCTCTCTGGCGTGCATTCTTCCCCCACCTCCTTTCCTCCCCAGACTTTTCCTTCTGGTTTTCCCTTGGCAACCCTTTCCTGTTTTGTGGGGGCAGTGGGGCGTCTTGCAGTAGGACCCCCTCCTAAAGTGGCTCTCTGCTATCAGCCTAGCTTCCTTCCGGGCTTGAGAATCTCCGCAGCCAGTTATTTCCTCCCAGCCTAACCTGCCTCACAGGGTCGTTGTGATGACAAAATGTGGGAGAAGTTAATGACGTGCCCCATCTTGGGCTCCTCAGAGCAAAGGTGGGATATCAATGTAATGAACAAAAATGCTCCAGGGCTACTTTTTTATTGCATTTTTATCCCACCTTTCCCTTCAAGGTGGTTCTCTCCCTCCTCATTCAATCTCCACAACAGCCCTGTGAGGTAGACCAGGCTGACAGGCACTGACTGACCCCCCCACCCCATGGCCAAGTGGGGATTCGAACTCTGGTCTCCCAAGGGGCAAATTGTACAGGGAATGCGTACAATGGAATTTTATGAAAGCAAAACAGTACAGTTTAATGATTTTAAAAGGTGATCAAAATCCATATAAGAGACTGTCCTCAAAGAGTACTATTTACATGGACACCCTAAAAGCTGAGTAGAGAGTCTCTGAACAGAAGGCTGTTGTGTACCCCAATATTATCTATAAATATAGAAAAGTCTTGGAAAACTGCTTATAATGAGTACTATTTTAGGAAGACTAAGGACAGATCGTGAAGTTGAGGCTCCAATACTTTGGCCACCTCCTGAGAAGAGAAGACTCCCTGGAAAATACCCTGATGTTGGGGAAGATGGAGGGCACAAGGAGAAGGGGACGCCAGAGGACGAGATGGTGGGACAGTGTTCTGGAAGCTACCAGCATGAGGGAGGCAGTGGGAGACAGGAGTTCCTGGCGTGCTCTGGTCCAGGGGGTCACAAAGAGGCGGACATGACTAAACAACAACAACAGCAAACTAGCAGCTGGAACCTTGTCAGGAGATAGGAGGCAGATATTACCTTGGAAGGCAAGAGCTTGCTAATGAAGGGGAGTTAAAATAAGACACAGGGCAACAAGAGAATAAATGCCTTAAAAAGAAGCTTGTAAGATTTAAGATTGCTCGGAAGAGACCAAAAGGACAGAATGTACCCCCAAAGCTAATAGGGAGACCCCAACACTGAAAGAAGAGAACAGTAAGTGACTGCTCTTTAGGAAATCCTTGCGACCAAGGTCACATTCACCCAGGAAGCGAGAAAACTGGCCAACTCCGGAGGATGGAAGACCCTTTGAAGATAAGAAAGCGGCGCTGTAGAATTCCATCCTGCGTCATAAATGATGTCAGAGCAGCAGTTTTCATTGCTCCTACGTCATGAGGGGCTTGCCTTTCGAAATGGGTCCAAGGTCTGGCCTGAAGTGCATACATCGCTTCAGTCTCTCGAGATTGGAGACTAGTTGCAACTAATCAAGGGCGGCTTTCCCTCAAATCCTTGGTCATTTTGATTGGCTAAGAAATTCCATCTTCCCCCAGACCTCTGGGAGATTTGCAGCCAATGGAAGCTGTCATGCAGCGGTGAATTAATCAAGACAGAGTCTGATTTAGAAACAGAATGAGACTTGTCTTGAGAAAATAAACTTGCTCCTAAACAGCACAGCCAAAGAGCATACACAGAGTGCTCAGAGCGGCTCCTTACAGATTAACTGCGGTCCTGGGGCCACTCTGCCTTAGTTTACACAGCAGCAGCAGCAGCCCAATTCCACAGACTTCTCCTGGCTGAGACACCCTCAGGCCCACAGAGCACCTGGCGACTATTTCGAGGGATGTTTAAAACAGAAATTTGAATGTTGTTTTTCTCCTGTCCTTGTTTGTGGGCACACATGCTAAACCCTGTCTGTGGTGCCTACCCCTTTTCCCAAATGATAAAGACTCTCCTCCCTGGAAGAGAGGGGAGTGGTTGTGCGCGGGAGCCCGAGCTCCGCCCCTGGCCGGGGGCCTTAGCCCCCGCCCCTCCTCACCTGGCTGGCGCCCACGCCCACCGGAGGCAGACAACCAGGTGTCTCCAGGGGGCGTGTTTAGCAGCTTAATGCTGCGGCTCCAGCTCCGCCTCCTCCTCAGTCGTCGTCGTCCCGCAGCGAGTCGGGTTATCACCCCTCTTGGTTTCTCTAAGCCACCCCCCCCCTTCGCTTGATGTTTGGGGGAAGAAATAAGGCAGGGCTTGGGGTGGACAATTCAGGGTTTGTGATCAGGAAACCATTCCTCAGCACTGCACATTTATACGTTTAGAACCTTTGAAGGTGTGCCTTTGCCTGGTTCTTGTCATTGGCTGCATTTGCCAGTACAGGCTCCCTAAAGAAAACTGCTTTTAAACAACAACAACTGTCAGCGCTGCCCGAGGTCCCAGCTCACAGAAGACCAACGCTGCTTCGTTCTTTAGTATAAAAGTCTTTATTGAAGTTCAGTTTCACTTCCACACGCGCAGCGTGCAACGCTACGTCTCTAACCTTAGACCGCCGAAGCTCCGTCTGAATCTCCTCCCCCCTGACACCAGTTTAAGACTCTAGCCTTACTCCACCTCTTCCTCTGTTCCTTGCTCCTCTGGGTCCGCCTGCTAGTCGGGGTCTCACCCTTCCTAGACTCTTCTGACGCTGAGTCCCCTGACTCTTCCCCCTCCCTCCTTCGGGCTTTAGGACCTGGCTCCCAATCCGGGTTTTCTGCTGTCCCGCGCTCCTGCACATTTGAACTTGACGCGCGCGCGCAGCCTCCCACTTTCCTTCTGACCGTTACACTTGTGTCACTGCTCCCTCCTTCGGGGAGGCTAGCTGGACCTGACCTCCCCTCCGTTTCCCCACTTTCCGATGGGGGCGTGGTCAGCCCTGACTCATCTTCTCTCCCCGCTGGAGGAGAGGCTGGTCCTGACTCATGTGACTCTTCCCCCCCACTGCGCTCTGGTGGGGGAGCTGGTCCTGATCCTCCGCTGCTCCCTTGGGAGTCCCTGCTGGCCCCTTGCTTCTGGTGCGTCCCCCCTGGGAGCCCCCTTACCCTTACCATAGGTGCCCCCTTCTGGGAATCTTCTGATTCGCTGGAGAAGCTCATGGAATCTCTCGGGTCACTGTCATACTCCCCTATGCTCCCCTCAGATTCCTCTCCTCCGCTCTCTATTTGCTCTCTCCCCTGTGCTTCTGCTCCTGAGCCTCTGACATCCATCCCCCCTCGAAGCCCCCCTTCCCCCTCCCCCTCTTCGGGTGTGGGTTTCGGGTGCTCCCGTGCTGGGGGTGTGAGTGCGGGATGCCGTTCTCTCCCCCTGGTGTGCAACCGTCCAGCGGAATCAGGCCCGCCCGCAATGGGCTCGTCGACATCGATTTCCTCTGCTTCCATTTCTCTGCTGTCGTGCTCAAATCCAGGATCCTCCCCCAACACGTCCATGTCCTCCCCTCCTCCTGGACGCTCGGGTGAGGCTGTGTGTAGGGGCCCCCTCAGCAGTTCCCTGCTCCACCCCACCTCTGGTTGAGTGTCCCACCAATAGGAACGGTCTGTGACAAACCCCGAGAGAGACCCCTCCGGGGAGCTCGTTCCTGGCGTCGGCTCCTCATCTGATGAGAAACCCTGGAACGTGCTGGCTGACAGTGTGGGTGTGAAAAGCCAGTCGTCGAAATACTCCGCCGGCATGGGTCTGTGTGGGAAGATCGAATGGAACTCGTCTTTGAGGTAGTGCTCCTCCACGGCATAGCACGGCACCCACTCGTTGGCGCTGGCCGGGGTACCCTCTCTGGCGAGGAGATATTCAACTCCTTCTTTCCCCCATCTGGAGTCCAAAATCTCCGTGACCTCGTTGAGTGGCGTCACCCTCTGTGATCCCTCCCCTGTTGGCGATGTGCTACGTGGGGCTGGTGCGGTCCCTGGCGCCTGAAACCTGTGGGGTGCCTTGTAGGGTGTGAGCACTGACCTATGAAAGACTGGGTGCATTCTGGAGCCCTCCGGGAGTGTCAACCGGTAGGCCACTGGATTGATTTGTGCCGCGACCTGGTAAGGTCCCAGCTGCTTGTGCCCAAACTTCTTCTTAGCTAGCGTTCTGGCCGGCACTGCCTGGGCTGCTAACCAGACCCAGTCCCCCACCTGGATGTCTTCCCCGACCCTCCTGTGCCTGTCTGCCTGCATCTTGTAGGCGTGTTTCGCGAGTTCCAAGTGACTTCGGAGTTGTTCGTGGACCTCCTGTAACTCTGCTGCTAAGTGCTCTGCCCCCAGTGGCTCCCCCTCCCCCTCGGTCTCTAACCCCGGGAAGGTTCTGGGATGCCGCCCATTGTTGGCGAAGAACGGTGTTACCCCTGTAGACCCGTGCTTTGTGTTGTTGTAGGCAAACTCGGCCAGCGGTAGGTAGTCCACCCAGGTCGAGGGCTGTTGATTAGCGTACCATCGCAGGTACTGCTGCATGATGGCGTTGACCCTCTCCGCTTGTCCGTTGGTCTGCGGGTGTTGTGCCGACACTAAGTTGATCTTGACGTTCAGGATGCCCAGCAGCTTCTGCCAGAAGCTCGAGATGAATTGGCGGCCCCGGTCGGACAGGATGGACCGCGGCAAGCCATGAGCTTTGAACACGTGGTCTATGAACAGCTTGGCCGTCTGTTCCGCTGTGGCCACCTTCGCACACGGAATGAAGTGCGCCATCTTGGTGAACAGGTCTACGACCACGAGTACCGCTGTTTTGCCTCGCGAGCTGGGCAGATCTGTAACAAAGTCCAGGGCCACTTTCTCCCACGGTTCGAGCGGCGTCTGCAGCGGTTCCAGCAGACCTGCCGGCTTCCTGTGTACTGGTTTGGCCCTTTGGCAGGTGTCACACCTGGAAACGTAATCCGCGACTTCTCCCCTCACCTCGGGCCACCAAAAGTCCCTGGTGACTAATTCCGCCGTCTGGTCCTTGCCGAAGTGCCCAGCGCTGGGCGCGTCGTGTAGCTGCTGCAGGACTTTCGCGCGGAAATCGTCTCCCGGTACATAGAGAGCCCCTTTGCGGAGGAGTAGTCCGTCGCATACCTGGAACTCGCCGTCCTTCGCTGTGCCGTTTCGCACTTCCTCCATCTTGGATTGTGCAAACGAATCCGCCTGCAGCGCGCGACGCACTGCGTCCAGGTCCACGGCGGCTGAAGCGCACGCCCACACTGTTGGTGCGAAAATGTGTTTGGCCGCTGCCAGTGCCGCTTCCTCGAGATACTGCGGCTTCCTGGATAGCGCATCCGCCATGACGTTGTTGTCTCCCGGGATGTATTCTATCCGGAAATCGAAATCCGCAAAGAACTCCGCCCAGCGGATGTGTCTCTGGTTCAGGAACCTCGCCGTGCGCCAGTACTCCAGGTTCTTATGGTCCGTGCGGACCTGCACTGTGTGCCTGGCTCTGACCAGGAAGTGCCGCCACGCCTTGAAGGCTGCATGAATGGCCAGCAACTCCCTGTCCCAGATGGTGTAGTTCTGCTCCGACTTGCTGAGCTTCCTGGAGTAGAATGCACACGGTCTCCAGTTCCCTTGCGGATCTTGCTGCAACAGGACCGCCCCCACCGCTCTGTCCGAGGCGTCCGTTTCAACCCTCATCGGTTTGCTGGGGTTTACGTGTAGCAGCTGTTCTTCGGACGCGAAGAGACGCTTGAGCCTCCGAAAGGACTGCTCCGCCTGGTCCATCCAGGTGAACTTCTTCTTCTTGGAGCTGAGGGTGTCCGTGATGGCCGCCGTCTCCTTCGCGAACCCCTTGATGAACTTGCGATAAAAGTTGGCGAAACCGACGAACTTCTGGACCTCCTTCCGATTGTGCGGGCTCTTCCAGTCCAACACCGAGCGGACCTTGGCACTGTCCATGGCGAGTCCCTTGTCGGACAGCTTGTAGCCCAGGAAATCCACCTCTGTCATGTTGAACTGGCACTTCTCCAGCTTGGCGTAAAGTCTGTGCTCCCGTAGTCTCTGCAGGACCTCCTTGACGTCCTCCTCGTGTGCCTCCTGCGATTCCGAGAAGATCAGGATGTCATCTAAGAAGCAGACGCACTTCTTGTAGAGGAGTCCCGCTAACACGTGGTGCATGAAAGCTTGGAAACAATGGGAGCCATTTTGGAGACCAAACGGCATGACTCGGTATTCATAGGTTCCTAAAGGCGTAAACATGGCTGTCTTCCACTCGTCGCCCTCCCGCATGCGTATAAAGTTGTACGCCCCTCGTAGATCCAACTTGGTGAAGATCCGTCCCTTCCTCACCGTCGCGAGCAGGTCGTCAATCTTGGGCATGGGGAATGCCGTGGGCTTTGTCCTGGAATTGATGATCCGATAATCCACTATGAGCCTCTGTTCGGGCGTGTCCCTCTTCTTCACGAAAAACACGGGACTGCCCCCCACTGCTTTGGATTCCCGGATGAATCCCCGCTTCAAGTTGCGATCTATGAACTCCCTGAGCTCTTGCATTTCGTCTTCAGACATGGAGTACAGTCTTCCAGTCGGCAGCGTCGCCCCCGGCAGGAGGTCAATCTTGCAGTCGTAGGGCCTGTGGGGAGGCAGCTTGTCCGCTTCCTTCTCGCAGAAGACCTCCAAAAAGGCCTTGTACTTGTTGGGTACCGCTTGTACCATGCCTAGGTGTAGCTGCGGTTCATCCTCTTGCCCCTCTTCTTCCTGGCAGGTCTGGATGCAGTGTTCTGCGCAGTAGGAAGAGCAGAAGGTCAATTGCCGCTGGTACCATGCTAATGCCGGGCTGTGCCTATCCAGCCAACTCATGCCCAACACTATGGGCGTGTCCGACAGGTGGGTGACGTTGAAGCTGATGACTTCGCGGTGGTTCCCAATTTGCATCACCAGAGGCGGTGTTTGCTGTACCACCTCTCCTCCCAGTATCTTCCTGCCATCTACCGTGACGACATTTAGGGGCATCGTGGCTGGCAGGAGTGCTATGCGATGCTGCTTGACGAAGTCCACTCCTACAAAGTCTGCATTGCTACCAGAGTCAATGGTAATAGGGACCTCCAGGGTGAGCCCATCGGGCAGCTGGAGCGATGCGGTGAGTTGCACCACTGGTTTGGGTGGGAGGGGGTCTGTGGGCTGCAAAATCTCTGGGGACTGCTTCACTGACTCGCCTGGTTGACCCCCAGTGCTGTTGTTTCCAACCAGGCTTCGTCGTTTCCCTGCAGCTGTTCCCCCTGCTGAATTGCTCCTTTTACAGTTGCTGAGGCTGCAGTGTGCTTCTGGATCCTCTGGGGACACTCTTTGGCCATGTGCAGTGCACTGTCGCAGATGTAACACTTCCTGCTCCCTCTAGGAGCCTTCGCCTTGACTGCTCCTGGCGTTTGGGCTCTGCTTGCTGTCTGAGCCCTGGCACCACCTATCTCCATCGGCTCTTCTCCCCTCCCCTGCGGAGGCGTGGATTGAGCGCACTCTGTCTCTCTGGGTAGGAAGGGAGTTGTTCTGGCCAGCGTGTTTGCCCTACGCCCCTCCTCCCTGCTCCAAGGGCGTTCTTCCAGGCGCACCCCAATTGCGAGCACCCTTTGGACTACTTCTGTGGTGCTTTGGGGCCTCTCTCCCCTCGCCAGCTCATCTTTCACGGCTCCATTCAGCCCCTCCCAGAACAGATCCCTGACGGCAGCGGAGTCCTTCTGCCAGCCCAGCACATTTACTAACCCAAAAAAGCGGGAGTGATATTGGCGCACCGTTGCTTTCCCTTGCCTCAATCCATGCATTTCCCTTCTAGCCACATCCACATCTACCGTTGATTTAAAACAAGCGTCCATAGCTTCAATAAAGGCGCTTGAATCTTTGAGGCCGGGTTCATTTTCGCGCAATAAGGTTCGCAGCCACGACTTAGCTTCCCCATGCAGATGAGTGATTATGAAACCCACTTTCTCCTCCTCATCTCTAAAGTCTTTCCGAAGCAATTTGAGCGCGAAAACTATGTCTGCTCTGAAGTTAGGATACTGCTGCAGGTTCCCATCGAAGTGGGCTACAATGCTGCCCCCCCGTTTCCCGAGGCCAACTCCCTCCGGCTTGGCTCCTGACTGCGCCTCCTTTCCCCAACGGTCCCACCTGGCTTGCAGATCCTAGCAGAGCGCAGCTGTTTCTTATTCCTTTTTCTTTGATGCGGCCAATTCTGCGTAAAGCGCTGAGACTGCCTCCTGCAGTTGTGTCACCTTCTCCTCTGTAGTCATCTTTGCCTATCTTCGTGAGCTTGCAAAACACCAAGTTCTTGCCCCTTGCTGCGCCAACTCACGCTGCGAGGGTCAAACTCTTTATTGTGAGATGGAGCTTACTGTCAGCGCTGCCCAAGGTCCCAGCTCACACAAGACCAACGCTGCTTCTTTCTTTAGTATAAAAGTCTTTATTGAAGTTCAGTTTCACTTCCACACGTGCAGCGTGCAACGCTACGTCTGCACCTCTCCTCCGCTCTCTATTTGCTCTTTCCCCTGTGCTTCTGCTCCTGAGCCTCTGACAGCGTCTCTTTTGGGCAGCATTTTCCCTAGCCTTTTTTGGTGCCATGCGCATTGGGGAGTGTTTGGCTGGGCCCCTGCAATCAGGATTGGCAGTGTCAGAGGCTCAGGAGCAGAAGCACAGGGGAGAGAGCAAATAGAGAGCGGAGGAGAGGAATCCGAGGGGAGCGTAGGGGAATATGACAGTGACCCGAGAGATTCCATGAGCTTCTCCAGCGAATCAGAAGATTCCCAGAAGGGGGCGCCTATGGTAAGGGCAAGGGGGGTCCCAGGGGGGATGCTCCAGAAACAAGGGGCCAGCGGGGACTCCCAAGGGAGCAGCGGAGGATCAGGCCTATGGTAAGGGCAAGGGGGGGTCCCAGGGGGGACGCACCAGAAGCAAGGGGCCAGCGGGGACTCCCAAGGGAGCAGCGGAGGATCAGGACCAGCTCCCCCACCAGAGCGCAGTGGGGGGGAAGAGTCACATGAGTCAGGACCAGCCTCTCCTCCAGCGGGGAGAGAAGATGAGTCAGGGATGACCACGCCCCCATCGGAAAGTGGGGAAACGGAGGGAAGGTCAGGTCCAGCTAGCCTCCCCGAAGGAGGGAGCAGTGACACAAGTGTAACGGTCAGAAGGAAAGCGGGAGGCTGCGCGCGCGCGCCAAGTTCAAATGTGCAGGAGCGCGGGACAGCAGAAAACCCGGATTGGGAGCCAGGTCCTAAAGCCCGAAGGAGGGAGGGGGAAGAGTCAGGGGACTCAGCGTCAGAGGAGTCTAGGAAGGGTGAGACCCCGACTAGCAGGCGGACCCAGAGAAGGAAGGAACAGAGGAAGAGGTGGAGTAAGGCCAGAATCTTAAACTGGTGTCAGGGGGGAGGAGATTCAGATGGAGCTTTGGCGGTCTAAAGTTACAGACGTAGCGTTGCACGCTGCGAGTGTGGAAGTGAAACTGAACTTCAATAAAGACTTTTATACTAAAGAACGAAGCAGCGTTGGTCTTCTGTGAGCTGGGACCTCGGGCAGCGCTGACAGTAAGCTCCGTCTCCCTAAGTATTCAACCCTCGCAGCGTGAGTTGGCGCAGCGAGGGGCAAAACTTGGTGTTTTGCAAGCTCACGAAGATAGGCAAAGATGACCACAGAGGAGAAGGTGGTACAACTGCAGGATGCAGTCTCAACGCTCTACGCAGAATTAGCAGCATCAAAGAAAAGAGAAGAAGAAACAGCAGCGCTCTACCGGGATCTCCAAGCCAGGTGGGACCGTTGGGACAAGGAGGGGCTGCCAGGAGCCAAGCCGGAGGGAGTTGGCCTCGGGAAACGGGGGGGGGGCAGCATATTAGCCCACTTCAATGGGAGCCTGCAGCAGTATCCTAACTTCAGAGCAGACATGGTTTTCGCGCTCATTTTGCTTCGGAAAGACTTTAGAGATGAGGAGGAGAAAGTGGGATTCATAATAACTCATCTGCATGGGGAAGTTAAATCATGGCTGTGGACCTTGTTGCGTGAGAATGATCCCGCCCTCAAAGATTCAAGCGCTTTTATTGAAGCTATGGACGCTTGTTTTAAATCAACGGTAGATCTGGATGTGGCCAGAAGGGAAATGCATGGACTGAGGCAAGGGAAAGCAATGGTGCGACAATATCACTCCCGCTTTTTTGCGTTAGTAAATGTGCTGGGCTGGCAGAAGGACTCCGCTGCCGTCAGGGATCTGTTCTGGGAGGGGCTGAATGGGGCCGTGAAAGATGAGCTGGCAAGGGGAGAGAGACCCAAAAGCACTACAGAAGTAGTCCAAAGAGCGCTCGCAATAGGAGTGCGCCTAGAAGACCACCCTTGGAGCAGGGAGGAGGGGCGTAGGGCAAACACACCAGCCAGCACAACTCCCTTCCTACCCAGAGAGACAGAGCGCACGCACTCCACACCCCCGCTGGGGAGGGGAGAAGAGCCAATGGAGATAGGTGGTGCCAGGGCTCAGACAGCAAGCAGAGACCAAACGCCAGGAGCAGTCAAGGCGAAGGCTCCTAGAGGGAGCAGGAAGTGTTACATCTGCGACAGTGCACTGCACATGGCCAAAGAGTGTCCCCAGAGGATCCAGAAGCACACTGCAGCCTCAGCAACTGTAAAAGGAGCAATTCAGCAAGGGGAACAGCTGCAGGGAAACGAAGGAGCCTGGTTGGAAACAGTAGCACTGGGGCTCAACCAGGCGAGTCAGTGAAGCAGTCCCCAGAGATTTTGCAGCCCATAGACCCCCTCCCACCCAAACCAGTGGTGCAACTCACAGCATCTCTCCAGCTGCCCGATGGGCTCACCCTGGAGGTCCCTATTACCATTGACTCTGGTAGCAATGCAGACTTTGTAGGGTTGGACTTCGTCAAGCAGCATCGCATAGCACTCCTGCCAGCCACAATGCCCCTAAATGTCCTCACGGTAGATGGCAGGAAGATACTGGGAGGAGAGGTGGTACAGCAAACACCGCCTCTGGTGATGCAAATTGGAAACCACCGCGAAGTCATCAGCTTCAACGTCACCCACCTGTCAGACACGCCCATAGTGTTGGGCATGAGTTGGCTGGATAGGCACAGCCCGGCATTAGCATGGTACCAGCGGCAATTAACCTTCTGTTCTTCCTACTGCGCAGAACACTGCGTCCGGACATGCCAGGAAGAAGAGGGACAGGGGGATGAACCGCAGCTACACCTGGGCATGGTGCAGGCGGTACCCAACAAGTACAAGGCCTTTTTGGAGGTTTTCTGCGAGAAGGAAGCGGACAAGCTGCCTCCCCACAGGCCCTATGACTGCAAGATTGACCTCCTGCCGGGGGCGACGCTGCCGACTGGAAGACTGTACTCCATGTCTGAAGACGAAATGCAAGAACTCAGGGAGTTCATAGACCACAATATGAAGCGGGGATTCATCCGGGAATCCAAAGCAGTAGGGGGCAGTCCCGTGTTTTTCGTGAAGAAGAAGAACACGCCCGAACGGAGGCTCATAGTGGATTATCGAATCATCAATTCCAGGACAAAGCCCACAGCATTCCCCATGCCCAAGATCAACGACCTGCTCGCGACGGTGAGGAAGGGACGGATCTTCACCAAGTTGGATCTACGAGGGGCGTACAACCTTATACGCATGCGGGAGGGCGATGAGTGGAAGACAGCCATGTTTACGCCTTTAGGCTGTTTGGTCTGCAAAATGGCTCCCATTGTTTCCAAGCCTTCATGCACCACGTGTTAGCGGGACTCCTCTACAAGAAGTGCGTCTGCTTCTTAGATGACATCCTGATCTTCTCAGAATCGCAGGAGACTCACGAGGAGGACGTCAAAGAGGTCCTGCAGAGACTACGGGAGCACAGACTTTACGCCAAGCTGGAGAAGTGCCAGTTCGA
This sequence comes from Podarcis raffonei, assembly GCF_027172205.1. Taxonomy (NCBI): domain Eukaryota; kingdom Metazoa; phylum Chordata; class Lepidosauria; order Squamata; family Lacertidae; genus Podarcis; species Podarcis raffonei. Next base: position 119,080 of record NC_070606.1, on the reverse strand, counting down.
CATGACAGAGGTGGATTTCCTGGGCTACAAGCTGTCCGACAAGGGACTCGCCATGGACAGTGCCAAGGTCCGCTCGGTGTTGGACTGGAAGAGCCCGCGCAATCGGAAGGAGGTCCAGAAGTTCATTGGTTTCGCCAACTTTTATCGCAAGTTCATCAAGGGGTTCGCGAAGGAGACGGCGGCCATCACGGACACCCTCAGCTCCAAGAAGAAGTTCACCTGGACGGACCAGGCGGAGCGGTCCTTTCGGAGGCTCAAGCGTCTCTTCGCGTCCGAAGAACAGCTGCTACACGTAAACCCCAGCAAACCGATGAGGGTTGAAACGGACGCCTCGGACAGAGCGGTGGGGGCGGTCCTGTTGCAGCAAGATCTGCGAGGGGACTGGAGACCGTTCGCATTCTACTCCAGGAAGCTCAGCAAGTCGGAGCAGAACTACACCATCTGGGACAGGGAGTTGCTGGCCATTCATGCAGCCTTCAAAGCGTGGTGGCACTTCCTTGTCGGAGCCAGGCACACAGTGCAGGTCCGCACGGACCATAAGAACCTGGAGTACTGGCGCACGGCGAGGTTCCTGAACCAGAGACACATCCGCTGGCCGGAGTTCTTTGCGGATTTCGATTTCCGGATAGAATACATCCCGGGAGACAACAACGTCATGGTGGATGCGCTATCCAGGAAGCCGCAGTATCTCGAGGAAGCGGCACCGGCACCGGCAGCGGCCAAACACATTTTCGCACCAACAGTGTGGGCGTGCGCTTCAGCCGCCGTGGACCTGGACGCAGTGCGTCGCGCGCTGCAGACGGATTCGTTTGCACAATCCAAGATGGAGGAGGTGCGAAATGGCACAGCGAGGGACGACGAGTTCCAGATACGCGACGGACTACTCCTCCGCAAAGGGGCTCTCTATGTACCGGGAGACGATTTCCGCGCGAAAGTCCTGCAGCAGCTACACGACGCGCCCAGCGCTGGGCACTTCGGCAAGGACAAGACGGCGGAATTAGTCACCAGGGACTTTTGGTGGCCCAAGGTGAGGGGAGAAGTCGCGGATTACGTTTCCAGGTGTGACACCTGCCAAAGGGCCAAACCAGTACACAGGAAGCCGGCAGGTCTGCTGGAACTGCTGCAGATGCCGCTCGAACCATGGGAGAAAGTGGCCCTGGACTTTGTTACAGATCTGCCCAGCTCGCGAGGCAAGACAGCGGTACTCGTGGTCGTAGACCTGTTCACCAAGATGGCGCACTTCATTCCGTGCGCGAAGGTGGCCACAGCGGAACAGACGGCCAAGCTGTTCATAGACCACGTGTTCAAAGCTCACGGCTTGCCGCGGTCCATCCTGTCCGACCGGGGCCGCCAATTCATCTCAAACTTCTGGCAGAAGCTGCTGGGCATCCTGAACGTCAAGATCAACTTAGCGTCGGCACGACACCCGCAGACCAACGGACAAGCGGAGAGGGTCAACGCCATCATGCAGCAGTACCTGCGATGCTACGCCACTCAACAGCCCTCGACCTGGGTGGACTACCTACCGCTGGCCGAGTTTGCCTACAACAACACGAAGCACGGGTCTACAGGGGTGACACCGTTCTTTGCCAACAATGGGCGCCATCCCAGAACCTTCCCGGGGTTAGAAACCGAGGGGGAGGGGGAGCCACGGGGGGCAGAGCACTTAGCCGCAGAGTTACAGGAGGTCCATGAGCAACTCCGAAGGCACTTGGAACTCGCGAAACACGCCTACAAGATGCAGGCAGACAGGCACAGGAGGGTCGGGGAAGACATCCAGGTGGGGGACTGGGTCTGGTTAGCAGCCCAGGCAGTGCCGGCCAGAACGCTAGCTAAGAAGAAGCTCGGGCACAAGCAGCTGGGACCTTACCAGGTCGCGGCACAAATCAATCCAGTGGCCTACCGGTTGACACTCCCGGAGGGCTCCAGAATGCACCCAGTCTTTCATAGGTCAGTGCTCACACCCTACAAGGCACCCCACAGGTTTCAGGCGCCAGGGACCGCACCAGCCCCACGTAGCACATCGCCAACAGGGGAGGGATCACAGAGGGTGACGCCACTCAACGAGGTCACGGAGATTTTGGACTCGAGATGGGGGGAAGAGGGAGTTGAATATCTCCTCACCAGGGAGGGTACCCCGGCCAGCGCCAACGAGTGGGTGCCGTGCTATGCCGTGGAGGAGCATTACCTCAAAGACGAGTTCCATTCGCTCTTCCCACACAGACCCATGCCGGCGGAGTATTTCGACGACTGGCTTTTCACACCCACACTGTCAGCCAGCACGTTCCAGGGTTTCTCATCAGATGAGGAGCCGACGCCAGGAACGAGCTCCCAGGAGGGGTCGCTCTCGGGGTTTGCCACAGACCGCTCCTATTGGTGGGACACTCAACCAGAAGTGGGGTGGAGCAGGGAACTGCTGAGGGGGCCCTTACACACAGCCTCACCCGAGGGACCGGGTGGAGAGGAGGACATGGACGTGTGGGGGGAGGATCCGGGATTTGAGCACGACAGCAGAGAAATGGAAGCAGAGGAGGTCGACGTCGACGAACCCATCGTGGGGGAGCCTGATCCCGCTGGCCGGTTGCACACCAGGGGGAGAGAACGGCATCCAGCACTCACACCCCCAGCGCTGGAGCACCCGGAACCCAACACCCGAAGAGGGGGAGGGGGAAGGGGGGGCTTCGAGGGGGGGATGGATGCCAGAGGCTCAGGAGCAGAAGCACAGGGGAGAGAGCAAATAGAGAGCGGAGGAGAGGAATCAGAGGGGAGCATAGGGGAATATGACAGTGACCCGAGAGATTCCATGAGCTTCTCCAGCGAATCAGAAGATTCCCAGAAGGGGGCGCCTATGGTAAGGGCAAGGGGGGTCCCAGGGGGGACGCTCCAGAAACAAGGAGCCAGCGGGGACTCCCAAGGGAGCAGCGGAGGATCAGGACCAGTTCCCCCACCAGAGCACAGTGGGGGGGGAAGGGTCACATGAGTCAGGAGCAGCCTCTCCTCCAGCGGGGAGAGAAGATGAGTCAGGGATAACCACGCCCCCATCGGAAGGTGGGGAAACGGAGGGAAGGCCGGGTCCAGCTAGCCTCCCCGAAAGAGGGAGCAGTGACACAAGTGTAACGGTCAGAAGGAAAGTGGGAGGCTGCGCGCGCGCGCCAAGTTCAAATGTGCAGGAGCGCGGGGCAGCAGAAGACCCGGATTGGGAGCCAGGTCCAAAAGCCCGAAGGAGGGAGGGGGAAGAGTCAGGGGACTCAGCGTCAGAGGAGTCTAGGAAGAGTGAGACTCCGACTAGCAGGCAGACCCAGAGAAGGAAGGAACAGAGGAAGAGGTGGAGTAAGGCTAGAATCTTAAACTGGTGTCAGGGGGGAGGAGATTCAGATGGAGCTTTGGCGGTCTAAAGTTACAGACGTAGCGTTGCACGCTGCGCGTGTGGAAGTGCAACTGAACTTCAATAAAGACTTTTATACTAAAGAAAGAAGCAGCGTTGGTCTTGTGTGAGCTGGGACCTTGGGCAGCGCTGACAGACGCGTTTCGAAATTTGACCAGCAGATCTCTGGTAGTTTTTTCCAAATTAGATAAAGTATGTCTATGTTGATAGGCTTCCTGCCATCCTGACGAGGGGGAATGACACGCCGCCACCCAGCCAGTAACTTCTTGACGTGGAAGCTGTCACTGGGATCTGGCCAGTGACAGAATTTACAAAAGAAAGAAATAGCTGCCCTGTAAAGCATTAAAGTTTTTATGGCAAGGCCCTTGCTCTTTAGGAGCACCAAGAACTGAAGCACCTCCTCCTCAGATGCGTGCCATGTTACAGAGCCACGAAAGCGCCCAAAGGCATCCCAGGCCCTGGAATAAGAATGTCTAGTGGAGGGTGCTATTGCTGCCAATACTCCCTGGTTTACTTCTTGCTTCCAATCTCCCACAGATCGTCTGGGAAGGCGTCTGGGGACTGGGCTGCTCCTGGTGCCAGTTCGCGGAAACGCTCCATCTGGAAACGAGTCAGGGCATCAGCAATGTTATTGTTAAGGCCAGGTATGAAGCGGGCAGTGAAAGAAATATTGTGCCGCAGGCACTCCAAGACAAACAGGCGCAGGACCCTTATGACCCTCTGGGACTTTGCTGACTGCCTAGATATAACTCTTACCACTGCTTGATTGTCAGACCAGAAACAGACGCTGGAATTCGAAAAGAGGGTTCCCCAGATGCGAATGGCGACTAGAATAGGAAAGAACTCCAGAAAGGTTAAATCCCGAGTAATGCCTGCTGCGTGCCAAGAAGATGGCCACGGCTGGGCGCACCAATGTCCCCTGAAGAACACGCCAAAGCCAAAGTGGCCAGAAGCATCAGAATGAACCTGGAACTCCTCCCCGGGGTTAAGGCACTTCTGCCAAAAAGAAACCCCATTATAATCCTGCAGGAATGCAAGCCAAACCCTCAGATCGTCCTTTATCTGCTTTGTCACCCTGATGTGATGGTGGGGGGCTACCCCCCAGCCGTGAGCCGTGCCAGACGGGCACAAAAGGCACGGCCTGGTGCCACTACTCTACATGCAAAATTAAGATGATCCAACAGGGATTGCACCTGGCGAAGGGTGGTCTTCTTAACCCCAAGCATTGCCTCCAGCAAAACTTTCAAGGATTCCAACTTGGTTTGCGGTAGGCGCGATGACTGCCGAATTGTGTCCAATTCAATACCCAAGTAGGAAAGGATAGTCGAAGGGCCCTCGGTCTTGTCAGCAGCCAGAGGTATGCCAAAGTCAGCTGCAAGGCGCATGAATGTAGCTAGGGATAGGGCACAGTTGGGGGAGTCTGGGGCCCCACTGATAAGAAAGTCATCTAAGTAATGGGTCACAAAAGGGGAACCAGATGTGGTTTTGAAGGCCCATTCAATGAATGTGCTGAAGGTTTCAAAGGCTGTGCAGGCCACAGAGCAGCCCATGGGCATAGCCTTGTCAAAGTACCAGCTATCCCTGAATTTGAATCCAAGCAGCCAAAAATCTTCAGGATGAACTGGGAGCAGCCGAAAGGCTGACTCGATGTCACATTTTGCCAATAAGGCCCCAGTGCCCAATTCCCTAATAATTTTAATGGCCACATCCAAGGATGCATATTTAACTGAACAAAGCTCCCGTGGTATGGCGTCGTTTACAGACCCACCCCTAGGATAAGAAAGGTTGTGTATCATGCGGAACTCACCAGGAAGTTTTTTGGGCACTATGCCAAGAGGGGAAACTATAAACTTTTTGAAAGGGGGGGCCGGGAAAGGGCCGGCCACCCTGCCTAAACGCTGCTCTTTTTCAATTTTGTTAAAAGCAACAAGGGGCATTTCCATTACTGACTTTTGATTAGGAGGGGTTCTGGATACCGGTGTATTGGAGACAGGGATGCAGAAGCCAAAACGAAACCCTGCTTCCAAGTAGTCGGCTGCAGTCCTGTTGGGATAAGCCTGTAACAAAGGTAACATCGTGGAGAGGCGGACAGGGGTTGGGGCTAGGGTGGAAAAAACCTCATTTCCGGGAGGCAGCCTTGGCTTGCTGGGCTCCAGAGATAGAGGCTCCTGAGTCTCCCTTGGCGTCCTTGGCTCCACTCCCTGATCCTGTTTTTCGAAAACTGCGAAAAGGGGGCTTAGCCCGAAAACACTTAGTCCGTGAGTGAGGACCACCACAGCGCTCACAAGCATGGTCAAAGCGGCATCGGTCCCTGCTGCACAACCCATTATTAAACTCCCAACATTTTGATATAGCCACCCTTTGCACTTTGGAGGGGGGTTTACCTGACTTCTCCCCAAAAGCCCTTTTTTGGAAGTTTGGGGCCACTACTTCGGACCAAAGATCATTATCCTTGATGTCCCAACGGGCCGTGGGTTCTTCAGCAGCCCTCTCACAGAACAGCTCATCGCAAGCCAAAGCCGCTGAGTCCCCTGCCATTTTTTTGGCTTTTAAGTTAATGCCCAGATAGTTAGCCAAGTGCCAAGCCCTATCTGGGTAAGCAGCGGCCACCAAACCCATGTAAGAGGCGAAAGCAGCTAGCCAATTGTCAAAAGTTCTATCAATATCCACTGCCTTCTCCTTCTTGCGATGCGATTCAGGCTTAAACTTGGAACTACAAGAATAAGCTAGGGAGAGCAGGCCAAACAAGTCCACAAATTCCCCATTTAGAATGCGGTTGCGTATATTCTTTTTAAGCCGGATGCCAGGAGGCTGATCCGTGGTCTTGAAGTTAGATGCCCGCACCTTCCCTTTCGCATCAAGCCCATCCTCCCCACATGGTTCCTTGGCCCCAAAGGCACGGCGATGGCATCGGGTGCGACGTTCCCAAATCCAACTAGGCAGGCCAGGGGCCTTGTGGGTAGTAACCCAGTACCCTTTGCACCGTTCTTCTGACTCGCCACAGGAGGAATCACACGTACCTGAAAGATCTGAAGAATCAGAAGAGTCCCTCCTGCACTTACATCCATGCTTCCTCGATCTGCAAGACCTCTTCTTCCTGCGACGTGTTCTGCGCAAATCAGGGCTGGAGGAGCTGTCTGATGAACTCGAAACCGGTGACCTATGCCTCGCGGGAGCGTCGACGAGGGGACTTATCTAAGCGCTCCTTAGCCCTAGCCAGGCGACGCTGCAAGATGCGGTTCTGACGCAGTAATTCCTGCACATCGTCGTCACTGGACTGGGAAGAATCGCTCTCAGCAGTGAGCTCCTCTGTGTATGCCTGCTTTTTCTTCTTAGGAAGGAACCTGTAGGGCCTGGCATCAGAGGTGGAGGGGCCATCATCCCTCACTTTTTTCTTAGAGATAATTAACTTCATAGGTGGGACCTTCCGGCTGGAAGACAAGGCCCTTTTTTTAAATCCTGTTGGCTGCCTTTACTGCATTGCTAGGGGTACCCCTCTATGCGGCTCTTGGGGTGCCCACCCCTACAGCACCAAGAGAGTGCGAGGGGGAGCCTTCTCTTTGATCAGCAGCCACGGCTAGAGACATAATGCACCTTGAAGCAAGTCAACCACTACTAAGACCTACAAATACCTAAGTATGATGTTGTATTTGTATTTGTTTGTTTGTTATATTAATTATAATTATTAGATTTATTTATATTTGCAATCGGAATGTTTTGGTGAAAGACAGAACCAGCCAACCTAACTGCGCACAAACGCTAAGACTGCAAAAAATAGAGACAGCACACATCCTGAAGACCAACTTGGGGGAACGGGGGTGGGGGGTGGGTGGAAGCATGACCGCCATGCGGCCTGACTTAGTCCCCCCCCCAATAAGGAAAAACTGAAGTGGGTTGCCCTGCAGCCTGGCGAGGCACCCCCTCCCCAGAGTGATTCAGCTCAAAAAGGTCGCCTTGTGGCCCTCTTCTGCGGATGGCAAAACAGCAGACTGGCCTAGCGGCCCAGCTGAGGCCCGCGCCACATTTTGGCCAGCAACACCAGTGGCTGGCAGCAATGCCACCCCCCCAGCTGCAAAACAAGCAGCCAGTGGCTGCTGCCTAGCTGGGGCCTGTGCATCCCGCTCGGGTCGGTAGCAGCAGCTTCAACAAACCACAACAATAAGCCTCAACAGACAAATTAAATCATAAATCTCAACAGAACCTCCTGGGTTCGCAGGGCCTCCTGCGGGGGTAATGCCGCCCCCCCCCCGCAGCTGAGAAAGGGACTAGGCCGCGTTTTGAGGCCTAGGCAGGCCTGTGCCGCCCTCCAGGGCTGGCAGGCAGTGGCGAGGGCAATGCCGCCCCCCCCCCCCGCTGGGAAAAGGGACTAGGCCACGTTTTGAGGCCTAGTCAGGCCTGTGGCTCCCTTCTGGGCTGGCAGGCAATGGCAGGGGGCAATGCCGCCCCCCCGCCCCCCCGCTGCTGGGAAAAGGGGACTAGGCCTATTTGTCCACAAAACTGCTAATTTTGCTAGTTCTGCATAGTCCATTATCTCACTTATCCCTTCTTTGGAACTTCATTTTCCTTCCATTTCTGCGCATATAGAATCCTAGCTGCTGTTGTTACATATAGAAACATCTTTAACTAATTATATCGAATAGCAGGTCACCACAACCAAAAACTGCAGTATCTAGCTCACCATTGCAATGATAAACTCTAAAAATATAATTGAGACAAGACATTTTAAGGAAAATTCATCAGAAACTATTCACTTTGGTTGTTGTTAGTGGCTGTGGACATGCCATAACATTACAGCACATGACTCCTTCCCCCCGAGAATCATGGGAACTGTAGTTGACCTCTAAACACAGTGCTATAGGTCCCAGTGCAACACATGCCTGGCTTATCCTAGAGATCACTGTGTGCAAAATTTGCGGTGCCACTTGAGCCTAATATTTACCCTGCAATGCTAACCACCTTTGCCCAGGACAATGTACGACACCCTGGACTCAGCTCTTCAAAAACTATTAGAATTTGGACTAAGAAACAGGAGAGTGTTCTGGAAGGAAGGATATTTCAAAATGACTGGAAGATCAGAATTATGAAATGGGGGGAAAACTTGGAAAAAATATATTTAAAAAACTCTTCCAAAAATCCCTTTAAAAGAATCAAGTCTTTAAAAAAAAGTCCTAAAAAAGTATTTAAAAGAATCCTTTCCAAAAAATTAAGAAATTGTACAGTAGCCCCTTAGAGGTAGGTAGTTGGTCTACCTAGCTGAATCTGGGGGGGAACAAGAGAGAAGAACGCAGGAACAAGTGAAAGAAGCTTTCTCCTGACAGCCAGAACATGGAAAGGCCTCCCCAAAATTTTTAGTTTGGAATGTATAATTGGCTTTATTGTTTGTATTATGATGTGGCAAGAATTGATTTGATTTGTTATCATTGGAATGTTATTAATGGAGAATTAATTTTAAAAATATTCAATCCATTAATAAGTTCTTAGTTCATCTTCGATGAAGGTTTGCCGGATCATAAATCAGCAAATATAATGTAAATAGAAAAAGAGATGAGCAAGAGGTCTCCTTTCCACTGACATCATCATTCCATCATGTTGTCATAGTGCTGTGACCTCATGTCTCCAGGGGCTTGGGAGCCCTTAGCAACGCTGGTACACAGCGACCTCCATAGAGAGTGAGTGTGTTTTCTTGTTCTCCCCAAAGTCAGTGTGGTATATTTAGTTTTAATTTGGCATTTGTGTTCCCTTTTAATAAGAATAAGAATAAGAATGAGAATTTTTTATTTGTATCCTGCCCTCCCCGGCTGAGGCTGGGCTCGGAGCGGCTAACATCATAAAAAAACCCCAGGAAGGACCTTTTAGGCAGAATTTTGTTCCAAAGCCAGAACCATTCAGCTCTTTCAGGGGCTGGCCAGGGTAAAATGTAGAAATTGGAGACAGAGGCCTGTTCAGAGCTATTTGTGGTGGTATCATTACTACCCATGGAATTCCTTACTAATTAAACGTCTCCCTGATTTCACAAGAGAAATAACCATTCTCTATATAGCTCATGTCTGGGAAAAGGTGGCATTTTCCCAAGGTCTTACCATGAGGGTGCAGTAAATGAGAATTGGCCCCTAACAGCTTGCTTGGTTCCCTCCCCTGTACGTTTTAGGCTCACGTTCCCTTTTTCTCTGGGATGCGGTGCAGGCCGTGATTTGGGCTGACTTCCCAGAGAGCCTCTGTTGTAAATAAAAAATTGCCCTTTTTCCTTATGGGGTTATCCAAGAGCCCATATAGAGTCCTTACATAGGTTCCCTATTGGTAGGAGAAGATAACAGAGGCCAACCAGAGAATATTGAGAAGCAAAGCAGCTAGTAAGCCTGATCTTTATTGATCTGTTGCAACAGGGTGCTCCCCTCACCCGCAGGAGAGACGAGGAACCCAGAACAATGGTGCGCAAGGCCTTATATGGACTCTTGAAATTGCCACCCTGTAGACCAAGACCACCCCTGGAACATCATACATACATCACAGAAGGGGTGTAACCTAAGACCACCCCTCAGATACATCACACCTACATCACAGAAAAGGCGGTCTAAACAGAAATTTGATGTTGTTTTTGTCCTTGTTTATCTCCTGTTTGGCAGGTTACTTGACTGGATTGCCTGAAAAACCAAAAGGCTAGAAATTGAAAAACCAAAAGGCTAGAAATTGCCAATTGGGAAAAATTCCTACCATGCTCCTTGCGGCGACAGACCGAAGTCCATAGCAAAGTCAAAGACCTACCTAAAGCCTACTTAAAGGGAGGGAGGGTGGGAAAACGTGAGGGCTAGCCGGCGAAAAGAGGGTGAGCCCCCTCTGCGCCGGCCCTAAATAGGGCAGGCCACGCCCCCCCAGCCAGCTGATTGGCTGGCTGGGGGGGGCAGACCCGGCCGGGATTCCCCTGCTCACGTGGGGTGGGCATGAAGCCCGCAACCCCACCTCCTGGGCAGGCCGGAAGTGGCTTTACTTGATTGGATTGCCTGGGGAGCCCGGCCAGTCTTTCGTAATGATAAATACTTAGTTCCTGGGATGGTCACAGACTCACCCTATTCAAACACAGACATACCCTTAAGACAGGATTTGTGAAGGAAAAGACAATGGGGAGGCTTTTCCAGTCTGACCTTGCAGAGAAAACATTTGCTCAGTTTAGGAATCAAAATGGCTTCAGGTCGGTCTTCCTGTGCTGATCTATGTATGTGCGCCTATCACACCATCCCATGAGCGGTGTGAGTTGTTCAACCGCATTCTAAATGACATACAGCATTACCAAACCAATAAACAGAATATCCAGTCAATCTTCAGTACCTATAAAAGAACTTCAGGGATAGGACCAGAAACATTAGCCTCATCCTTAGGATCAGAAGCTGAGGCTCCCACAGATGAGAGTTGTTGTTTTCAACACAACAAAGCCACTTCCGAACCTGGCGAGGAGTTGGGGTTGTGGGCTTCACGCCCACTCCATGTGCGCGGGGGCTGGTTCCAGCCCCCTTGAGACTGAGGGAATCCTGTCCGCGTCGTCAACCCAGCCAGCCAGTTGGGTGGCTGGGGGGCATAGCCTGCCCTATTTAGGGCCGGCGCGGCCGGGGCTCGCCCTCTTTTCACCTCGCCAGCCATCCCGCTTTGGTTTGTATTAAGGTTGTTTTGTCTCTTGCTTACCTTTTCTTTAGGCTGTGTATCTCAATTCCTTCGGTGATCGATTTTCACTTGGATTTACCCGCGCATCGGTGTTGTGCCTCCCATCGGATTGCCTGCTTCAAGCCCACCCGTGTTCCAGGCAGCGGCTTCGGCAGCCAGAGCCATTTAGCTCCGGAACAGCAGGGCTGAAACCGCGCTGGAAAACCCCATCGACCGGGTGTTCCCTTCTCTCTGGGTGGCTTCTCTGCAGCGGAGCTTTGCGGAACGCGGTTTGCACGTTCAGCGCCAGCCCATCGCCGTTTAGTCCTTTTACTTGGAAGCGCACAGCTCGCCCGACGGATCAGGTTTGGCTGGGGGTTTTTATTTCTAGCCACATTCGCAGGGTGGTGGGGCACCTTTAACGTTTGTGGGGGGCTTGGTGGAGCAAAAGGAGGGAGGCTTAAAAGGACACGTCTTTGTCGCTACCCCTTTGCATTTGGTACTGGCCGCATTGCCTTTGCGTTCCAACGGTTGCTTCTTCACCATTATACCTTTCCAAGAACCTCAGCCAGACTTCCAGATCAGATTTTACCTCTTTAGATAGGCGAACCCTGTGATGGGGTGACCGCAAGCCTGCTGACAACCTCGCGAGGCGGCTGCAAAATGGGCGGCCTGGGGAAACCACTCGGCAAGCAAAGTTCAAATGGCCTAACAATGACTGAATCTGCCTGAGCGTAACTTTTCTTAGAGGGAGAAGTTGCTGAATGAGGTCCCTAAGCGCAACCAATTTTTCACTAGGAAGTTTTGAGGTTTGGGCGACTGTGTCCAACTCAATGCCTAGGTAAACCATAGTTGTAGCTGGGCCCTCCATTTTATCTGCAGCCAAAGGTACTCCCAGCTCTCCTGCTAAAGATGTGAAGGCTTCCAGAAGGGCCGAGCACTTCCGGGTTAGCGCCAGCGCTGAATGGCGGATTTCTCCCGGAGCTCCGGGAGAGATCTGCTTCGCGGGTTCGGGTCCCGTAGCTCACGGCGGAGCAAGGACCCTTAAAAGTCACAGGCGCGTAGCCTGTGAACCGGAGACTCGGTGGGCACCTTTGCCCCCCCCCGACGTTGTGAAATAGCCTTTTTAAAGGCTATAGATCAGCGGAGGGTGCGTGGAGCGGTGCTGAGAGTCGCTTTCACCCAGCCTGCGAAGCGAAGCCGCGTCGCCATTAGCGGAGAGCGCTGACTTCTTCCGAAGATTTTGGATTAAAAAAGAGCAACTTTCCATGAGTAGGATTGAGCTTGCATTAATAATTGGACACTAAAACTAAAGAAATTGGGCACCGAGACGGATAAGCATTAAAAAGGAAGTCTGCTTTCCGTCCTGCAGCAAGATTAAAGTGAAAGGCATTTAAGCTGTAACTTTTGACAGGAGAGTTTATGAGCTAAGAAACCCAACACCAAGTAAAGAACTCCCCCCCCCAGAAGGCAGGAGGGGGGGGGAGAAGATTTTAAAGGGATTCCCTGCCTGTTTTTAAAGGAGATTGAACTGTTTACCGCTGCTCATCTACCTGGGGGTCGGACTGCTGGAGGAAAGGAACCGGCCAAGGACGGTCGTTACAAAAAAGGTTAGAAAGTAACTGTAATATAGACTCTGGCTACTCTCAACTTGAAACATCGTATTTTGCTATATAGTAAGTTACTTGCAGGACACTATTGATTTGGATCTTTTACAAAGAAAGGGACTTGGAGGGCTTTTGCCTTTTGAGTGTGGGAACAATTTAAAGTTTAAGAACTGACTTTACGCCCTCTAGAGGATTTGGACAGTTTCAGCAACAAGTGGAATTTAAAACCTGAGAACTTTTATATTTTGACAGCTTAAGAGTGTGGGAATGACCTTGAGTGAAAGACTTTGTTATGGCAGATGGTAAACAGAAAGAAGATTCACAAGAAACGACTTTGAGATCTGGTAGACAATACAAAGTTGATCTTTCTATGCAAAGAAGGGCCTCTGTATCAGGGGCCTCGGGAACTGCAGCTGTCACAAAGGCAAAAGTGAAAACAATGTCTTCTGAAGAAGCGTTTGCAAAGGCATTGGGAAAAATAAATGATTCTTTGGAGGAATTAAAGAAGCAAGGCGCTGAAACAAATAAGAAAATTGAAGAAATCTCTGGGAAAATTGACTTAAATACTAAAAGCATAACTGACCTCGGGAATAAAGTGAACTCTAATGCAGAAGCAATTGGGAAACTATTGGAAGATTCATCTACAACACGAAAGATAGCTGAGGAAGCCAAGGAAATTGCCACTGCTGTTGAAGGGAAACTTCCACCGGTGTACAGGAAACTGGATGAGTATGAACTGACACTTTCTATGCAGGATATGCAACGCAAGGAGAAAAACCTAAGGATTAGACTTGTGCCGGAAAAGGAAGGAGACAACTTGGTGGATTACTTGACAAAAGAGTTTTCCGACTTCTGGAAGCAAGATTTGAAAGAAGAAGAGTTCAAAATAGAGAGTGCATTTAGGTTGGGAATAAGGCAGAGGAAGAATAGACCCAGAGATTGCTTGATAACTCTAAGATCCAAAGAAGAGAGAGATAAAATATTGAACCTGCACTACCAAACAACCCTTCGAATTGAAGATTTTCATATTGAGATCTTTAAAGATATTCCCAAAAGTATTTTGGATGCAAGAGGTCCTTATAAGGATTTGGTGACACTACTGAAGAGGAACTACATACTATTCAGGTGGGAGTTTCCCCAAGGCCTGTCTTTTAAATACAAGGGGAAGAAAAGAAGAATAAAAACAGTGAGTGATAAAGACAAGTTCCTGGGAGAACACGAAGAAGACCTACAGAAAGAGACCTATCCAGGAGAAGGACATCCTTCAAGACTAGACACGGACACAGAACCACCAACAAAGGACGAACAACAACTGGGAGCTGTAGGAGGAATTAAATAACCCCATCATGGCTTTGCAACTTCTAACCTGGAATTGTAATGGTCTAAACAATCCCCGAAAAAGGAAAAATATATTTCATGCTTTAAAGAAAGACCAATTGGACTTGATTTGTCTACAAGAGACCCACGTAACAAGAGCACACAGAAAACTATTAATAAATAAGAGATTGGGACAAGAATTTATATCTTCAGACAAAGTAAAAAAAAGAGGAGTGGTGATCTACGCAAAGGAAAATCTGCAGCCGAAACAAATTTTCAAAGATGATCAAGGAAGATATCTGGCAATTGAAATTCAATTTCAAGGAGAAAAACTTTTGATAGTGGGGATATACGCACCAAATGAAGGGAAAGCAGAATTTTTTAAGAAGTTGCATGAGACTTTAATGGACTATATGGATTATAAACTAATTATGATGGGAGACATGAATGGAGTAGTTTCAACAAATATGGATAAAGCACAAAGACAGGTAGTTACAAAAGATGGAAGACTACCAAAAACTTTTTTTGAAATGACTGACAATATGGATTTGATAGATATCTGGAGAACAAAACACCCATTAGAGAGAGGGGGAACCTTCTTTTCTGAAGCCAAAATGACATGGACTCGGATTGACCAAATTTGGGTGACTAGCAACATGGCGTCGAACATAAAGAAAGTGGAAATCTGCCCAAAAACTCTCTCCGACCATAACGCAGTAAAGATGGTGATGAAGCAAACAACAACTGGTTCCTTCAGATGGAGAATGAATGACACCTTATTCAGAGACGAGGAGATCTGTAAAAAGGCCCAAAAAACTTTGAAGGATTATTTTGAAATTAATCTAAGATCTAAAGTAGAAAAAAGAATAATATGGGACGCAAGTAAAGCCGTGATGAGAGGGTTTTTGATACAACAAAATACATTAAAGAAAAGAAAGCAAAATGAGAGGAAAGAGAAAATTCTGGAAAAGATAAAGGAAGGGGAAAGGAAACTAAGATTGAAGCCAAAATCGCAAGTGGTTTTAAGAGAAATTAAACTGTACCAAACACAATATATGGAACTGATGAATCAAGAAATAGAATGGAAAATCAAACAAATGAGACAAAAGACCTTCGAATCTGCAGATAAATGTGGCAAGTTACTGGCTTGGCAAATAAAGAAGAGACAAAAACTCAACACGGTAACAAATTTAGAAGTGGAGGGAAAGAACATATGCAACCCAGTGGAAATTAGGAATTGTTTCCAGAGCTACTTTAGACAATTGTATACACAAGGGCCGCAGAAAGATAAAGACATACAACAATTCCTCGAGAAAAATGGGCTGAAAAAGATTTCTCAGGAAAGTAGGACAATTTTGAACCAGGAGATATCAGCACAGGAAATAGAAGATGCCATTCAAAACATGACGTTGGGCAAATCACCTGGACCGGATGGATTGACTTCCAAATACTACAAAGTTTTGAAGGAAGGGCTTATACAACCTTTGAAGGAAGTCTGCAACGAGATCATGGAGGGGAGAAGGGCACCCGATACGTGGAGAGAGGCCTACATTACACTTATACCAAAGACAGAGACTGAAAAGACTCAACTTAAGAACTACCGACCCATCTCCTTACTAAATGTGGATTACAAAATCTTTGCTGATGTTTTAGCAAAGAGACTGAAAAGAGTTTTGATGGAGGAGATTCATGGGGACCAGGCGGGCTTTCTCCCGAAAAGGCATTTGTCGGACAATGTAAGGAATATAATTGACATTTTGGAGAAGTTGGAAGTGAATATAAACACTAAGGCTGTTTTGATATTTGTGGACGCCGAGAAAGCCTTTGACAATATTTCTTGGAGCTTCATGTTGAAGAACCTCCGGGGGATGGGGGTAGGCCAAGGGTTTGAAAATGGTATAGGTGCAATATATTCTGAACAGAAAGCAAAATTAATTGTAAATAATGTGGTAACAGAAGAGTTTAAGATTGAAAAAGGGACACGTCAGGGGTGCCCTATCTCCCCATTACTTTTTATTTCGGTCCTGGAGGTTTTGCTTAATATGATTAGGAAGGACCAGTTGGTGAAAGGGGTTCAGGTCGGAGTTAAACAATATAAACTGAGAGCATTTGCAGATGATCTAGTACTTACTTTACAGGAGCCAGAAGCTAGTACGAAAAGAGTTTTGGAGATAATTCAAGAGTTTGGCCAATTGGCAGGATTTAAACTGAATAAGTCAAAGACTAAGGTATTGGAGAAAAATTTAACACAGATTGAAAAAGAAAGGTTTCAGAATGAGACGGGGTTGACTGTGGTCAAAAAAGTGAAATATCTGGGTGTGAATATGACAGCTAAGAATGTGAACCTATTTAAAGACAATTATGAAAAAACTTGGACAGAAGTGAAAAAAGATCTGGAGATCTGGTCAAATCTGAAGCTTTCCTTGTTAGGGCGAATTGCAGTTATAAAAATGAATGTATTGCCAAGAATGTTGTTTTTGTTTCAAGCATTACAAATAATGGATAAAATGGACTGTTTCAAGAAGTGGCAGAAAGATATATCTAAATTTGTCTGGCAGGGCAAGAAGCCCAGAATAAAGTTTAAGATATTAACGGATTCAAAGGAAAGAGGGGGGTTTGCCCTGCCAGACTTTAAATTGTACTATGAAGCGGCAGCTTTCTGCTGGCTAAAAGAATGGCTGCTTCTTGAAAACACAGACATTTTGGATTTGGAAGGATTTAACAATATTTTTGGGTGGCATGCATATTTGTGGTACGACAAGGTTAAAGCGCATAAAAGTTTCAAAAATCATATTGTCAGGAAAGCACTATTAAATGTCTGGGTTAGATATAAGGACTTGCTGGAAAATAAGACTCCAAGATGGCTATCACCAATGGAAGCTAAGGCAGTTAAAAAGCTAAATATGGAGTCAAAATGGCCAAGATATTGGGAAATTTTGGAAAAGGAAGGGGACAAATTGAGATTGCAGAGCTTTGAAAAACTAAAAGGGAAGGTGAGAGATTGGTTACATTATCATCAAATAAATGAAGTGTTTAAATTAGACAGTAAAATAGGCTTCCAGGTGGAAAAATCAAAATTAGAGACTGAACTGTTAGAATCCAGTACTAAGAATTTGTCAAAAATGTATGATCTGCTGCTGAAATGGAATACACAAGATGAAATGGTAAAATCAAGTATGATTAAATGGGCTCAGGACATTGGTCATAACATCATGTTTGCTGATTGGGAAAAGTTGTGGACCACCGGGTTGAAGTTTACGGCGTGTAATGCCTTAAGAGAAAATATAATGAAAATGATTTATAGGTGGTACATAACCCCAGTCAAGCTTGCAAAGATCTACCACTTGCCTGACAATAAATGTTGGAAATGTAAAGAAAAGGAAGGTACATTCTTTCACCTCTGGTGGACGTGCCCGAAGATTAAGGCATTCTGGGAAATGATTTACAATGAACTGAAAAAGGTATTTAAATATACTTTCCCCAAGAAACCAGAGGCCTTTCTCTTGGGTATTGTCGGCCAGGGGGTGTTAAAGACAGATACAACTTTTTTTATGTATGCTACAACAGCAGCTAGAATACTTATTGCAAAGTACTGGAAGACACAGGATCTACCCACACTGGAAGAATGGCAGATGAAGGTGATGGACTACATGGGCTTGGCAGAAATGACGAGCAGAATCCGAAACCAGGGAAGAGAAGCGGCGGAAGAAGAATGGAAAAAGTTCAAGGACTATTTAAAGAAATATTACAAAATTAATGACAGTTAAAATGATGTTGGATTAAAATAAATGGTTACTATTAGTATTGGTTAAGACAAAGAGAATAAGGATGATTAACATAAATTTATAGTAAAATAAGGGAAAGATTCGCTGAATAATTATAAGAATTTGGAATACAGAAACGGGAGGCAAGAGGAAGTCGAGGAAGAAAGGTTAAAGAAATTAGGATATGAAATGGTACTTGTTTTTTGTTCTGTTATTGTTTGTTGTTTATTTATGTATGTTTTGTTTGCATTAATATAAAAATTGTTTAATAAAAATATTATAAAAAAAAAAACAGAAGGGCCGAGCACTTATGCCTACTATCAGCTATGCGAATAAAGTCGTCCAAGTAGTGTGACACACCCTCAGAGCCTGTTCTAAAACGAAGCGCCCAGTCCAAAAAGGTACTAAATGCCTCAAAGGCTGCACAGGCCACTGAGCAACCCATAGGCATTGCTTTGTCTACAAAGTAAGTAAAGGTAAAGGTACCCCTGCCCGTACGGGCCAGTCGTGTCCGACTCTGGGGTTGCGCGCCCATCTCGCTTAAGAGGCCGGGGGCCAGCGCTGTCCGGAGACACTTCTGGGTCACGTGGCCAGCGTGACGAAGCTGCTCTGGTGAGCCAGCACCATTACAGCACACGGAAACGCCGTTTACCTTCCCGCTATAAAGTGGTACCTATTTATCTACTTGCACTTAAGAGTGCTTTCGAACTGCTAGGTGGGCAGGAGCTGGGACCGAACGACAGGAGCTCACCCCGCTGCGGCGATTCAAACCGCCGACCATACGATCGGCAAGTCCTAGGCGCTGAGGTTTTACCCACAGCGCCACCCGTGTCCCGTGTCTACAAAGTATGCCCCATCAAATTTAAAACCCAGCCACCGGAAATCTTCCGGGTGGACTGGCAGGAGTCAGTAAGCAGACTCTATATCACATTTCGCCAGCAACGCGCCTTTTCCAAATTTGCGAATAAGTTTAACCGCTTGGTCAAATGAGGCATACCTCACAGAGCAAAGTTCCTGAGGTATCGCATCATTGACGGACCCTCCCTTTGGGTAGGATAGGTTGTGAATCATGCGAAACTCACTGGGTGCCTTTTTGGGGACGATGCCT
Organism: Podarcis raffonei; assembly: GCF_027172205.1. Lineage (NCBI taxonomy): Eukaryota > Metazoa > Chordata > Lepidosauria > Squamata > Lacertidae > Podarcis > Podarcis raffonei. Next base: position 100,267 of record NC_070606.1, on the reverse strand, counting down.
AATGGGGATATATGCAAACCCTCTATGGGAGGGACAGAAAAGGGGCCAGCTACCCTCCCTGCCTTAATTTCTTTAAGTATTTTCTTGCACGCCACTTCGGGCATCTCTCTAACTGATTTCTGATTTGGTGGGTCACCTGAATTGGGGGGGGGGGAGCAACTGGGATTCTAAAACCTAAACTAAAACTTTCCCAGAGAAATAATGCAGCTGTTCTGTTGGGATAGAGATCCAAAAGGGTTTTTAAGGCTCACTTTCCCTCTTTCTCTTTTTTTAAATAAATTTTTTATTAATTTTCCAACATATATCAAAACACAACACAACTAACAATACACAAACAAACACACATACAAACACGTATAATTTCATAACCTCTTTTTCTTAAACCTTATTTCAACGACTTCCCCATACCTCCCTTTTCTGCATCCCTGTTTTAAACTTTTCCAGCAACCCCTAATTTCAATTACAGTGGTGCCCCGCAAGATGAACGCCTCGCAAGACGAAAAACCCGCTAGACGAAAGGGTTTTCCATTTTTCGATGCGCTTTGCAAGACGAATTTCCCTATGGGCTTCCTTCGCAAGACGAAAGCCCATAGGGAAATCTCCAGGACAGCGGGGAAGCGCAGCGCGTCTTCCCCACTATCCTCGGACCTCCTCCGAAGGCTGGCGGTGGGGCAGAGAGACCTCCTCCCGCCGCCAGCCTTCGGAAGGCTCCTCCGAAGGCTGGCGGTGGGGCGGAGAGACCTCCTCCCGCCGCCAGCCTTCGGAAGGCTGCTCGGAAGGCTGGCGGCGGGAGGAGGTCTCTCCGCCCCACCGCCAGCCTTCGGAAGGCTGCTCGGAAGGCTGGCGGCGGGGCGGAGAGACCTCCTCCCGCCGCCAGCCTTCCGAGCAGCCTTGCGAAGGCTGGCGGTGGGGCGGAGAGACCTCCTCCCCGCGCCAGCCTTCCGAGCAGCCTTGCGAAGGCTGGCGGTGGGGCGGAGAGACCTCCTCCCCGCGCCAGCCTTCGGAAGGCTCCCCCGAAGGCTGGCGGTGGGGCGGAGAGACCTCCTCCCCGCGCCAGCCTTCGGAAGGCTCCCCCGAAGGCTGGCGGTGGGGCGGAGAGACCTCCTCCCCGCGCCAGCCTTCGGAAGGCTCCTCCGAAGGCTGGCGGTGGGGCGGAGAGACCTCCTCCCCGCGCCAGCCTTCGGAAGGCTCCCCCGAAGGCTGGCGGTGGGGCGGAGAGACCTTCTCCCCGCGCCAGCCTTCGGATGGCTGTCCTGAAGACTTGTGGTGGGAGGAGGGTTTTCCTTCCCACCGCCAACATTCAGAATGCTGTTCTGAATGTTGGCGGTGGGGAGGAAAAACCCTCCTCCCACCGCAAGCCCCGGGAACAGAGGAGAAGTGCTGCGCGCCTTCCCCTCTGTTCCCGTACCTGTCCTGAAGGCTTGCAGTGGGGAGAAAAGCCCTTCTCCGCACCGCCAGCCTGGCAAGTGGTCTCCATAGGAACGCATTAATTGATTTTCAATGCATTCCTATGGGAAACCGTGCTTCGCAAGACGAAAAACTCGCAAGAAGAAAAAACTTGTGGAACGAATTAATTTCGTCTTGCGAGGCACCACTGTACTTATAATTCACTTTCTTTAATCCTTTTTCTCTTACCCAATTATTTGTCACTGCAATTCTGTTTTACATTACCCATAACATTTTAGCACTCATTAATTTTACAACAGTTCTTAAGATAAGTTTTAAATTTCTTCCAATCTTCTTCCACCGTCTCTTTTCCTTGGTCACGGATTCTGCCAGTCATCTCAGCCAGTCCCATATAGTCTATCACCTTTGTCTGCCACTCTTCCAGCGTGGGTAGTTCTTGTGTCTTCCAATACTTTGCTAAAAGAACTCTTGCTGCTGTTGTAGCATACATAAAGAACGTCCTATCTTTCCTTGACACCAATTGGCCTACCATGCCCAGGAGAAAGGCCTCTGGTTTCTTATGAAAGGTACACTTAAGTACCTTCTTAATTTCATTATAGATCATTTCCCAGAAGGCCTTGATCCTTGGGCACGTCCACCAAAGGTGGTAGAAAGTACCTTCAGTTTCCTTACATTTCCAGCATTTATTATTGGGCGTATGATAGATTTTTGCAAGCTTGACTGGGGTCATGTACCACCTACAAATCATTTTCATAATGTTCTCTCTTAAGGCATTACATGCCGTAAATTTTATACCGGTAGTCCATAACTGTTCCCAGTCAGCAAACATAATGTCATGACCAATGTCTTGTGCCCATTTAATCATAGCTGATTTAACCATCTCATCCTGTGTATTCCATTTCAACAACAAGTTATACATTCTTGACAAATTCTTAGTATTGGGTTCCAACAATTCAGTTTCTAATTTTGATCTCTCCACCTGAAAGCCGATTTTCCTGTCCTGTTTGAAAACTTCATTTATCTGGTAGTAATGAAGCCAGTCTCTTACTTTTGACTTCAATTTCTCATAGCTCTGCAATTTCACTTTTCCCTCCTCTTGTTCTATGATTTCCCAGTATTTTGGCCATTTAGATTCCATGTTAAGTTTTTTCACTTCCTTAGCTTCCATTGGTGACAACCACCTAGGGGTTTTGTTTTCCAACAAATCTTTATACCGAATCTAAACATTATATAGTGCTTTCCTAACAATATGGTTTTTGAATCCTTGATGAATTTTAACCTTGTCATACCATATATATGCATGCCAACCAAACCTATTGTTAAACCCTTCCAGATCCAAAATGTCTGTGTTCTCAAGAAGTAGCCAGTTTTTCAGCCAGCAAAAAGCCGCTGATTCATAATACAGTTTTAAGTCTGGCAGGGCAAACCCCCCTCTTTCTTTTGCATCAGTTAATATCTTAAATTTTATTCTGGGCTTTTTGCCCTGCCAGACAAATCTAGATATGTCTTTCTGCCACCTCTTGAAACAGTCCATCTTGTCCACAATCTGCAGTGTTTGAAACAAAAACAACATTCTCAGCAACACATTCATCTTAATAACAGCAATTCACTTTCCCTCTTTCTCTGGGATGCGGTGCACGCCGTGATTTGGGCTGACTTCCCAGAGAGCCATCACATGAGCGGTGTGAGTTGTTCAACCACATTCTAAATGACACACAGCATTACCAAACCAATAAACAGAATATCCAGTCAATCTTCAGTACCTATAAAAGAACTTCAGGGATAGGACCAGAAGCATTAGCCTCATCCTTAGGATCAGAAGCTGAGGCTCCCACAGATGAGTTGTTGTTTTCAACACAACAAAAGGGATGGTGTTTCACTCCTGCATCTGCTGGAGAACCGCCCCCCCTTCCAACTAACTGAAAGTACAACCTGGGAATATACACAGAAGCCCAAATGATTATTTGGAGGCGGAACAGGTACTGCTCGCAGCTGATGGGGTGCGGCTCTTCCCATGCGCCAGCTTCTTTAGAGCGGATCGGTGTCCTGAAGCGACTGTCTGTTGTCCATGCCTTCCCCTTTCTCCGGGGGGGGGGGAGAAGCCAGGGAGTGAAGGAGGTGAGGACAGGTGACCCCCCCCAGGCCCAAAGTCACCCCAGGCCTCAAAACCAAATTTCCCATTTCTCTCGTCTACAACAGCTTTTCTCTGCTCTTCTCTGCTTTCTCACAAGATGCTGCTGCATAAGCAAAAGGTTATTTTTTATCAGTACAAGAAGGCTTCAAAAAGCTAATGAATGGGCTCTGTCAATGCCAGGAATAAGCAGGTCTGGGAACTGAGTCTTATCTCATCCAGTTGCATCACATCTTGGACACGCTGAACGCAAGGCTTCTCAACCCCCTTGGCTTCTCATCCCCCTTTCCTGGGAAGGGCGCCAAGAGTCCCAAGAGTCTCAGGACAGGAGCTTTCTGTTCATGCTCAGGGAAACTCATGAGGCAGGACTCCTGAGGAGGGGGAGAAGGGGGAGGGAACTGGAGGGGAATATATGCTCTGTGCCAATGGATGTGAACTTGTGCTTGTTTATGAAGTTATGACACTAGCTCCTTCTACCAAGCCCGGATGATAGAAATAAAGCTCTTTCTCTGAAATTATCCCTTGAGTGCCTGTTTGACTCCCCTTTCCCTCTCCCGGGTGCAATGCTCTTCCCACCTGAGGGCAAAGCCTGAAAAGGCTACGGGAGTTGTGGCGTCCTCAGGCACAGAGGTTTTCCAGGTAGCTAGTCCCAGGGTCCACTTCTGCAGGCAGCGCGCCTCCACCCGCACACAAGACAAGCCGCCTGCAGGAGTCGACTCCTGCAAAGTGGCCCAGCAAGGGGAGATCCTTCCAGCAAGGTTTCAGGGCAGACCTTCAGCCAGACCTAGTCTGTCCTGGGATCCACCCATAATGAGAAAACGAAAACAAAACTATTCACACAAAAGGCAGGCCTTACATCCAGGCTTTTACTGACCGTACATTAAAAGACCTTTTCACAAGAGATATTGAAGATAATAAAACACAGCACCCAGAATTAGGAAGAGATAACCAGGCTGGAATAGTAGATCATGTCAGATCATTTTCCTCCACAAATTTTACAATATTCTTCCGCGGTATCCACTTCCTCCCCCCTTGGATCTACATGAGCTTGCTATTTCCAGGTCTGTCAAATATTTGGTCATCCTTCTCACTCTGAGTAAAAAGACTTCCTCATTTCAATGTTTACAAATAAAAATACCATACCAAATACTTTGAATCATTCCCAAATTCTGTCACTATTCAGGATAATATTTCCCAGTTGCTAAATTTCCAGCAATCAAAACTGGAATATCATATTCCAGTCTTAATAGAATACCTAAAAATGACACTTTCTTATCCAGAGATTCTATTTATTTTTTAAAAATAATTTTTTATTGATTTTTCCATGGATTCTACTTCTAACAATATATCTTTAACAATTTTTCATATTTCGACCCTCCTCCCCTGGACTTCCCTCGTACTCACATTTTGTTTTATTTCCCTATTGTTCACCTTGCGTATTTGATGTTTCCCCAAAAGTTCCTCAATACATATAGTCTTATTTTTTGTTGTAGACAGTTGTGATTGTTCACTCAAACCCTGCCAATGAGTCCATTTATTTATGTTGCCTCTTCATATATGTTGTAAATGGTTCCCATTCTCTTTTAAAGTCTTTGTTGTCCTTTTCATGTAATTTTTTTGTTAGTTTTGCCGGTTCTGCATATTCCATAAGTTTCCCTTGCCATTGTTCTTTCGTTGGTATTTCTTCTGTCTTCCAAGTTTGTGCTAATAAAATTCTTGCTGCTGTTGTTGCATGCATAAATAATTTCCAATTTTCTTTTTTTACGTCTTGGTCTAAAATTCCTAGAAGGAATGTTTCTGGTTTCTTAACAAAAGTCTTTTTAAACAGTTTTTTCAATTCATTATATATCATTCCCCAATAATTACTAATCTTTTTGCATCTTGCAGGATGGCTTTTTTTCTAAAAGGAAAAAAGAAAAACAAGATCTACCCCTCATATGAGGATGAGGCCCCTGCCCTACTGCCGGCATTGGCGAAGCCTTCAACATCAGCCACAGAGGGCAGGAGGAAAGATCAAGTTGCACGCAAAAACAAGATCTACCCCTCATATGAGGACGAGGCCCCTGCCCTACTGCCGGCATTGGCAAAGCCTTCAACATCAGCGGCAGAGGCCAGACCGGCAGAGGCCAGGCCCCTAGTCTTGCCAGGGCTGGTGAAGCCCCAGACCAGCAAGCAAGACCCAAGCCAGCAGCGGCCCTCAAAAAAGAAGAGCCTCGAGGACTCTGGGCCAGCGCTCCCAGGTGAGTAGGCAGAACCAGATCCCTTTTGGGTTCCCCTTGGCCTTAGACTTGGTGTTTACCTCTACGGATGTTGGTGATCTGACACTAACTAAAAGCGAAACAAAAGAAGTGCCATGGTCAGACCACTTCCTGGTGCAAGTGGACTTCTCCACGACCCTTCCCCTCTGCAGGGAGGTGGGACCGATTCGGATGGTCCAGCCCCGCTACTTAATGGATCCAACTGGTTTCCAGAGAGTGGCAGGGGATGTTTTATCCCACGTTGATGGCCTCTCAGCTGATTCCCTGGTGGCCCTTTGGAATGCGGAGATAACCAGGGCTATTGACTGTCTGGCTCCGAAGCACCCTCTCAGATTGCATGGAGCCCGGACAGTTCCGTGGTTTTCCCCAGAGCTGAGGGCGATGAAACAATCGTTGAGACGGCTAGAGCGCTGGTGGCGGAAAACTCACTCTGAATCAGACCGGACACGGGCTAGAGCTCAATGTCGAGCCTACCAAGTGGCAATGGTGACGGCGAAGAGGGCCTTCTTCGCCGCCTCCATTGCATCTGCAGAAAAGAGCAGCAGGAGACCTTTTCAGGTGGTTTGCAATCTATCGGAACCACCTGCACCACCGGGGCATGGTAGGGACCCCAAGATCTCCTGCAATGCTTTTGCAAAGTTTTTTTTGCAGATAAAGTCACTCAGATTTAGAAGGAGGTAGACTCCACTGTGGGAGCAGGGCCAGGGTGGGAGAGTGCTAGAGTTCTGTCTAGTCCTGTTACATGGGATCAATTCCAATCTGTTACCTCCGAGGATGTGGACATGCTGCTTGGACAAGTGAAACCGACCACCTGTCTCCTTGATCCTTGCCCATCCTGGCTGATAAAAGCGAGCCGGGAAGGGCTGGGCGATGGGCTCTGCGGGGTGGTGAATGCTTCTCTCTGTGAGGGAGCCTTCCCAGACCCGCAGAAAAAGGCGGTCATTAAACCGCTTCTTAAAAAAACATCTTTAGACCCAGCCAGTTTGGCCAACTATCGCCCAGTCTCAAATTTACCATTCTTGGGCAAGGTGATTGAGCGGGTGGTTGCCGAACAACTCCAAGCATGCCTGGAGGATGCAGACCATTTGGATCCCTTCCAATCGGGATTCAGGCCTCACCATGGGACTGAAACTGCCTTGGTCGCGCTGGTCGATGATCTCCGGCGGGCTAGGGACAAAGGTGAGAGCTGTTTCCTAGTTCTGCTGGATCTCTCAGCGGCCTTTGACACCATTGACCATAACATCCTTCTGGACCGTCTAGAGGGGCTGGGAGCTGGGGGCACTGTTATACGGTGGTTCCGCTCCTTTCTCCTGGGCCGTGTCCAGAAAGTGGTGTTGGGGAATGAGTCTTCAGACCCCTGGGCTCTCACGTGTGGGGTGCCTCAGGGTTCCGTCCTCTCCCCCATGCTTTTTAATATCTATATGAAGCCGCTGGGAGAGATCATCAGGGGGTTTGGGCTGGGTGTTCATCAGTATGCAGATGACACCCAGCTCTACCTCTCCTTTAAATCAGAACCAGTGAAGGCGGTGAAGGTCCTGTGTGAGTGCCTGGAGGCGGTTGGATGATGGATGGTGGCTAACAGTTTGAGGTTGAATCCTGACAAGACTGAAGTCCTGTTTTTGGGGGACAGGGGGTGGGTGGGTGTGGGGGATTCCCTGGTCCTGAATGGGGTAACTGTGCCCCTGAAAGACCAGGTGCGCAGCCTGGGAGTCACTTTGGACTCACAGCTGTCCATGGAGGCGCAGGTTACTTCTGTATCCAGGGCAGCTGTCTACCAACTACACCTGGTACGCAGGCTGATACCCTCCCTGCCCACGGACTGTCTCATCAGAGTGGTGCATGCTCTAGTTATCTCCCGCTTGGACTACTGCAACGCGCTCTACGTGGGGCTACGTTTGACGGTGACCCAGAAACTGCAATTAATCCAGAATGCGGCAGCTAGACTGGTGACTGGGAGCGGCCGCCGGGACCACATAACACTGGTTCTGAGAGATCTGCATTGGCTCCCAGTTCGTTTCCGGGCTTTCCTTTCGCTTCCAGGCATATCCGCAACTGAACGTCCTTTCAGCTTTAGCCCAGCCACTTCATCAGCTCTGGATCTACTTGTACTTGTCCTCCGCTCTTCCCCAGTAGCATGTTGGACGCCTTCCGACCTGAGGGGCTCATCTTCCAGTGTCATAACTTTTATATGCCTGTTGTCTTTGTCCATGGAGTTTTCTTGGCAGGGATACTGGAGTGGCTTGCCGGTTCCTCCTCCAGGTGGATCACGTTTGGTCAAAACTCTCCACTATGACCTGTTCATCTTGGGTGCCCTGCTCGGCATAGTTCATAGCTTCTTTGAGTTCTTCAAGCCACTTCGCCACGGCAAGGCAGTGATCCATGAAGGGGAAAGTCCAATGCTGCGAAAGGAAAGTCCAATGCTGTAAAGAAAAATATTGCATAGGAACCTGGAATGTAAGAACCATGAACCTGGGTAAGTTGGATGTGGTCAAAAATGAGATGGCAAGAATAAATATTGACATCCTGGGCATCAGTGAACTAAAATGGACGCGAATGGGCGAATTCAGTTCGGATGACCATCATATCTACTACTGTGGGCAAGAAACCCGCAAAAGAAATGGAGTGGCCCTAATAGTCAACAAAAGAGTGGTGAAAGCTGTACTGGGATGCAATCTCAAAAATGATAGAATGATCTCGATACGAATCCAAGGCAGACCTTTTAACATAACAGTAATAACAGTAATCCAAGTTTATGCACCAACTACTGGTGCTGAAGAAACTGAAATTGACCAATTCTATGAGGACTTACAAGACCTTATAGAAGTGACACCAAAGAAGGATGTTCTTATTATAGGGGATTGGAATGCTAAAGTAGGGAATCAAGAGATAAAAGGAACAACTGGCAAGTTTGGCCTTGGAGATCAAAACGAAGCAGGGCAAAGGCTAATAGAGTTCTGTCAAGAGAACAAGCTGGTCATCACAAACACGCTTTTCCAACAACACAAGAGACGACTCTACACATGGACATCACCAGATGGGCAGCATCGTAATCAGATTGATTATATTCTCTGCAGTCAAAGATGGAGAAGCTCAATACAGTCAGCAGAAACAAGACCTGGAGCTGACTGTGGCTCAGATCATCAGCTTCTTATAGCAAAATTCAAGCTTAAACTGAAGAAAGTAGGAAAAACCACTGGGCCGGTAAGATACAATCTAAATCAAATCCCTTATGAATACACAGTGGAAGTCAGGAACAGGTTTAAGGATTTAGATTTGCTAGACAGAGTGCCTGAAGAACTATGGATGGAGGCTCGCAACATTATACAGGAGGCAGCAACGAAAAACATCCCAATGAAAAGGAAATGCAAGAAAGCAAAGTGGCTGTCCAACAAGGCCTTACAAATAGCGGGGGAGAGAAGGCAAGCAAAATGTGAGGGAGATAGAGAAAGATACAGGAAATTGAATGTAGATTTCCAAAAAATAGCAAGGAGAGACAAGAAGGCCTACTTAAACGAGCAATGCAAAGAAATAGAGGAAAACAACAGAATGGGAAGAACCAGAGATCTGTTCAAGAAAATTAGAGATATGAAAGTAACATTTCGTCCAAAGATTACCATAATAAAGGACAAAAGTGGTAAGGACCTAACAGAAGCAGAAGACATCAAGAAGAGGTGGCAAGAATACACAGAGGAATTATACCAGAAAGATATGGATGTCTCGTACACCCCAGGTAGTGGGGTTGCTGAGCTTGAGCCAGACATCCTGGAGAGTGAAGTCAAATGGGCCTTAGAAAGCACTGCAAATAACAAGGCCAGTGGAAGTGATGGTATTCCAGCTGAACTATTTAAAGTTTTAAAAGATGATGCTGTTAAGGTGCTACACTCAATATGCCAGCAAGTTTGGAAAACTCAGCAGTGGCCAGAGGATTGGAGAAGATCAGTCTACATCCCAATCCCAAAGAAGGGCAGTGCTAAAGAATGCTCCAACTACCACACAATTGCACTCATTTCACACGCTAGCAAGGTTATGCTTAAAATTCTACAAGGAAGGCTCAAGCAGTATGTGGACCGAGAACTCCCAGAAGTGCAAGCTGGATTTAGAAGAGGCAGAGGAACCAGAGACCAAATTGCAAACATGCGCTGGATTATGGAGAAAGCTAGAGAGTTCCAGAAAGACATCTACTTCTGCTTCATTGACTATGCAAAAGCCTTTGACTGTGTCGACCACAGCAAACTATGGCAAGTTCTTAAAGAAATGGGAGTGCCTGATCACCTCATCTGTCTCCTGAGAAATCTCTATGTGGGACAAGAAGCTACAGTTAGAACTGGATATGGAACAACCGATTGGTTCAAAATTGGGAAAGGAGTACGACAAGGCTGTATATTGTCTCCCTGGTTATTTAACTTATATGCAGAATTCATCATGCGAAAGGCTGGGCTGGAGGAATCCCAAGCCGGAATTAAGATCGCTGGAAGAAATATCAAAGCCTCAGACATGCAGATGACACAACCTTGATGGCAGAAAGTGAGGAGGAATTAAAGAACCTTTTAATGAGGGGAAAGAGGAGAGCACAAAATATGGTCTGACGCTCAACATCAAAAAAACGAAGATCATGGCCACTGGGCCCATCACCTCCTGGCAAATAGAAGGGGAAGAAATGGAGGCAGTGAGAGATTTTACTTTCTTGGGCTCCATGATCACTGCAGATGGTGACAGCAGTCACGAAATTAAAAGACGCCTGCTCCTTGGGAGAAAAGCAATGACAAACCTAGACAGCATCTTAAAAAGCAGAGACATCACCTTGCCAACAAAGGTCCGTATAGTAAAAGCCATGGTTTTCCCAGTAGTGATGTATGGAAGTGAAAGCTGGACCATAAAGAATTGATGCTTTTGAATTCTGGTGCTGGAGGAGACTCTTGAGAGTCCCATGGACTGCAAGAAGATCCAACCGATCCATTCTGAAGGAAATCAGCCCTGAGTGCTCACTGGAAGGACAGATCATGAAGCTGAGGCTCCAATACTTTGGCCACCTCATGAGAAGAGAAGACTCCCTGGAAAAGACCCTGATGTTGGGAAAGATGGAGGGCACAAGGAGAAGGGGACGACAGAGGGCAAGATGGTTGGATAGTGTCTTCGAAGCTACAAACATGAGTCTGACCAAACTGCGGGAGGCAGTGGAAGACAGAAGTGCCTGGCGTGCTCTGGTCCATGGGGTCACGAAGAGTCGGACACGACTAAACGACTAAACAACAACACGTTTCCGGGCACAATTCAAAGTGTTAAAGCCCTAAACGGCCTCGGTCCAGTATACCTGAAGGAGCCTCTCCACTCCCATCGTTCAGCCAGGACACTGAGATCCAGCGCCGAGGGCCTTCTGGTGGTTCCCTCATTGCGAGAAGTAAGGTTACAGGGAACCAGTCAGAGGGCCTTCTCGGTAGTGGCGCCCACCCTGTGGAATACCCTCCCTTCAGATGTGAAGGAAATAAGTAGCTACCCTATCTTTAAAAGACATCTGAAGGCAGCCCTGTTTAGGGAAGTTTTTAACATTTAACGCTGTATTGTTTTTAATACTTGATTGGGTGCCGCCCAGAGTGGCTGGGGAAACTCAGCCAGATGGGCGGAGTATAAATAATAAATTATTATTATTATGATACAAGGTCGGGGTCTCTCTTGGTTTCCTTGATGTCTGGGTGGAAGTCCCCCCCCCCCCTTGTTAAGAGGTGTGTGTCAGGGGCTCAGGAGCAGGAGCACAGGGGAGAGAGGAAATGGAGAGCGAAGGGGAAGAATCCGAGGGCAGCGTAGGGGAGTATGACAGTGGCCCGAGAGATTCCATGAGCTTCTCCAGCGAATCAGAAGATTCCCAGAAGGGGGCGCCGATGGTCAGGGCAAGGGGGGTCCCAGGGGGGACGCACCAGAAACAAGGAGCCAGCGGGGAACCCCAAAGCAGCAGCGGGGGATCAGGACCAGTTTCCCCACCAGAGCGTAGTGGGGGGGAAGAGTCACATGTGTCAGGACCAGCGTCTCCTCCAGCGGGGAGAGAAGATGAGTCAGGGCTGACCACGCCTCCATCGGAGAGTGGGGGAACGGAGGGAAGGTCAGTTGCAGCTAGCCTCCCCGAAGGGGGAAGCAGTGACAGCAGCAGTGAAACGGTCAGGAGGAAAGTTGCTGGCTGGGCGCGCGCGCCAAGTTTAAATGTACAGGCGCGAGGGACAGCAGGAGACCCGGATTGGGAACCAGCTCCTAAAGCCCACCGGAGGGAGGGGGAAGGCTCAGGGGATTCAGCGTCAGAAGAGTCTAGAAAGGGCGAGACCCCGACGGACAGGCGGAACCAGAGGCGGAAAGAGCAGAGGAAGAGGTGGAGTAAGGCTAGAGTCTTAAACTGGTGTCTGGGGGGAGGAGACTCAGACGGAGCTTCAGTGGTCTGAAGTTTGAGACGTAGAGCTGTACGCTGCGGCTCTGGAAGTGAAACTGAACTTCAATAAAGACTTCCGTACTTAACAGCGAAGCGGCGTTGGTCCTTTGTGAGCTGGGACCTCGGGCAGCTCTGACAGCGTGTAACATGGAGCAGGGACTTCCGGGTGGCTGCCCCTGTTCTGCATTGCTGCATTGGACTAGGTGACCCCGCAGGTCCCTTCAGATGCTACAGTTCTATGATCCCTGTTCAGATATGGCATGCACCCACTCATTGCAACAGGCGAGAAGCCCCCTGAGAAAGAACTTGCCGTCTTTTCTCGTGTATAAGACGAGGTTTTTTACCCCCAAAATCAAGTGTCAAATTGGGGCTCCTCTTCTACAGGGGGAGTGCTGAGGGGGGACGGGCGCTTGGTTGTAGCCGCCAGGAAGAGATTCCCAGCCATGATTTCTTTGCTGTGAAAAGGGCTGTTGTCGACTGGCAGACGATAGGTGACTTGGTGGTTGATGCCTGCAATTGTGCAATTTGATTAATGGCTCCCTCCCCCCAAATAAAGCTCAACCACTCTGGGCAACCCCTCCCCAAAAAAGCTTAACAAGTCTTGGCAATCTGCCCCCATTTTCTAAATTTTGAGTGCCCAAAAATAGGGGGCGTCTTATATATGGGGGCGTGTTATACATGGAAAAATACGGTACCTTTCCCTCTCATCCGCCTCATTTACTCACCTCTCTCTCTCTCTCTCTCTCTCTCTCTCTCTCTCTCTCTCTTTCTGAAGAACTCTCTGATGAAAACTTTGAGTACTTGTGGATGGGTAAGAAGATCCTGGGAGGAAGAACCATCAGAGAAGCCTTGGAGATGATGGATGAAAGGGAGATTTTGGACACCATCCTCCAACACCTCCAGCCACCTCCCCAGGTATTATTGTGGGGTATAATAAGTTAACTGTGTACAGACGCTTCAGGTTACATACGCTTCAGGTTACAGACGCCGCTAACCCAGAAATAGTACCTTGGGTTAAGAACTGCCATCGGCTCAGGGGCAAGAGGGGAAAAGCCGGGTGGATTACAAAGAGCCCCCAAAGATCGTGGGAAGCAGCACTTCCTCAGAGGAGGAAGGAGAGGAGATGCAGGGGTCGGAGGAGGCAAGGCGGTGCCAGGACACCTTGCCTGAGCAAAGCGGGGAGGAGGGGGGTCCCCCATTACCCAAGCCTTCCTTGCGCAGTAGGCCTCTGCGCAGAGAGGGGAGGCGCAGACTGTGCTGGGGAAGGTTGAAGGGCCGCCCACTCTCAGATTCTGCCCGTGAATGAGCAAGACACGGAATAGAGGCGCTCTGCATTCTAAAGGTTTTGATCAGTAAGAAGAAAGCTGGAAAACAGACTCTTGAGCCATATTTCCTGATTGCTCTCAAGCAACCAACCGATACCTCTAACAGTGGTGCTTCAGGTTAAGAACAGTTTCAGGTTAAGAACGGACCTCTGGAACGAATTAAGTTCTTAACCTGAGGTACCACTGTATATTTGGACAACTTTTCTGCTGTACCTTATTGGAAGGATAAAAATAATCATTTCCTTAATAAGAATTTAAACAATTTATTTAACTAAAACAATAACATTATAGCATATATATCCATGTTTGTTAACTGATGTGGTTAAACATTTTTTTAAAAAAAATTCTTAAAATGAATTTTAGCATATATGAAAAACTTAAAATAAATCCTTACTTCCCAGTGAATAGCTGTTGGACTATAATGCAACTTAAAAAGAAAAATATATTTCGAAAGATTTTTCCTCCAAAAGCATTTTATTTTAGAAATCCAATTTAATTTTTTAAAAAATGTGATTTAAATCAAAGAAATCCATTTAAAAAAAATAAAAATGGGTCATTGATTTTTATCCACCCTGGTCTGATGTTGCGCAGCGTGAACCAGGATTTCCCAACCTGGTGCCCTCTAAATGTTCTGGACCATATGCTGCCTGGGGCTGGTGGGAGCATGTAGAAGGGTTCAAGTTGAGGGGAACTGCCATGAACTATCACAGGCAAAGGCAAACTCGGCCCTCCAGCTGTTTTGGGACTACAGCTCCCATCATCCCTAGCTAACAGGACCAGCGGGTCAGGGGTGATGGGCATTGGAGTCCCCAAACAGGTGGAGGGCCGTGTTTGCCTAGGCCTGAACTATTGGGAGCCCAGCTTGGAGGAAGGTCCTATTTGCAGATGCAAGAGACGACTTTCCCCTGGTGAGAAGGAGTGGTGGCCGCCAGTCTGGGGGGCTTGAAAAGAGGACCAGGCAAATTTGGGAAAGCAGAGAAGGCGACCAGTGCAGGATCTGTAGACCGGAAGAAGAACCAATCCATGAACTTGATTTGGTGGGGTGACTTGGACCCCAGGAAATGTTGCATTTTTTTTCTTTAACTTTTGCAACTGATCGTTCCCGATATCTGGGAACGTTTGAGAACCCGATATTGTGCAGTAAAAGTTTTCGTGACTGTATTGTGCCTGATATGGCCAATATTTCCTCTTCGCTCTCAAGAGCAGTTAATTTGCCAGGCCTGGGCATTTGGCAGAGCAGGCAAGCAAATACTTTATGCAACAGAAAATTTAATAAATAATCATACTGGGAGTGGTATTGTCTGTTTGTTATTATGGTATGTATTTTTGAGTTTTTATATTGTAAACCGCCCTGTGATCTTCGGATGAAGGGCAGTACAGAAATTTAATAAATAATAGTAATAGCCACAATGCCTAGATTCTGTTTGTTCATGGCAGGAAACAAAGTGCTTTAAATGAATGGTGTGTCTCCCAGTCCAGAGGATTTATTTAATCTTCTTTGGAGTGTTACTTTAAAAAAGAAGAAGAATTGATTGCAATAGATTTTACTCCAAATGATTTTTGCAATAAGTCTATTTCTAGGCATGTGGGGTTTTTTTTAGAGAAGACAAGTGGCAGATAGATGGCAACTGTTCTCTAGACAAGAAACATGACACTTTTCTTCATTTTATTCCCAGCAGAATACATCCAAACCTGGACACAACAAGGTAAGTCCTTGTCGCGAATTCCTCGCGGCACTTTTAGCAGAATGCTCAGAGTCCCAGGTTCTTTAGTGCAGTATCTGACCCAGCACTTCCACAGAGAGTATTGGATCTGTAGCCTTATTGGAGTTCACTGATTGGGTCTGCGTTGCTCCGGGACAGGAGGAAGGAAGCCAAATGACACCGAGGTTGATTCAAAGAAGAAAGAGTTTATTCTGCTTTCCGGATAGCAGAAGGTACTTGCGTGATTAAGTCCACAGCAAGTCCAAAGAAATGACAAGTTTCATGCAGTATATATATCCTCCAGGCACCCTCTCCCTCCTTCCAACCACATCAGCTTATGTACGCAGGTTGACATCACATATGTTCTTGCTCTGGTATTCTTAACCATAAAAGGGTGTTCCTTTCTGTACTTCTGACCATAAAAGGATCTTCCTCTTCCTACTCTTATCTGGGAGGAATAGGTCATAATCTCCGGGAACACGCTCTGGTGCTGTTCCCAGATTGGGTCTGTGTGTCTTTTGTGGTCAGCACATAAGATAAGGCACACACGCATCATCCCTGCTCTACTGGAACTTGGCAAGGTCACTCATTGCCGCCACAGACTGATAAGGGAGAGAGCTTCGAGCACAGCCGGGTTTTTGTTTATACATTGACTCAGAGCTCAAGTTAATGGATTTTAGCTAAGGAAAAATAGGGATTTTGGTGCAGTTTTCAAACTGCCTTCACAGTCAGTTTTGGGTTTGGGAAACCCATTCCTTCACATCAGCCTGTTGCAAACTGAAGCCTGCAGACTTACTTGCACAGCATCCTGTGAATCCCAACACTCCTCCTTAAGTCAAAGGCTTGAGACCTAATAATTCTCTTAGGTCTCGAAATTTAGGAGCATCCAAACATTTTGTATACAAATCTGCCACATTACATTTTGTGTTACAGTGCTGTACCTTGAACACATTTCTTTCCAAAGCATTTTTCACATTTCCGTATCTTATAGCAATATGTTTGCTCTTGCTCTTAAAGTTCTGTTGGTTAGCAAGCTGTTGTGCAGCCATGTTGTCACTGAGCACAGAGATTGGCATTTCAGAAGGTATTCCAAGCTCTTTTGTTAGGCAAGCAAACCACTCTACTTGTGACATACATTCGCTTATGGCTGAGTACTCTGCTTCACAAGTACTTGTGGCAACAAATGTTTGTTTCTGGGATTTCCACTGAACCAGGGCATTTCCAATATATATGGCATAGCCAGTGGTAGACTTTCCATTTTCTCTGTCTCCCCAGCTGGCATCAGTATATGCATACACTTGCTGATCATATCCTGTATCCAGCACCAGTTTGTAATCTTTTGTGCCTTTCAGATACCTTAGGATTCTTTTAAGTGCTACCCAATCTCTCTGAGCCAGGTCTGCACTTCTTTGGCTTAACATGTGCACTGCCAATGTTATGTCGGGTCTCGTCCAGCAACTTAAATATAACAGAAAACCTAACAAAGAATGAAACACAGTTGCATTCTCACATTTTTGTCCTTCTGGTTCATTTTTGTACTGTTTAGTTATGGGAGTGTCAACCTCATTTGCCCTCTCCATTCCATATGTCTTCAGTAACTTTTCGATTTTTTCCTTCTGACTCAGAGAGTAGACGCCCTCTTCATTTCTCTGAACCTCTACTCCTAAGTAATTCTGAATCTCTCCCAAATACTTCAGTTTGTATTTGTTACCTAGGCTGTTTATAAACCAAGACCCTTGCTTTAGTGCAGTTGTTATTAGACAGATATCATCAACATACAAAAGTAAATAACAAACGCTTCCTTGCACCATTGCTGAATATAAACAGGAATCAGCCAGGCTTTGTTTGAATCCCATCTTTTTCAAAGTTGTGTCTATGCATTCATGCCATAGACGTGCACTTTGGTGTAAACCATATAGTGCCCTTTGCAGCTTTAACACCATGCTGTCTTTTTCCAGCTCATAACCTGGTATTTGCTGTAAATACACCTCGGCGTCAATAGGAGCATTTAGATATGCTGAGGCAACATCAAAATGATTAACTTTTAACCCCCTCAGACTTGCCATTGCTAAAACTGATTTTACTGTTTCAGCCTTTGCTCTTGGGGCAAACACTTCATCATAATGTATCATTTTCCTTTGTGTAAAGCCCCTTGCAACCAGCCTGGCTTTCCTCTGACAACTACCATCAGCCAGCTTTTTCACTTTAAAAACCCACTTACAGCTTATGGGCTTTTTACCTTCAGGCAATTCTGTAGGTGTCAGCATTGCCCTTGAGCCAGTGTCACCAACTGGACTCATCCACTTCAGCCCCAACTGAGCTAGGCGAGCTGGGTAGCACTTCCAGAGACCACCTTCTGCACAGGAACAGGTCAAAGTGCTGTGGAATCACAGCTTAGAGTTGTGAGCACCAGATTCACTTCCACAAGAAGACAGTCGTCGCACAGCAGAGTATAGCAGAGTACAGCAGAGCATAAATGACTCGGAGAACAGCTCTGTAGAATATCTTCTTTATTCTATCTACAACTATAATACACAACTATATACAGAGCTAAATGAGGTCTAAACGAAAATGAATGCTGAACTGCACTGAGTGTCTGCAGCTGCTCTTAGCAGCAACCTTACCTATACACATGATCTCTCTCTAACACTCAGTCTCTCTCTCCGACACTTTGATGTGAGGCTGGAGCGGAATAAATAGAGAGCAAAAACCGCCCCCTCCTCTCTGGAGAATCAGCAGAGAACATCAGCAGATTCTTGGATATGGGAGGGGTGAAATCTCCTCAGTAGGTACAAACACATTGTTATTTAGCAGAGAGTTATACTTTGCCTGCATTGCCTTTAACCACACCTCTTTCTCTAGAGTAGGTAACTCTTGCACTTCTTCAAAGTTTGCTGGCTCAGTTACACAAACCTGGTTTATGGTGGCTGGGAACCCATAATGGGCTGGAGGTTGGCCTTTATTACTTCTTTCAGACCTCCTTGGTTCATTAATCTCACCCCCTGGGCTACCTTCAGGACTGCTTTTGGGGTGGATTGACTCTGGAGATTTACCTCCTCCTGTCCCTGTTGCACTTTCTCTCCCCCCCCCCCCCCGTTCCATGCTAGCAGCTGGAGAAAAATGCTCAGTCTTTACCTCCTCCCTTTCAATTTCTCTGGGAGAGCTGCCAATTCTTAGCTTTCTTTCAACGGCCTTATCAGGTACGCTTGGCAGTAAAACTTTTTCTGGCAGCAGGTTTGCATGTATCTTGGGCCAATTTCTTTGCTCATTAAAGCTGGCTGACCAACTATAACTCAAAAGATTTTTATCATCTTCAAACCTGTAGGCTTTCGTACCGCTTTCATACCCAAGAAATAGCAACTGCTGTGCCCTTTTCCCACCTTTTCTTCGGTTTTTTTATAGGTATGTCAACCCGTGCCTTTGTCCCAAAGATTCTCAAATGTTGCAAACTGGGACTTTTGTTATAGAGAATCTTATAGGGTATGTCATCTAGTACCCTTGACCACAAACAATTTCCAATATAATTCGCTGTCTTAATACTCTCAGTCCAGTATTTAATTGGAAGATTTGCATCTGCCAACAATGCTTTCATTTGTGTCTGCAAGACACCTCCCCTACGCTCTGCTACTCCATTCTCCTGAGGAGTCGCCACATTGGTAAGCCTATGTTTAATCCCTTGGGATCGCAACCAGTTTCTTAGGGAGCTTGCCATAAATTCTCCTCCCCTGTCTGTCTGAATAGAGCACACCTTTTGGCCAAGTTGTCTTTCTATCCTTCTTACCCAGAACTTCAAAGTTTGGGCAACATCAGATTTTTGCTTTAATGGATAGACCCAGCCAAATCTAGAATAGTCATCCACTAGGATCAAACAATACTTGTTGCGGGAGACACTTGGTGGAAAAGGACCAGTTACATCAGCATGAACCAACTCCAGTGGTTTTTTTTGTTTCTCTCTGGCTTGCTCTTGCTACTGGGCAAGCCCTGCTTTTAACCTCCTTGCAGATATTGCAGTCTAAGTAATTATCACAACTTATAATGTTTTTCATCCCCCCACACAACTCCAATGTTTTGTTCAGCACCTTAAAGCTGGCATGAGCCAGACGCCTGTGCAGCAGATGAATATGCATATCATGGGTCGGGACATTTTGCACATTCACAACCTTAGACTCACACTGCAGTACATACATGACACTGCAAGCAATAGCCTCCAGAAGATCAAAAGAGATTACGAGGCTCTGGGCAGGAAATTGAAGCAATTAAATGCACAAATTGTCATCTCATCTGTCCTCCCAGTTGAACGACGTGGCCCAGGGAGAGAGGGAAAAATAGTGGAAGTGAACAACTGGCTTCGCAAATGGTGTAAACAGGAACGGTTTGGATTCTTAGATCACGGAATGCAGCTTCTTGAAGATGGACTTCTGGCAAGCGATGGGCTGCACCTCACAACGGTTGGGAGGAATGTTTTTGCAAAAAATCTCAGAAACCTCATCAGGAGGGCTTTAAACTGACTAATGTGGGGGAGGGAGACAGTGCTCCTGAAGGTAAGAGTCTATCAATTGATGAAGATGATCATCCAAATGTCATAGACCGAATGGAGCAAACAGCACGCAGACCTAGTGGTGGGAGGAAAAAATCCTTAAATAAGAGACACGGGGGAATGATTAATGGACTTCAATGTCTGTACACTAATGCGCAAAGTATGGGAAATAAACAAGATGAGCTTGAGCTCTTGGTACAGCAAACTAAATATGACATAATAGGCATCACTGAAACATGGTGGGATAAGTCCCACGATTGGAATGTAATAATGGAGGGATACAATCTATTTCAGAGAAACAGACCAGACAAGAAAGGAGGAGGAGTGGCGTTATATGTCAGGGATGTGTATACCTGTGAAGAGATCCAAGATTTAGAACCTCAAAGCCAAAGTGAGAGCATTTGGGTCAAAATTAAGGGAGAGAAGAATAACAGTGACCTCATTGTGGGAGTTTACTATAGATCCCCAAGCCAAACGGAGGACATAGATGATGCCTTCCTGGAACAGATGGCCAAGCATGCAAAAGGAAGGGAGATAGTAGTAATGGGGGACTTCAATTACCCGGATATTTGTTGGATGTCAAACTCAGCCAAGAGCATAAGGTCAAACAGATTCCTCACTGGCCTTGCAGACAACTTCATTGTCCAGAAAGTGGGAGAAGCTACAAGAAGAACAGCCATTTTAGATCTGGTCCTAACCAATGTTGATGACCTGGTTAGTGGGGTAGAAGTGGAAGGATCATTAGGCGCGAGTGATCATGTTCTTCTGAAGTTTACTATACAGCGGAAAGGAGCAGCCAAGCATACTAGGACTCAATTTCTCGACTTTAAGAAAGCCGACTTCATAAAACTTAGGGAAGTGCTGGGTGAGATCCCATGGACAGTAATACTAAAAGGAAAGGGAGTTCATGATGGCTGGGAGTTTGTTAAGAGGGAGATAGTAAAAGCACAACTTCAGGCAATACCAATGAGACGGAAACATGGAAGGTGCCTAAAGAAGCCAGGGTGGCTATCTAAAGAACTTTTAACTGAGTTAAGATTAAAAAAGGATGTGTACAAAAAATGGAAAAGGGGGGAAACCACCAAAGAGGAATTCAAACAAATAGCCAGCACGTGTAGACACAAAGTCAGAAAAGCTAAAGCACAGAATGAACTCAGGCTTGCTAGAGAGGTTAAAAACAACAAAAAAGGCTTTTATGGGTATGTTCGTAGCAAAAGGAAGAACAAAGAAACAGTGGGGTCACTCAGAGGAGAAGATGGTGAAATGCAAACAGGGGACACAGAAAGGGCTGAACTCCTCAATGCCTTCTTTGCCTCAGTCTTCTCCGATAAAGAAAACAATGCCCGACCTGAAGAATTTGGAGCAAATGATTCAGCAGAGGAAACACAGCCCAGAATAACTAAGGAGATAGTACAAGAATACTTGGCTAGTCTAGATGTATTCAAGTCTCCAGGGCCAGATGAACTGCATCCAAGAGTATTAAAAGAACTGGCAGATGTGATCTCAGAACCACTGGCAGTCATCTTTGAGAATTCCTGGAGAACAGGCGAAGTCCCGGCAGACTGGAGGAGGGCAAATGTTGTCCCTATTTTCAAAAAGGGGAAAAGAGAGGACCCAAATAATTACCGCCCAGTCAGTCTGACATCAATACCAGGGAAGATTCTGGAGCAGATCATTAAGCAAACAGTCTGTGAGCACCTGGAAAGGAATGCTGTGATCACCAATAGTCAGCATGGATTTCTGAAAAATAAGTCATGTCAGACTAACCTGATCTCGTTTTTTGACAGAATTACAAGCCTGGTAGATGAAGGGAACGCAGTGGATGTAGCCTACCTTGATTTCAGCAAGGCATTTGACAAGGTGCCCCATGATATTCTTGTAAAGAAGCTGGTAAAATGCGGTCTTGACTATGCTACCACTCAGTGGATTTGTAACTGGCTGACTGACCGAACCCAAAGGGTGCTCATCAATGGTTCCTCTTCATCCTGGAGAAGAGTGACTAGTGGGGTGCCACAGGGTTCTGTCTTGGGCCCGGTCTTATTCAACATCTTTATCAACGACTTGGATGATGGACTCAAGGGCATCCTGATCAAATTTGCAGATGACACCAAACTGGGAGGGGTGGCTAACACCCCAGAGGACAGGAACACACTTCAAAACGACCTTGACAGATTAGAGAACTGGGCCAAAACAAACAAGATGAATTTTAACAGGGAGAAATGTAAAGTATTGCACTTGGGCAAAAAAAATGAGAGGCACAAATACAAGATGGGTGACACCTGGCTTGAGAGCACTACATGTGAAAAGGATCTAGGAGTCTTGGTTGACCACAAACTTGACATGAGCCAACAGTGTGACGCGGCAGCTAAAAAAGCCAATGCAATTCTGGGCTGCATCAATAGGAGTATCGCATCTAGATCAAGGGAAGTAATAGTGCCACTGTATTCTGCTCTGGTCAGACCTCACCTGGAGTACTGTGTCCAGTTCTGGGCACCACAGTTCAAGAAGGACATTGACAAACTGGAACGTGTCCAGAGGAGGGCAACCAAAATGGTCAAAGGCCTGGAAACGATGCCTTATGAGGAACGGCTAAGGGAGCTGGGCATGTTTAGCCTGGAGAAGAGGAGGTTAAGGGGTGATATGATAGCCATGTTCAAATATATAAAAGGATGTCACATAGAGGAGGGAGAAAGGTTGTTTTCTGCTGCTCCAGAGAAGCGGACACGGAGCAATGGATCCAAACTACAAGAAAGAAGATTCCACCTAAACATGAGGAAGAACTTCCTGACAGTAAGAGCTGTTCGACAGTGGAATTTGCTGCCAAGGAGTGTGGTGGAGTCTCCTTCTTTGGAGGTCTTTAAGCAGAGGCTTGACAACCATATGTCAGGAGTGCTCTGATGGTGTTTCCTGCTTGGCAGGGGGTTGGACTCGATGGCCCTTGTGGTCTCTTCCAACTCTATGATTCTATGATTCTATGATTCTATATTAGTTCTAAGGTTAGCATTTGCCAATACTGCCCCATTTGGCTTTATCTGGCACTGATCTCCCACAAAGTTTACTTCAAAGCCCGCTTTTGCTAAGTCAGGAATACTCAGGAGATTGTTTTGCAAACTAGGCACACACAACACATTCCTGAATGTGTGTCCCAGCTGTGGGAACACAATCTCCCCCTCACAGACTATATTAGCTTTCTGGCCTGAGGCAAGACTTACATGGTTTTGTTGGAAGCCCTAGCATCAGTTAGCAATGCTTTTCTTTTACAAAAAGTTTGAGAAGCTCCGCTGTCCAGAACCCACAGCTCTTCATTTTCTTGGCCATCTGCAGACACCCAAGTGTTAGACTCTCTCTGCTGCCTCCTGTGCTTCTGCTGTTTTTGTTGTTTCCTCGGGCAGTCCCGAAGCAGATGTCCACTGGACTTGCAGCAAAAACACCTTTTTAGTTTGTTGACCACCAGCTGGTCTGCAGCAGCTCCTCCTGGTTGTTTCTCCGGCTCCTGACACCTCTACTCTTCCCGGCTGTTCCCTCTGGGATGCTCCAACAGCTGGACTGAGGTGATCTTTTGCTCTGAACGCCTGTTCTCCTCTGCATACAACCGTCCGGTAACGTATTCCAGAGTCAGCTTATCAGTCTCTACCGACTCGAGGGAATTGACCAGCATATCATAGCTGTCATCAAGGGAACTCAGGACTATAAAGACTTTGTCCTCTTCCCCCACAGGCCTCCCTCTTAAGACTAGCTCCTGGAAACAGCCTGTTAGGAATTTTATCTTCCGACACCGGTACGTTCTCCTGGTCAGTGTTATCAGCGAGCCAGCTGTCTCTCGCACATGGACAGCCTTGAGCGCATTCCACGCCTCACTTGCTGTCACCTTATCAGCTACATAGATTAGCTGGCTGTCGTCCACTCCAAGGATGATCGTAGCCAAGGCTTTCTCATCCTTTTCATCCTCCTCAGGGGGCTGCGGTGGATCTTCCACCACTTTCCACAGGCCCTCACACTTGAGGAAGTGTTGCATGCGGACTGACCAGATCCTGTAGTTTGTGGCCGTCAGCTTCTCCAGCAACACGCCAGCTCTGGACTGCTCCATCCCTGCAGCTCCCCTCCAGCACCCACGGCTAGATAACTGCCACCTGTACTCATGCGCAGCGGAAGCGTGCTGGGCCCATAACCCTGTCACGAATTCCTCGCGGCGCTTTTAGCAGAATGCTCAGAGTCCCAGGTTCTTTAGTGCAGTATTCATTATTGTGAGCTAAATATATATTTTTTTTGGGGGAATTTATTTGTCCTGTCTTCACGCTTTTTATGATGGAGGACCGCTGTAGTCAGCCCCAACGACACGTTCTCAAGATGGAGGGTGAGGGAACAGCTGCAGTCGCCTGTGGTTCCTGCGCAATGTTTGCCATCTTGCCAAAGGTTGCAGGCAGCTTTACCTGCAGCAATTGCATGTTGATTGCCCTCTTAAAAGACAAAGTCCAGCAACTGGAGGAACGTGTAGCTACGCTCCAAAGAATTAGAGAGCTGGAGCTCTTCTTGGAAGCAACAGAGCACACCGTCTCCACCAAGGAGGAGACAGGGGACTCCCCTGAGAAGGAGGCTAGTTCACCAACACAGGAGCCAGATATATGGAGAAACGTGACTCAAAGAAGTAGGAGGCCCAGGGTTCGCTCTGATTGTTTAGAAATACACAATCGCTTTGAGGTCCTCTCCCCTAGCATGGAAGACGAAGAGCAGACTCCATTTGAGGATCTCTCCCTCATTAACAGTCGATCAGGTATATGAAGACGAGCAGCAAAGTCAGCCCTCAGGGAATGTGCAGGCGACCTTGGAACGGACAGCTCACGGAAGAACCCCGACCAGACCTTAGAGGAGGCGTGTGGTGGTGATAGGGGATTCCCTACTGAGGGGAACAGAAGCAGTTATCTGTGGGCCTGACAAGATGTCTCGGGAAGTGTGCTGTCTCCCCGGGGCTAAGATCCAAGATGTAACTGAACGACTGCAAGGAATCATAAAACCCACTGACAAATGCCCCTTCCTCTTGGTTCATGTGGGAACCAATGACACTGCAAGCAATAGCCTCCAGAAGATCAAAAGAGATTACGAGGCTCTGGGCAGGAAATTGAAGCAATTAAATGCACAAATTGTCATCTCATCTGTCCTCCCAGTTGAACGACGTGGCCCAGGGAGAGAGGGAAAAATAGTGGAAGTGAACAACTGGCTTCGCAAATGGTGTAAACAGGAACGGTTTGGATTCTTAGATCACGGAATGCAGCTTCTTGAAGATGGACTTCTGGCAAGCGATGGGCTGCACCTCACAACGGTTGGGAGGAATGTTTTTGCAAAAAATCTCAGAAACCTCATCAGGAGGGCTTTAAACTGACTAATGCGGGGGAGGGAGACAGTGCTCCTGAAGGTAGGAGTCTATCAATTGATGAAGATGATCATCCAAATGTCATAGACCGAATGGAGCAAACAGCACGCAGACCTAGTGGTGGGAGGAAAAAATCCTTAAATAAGAGACACGGGGGAATGATTAATGGACTTCAATGTCTGTACACTAATGCGCAAAGCATGGGAAATAAACAAGATGAGCTTGAGCTCTTGGTGCAGCAAACTAAATATGACATAATAGGAATCACTGAAACCTGGTGGGATAAGTCCCACGATTGGAATGTAATAATGGAGGGATACAATCTATTTCAGAGGAACAGACCAGACAAGAAAGGAGGAGGAGTGTCAGGGATGTGTATACCTGTGAAGAGATCCAAGATTTAGAACCTCAAAGCCAAAGTGAGAGCATTTGGGTCAAAATAAAGGGAGAGAGGAATAACAGTGACCTCATTGTGGGAGTTTACTATAGATCCCCAAGCCAAACAGAGGACATAGATGATGCCTTCCTGGAACAGATGGCCAAGCATGCAAAAGGAAGGGAGATAGTAGTAATGGGGGACTTCAATTACCCGGATATTTGTTGGATGTCAAACTCAGCCAAGAGCATAAGGTCAAACAGATTCCTCACTGGCCTTGCAGACAACTTCATTGTCCAGAAAGTGGGAGAAGCAACAAGAGGAACAGCCATTTTAGATCTGGTCCTAACCAATGTTGATGACCTGGTTAGTGGGGTAGAAGTGGAAGGATCATTAGGCGCGAGTGATCGTGCTCTTCTGAAGTTTACTATACAGCGGAAAGGAGCAGCCAAGCATACTAGGACACAATTTCTCGACTTTAAGAAAGCCGACTTCATAAAACTTAGGGAAGTGCTGGGTGAGATCCCATGGACAGTAATACTAAAAGGAAAGGGAGTTCATGATGGCTGGGAGTTTGTTAAGAGGGAGATAGTAAAAGCACAACTTCAGGCAATACCAATGAGACGGAAACATGGAAGGTGCCTAAAGAAGCCAGGGTGGCTATCTAAAGAACTTTTAACTGAGTTAAGATTAAAAAAGGATGTGTACAAAAAATGGAAAAGGGGGGAAACCACCAAAGAGGAATTCAAACAAATAGCCAGCACGTGTAGACACAAAGTCAGAAAAGCTAAAGCACAGAATGAACTCAGGCTTGCTAGAGAGGTTAAAAGCAACAAAAAAGGCTTTTATGGGTATGTTCGTAGCAAAAGGAAGAACAAAGAAACAGTGGGGTCACTCAGAGGAGAAGATGGTGAAATGCAACCAGGGGACACAGAAAGGGCTGAACTCCTCAATGCCTTCTTTGCCTCAGTCTTCTCCGATAAAGAAAACAATGCCCGACCTGAAGAATTTGGAGCAAATGATTCAGCAGAGGAAACACAGCCCAGAATAACTAAGGAGATAGTACAAGAATACTTGGCTAGTCTAGATGTATTCAAGTCTCCAGGGCCAGATGAACTGCATCCAAGAGTATTAAAAGAACTGGCAGATGTGATCTCAGAACCACTGGCAGTCATCTTTGAGAATTCCTGGAGAACAGGCGAAGTCCCAGCAGACTGGAGGAGGGCAAATGTTGTCCCTATTTTCAAAAAGGGCAAAAGAGAGGACCCAAATAATTACCGCCCAGTCAGTCTGACATCAATACCAGGGAAGATTCTGGAGCAGATCATTAAGCAAACAGTCTGTGAGCACCTAGAAAGGAATGCTGTGATCACCAATAGTCAGCATGGATTTCTGAAAAATAAGTCATGTCAGACTAACCTGATCTCGTTTTTTGACAGAATTACAACCCTGGTAGATGAAGGGAACGCAGTGGATGTAGCCTACCTTGATTTCAGCAAGGCATTTGACAAGGTGCCCCATGATATTCTTGTAAAGAAGCTGGTAAAATGCGGTCTTGACTATGCTACCACTCAGTGGATTTGTAACTGGCTGACTGACCGAACCCAAAGGGTGCTCATCAATGGTTCCTCTTCATCCTGGAGAAGAGTGACCAGTGGGGTGCCACAGGGTTCTGTCTTGGGCCCGGTCTTATTCAACATCTTTATCAACGACTTGGATGATGGACTCAAGGGCATCCTGATCAAATTTGCAGATGACACCAAACTGGGAGGGGTGGCTAACACCCCAGAGGACAGGATCACACTTCAAAACGACCTTGACAGATTAGAGAACTGGGCCAAAACAAACAAGATGAATTTTAACAGGGAGAAATGTAAAGTATTGCACTTGGGCAAAAATATGAGAGGCACAAATACAAGATGGGTGACACCTGGCTTGAGAGCAGTACATGTGAAAAGGATCTAGGAGTCTTGGTTAACCACAAACTTGACATGAGCCAACAGTGTGACACGGCAGCTAAAAAAGCCAATGCAATTCTGGGCTGCATCAATAGGAATATAGCATCTAGATCAAGGGAAGTAATAGTGCCACTGTATTCTGCTCTGGTCAGACCTCACCTGGAGTACTGGGTCCAGTTCTGGGCACCACAGTTCAAGAAGGACACTGACAAACTGGAACGTGTCCAGAGGAGGGCAACCAAAATGGTCAAAGGCCTGGAAACGATGCCTTATGAGGAACGGCTAAGGGAGCTGGGCATGTTTAGCCTGGAGAAGAGGAGGTTAAGGGGTGATATGATAGCCATGTTCAAATATATAAAAGGATGTCACATAGAGGAGGGAGAAAGGTTGTTTTCTGCTGCTCCAGAGAAGCGGACACGGAGCAATGGATCCAAACTACAAGAAAGAAGATTCCACCTAAACATGAGGAAGAACTTCCTGACAGTAAGAGCTGTTTGACAGTGGAATTTGCTGCCAAGGAGTGTGGTGGAGTCTCCTTCTTTGGAGGTCTTTAAGCAGAGGCTTGACAACCATATGTCAGGAGTGCTCTGATGGTGTTTCCTGCTTGGCAGGGGGTTGGACTCGATGGCCCTTGTGGTCTCTTCCAACTCTAGGATTCTATGATTCTATGATTCTATGATATATACAAATATCTACAGAAGCAGTTCATATAATCAGACAGAGTACCTGCGCCTTGAGGCAAAAGAAGACTCCACACTCATCTACACCACTCCACTACTATTGGACAGGCTTTCCTTTTAAACCGGTGACAGCCAATCACATTACTGTGGGGTGCCACAAAAGAGAACACCCTCTCCCAATTTCAGTCGTGGAGGGAGGGTGGGGAAACCCGTAAGAGGCTGCGGGTGCAGATATTAGTTCTCTTAAAAAGCGGGAAGAGCCTAGGGTCAGCGTATCTAGGACAAAAGTGTGTCATGAGAATGAAAGACAAGGCTGCTGGGTTAGACCAGCAGCCTGCACAGTCCAGCATCCTTATCTCACAGAGACCAACCAGATGCCCATGGGAAACTGGAAAGCAGAATTCGAACACAGAGCCCTCTCCCCTTCCTGTGGTTTCCAGCAACTGGTATTCAGAAGCATTCCTGCCTCCAACAGTGGAGGCAGAGCAATTAGGACATGCTGAACTTGTCAACTTTCAAATTCCCCAAATGAGGAGTACTAAAGAGTTGTAATAGGGACGCGGGTGGCGCTGTGGGTTAAACCACTGTGCCGCTTGGGCTTGCCAATCGGAAGGTTGGCGGTTCGAATCCCTGCGACGGGGTGAGCTCCTGTTGTTCGGTCCCAGCTCCTACACACCTAGCAGTTCAAAAGCACACAGTGCAAGTAAATAATAATAATAATAATAATAATAATAATAATAATAATAATTTATTTATATCCCACCCTCCCCAGCCGAAGCCAGTACTGCTCCGGCTGGAAGGTAAACGGCGTTTCCGTGTGCTGCTCTGGTTTCGCCAGAAGCGGCTTAGTCATGCTGGCCACATGACCTGGAGAAACTGTCTGTGGAAGCAAACAAATGCCGGCTCCCTCGGCCTTAAAGCGAGATGAGTTTTAAGCCCAGAGTCGTTTGCGACTGGACTTATTTGTCAGGGGTCCCTTTACCTTTACCTTTAAAGAGTTGTAACATGACTTGGGAATTCAGAAGATGTGTAAAATTGCATACAAATCATTAAAACAATTGCCTAGTACTTGCAATCTATTATTATTATTCAGTATTACCCGACATTTTCAGACGGTAAAATTGAAATTCTTTGGTTTTCCAAAAGCAGTTGATGTAGCTGGTGGGGTCTCCTCCCTGTGACTCACCCAAACCTTCCCCAACCCTTAGAACGCCCTCTATAGATACTATGGACTCAAGCTGCGGGATTCCAGGAGCGCAGAGACAGTCCACCAGTACCTGCACTTACTCCTGACGTTGCCTCTCGAAGAGGAAGCAGACAGAGAGGTGAGTGAAAGTGTGGGATGTTAGGGGGGAGAAGAGCCAGCGGGACTGGGACTGTGCTCACACGGAGACTCTCCACCTCCAGCCGTGTCCTGGAAGAGCCTCCTCCTTCTGAACCCTCCTGCTTCAAGCGCCTCCCCAGGCTGCTCCCCAGTGTCCCACCACCACAATCCAGGGTCCCCCACTCTTATTCATCCAGCCAGTCCCTGACATTACCCCACAGACCCCACCAGCCCTCTGTCCTGATTTCTGCTCATGACCTTCCTTCCTCCAAGGATTTCGTGCCCACCCAGTCACCCCCTCAAAGCCTCTTACAGGAGGAACCGCTTTTCAGCATTCAACATATCTGGGGCAGATTTGTTTAGTTTTGGGTTAGAGCAGAGCAGCCAACAAGTGGCTCTCAATGCCTTTCTTGGCAGCCCTCAGCAACCTTGGAGGCACCCCTACACACCTGTAGGCCTTGCATCACCTTCCTAAAGCTGGGTAAGGAGGTGATGGGCTTGGGGAAGGAGGCAGGTGTGATCTGTCAGGGTCCTAGAGTCCTCAGTTAGCTCTTTCCCACCTTTGGCAAGAAGGTGGGAAGGCGCTAGGTCCCACCAGAGCCTCGTGCCTCCTTCCCAAAACCCAGCGCCTCACCTGCCTACCTTTGGGAAGGCAGCATGCGGGCCGGGTGTGTGTGTCAAATTTTGGCCTTGCTCCCCTCTCCCACACGACAAGTCAGTGTGCGGCCCACAGGTTCTATGCTGAACTACTCTTGTGGCCCGCTTGGTATGAGATATTGGAGCACCCTGGTTTAGATGGTGCATATTTCTGCTCTGGCACCTTTGGGTGAGGGGTGGATTACAAATACTTCCAGGGAATAAATGATGCATTTTAATGTAGTTGGGTGTTTAATGAAGCCAAGAACTGTATCACAAGATTCGAAAATGTCAGAATGCAAGGCATCCTTGCATTGCAAGCTGCACATGAGTCTGGGAGGTGTGGTCTGGTCAGTTCACATCAGAATCCACAGAAATATCGTTCTTCAAACCACCCCTATTATTATCCGGGATGAAAGGATCTGTTCAAATTGGTTCTCTAAGTGTCTCATTTCTCCATTCTTAAATTTGGTTCCCCACATTTTGCAGCAATCTGCTTACAGAATCACATTTATCCTCCATCCCTCATGATCAGCTTAGCTTAATGGTTGCCATCAATTTCATTTTAATTGATTTTAATTAACTTTTATAATGAAATGTTTTTAGAATGTTGTACTATTTTATTGTTGTTAGCTGCCCTGAGCCCGGCTTTGGCTGGGGAGGGCGGGATATAAATAAAATTTTTTATTATTATTATTATCACTAATTGCAATCAAGAAAACAACATTTTTGACGTGCCTCATTCTCCCTAGGGAATTTCTGAGGCTATTGGTGTGGCTTCAAGCACCCATATTTCCCAGGCGCTGATGGCAGTGCGGGATTTTGGCCGCGCAGCCATTGCAAGGAAGACAGAGACGTCTGAGGTAAGGGTGTGAAGTGAGGAAAGAGCGCAGCAAGAGTGTAGGTCAGCCATCCCCAGCCTGGTGCCCCTTCCCCATCCGTGTGTTTTGAATTGGAACTCCCATCAGCCCCTGACAGCATGGCCAATGGTTAGACAAAGGTCCTGGCAAATTGGATCCTTAGCGGCTATTTACATCCACACCAAAGCACGTGAAGCAGCCTGTGGGTTCCTCTGATCTAGTAAAACAGAGCTGTGTTGGAAAAGAACGAATCCTGCCCCATTTCCAAATATGCTCTTTTTCAAGGGATGGGATCCTTACCATTCCAAAAAGGCAATTGGATCTGCTCATCCTCTCAGTATGGAAGCCAGACAGCTTCCTCTGTGGGTATGTCTCAGTCATCCTTCTGAAGTGGGCTCCAGCAGTCCTGTCTCTGTGGCTCCAGATCCTAGATCTGATCTGATCCCTTGGCTCAGTCAGTCAGTCAAACGGATTCGTTAGAAACCATTGGTCATCCCCCAAAGTACGCTGACCCCTGTTTTTAGGTTGGTTGTCAGATGGTTGGTTGGCATTTCTTCAATAGTGGAAGCTAATGGGGGACCCCCAAGGGTCATCTAGCCCAACCCCCTCCGATGCAGGAATCTCAGCTCAAGCATCCCTGAGAGATGGCCATCCAACCTCCAATGAAGGAGAGTCCACAACCTCCCAAGGGAGAGTGTTCTGCTGTCAGAAAGCTTTGAATGAAGAACCTCTTAGAGTTTGGAAGAGGGGACACCTCTCCAACTGAGGGGAGGGAGCAGAACCCAAGAGAGCAGGCAGGCGGCAGGCTGGGAGAGGCAGAGAGAAAGAGGGGAGAGGTTTCAGCTGCATCCCGGGGCAGGGCAGCTGCCCAAGTTGCTCTCGTGCAAGGGTTCTTCTGCCTTACGGGAGTGCCTGCTGGCCCCATTCAACTATGTTC
The DNA here is from genome assembly GCF_027172205.1 of Podarcis raffonei. Classification (NCBI taxonomy): domain Eukaryota; kingdom Metazoa; phylum Chordata; class Lepidosauria; order Squamata; family Lacertidae; genus Podarcis; species Podarcis raffonei. Next base: position 68,355 of record NC_070606.1, on the reverse strand, counting down.
TAGAGCAGACCCATTGAATTTAATGAAGATGACTAAGTTAGGCCCATTCATTTCGACAGGTCTACTTGAAGCAAAGCATAGTTGAGTGTCACTCTCTGTGTTCACCTCCATGTATTCGTTAATTAAGCGAATTATTACAAAGGCATAGTAACTGCGTGCGGATCTAACAGTTCCATAACCTGAGGGGGCCTTGGGGTCATGTGCCCCCGACTCTCCAATTCTCCAACCCAGCTGGAAGGAGATCAGAACCTTTTCCTTCCACTTTCAGTTAACTTCCCTCAAGCTTCTGGTCTCCGTTTTGCAACTGTGCTAGAGGAGAAGGGAGCAGGAGCCGATGAGTCCAAGGCTCATTCACACAATAATAAACCATAGTTTATCACAGAGGTAACCAAAATGGGGCCCTTCAGATGCTACAGACTGCAACTCCCATCCCTCCTGACCACTGGCCATGCTGGCTGAGGCTGATGGGAGCTAGAGGCCAACCTATGTTGATGCCCTCTGGTTTATTGTTACATCTGAACGCAGTCCTGAACTCTCTTGTGCTCTGCCATCCAAGAGAAATGAAACCCAGGAGTGTGGTACCCCTGGATTTTTGCTGTGAGTTGGGAAATGACCAAGGAAATTTCCCAACCCTCACTATGGAGAAGATGAGCAGATCCACCCGGTTCATTTTAATTTTAAAAAAGCAGCTCCCATGGAAAAGAGCACCAGTGGTCAGTCTACCCTACACTGTCCTGCACTTCCTCCCTGGTTGACTGACCGAACCCAAAGAGAACACCTTCATGGTTCCTCGTCATCCTGGGGAAAAAGTGACCAGTGGGGTGTCACAGGGTTCTGTCCTGGGCCCGTTGTTGTTCCACGTTTTTTTAAAATAAATGACTTGGATGAAGGAATTGAGGGGATGCTCATCAAATTTGCAGATGACACCAAACTGGGAAGGGTAGCCAATGCCACAGAAGACAGAATCGGGATTCAAGATAACCTTAACAGATTGGAGAACTGGGCCCAAACTAACAAAATGAAATTCAATAGGGTCAAATGTCAGGCTCTACATTTAGGCAGGAAGAACCCGATGCACATATATAGGGTGGTGGAGCCCTGGCTTGCCAGCAGTTTGAGTTTCCTGGAGGAAAAAAAAATACAAAATTTGTAAGTCTGCACAACAACTTGTTGTTGTTGCTTAGTCGTTTAGTCGTGTCCGACTCTTCGTGACCCCCTGGACCAGAGCACACCAGGCACTCCTGTCTTCCACTGCCTCCCGCAGCTTGGTCAAACTCATGCTGGTAGCTTAGAGAATCATAGAATCATAGAATCATAGAATCATAGAGTTGGAAGAGACCACAAGGGCCATCGAGTCCAACCCCCTGCCAAGCAGGAAACACCATCAAGGCACTCCTGACATATGGTTGTCAAGCCTCTGCTTAAAGACCTCCAAAGAAGGAGACTCCACCACACTCCTTGGCAGCAAATTCCACTGTCGAACAGCTCTTACTGTCAGGAAGTTCTTCCTCATGTTTAGGTGGAATCTTCTTTCTTGTAGTTTGGATCCATTGCTCCGTGTCCGCTTCTCTGGGGCAGCAGAAAACAACCTTTCTCCCTCCTCTATGTGACATCCTTTTATATATTTGAACATGGCTATCATATCACCCCTTAACCTCCTCTTCTCCAGGCTAAACATGCCCAGCTCCCTTAGCCGTTCCTCATAAGGCATCGTTTCCAGGCCTTTGACCATTTTGGTTGCCCTCCTCTGGACACGTTCCAGTTTGTCAGTGTCCTTCTTGAACTGTGGTGCCCAGAACTGGACACAGTACTCCAGGTGAGGTCTGACCAGAGCAGAATACAGTGGCACTATTACTTCCCTTGATCTAGATGCTATACTCCTATTGATGCAGCCCAGAATTGCATTGGCTTTTTTAGCTGCCGCGTCACACTGTTGGCTCATGTCAAGTTTGTGGTCCACCAAGACTCCTAGATCCTTTTCACATGTACTGCTCTCAAGCCAGGTGTCACCCATCTTGTATTTGTGCCTCTCCTTTTTTTTGCCCAAGTGCAGTACTTTACATTTCTCCCTGTTAAAATTCATCTTGTTTGTTTTGGCCCAGTTCTCTAAACTGTCAAGGTCGTTTTGAAGTGTGATCCTGTCCTCTGGGGTGTTAGCCACCCCTCCCAGTTTGGTGTCATCTGCAAATTTGATCAGGATGCCCTTGAGTCCATCATCCAAGTCATTGATAAAGATGTTGAATAAGACCGGGCCCAAGACAGAACCCTGTGGCACCCCACTGGTCACTCTTCTCCAGGATGAAGAGGAACCATTGATGAGCACCCTTTGGGTTCGGTCAGTCAGCCAGTTACAAATCCACTGAGTGGTAGCATAGTCAAGACCGCATTTTACCAGCTTCTTTACAAGAATATCATGGGGCACCTTGTCAAATGCCTTGCTGAAATCAAGGTAGGCTACATCCACTGCGTTCCCTTCATCTACCAGGGTTGTAATTCTGTCAAAAAACGAGATCAGGTTAGTCTGACATGACTTATTTTTCAGAAATCCATGCTGACTATTGGTGATCACAGCATTCCTTTCTAGGTGCTCACAGACTGTTTGCTTAATGATCTGCTCCAGAATCTTCCCTGGTATTGATGTCAGACTGACTGGGCGGTAATTATTTGGGTCCTCTCTTTTGCCCTTTTTGAAAATAGGGACAACATTTGCCCTCCTCCAGTCTGCTGGGACTTCGCCTGTTCTCCAGGAATTCTCAAAGATGACTGCCAGTGGTTCTGAGATCACATCTGCCAGTTCTTTTAATACTCTTGGATGCAGTTCATCTGGCCCTGGAGACTTGAATACATCTAGACTAGCCAAGTATTCTTGTACTATCTCCTTAGTTATTCTGGGCTGTGTTTCCTCTGCTGAATCATTTGCTCCAAATTCTTCAGGTCGGGCATTGTTTTCTTTATCGGAGAAGACTGAGGCAAAGAAGGCATTGAGGAGTTCAGCCCTTTCTGTGTCCCCTGGTTGCATTTCACCATCTTCTCCTCTGAGTGACCCCACTGTTTCTTTGTTCTTCCTTTTGCTACGAACATACCCATAAAAGCCTTTTTTGTTGCTTTTAACCTCTCTAGCAAGCCTGAGTTCATTCTGTGCTTTAGCTTTTCTGACTTTGTGTCTACACGTGCTGGCTATTTGTTTGAATTCCTCTTTGATGGTTCCCCCCTTTTCCATTTTTTGTACACATCCTTTTTTAATCTTAACTCAGTTAAAAGTTCTTTAGATAGCCACCCTGGCTTCTTTAGGCACCTTCCATGTTTCCGTCTCATTGGTATTGCCTGAAGTTGTGCTTTTACTATCTCCCTCTTAACAAACTCCCAGCCATCATGAACTCCCTTTCCTTTTAGTATTACTGTCCATGGGATCTCACCCAGCACTTCCCTAAGTTTTATGAAGTCGGCTTTCTTAAAGTCGAGAAATTGAGTCCTAGTATGCTTGGCTGCTCCTTTCCGCTGTATAGTAAACTTCAGAAGAGCATGATCACTCGCGCCTAATGATCCTTCCACTTCTACCCCACTAACCAGGTCATCAACATTGGTTAGGACCAGATCTAAAATGGCTGTTCCTCTTGTTGCTTCTCCCACTTTCTGGACAATGAAGTTGTCTGCAAGGCCAGTGAGGAATCTGTTTGACCTTATGCTCTTGGCTGAGTTTGACATCCAACAAATATCCGAGTAATTGAAGTCCCCCATTACTACTATCTCCCTTCCTTTTGCATGCTTGGCCATCTGTTCCAGGAAGGCATGATCTATGTCCTCCGTTTGGCATGGGGATCTATAGTAAACTCCCACAATGAGGTCACTGTTATTCTTCTCTCCCTTTATTTTGACCCAAATGCTCTCACTTTGGCTTTGAGGTTCTAAATCTTGGATCTCTTTACAGGTATACACATCCCTGACATATAACGCCACTCCTCCTTTCTTGTCTGGTCTGTTTCTCTGAAATAGATTGTATCCCTCCATTATTACATTCCAATCGTGGGACTTATCCCACCAGATTTCAGTGATGCCTATTATGTCATATTTAGTTGGCTGTACCAAGAGTTCAAGCTCATCTTGTTTATTTCCCATGCTTTGCGCATTAGTGTACAGACATTGAAGTCCATTAATCATTCCCCCGTGTCTCTTATTTTAGGATTTTTTCCTCCCACCACTAGGTCTGCGTGCTGTTTGCACGCAGAGAGCTTGTCCCCTTCTCCTTGTGCCCTCCACCTTTCGCACAACAACTTACTGACTACTAAACTGACTTACTGACTACTAAACTGACTCAAGGGCATCCTGATCAAATTTGCAGATGACACCAAACTGGGAGGGGTAGCTAACACCCCAGAGGACAGGATCACACTTCAAAACGACCTTGACAGATTAGAGAACTGGGCCAAAACAAACAAGATGAATTTTTACAGGGAGAAATGTAAAGTATTGCACTTGGGCAAAAAAAAGGAGAGGCACAAATACAAGATGGGTGACACCTGGCTTGAGAGCAGTACATGTGAAAAGGATCTAGGAGTCTTGGTGGACCACAAACTTGACATGAGCCAACAGTGTGACGCGGCAGCTAAAAAAGCCAATGCAATTCTGGGCTGCATCAATAGGAGTATAGCATCTAGATCAAGGGAAGTAATAGTGCCACTGTATTCTGCTCTGGTCAGACCTCACCTGGAGTACTGTGTCCAGTTCTGGGCACCACAGTTCAAGAAGGACACTGACAAACTGGAACATGTCCAGAGGAGGGCAACCAAAATGGTCAAAGGCCTGGAAACGATGCCTTATGAGGAACGGCTAAGGGAGCTGGGCATGTTTAGCCTGGAGAAGAGGAGGTTAAGGGGTGATATGATAGCCATGTTCAAATATATAAAAGGATGTCACATAGAGGAGGGAGAAAGGTTGTTTTCTGCTGCTCCAGAGAAGCGGACACGGAGCAATGGATCCAAACTACAAGAAAGAAGATTCCACCTAAACATGAGGAAGAACTTCCTGACAGTAAGAGCTGTTCGACAGTGGAATTTGCTGCCAAGGAGTGTGGTGGAGTCTCCTTCTTTGGAGGTCTTTAAGCAGAGGCTTGACAACCATATGTCAGGAGTGCTCTGATGGTGTTTCCTGCTTGGCAGGGGGTTGGACTCGATGGCCCTTGTGGTCTCTTCCAACTCTAGGATTCTATGATTCTATGAATATTTTCCCAGCTGCTAAAAGGTCCCAACTAAATGGTGATTTGTCTCCAATTGCACTTAAGGTTCCCAAACTCACTTTCCCCATCCTTTCCCTCCAGAATACTAGCAAGACGAATGCCAGTATCACCGTCATCCTTTGCTGCGGGCAAATGGCATTCGGGGCACGGCAGGATGATCTCCCCTTTTTTATAGACGTCCTCACAGAGGAGCTCCTCTTCCAATTCCAGAACAGCAGGAAGGTATGGCTCTGATTATCACACGGACTCCTGTTGTTTGTTCTCTCAGCTATACCATACTTTTCCGTGTATAAGACGAGGTGTTTTTTATTATTATTAAAAAATGATGTTTAAAAATGAGGGTCATCTTATACACAGATAGTGCATAGGGGGACGTGGGATTGGTTGCCGCTGCAAGCCGGAGATAGTCAGCGGCTATTGTGCATGTTATTGGTGGCTGCGGCAAGGGGTGGTGTTGACTGGCTGTCGCTGCGGCAATTGGGAAGGCGATTGGCGGTTTCTGCCGGCGAGGGACAGACAATAGGTGGGTTTTGTGACGTGTGTGAGTGGCAGCATAGGTCCAGCAGGTGAGCAATATTTGGAATCCCCTCCCCCAAATAGCTGAACAACTGTGGGTGATCCTCCCTCCCAAAAGCTCAGCAACTCTGGGCAATCCTTCCCCCATTTTCTTAATTTGGAGTCCCCCAAAATAGGGGGTGTCTTATACACGAAAAAATACGGTATATCCTGCCTTTCTCCTGTCATACGACTCCATTTCCCCCGTGGTCACCATCCAGGCACTGAGCAGACCTCCTGAGCTTCGTCAAGGTCCTTGCACCACATGCCTTCAGACTGTGCCCTAGGGCAGGGTCTCTGGCTTCATCCACCGAAGGGTTGTAGACTGGGGTGTATACTGACTCCACCCTTAGGACCAGATGGGGCACTACAGTGGTACCTTGGTTCTCAAACTTAATCCATTCTGAAACCAAAGCGTTCCAAACCAAGGCACGCTTTCCCATAGAAAGTAATGCAAAATGGATTAATTCTTTCCAGACTTTTTTAAAACAAACCCTAAAACAGCAATTTACCATGAATTTAACCATCTAACAAGACCATTTCTGGGTTAGGGTTAATTTTTGGATTGGGTTAGTGTTAGGGTAAGGATTAGAATTAGGGTTAGGGTCAGTGTGGCTTTATGTTTCCTTGTGATTTTGATTCAAACTCAATTTTATAAAATCCCTTCTCCTTTCAGAACCAGGCTTTGAAGAAGAGCTTTATGAAGGCAGCAGCTCTAACAACCAAGGCGCTTGTGCAATCGAATGTGGGATATGTCACCTTCCCCCACAAAGACGAGCTCACCTTCTGCATCATAGTGAGTAAAAAGAAAAAGAAAAAAAGAGGGGGAATCTCCTGGGGTTTATTTTCAGAGCGTTTTTTCTTAAAAATAGCTGTGTAGGTCTAGCTCTGGGTTGCATGTTCTGACCATCTGGCCCCAAACCATTTCTGGGTGGTCACGTTCTGCTCCAACTCAAGTTTCCAAACCCTCTAGAAAGGCAGCCCTACATTGTGGCAACCTCAGCAGGATGTCACCAGCGCCTAAGTAAAAGAGGCTAGGTTCTCCCAGGAGGAGAGGGTTGTCGATGGCTCCCAGCCATGATTGCTATGTTCTACCTCCACAGAGGAAGGAAGCAATGTTTCTGAATATAGTTGCTGGAAGCCACAGGTGGGGAGAGGGCTCTTGGGCTCATGGTCTGCTCCCTGGTTTCTCACAGACGTCTGGTTGGCCACTGTGAGAATGCTGTGAGGATGCTGGACTAGATGGGCCCTTGGCCTGGTCCAGAAGGCTGATCTTATGCTGTTCTTATGTGGTAGAGCTCTGCCCAGGAGAAAAAGGGAATCATAGAATCATAGAGTTGGAAGAGACCACAAGGGCCATCGAGTCCAACCCCCTGCCAAGCAGGAAACACCATCAGAGCACTCCTGACATATGGTTGTCAAGCCTCTGCTTAAAGACCTCCAAAGAAGGAGACTCCACCACACTCCTTGGCAGCAAATTCCACTGTCGAACAGCTCTTACTGTCAGGAAGTTCTTCCTCATGTTTAGGTGGAATCTTCTTTCTTGTAGTTTGGATCCATTGCTCCGTGTCCGCTTCTCTGGAGCAGCAGAAAACAACCTTTCTCCCTCCTCTATGTGACATCCTTTTATATATTTGAACATGGCTATCATATCACCCCTTAACCTCCTCTTCTCCAGGCTAAACATGCCCAGCTCCCTTAGCCATTCCTCATAAGGCATCGTTTCCAGGCCTTTGACCATTTTGGTTGCCCTCCTCTGGACACGTTCCAGTTTGTCAGTGTCCTTCTTATTCCCAGATCCAGGAAGCCCACTCTTCTCCTCTAGGAGGACCCACTTGCCAATTGCAAAGAAGTTGTCAAGTGGGCTGGATAGAGAGCACAACTCAGGGCTTGGTGTGGTGGTGGCAGGGATGGCGCCTCCAGTTCCCTGACATGCTGTGTGCTTCCCCACCACAGGAGGTTATCAAAGAGGAGCCGATGGCATCGCTCACCATATTACACCAAGCGATGGAAACTATCATTCGCATGACGTAAGTACGGCCAGACACAGTACATATTTCTTCACCAGGTTTATGGACTGCTGGGTGCTGATCCTTTCCTCTCCCCTTCTTTCTCTTTTCAGTGCCTTGAGACCACGCATGGACCCCCTGCTCCGGTCTCAGCTGCTACAAAAAACCATCAGGAAGGTCTTCCAATTGCCATCATTGCAGGTTACGAAGGTCAAAGCCGGGAGCTCTGTGCCAGCAACACAGAGCCAGGTGACTGGACCTTCTGCTTCTGGAGGAAAATGGGGTTGCCAGGTTAAAGCATTTGAGGGCAAAGAGTCTGAGCCGTGTAAGCTGCAAAGAATGCTGCCCGAGACACTTGACCCATCACAATGATGTAACAGCCAGAGACTTGGGGTGTATATTTTTGATTTTAATCACGTTTCCATATTTATTGCATTTCACCTTTGGCTAAAATGCATCCACAAATGATTCCTGCATGCCTGCATTTTGTGACTCTCATGCCTCCCTCCTACGCTGCATTTAATTTTATTTGTTTGCTTGTTTGTTTATATGCTGCCCATCTGACTGGGTTACTCTAGCCACTCTGGGCGGCTTCCAACAAATTAAAACACAGCCAGACATCAAATATTTAAAACTTCCCTATGCAGGGCTGCCTTCAGATGTCTTCAGATGGAAGTATAATGATGTATCTCTCTGACATCTGATAGGAGGGTGTTCCACGGGGTGGGCCCCACCACCAAGAAGGCCCTCTGCCTTGGAACACCCCAAGGAAGTTGAGCCCAGTGTGGAGTCCTGTATCTTTATATCACATGACCTGTAACCTTACATATATCAAGAAACGTTTGCTGTTTATGACTCTTTGTGTGCCTTGCTTGAAGCCCTGCATAAGCTTTGTTACGAATTTGGACTAGAAGGCTCCAGAGCATGTGGGATTTCCATGGGGGTCTTCAGCTTCTAAGTGCTTTTGCTTCTCTCCTTCCAGGACTGCTTTCAAGAGACCATCTACATCTGGCTCAACATGCTCACCAGCTTGCTGTCGGAGGCCCCCTCTCTGGAGACGCTGCAGGAGATATTAGTGGTAAGGGAGCCCCCAAGGTGTCAGAGCAGGGGGAAGCAGCAGCTTCCATGCTGGAGGACAGACCCTCTTGAAATGATTGCACGGGGGGCATCTGCGGCCAACTCGCTGGTTGTGGGTGCTGATGGTCAAGTGGGCCTCTGTTCTGCTAGCAATGCTTGTGCAAGGCACACAAGATATGTCCTCTGCTGATGGCGTATGGGGAAGGGCCGTGGCTTGGGGCAGAGCATCTGTCTTGCATGCCCAAGGTCCCCGGTTCAGTCCTCAGCATCTCCAGGTGGGGCTGGGAAAAGGCTCTCTGCCTGAAAGGCCAAAGGGCCAACTGCCAGTCCTCAGTACTTGTGGATCAATGGCTGGGCTTGGTCTAAGGATGCTTCCTGCATTCCATTGCTATGGCTGTGGTGAGGTGTATGTTGTATTGTTGTAATTATCACACACACAAACACACAAATGACAGATTGCAGGGCGGTTCACAACATAAAAATACACAATCAGAACAGAAAATGCATAATAAAACAAAAGCAACCCAAGAGCCAATTAATATCTAATTCTACTAATGCTTTTTTTTTAATGGCTTCTTTTTTCTGTGTCTTTAGTTGTTCTTGTTTTGTTTGTAAGCTGCCTCGAGTCCCTGTCTGGGAAAAAGGTGGGGTATTATTATTATTAATAATAATAATAATAATAATAATAATAATAATAATAATAAACAAATTGCAGCAAACTTTCTCCTTTACAAAACAACCCCTTTTTGCAATTTGTCCCCTCTATGAAGCTTTGTGAATTTGCAAACCTGGATTAAGGGTTGTCCTTCCATGTGATGACGATGATTTCTCTCTCGCAGCACACAAATGGCTGGATTGACTCCACAAAAATCAGTGAGAGGCAAAGAGCAGTCAAGACCACCAACGTACTCATGAAATATGTCTCCGAGCATTTGGACTTTGATGTGAGTGACCAAGGCTTAACGCTGCAATTTCAAATCGTATTGCGTTGGAAAGTTCAGGTGTGAACTAGATGAAAGCTGTATGGCATGGCCATCCCAGGGGAAGGTGCCAGCCAGTGCTATTTTTCTAGAAAAAGAGGTGCCAGGACTCACCATGAACTCACCTCCCTCATTCTCTTATAATGGCAATAGCGCCCACCTGAGAGGTGCCAGTGTTAGCTATTTGCAGTATAGTAGCACTGCAGAGAGCTTGCTGGGGAGACCATGCATTAAAAAGGGACTCAGAAATAACTAAACAAGGTTTTAATAACAAACACAAAAACTCCTTATACACTAAATACACCAACAACAAACCAGACCCAACCACCAACCCATCCCCCAGGGTAATGGGAGAGCTAGGTGCTGCTCCTTATATACTACACCCAAATGCTGACACAGCTTAATCAATACAACTCAGCACCTGCTGTGTTTCACAGCTGTAAAGCTGGGTCTCGTTATTTTGCTCTGGCCCTTGCTCTGGCCCCTTAAAGACATACACAACTGGTGGAACAATAATGAACCTTTACATTTAAAGAAACCATTCAACATTTCCCCTGCGGTTCATCATTGTGGAACAAAAACATAAAGCATATTTTGTACATGTCTTTCATGAGTAAGCTTTGGAAGTGCTTTTGTAAAAATGTCTGCAATTTGATTGTCACCTGGAACATATTGAAATACAATCATTTCATCAGCAATTAGTTTCTTTACAAACTGTAAACGTAACCTTAAGACTCTAGTGCGCTGCGTATTGGTCTCTGAACACAGGATAGCGAGTCCGCTCTGGGAATCAAGGTAAACTCTTACTGGTAGTGTTACTTTCATCTGTAGGTCTGCAAATACTTGCAGATACCATTCCACATCATGAGTGGCCTGAACGCATGCACATAATTCACTCTCTGTTGTGGAGAGACAAATAATGGTTTGTGTCTGGGACTTCCATTCAAATGGACAACCGTTATAACAAAACACCATACCAGACACATCCCTGCAATTATTTTGTTCCACTGCATGAGATGCATCGCAGAAAATTTCAAAACCTTTGTCAATACATGATGTAAACTGCAACCTATAATGTTTGGTATGTTTAAGGTACATTACCACTCTCTTAAGAGCAGAGAAACATTGCGTAGTGGGCTTTTCCACAAATTTTGCCAGAAAGTGAAAGGCATAAGTTATATCTGGTCTTGAGATTCTTTGAATGAAATTTAGCTTGCCTATAGCAGAACGATACAAAGTTTTGTTAGGAAATGGCTTATCTTCACCTGTAAAGGTGAAACCACACACCATAGGCGTTTCCTTCCCATTTGCATTTTCTTAAACCCATTTTGAATCAATAAGTCTCATATCTGGGGCTTGTGGTACAAGAGACCAGGTGTTATGCTCTTTTAAAGAAGCTATCTCAGAGTTCGTAGCTTTATACCAATTTACAGCTTGGTGCTTAGGTAAATTCTGAACATCATTGTAGCTTTTTGGCTCAAAAACCGCCTTATTGGCATACACAGTATTTAAATGTTCATCTGCAAAACATTGTGGCTTCTGTCTTTTTCTATCTGAATGTCTCAGTCCGGAAGGAGAGTCAGACTCCTCAGACTTAATGGGACTAAGTGAACTACTAGTTTCAGGTTGTAAATCATCATTGTCAGACTGAAGAGGTGCCTGTAGGCTAAGCTCACAGTCAGAAAACTCAAGAGAATCTAACCTCCCCTCGGGTGCCTGTGACTTTAAATCATCAAACAAATTATCAGATTCAACAGGCTTTTTGTCTTGTTCCATTAATTCAGAAGCACCATTTCCTGCTGCTGCTGCTGCTGCTGCTTCCTCTTCTTCCTCAGTGTCATTTATACCGTTAGTATCTTGGAAAACAGCAACGCCATTCCAATTTACAGTTTGTATCATGCTTCTGGTAATATGAAATTTGCCAGTTGCTGGTATGTAAATTCTGTACGCCCCCTGCTGGTAGCCCATTAATTTTCCCTGAACACTACGCTCACCCAATTTCTGCTTAGCGGGATAATGCATAATTATATCTGAATCCCAAATGCGTAGGTATTTCAGATTAGGGCGTTTTTTAAACAGCTTCTCATAGGGGGTTGTTAGGATATTTCCGTTCCACCTTAAACAGGGAGCAGGCTGTTGTTTGAGTCACAGTCTGCGTACTTCCGGCTCACAGGAAGTTTATGTTTTGTACATAGCTATTGTTTCTCTCTCTGTGCCTGAACACGCAGGCAAGCAGTCATGTTTTTTCTTTGTTCTGACCAACGCTGAATAAAGTTGTAAATAATGCTCTCCTGAGTGCATCTTTCGTTGTGCGAACTCTGCAAAGGGCGTGCACAAGTCCTCGGAATGTGGAAAGCTGTTTCTGAGGCTTGTGTCGCTAATCGACTGATACTGCGTTCCTACGGGAGGTTGATGGATTGTCCGAAGTCGACGTGGGGGCATGATGGCCTTTGTCTCCCTGGCAGTATCCCAACAGGGGTGACATCTAAACCAGAATGATAACTGCGATTTCTAACGTAACAAAAGGCATCGAGCGCTTCAGCCCAAAAGACTTTGGGCAGATTAGCATTGTGCAGATAAGTTTTAACCCCTGCCTGCAGGTCACGCTGCACAACTTCAACAAGCCCATTTTGCCAGGGACTTCGGGCACAAGATAACTCATGTGTAGTCCCCTGCGCTTCCAGGAAATTCTCAAAATCCTCAGAAACAAATTCCCCGCCCCGGTCAGTAAACAGGTTCTTAATTGGTTTGTTAAAATGCGTTTTTACCCAGTTGCAAAAAGCTCTGTACTTCTCAAATGCTTGGGACTTCTCAGCTATTGCATAAGTCCAACAATATCTACTATACTGGTCTATCAGGGTAAGCCAGTCCTTTTTTTTTTTTTTGGTATAATATTTATTGAAATTTTACAAAAACATAAAAGAAATAAGAAAAGAAAAAGATAAAAAAAGAAAACATACAAAAATACACAAAAAAAGAAAAAAAGAAGAATAAAAATACAAAGTACAAAAAACGAATAGATACAAAAGAGTTAAAAACAAATCCATTTTTTGTAACTTTAAACTCATTAGCTTGTTTCCTTGACTTCCTCACACCTCCCCTTTTTGTATTCCCATTTAAATAATCAAATCAGCAAATCCTTACCCTCTTTCGTTTATCTTAACTCTATATCTTAACATATTATAACTCTATATTTTCATCCATTATCAACTCATTTTTGCATATTCTCATTAACTTTGTTGCTAATACCTCTTATTTTCAATCCAACATCATTTTTAATATTCATTAATTTTACAGTGTTTCTGAAGATAGTCTTTAAATTTCTTCCAATCTTCTTCCACCAACTCTTCTCCCAGGTCTCGGATTCTGCCAGTCATTTCCGCTAATTCCATATAGTCCATCACCTTCATCTGCCACTCTTCCAGGGTGGGTAAATCTTGTGTCTTCCAATACTTTGCAATGAGTATTCTTGCTGCTGTTGTTGCATACATGAAGAAAGTTCTATCCTTCTTTGGCACCAATTGGCCGACTATGCCCAGGAGAAAGGCCTCTGGTTTCTTCAGGAAGGTATATTTAAATACCTTTTTCATTTCATTATAGATCATCTCCCAGAAAGCCTTAATCTTTGGGCACGTCCACCAAAGGTGAAAGAATGTACCTTCATTTTCTTTACATTTCCAACATTTGTTATCGGGCAAATGATATATTTTTGCAAGCTTGACTGGTGTCATGTACCACCTGTATATCATTTTCATATTATTCTCTCTTAAGGCATTACATGCCGTAAATTTCGTACCGGTGGTCCAGAACTGTTCCCAGTCCGCAAACATAATGTTATGACCAATATCTTGTGCCCATTTAATCATAGCAGATTTAACCGTTTCATCCTGCGTATTCCATTTTAACAGCAAGTTATACATTCTTGAAAGTATCTTAGTTTTGGGATCTAACAATTCTGTTTCCAATTTTGATTTTTCCACCTGGAAGCCATTTTTTTTGTCCAAATTATAGGCCTCTCTTATTTGATAATAATGAAGCCAGTCTCGCACTTTATCTTTTAATTTCTCAAAACTCTGCAATTTCAATTTATCTCCTTCTTGTTCCAATATTTCCCAATATTTCAGCCATTTGGCCTCCATATTGAGCTTTTTCTGAGCCTTCGCTTCCATTGGTGACAACCACCTTGGGGTTTTATTTTCCAGTAAGTCTTTATATCTTATCCAGACATTGAACAATGCTTTCCTGACAATATGGTTTTTAAATGCTTTATGTGCTTTAACCTTGTCGTACCACAAATATGCATGCCACCCAAAAACATTGTTAAATCCTTCTAGGTCCAAAGTGTCCGTGTTCTCAAGAAGCAGCCAGTCTTTCAACCAGCAGAATGCTGCTGATTCATAGTAAAGTTTAAGGTCTGGCAGGGCAAATCCGCCTCTTTCCTTTGCATCAGTTAATATTTTAAATTTTATTCTGGGCTTCTTGCCTTGCCAGACAAATCTAGAAATATCTCTCTGCCACTTCTTGAAACAGTCCATCTTGTCCAAAATTTGCAATGATTGAAATAAAAATAACATTTTTGGCAATACATTCATCTTTATAGCTGCAATTCGACCCAACAAGGAAAGCTTCAAATTTGACCATATTACTAAGTCTTTTTTCACTTCTGTCCAACATTTCTCATAATTATCTTTAAATAAATTTAAGTTCTTAGCCATCATATTAACCCCCAGATATTTTACTTTCTTAACTAATGTTAAACCTGTCTCCTTCTGAAACCTCTCCTTCTCAATCGATGTTAAATTTTTCTCAAGAACTTTAGTTTTTGACTTGTTCAGCTTAAATCCTGCCACATGACCAAATTCTTGAATTAGTTCTAATACTCTTTTCGTACTAGATTCTGGCTCCTGTAACGTCAAAACTAGGTCATCTGCAAAAGCTTTCAATTTGTATTGTTTGGCTCCGACCTGGATACCTTTAATCAGACGGTCCCTTCTAATCATATTTAATAAAACCTCCAGGACTGAAATAAAAAGCAATGGGGAAATTGGGCAGCCTTGTCGTGTCCCTTTCTCTATCTTAAATTCCTCTGTCATCACATTATTGACTATTAGCTTAGCCTTTTGTTCTGAATAAATTGCACTTATACCATTTTCAAACCCTTGACCCACCCCCATCCCCCGAAGATTTTTCTTCATAAAATTCCAAGAAATATTGTCAAGGGCTTTCTCCGCATCTATAAAAATTAAAACTGCTTTAGTATTAATGTTCACTTGCAACTTCTCCAATATGTTAATTATGTTCCTCGTGTTGTCAGACAAATGTCTACCTGGGAGAAAGCCAGCTTGGTCCTTATGTATCTCTTCCACTAATACTTTTTTTAATCTATTAGCCAAAATATCAGCAAAAATTTTGTAATCCACATTGAGCAGGGATATGGGGCGTTAGTTCTTAAGCTGTGTCTTTTCAGACTCCGTTTTCGGTATAAGTGTAATGTAGGCTTCCTTCCACGACTCTGGTGCTTTTTTCCCCTCCAAAATTTCATTACAAACCTCCTTTAGTGGTTGAATTAACCAATCTTTCAAAGATCTATAGTATTTTGAGGTTAAGCCATCCGGCCCTGGAGATTTACCCAACTGCATATTCTGAATGGCACCTTCTACCTCCTGTTCTGTAATTTTGTAGTTCAGCATTATCTTATTTTCATGAGAGATTTTTTGTAATCCATTTGTTTTTAAAAATTGGTCTATATCAAACTCTTTCTGTGGCCCTTGTGTATATAACTCTTTAAAATACCTCTGGAAGCATTTTCTAATTTCCACTGGATTCTGAATGTTCTTTCCTTCCACTTCCAAATTTGTGATAGTGTTAAGTTTTTGTCTTTTTTTCATTTGCCAAGCTAACAATTTTCCACATTTATTAGCCGGTTCAAATGTCTTTTGTCTCATTTGTTTAATTTTCCATTCAATTTCTTGGTTCATCATCTTCATATATTGCACTTGATATAACTTTATGTCTCTCAGAATCTCTTGTGACTTTGGTTTCGCTCTTAGTTTCTTCTCACCCTCCTTTATTTTTTCTAAAATTTTATCTTTTTTCCATTTTGGGCTCTCTTCTTTATTGTATTCTGTTGGATCAGAAACCCCCTCATAACTGCTTTACTTGCGTCCCAGATTATTCTTTTTTCAGTAGTAGTATTCAAATTTATCTCAAAATAGTCTCTCAAGGTTTTTTGGGCCTTCTTGATAACCTCTTGATCTCTAAATAAGGTGTCATTCATCCTCCATCTGAAGGAACCGATTGGTGTTAGTTTCATCTCCATTTTCACAGCATTATGGTCGGAGCAAGTTTTTGGGCAAATTTCCACTTTTTGAGTCTTAGGTGCCAGTCCTCTAGTTATCCATATTTGGTCAATTCTTGTCCATGTCATTTTGGCTTCAGAGAAGAATGTTCCCTCTCTTCCTAGGGGGTTCTTAATTCTCCAAATGTCAATCAAGTCCATATTGTCAGTCAGTTCAAAAAAGGTTTTTGGTAGTCTGCCATCTTTAGTTACAATCTGTCTCTGCGACTTGTCCATATTTGTAGATACCACTCCATTCATATCTGCCATCATAATGATGTTGTGATCCATATAGTCTAACAATGTCTCGTGCAATTTCTTAAAAAATTCAGATTTTCCCTCATTTGGTGCATAAACTCCTACTATTAAAAATTTTTCTCCTTGTGATCGAATTTCGATTGCCACAAATCTTCCTTGATCATCTTTTAAAACAAATTTCGGTGACAGGCTCTCTTTGGTGTAAATTACAACTCCTCTCTTTTTAACCTTATCCGATGAAATAAACTCTTGACCCAATCTTTTATTAAACAATACTTTCCTGTGTAGCCTTATCACATGTGTTTCCTGTAAACAAATTAAGTCCAATTGTTCCTGTCAGGGGCTCAGGAGCAGGAGCACTGGGGAGAGAGGAAATGGAGAGCGAAGGGGAAGAATCCGAGGGCAGCGTAGGGGAGTATGACAGTGACCCGAGAGATTCCATGAGCTTCTCCAGCGAATCAGAAGATTCCCAGAAGGGGGCGCCAACGGTCAGGGCAAGGGGGGTCCCAGGGGGGACGCACCAGAAACAAGGAGCCAGAGGGGAACCCCAAAGCAGCAGCGGGGGATCAGGACCAGTTTCCCCACCAGAGCGTAGTGGGGGGGGAAGAGTCACATGTGTCAGGGCCAGCGTCTCCTCCAGCGGGGAGAGAAAGTGAGTCAGGGCTGACCACGCCTCCAACGGAGGGGAGGTCAGTTGCAGCTAGCCCCCCCAGAGGGGGAAGCAGTGACAGCAGCAGTGAAAAGGTCAGGAGGAAAGTTACTGGCTGGGCGCGCGCGCCAAGTTCAAATGTACAGGCGCGGGGGACAGCAGGAGACCCGGATGGGGAACCAGCTCCTAAAGCCCGCCGGAGGGAGGGGGAAGGCTCAGGGGATTCAGCGTCAGAAGAGTCTAGAAAGGGCGAGACCCCAACGGCCAGGCGGAACCAGAGGTGGAAGGAACAGAGGAAGAGGTGGAGTAAGGCGAGAGTCTTAAACTGGTGTCTGGGGGGAGGAGATTCAGATGGAGCATCAGCGATCTAGAGTTTGAGACGTAGAGCTGCACGCTCTGGAAGTGAAACTGAACTTCAATAAAGACTTTTGTACTTAACAACGAAGCAGCGTTGGTCCTTTGTGAGCTGGGACCTCGGGCAGCTCTGACAGTTCCTTTTTCAATAAATGAAAAACTTTCCTCCTCTTCTCCAGGGAGTTAAGTCCATGAATGTTCCAACTTAATAATTGCAGAGACATGGTGTATTTATTCTACTTTCCTCCAACTGCTCCCAGTAATTCCTCTTGTTCTGACGGTGGTATCACTTTTTCTAATTTGTCCAATCCCAAAGGTGGTGGTACTATGTCTAGTACTCCTGGTTTTAAAGCTCTTAGCTCTTCTAGAACTTCTTTTTGCAGGTCTTCTTCGTGGTCTCTCAGGAATTTTTCCTTGTCTTCCACTGATCTTATTTTGAACTTTTTCCCTTTAAAGGTAAAGGATAGGCCTTGAGGGAATTCCCATCTAAAAACAATTCTGTTACTTCTCAACAGGGCCACCAGATCTCCGTAGTTAGTTCTAAGATCCAATAAGTATTTCGGAATATCCTTGAATATCTCCACTCTTGAATCGTTTATTTCCACGGTCTTCTGGAAGTGCAGACTCAGTATTTTATCTCTCTCTTCTTTCGTTCGGAGGGTAACCAAACAGTCTCTCACCCTGTTCTTTCTCCCTCCTCTTCCAAGTCTAAAAGCACTTACTATCTTGAAATCTTGCTTAGCATCCAAATTCCAAAATTCTGCAAATTCCTGCGTAAGAAAGTCACTTAAACTGTCTTTTTCCAATTCAGGGACCGCCCTGATCCTCAGATTAGTCTGTTTTTCCTTAAGTTCGATCATAGACAGAAGCGACCGGTGGTCCTTTAGCTCTTTGCATATAGTTGGAATCTTTTCCTCTACAGCCAGCACTTTTTCCTTTGCTTCCTCAACTGCCTTTTGGTTCGAAGCGGATTCTTGCAACAGTCTTTCAATAGCTTCTGTATTTGAGTTCACCTTCTGCCCCAAATTGTTGATGCTAGTAGTATTTTGGTCAATTTTAGTAGTCGCTTCAGTAACTTGGTTACTTAATTTTTCCAAGGTTTCAAAATTTTTATTTAATACTGAAGTGAATCCCTCTTCAGTAGCCATTCCTTTAGACCCAACTTGTGCAGGATCTTTTCCTTGTGCAGGATCTTTTCCTTGTGATGCAGAAGGGGCAGATACAGATGCAGAGGCAGATATGGATGCTCTGCGCTGCTGCGTTACACTAGTCTGCTGCTGTCTAACCTTTCCTGATCTTGTTGTCTTTTCCTGAAGCAAGTCTGCCATGCCACTTTATCTAAGGATCTGAAAATCAAGGTCAATCCCACGGCCAAAACTTGTTTTGCTGTGGAAGTTTCCCAGGCCAGTCAAGAGTGGAAAATCCCCTGGCTAGTTGCAACAATTTCAAAGTTCCTCTAGGGGGACACAGTAACGATCAATGGTATTGCAATAGAGTCTCTTTTCCGATTTTCCAAAGTCCCCCTTCTACAAAAGAAAAAAGCAACAGTTCCAAGTCCAAAGTAACCCTCAGAGTAAAAGTGTCTCACTTGCAGAGTTAACTGTCACAAAGTTACATTGTCCATAAATAGTGTGATTCTCAGTACAGCAATTTTATTAATCTGGCAGTCCGTTCCCAAGGATTAAGTGGTGGTCTTTACTCCTTTTTCTCTCCACTTTTTTTGCAGGCAAAATACATTTTCTCCTCTTCCCTCCCCTCTCCTGCAATTCAGGGAGGGAAATCTTTTAATTTGACGTTAGGATTTAAGTCCTTTTAAACCCAGCTCTCCAGCGTTAGCTTGATCAGTCTTTGCTTTGATCTATATACAAAAAGGAAGGCGGACTTCCTGTTTGCGCCTTCCCGTTTCAGTGCCAAATTAATCCTATTTTCCTTAAATTCCCCGGTCTTTGAACTTGACCTACTCACGGGTAGTTGTTTGTTAGCCAAATTGTCCCAGGAAAAAGGTCAGCGCTCTCCGGCAACAGCTGTGCGGCTTCGCTCCATGGAAGAAGCAGTTGGCTCTCAGCACCGCGCCTATCTCCCCGTTTCGCTCCGGGACCCCTTGCGGGGTTCCCTCGCAGTTAGGGGGGCGCTGAAGGTGCCCGCTGAGTCCCACGAACACAGGCTTCTCCCGCCTGTAGTTTTCTAAGGGGTCCCCGCATCGCCGTCGCGACTAGACCCGATTTCCGTGGAGCTATTCCCTCACAGCTGGAGGGAATCCGCCATTACCGATGGTGCCGCCTCCGGAAGTCAGGGTAAGCCAGTACTTAGAACCCCCTAATGATGGTGGGAGTGGCCCAACTAAATCATAATGTACACGCTCAAATGGCTCAGTTACTTTCCTATCTGAGCACCTACCCTTGAGTGCAACCTTAATGTTATTCTTGCAACAGGATAGACATTGTATAAAGAATTTACATGGTTTTAAGTTTAGGCCATTAACAATATTCTTTGTCTTAATTACATCAGCAAAATTCAGATGTCCCAGAATTCTGTGTGCTTCATGGGCACACCCGGAATGTGGCCTTACATTCCTCAACCCCTGGCTTGACTGTGCTGCTCTGCAATTTATAGGCGATTGGGAGTAGGTGCAAAAATACAGTCTATATAAACCATCAGAGTCCTGGGCATACAATAGATGTTTGTTCCCATCGAAAAACTCACACATTGACTTTAAGAAACGCACAGTTATGCCTTGACGAGCAAAACATCTTACTGACAATAAATTGTCCACTGACGGGCAGTAAATGCAGTTCGCTATCGTAATGTTTAAAGAGTCAAGTTTAATAGTACCCCTGCCAAGCGACTGCAAGACTTGTGAATTGGCTAAATGTACATTACCAATTTCCTCTTCAAAAGAAATAAACAAGCTTCGATCATTGCAAATGTGCTGGGATGCTCCTGAGTCCACAATAAAAGACTTCCACTTGGCACCTTTAATTCTTTTACGATCTGTACTCCGAGCATGAAAAGCTCGCGGCTCGTTTCTGTCTTTACGGTACGATGTCGGCTGCTGGGCTGACGACCGTGACTGACGAACAGAAACAGACTTGGGAGTACTTTGCTTTCTTTTGGATCTGCAGTCCTTTGCAAAATGTCCCTGCTTATTGCAGAACCAATAACGCTTTGCAGCTTTAAATGCAGTCGTATCACCACAAGTTTGCATATGGCGTTCCTCATTGTTTCTGGAAATAGGAGTGCTTATGGCACAAGCCTCCCTTCTATCCAACTCGCCCATTAATCTTGCCGTTATCCCTTCCACAGTTAATTGTGCTGGTGGAACGGCAGATATCTGGCTAGCTACACCATCAAAGTCCTCATTAAGGGAACAAAGAATGATAAAAACATACTGAATATCAGGTATCTCTATGTCCCTTTGAATTAATTTGCAGCGTATTGCCTCCAGACGTCTCAAATGTGCTGCCAAATCAGATTTTGGAACAAGAAGGAGACAAATTGAAATTGCAGAGTTTTGAGAAACTAAAAGATAAAGTGTGAGACTGGCTTCATTATTATCAAATAAGGGAGGCTTACAATCTGGACAAAAAAATTGGCTTCCAGGTGGAAAAATCAAAATTGGAAACAGAACTGTTAGACCCCAAAACTAAGATACTATCAAGAATATATAACTTGCTGTTGAAATGGAATACTCAGGATTAAACGGTTAAATCTGCTATGATTAAATGGGCACAAGATGTTGGACATAACATTATGTTTGCTGACTGGGAACAGTTGTGGACCACCGGTATGAAATTTACGGCATGTAATGCCTTAAGAGAGAATATTATGAAAATGATATACAGGTGGTACATGACACCAGTCAAGCTTGCAAAAATCTACCATTTGCTCGATAATAAATGTTGGAAATGTAAAGAGAATGAAGGTACATTCTTTCACCTTTGGTGGACTTGCCCAAGGATTAAGGCTTTCTGGGAGATGATATATAATGAAATGAAAAAGGTATTTAAATATACCTTCTTGAAGAAACCAGAGGCCTTTCTCTTGGGCATGGTCGGCCAATTGGTGTTAAAGAAGGATAGAACTTTTTTAATGTACGTTACAACAGCAGCAAGAATACTCATTGCAAAGTACTGGAAGACACAAGATCTTCCCACCTTGGAAGAATGGCAGATGAAAGTGATGGACTATATGGAATTGGCGGAAATGACTGGCAGAATCCGAGACCAGGGAGAAGAGTCGGTGGAAGAAGACTGGAAGAAATTTAAAGATTATCTACAGAAACATTGTAAAATTAAGGAATGCTAAAATGATGTCGGAATGAAATGAAGCGGTTTTAGCAACAATGTTAAAAGGAGTATGTAAAATGGATTGTTAATAGATGAAAATATAAAGTTATAATATGTTAAGATAAAGAATTAAGATAAAAACAAAGAGGGAAAGGATTTGCTGAATTAACCATTCGAACTGGAATACAAAAAAGGGAGGTGTGAGGAGGTCAGGGAAACAAGTAAATGAAAGGCAAGACATGGAATGATGGATTTATTTTTAATTGTTTTTATTTCCTCTGTATTTTGTATCTTTTGTTTTCTTTTTTCTATCTCTTTATTACTTTTGTAATTTCTTTTGAAATTTTAATAAATATTATTTTTTTTTAAAAAAAAGTGTGCTGCCAAATCACCACCAGGCTGCAACTTGGTCTGGTACAGCTGCTTGAAAAACGTCAATGCGGACGCTGACTCTTTTCTAATATGCACTGCTGCAAGACTGTCCCACATTTCTTTGGCAGTTTTCTTATTTCTTATATAGACTACTTGCTGGTTGCTGACTGCCAAATTAATTATTGCCCTGGCTTTCGCATCTCCTTTTGACCAAGCATTAGTTACAGGGTCAGGAGGGTCATCAGTTACATAGGTCCATACTTCTCTAGAGGTCAAAAGCGCCTCCACCCGAAAAGACCATAAACTATAGTTCTCATCTGTTAGCTGTGGGAACACCAGAGCCTTCTTGGCTTCTGGAACCCGGTCAACCATTCTGGAACTCTTCCAGACCCACAGAAACTACACTAACAGGAGAAGGAGTTTTCAAACCTTTCTCAGAGTCCAAAAATATGCAGTCATCCACTCAGCAGCTGGGCCCATAACCAAAGATGTTAGCTATTTGCAGTATAGTAGCACTGCAGAGAGCTTGCTGGGGAGACCATGCATTAAAAAGGGACTCAAAAATAACTTAAACAAGGTTTTAATATCAAAAACAAAAACTCCTTATACACTAAATACATCATCAACAAACCAGACCCAACCACCAACTCATCCCCCAGGGTAATGGGAGAGCTAGGTGCTGCTCCTTATATACTACACCCAAATGCTGACACAGCCATTCAATGAATGACACAGCCATTCAACATTCAACCATTCAACATTCAACCATTCAACAGCCAGAACTGAGTTCCAGTGAGTTCTGGCTGGGGAAAAAGCCCTGGGGCAAGCCTAGGGTGGGCCACCTAAGCACAGCTCTCTTGCCCTGCGCCCCTCTGTCACCTTTGCTGACTGAAAGCATGCCAGACGGTTTTCTCTTGCTGGGCTCTGTGGGACGAGGGCTGACTGTGCATCTCTCTCTTTCCACCTCCTAGGTATCCCAGGATTTCCCCCTTCTTGGACAGCTGGTGGCGCTCTTGTCCCTTCACCTCGCAGACAACGTGAAGGAGATTGGCCTGCAGTCAGCGGAGGCCTTGTACCATCTCCATTACATCATGATAGCCAAAATGGGTGAGGGTGATGCTGGGAAATGGCTTGTTTCTTGTAAGCCGCAGGGTGGGAGATCTGTAGCCCTCCAGAGGCTGCTCCAACTCCCATCATCCCTGAGTGTTGCCCATGCTGGCTGCTGCTGGTGTTGATCCGGGAGTTCAGGAGGGCCAGGATTCGTGCCAGCACTGGCCTAACGCCAACACCCTGTTGGCCAGAGACGAGAGGGCAGTCTTGGGGGAGGGATTCACTGCTGAAGAAGATCAGAAAAGCCTTCTGGACCTGACCAGTGGCCCAGCCCAGCCCAGCATCCTGTTCCCACAGGGGTTGACCAGATGCCTGTGGGAATCCAGCAAGCAGAATTCAAGCTCTTTCTACTCCTGTACTTTGCTGCCTCTGACCATGGAGGCAGAGGATAGCCATCCTGGCTAATAGCCATGGGTAGCCTTCTCTTCCATGAATTTGCCTCATCTTCTTTGAAAGCCATCTTTGTCCGTGGCCATCAGTGCCTCCTGTGGCAGGGAGTTCCAGAGTTTAGCTGTGCACTGCAAGAAGAAGGACCATCCTGAAACTTCAGTTTCATTGGAGGTCCAGTTGTTCTCATGTTCTGACGGTGAGAGAGAAAGCTTTCTCTCTCCACTTTCTCCATGCCATACATTGTGTCTCCTCTTCCTCGCCATTTTTCTAAACGGAACCCCCCCCCCAAATGCTGCAACCAGCTCCACAAGCACCCCAGTCCTTTTGGTTGCCCCCTTCTGAACCTTTTTCCCAGTTCTGAATTATAATTTTTGAGGTGAAATCGATAATTGTTTTTGTTGGTTCCAGTGGGAAAACTGGAGGTTTTGAGCAGGGAGCACTAATGCTGGGTTCTTTTGCATGCATATTCCAAAACCTGACCCTGCTTAGGTAAGGAACTGGAGAAGAGGAGGAATAAAAATAAGAAAGGCAACATGGTCAGATGGGTCCGAGAAGACTTCTTCATCCCTGGGCCCTCCCTCTTCCACTACCACATCGCAAAAGTGGCCAAGGTAGGGGTGGCTTTTTGTACTCTTTATTGCTAAGACCGCAGCCACTCCCAGTTAGCAAAGATTTGCTCACTCGGGCCAATGGGGCCCTGCCCCACCAACTTCAGCCTGCCCTCAGGCAGCCCACGCCTTCTAGGGATGAGGGAGAGATTCAGAGCAGTTCACACTGGAAGCCAAAGCTATCAAATCGAGGCTTTCAGAAACAATAGGAGAACTGAAACACAACCCGCCTTTGAAATTCACACGTCCTTGAATTTCGCAATGCCAAACAGTGTGTAAAAAAATCCATGCGTGAGCTATTAGTGTAAATAACATTCAGAAATGCATTGTATTAGAATAAATTGCTCAAAGACAAGTGCCCGGTAGCCTAAACTGCATGCAGAATTCTACTTATTGAAATTCTACCAGGTGCTGGGAGACCTAGGGTTCAGATCCCCACTCAGCCCTGAAACTCACGAGTCAGTCACAGTCTCTCAGTCTAACCTACCTCATGAGACTAAAACGGGGAGGAGAGAGAACCATGCATTGCCACCTTGGGCTCCTCAGGGCGGAAAAAGAATAGGAAAAGTTGACTCATTCGATACATCTTTCACAAGGCACTGCCAAGCCAATGAACTATGCCAACCTTGTGGTGGGTGTTTTTGTTGTATATTAAGAACTAAACACACAGCCAGCAGGTTCCCACCCAGTCTGTTTGGCATTGGTTATATAACGGATAGCCACTATTATTCACCCTCTCTGTTCCTGCGAGAATTTTTTTTTAATTTTCTAGTCTGATTTTAGATTGAACCTCTTCATGTTCCAATGTCATAACCAATTTAAGATGTGGATCGAAAATAGCAAGGCGTCACCTGACTTTTAGTTTTCTTTGTTGTAAAATCTTTCAGCTACTTAAATAAACACATAAACAGAATCACCGAATTGTAGAGTTGGAAGGGACGTGGGGGTCACTTAGTTCAACCCTCTCAAGGCAGAGTGGAGATGTCTTTCACTTGGTTTGTGAAGGCACCCTTGGACTACTGAAACGTGGTCAGAGTGTGGAGCAGAAGAAAACTCCCTCTTCTTTCTTCTTTGTGCCAGGCTTTTGGGGAGCACCTCAAGCCCAGCCAGATCAACGAAGTCGTGTTGAAGGCGATTGACAACCTGACAGTGGAAGACAGAGCCGTCTCTCAGGCTGCAGGAAAGCTCCTGAGGTCCTTCCTTGAGGAATGTGGGATGGAAATGGAGGACGTAAGGCTCAAAACGGAGGCAGGGGGAGCAGGTTTCCTCTAAATTAAACATTCTCTTCGGACTTAGAATTAGCTTGTTTCTGGGAAGTAAGAAGGCATTGTGTGGGAAGTAAGAAGAGCCAGTGTGGTGTAGTGGTTAAGAGCGGTAGTCTCGTAATCTGGGGAACCGGGTTCGCGTCTCCGCTCCTCCACATGCAGCTGCTGGGTGACCTTGGGCCAGTCACACTTCTCTGAAGCCTCTCAGCCCCACTCACCTCACAGAGTGTTTGTTGTGGGGGAGGAAGGGAAAGGAGAATGTTAGCCGCTTGGAGACTCCTTCGGGTAGTGATAAAGTGGGATATCAAATCCAAACTTCTTCAATTTCCGTGTCTGTGGCTCGCGCCTCTGTTTCCATCCTGCTGCAGTTTGGCTTCCAAAAATCAACCACCCTGTTTTTCATCTTGCTGTCTGCTTTGGTAGTATTTTAATTACATTATTCCACCCTGTTCATTTCAGTGCAAAGGAAACACAATGTGTACAACACTGAGGTCAATTAATAAAACTTTGCTATGATCAAAATGATCACCCTCCCAAAACTAACCTACCTATTCCAAACCCTCCCAATCTGGATTCCCCCAACACAACTCCACAGATGGCAGAGAAAACTACACTCTTTTATCTTCTCACATAAAAAACCAAAAATAAGCCCCAAATACCTGCACCTCCCCACCTCAGAAGGAAGATGGGGAATCCCCAACATAGAAGCATATTACATTGCCAGCCAAATACTCCATATAATCCCATATATACTAGAAGATGAGACAAAACAATGGGTGCACCTAGAGAGGGACATAATTGAAAATACCAACCCCATCCCCACTAATCCCCCTGCCGTACCACCCATTATTCCACCATGCAGCACAAAACCTCCAAATAAAAACCTGGCAAACCAAAGGCTTATATCGCCTAATAGACTTCTGTAAAAATAACAAACCTTTGTCAACACAAGAAATACAAGACAAACTAGAAGACACCCAAATGCCCTGGTTAACACAACACCAATTACATGCCCTCTTAAACAATCCAACAGTAAAATCAGCAGCAACTAGGCCCCTGATAACCTTTGAAAACCTCCTCCTAACAACAAAGGGAAACGGTAAAAGGATGGTATCCGCAATATACAAAATACTACTCCAAAATCCCACAAACCCCCTAGACGCAATCAAAAAACAATGGGAGAATGACATAGGCTATGAGATTAACCCCACTCAATGGATCAGAATGTGGTCTAACCCCCCCCTTTAAATCCATATCAACGAAAAGAACTCACTCTGAAACTCACCTACAGGTGGTACCTAAGACCAAGAAAACTAGCGCTAATACGCCCAGGAACCTCACCAAAATGCTGGAGAGGGTGCACCTCCACAGGCACATACCTCCACATGTGGTGGGAATGCCCCAAAATCCAACTATTCTGGACAACAGCCATACGAGAAATATGTAAAATAACTAAGCAAGTACTAGACATCACCCCAGAACTGGCCCTACTAAACATCTTCCAAGACAACAATGCCCACTTACACCACAAAGAACTCATAACCCACCTACTTTCAGCAGCCAGAAACACCATAACCAGACACTGGAGAGACCTGTCAGGAGTAAGCATGGACCAATGGTACCAAATAGTATGGGAAACAGCCCTACTAGAAAAATTAACCAATAAACTGAAACTGACACGGGGACAAACAGAAGAAGACGCCTTTATCCTGGTATGGCTCCCCTTTATCACAAACACAGCCCAAAAAGACAATGACAATAATCCACCAACAGCATACAAATCAATATGGCTAACCTGATCCAAAACACCCACTCACCCCACTCACACACGAAAACAAAGATCACCACAGCCAATCACAAACAAACAACCACACCCTAGGCCAACCCCAACCTCTCTCACCACCAAAGGAACACAAGTGAACAGCAGAGAACCGGCACGAGTAACGCTGACACCAAACCCTACATACATTAAGCCAAATAGAAACAGGTTCAGCACACTTTCTCTTTTTATATATATATATAATATTTATTAAAGTTTAGGAATTTATATAAAACAGAATAAACAGAACAGTAAAAACAAAAACAATAACAATACATACAATCCAAAAAAGAAAAAACACACATACAAAACAGGTATAATTTCCATCCCTTATATTCATAAAACTTACTTTCCCGACCTCCTCATACCTCCCCTTTCTGTATTCCATTCTCTAATTAAGTCAATTCAGCAAATCCTTTCCCTAATTTCTATGTACTTTTTAACCTTTCTTTTCTTAACCACATAATCATTACAGCTTTTAACTCCTTAATTTCTAAATCAACATCGTTCTAGCCTTCAATAATTTTACAATGTTTCTTAAGATAGTCCTTAAATTTCTTCCAATCTTCTTCCACCGTCTCTTTTCCCTGGTCTCGGATTCTGCCGGTCATTTCTGCCAGTCCCATATAGTCTATCACTTTCATCTGCCATTCTTCCAAGGTGGGTAGATCTTGTGTCTTCCAATACTTTGCGATGAGTATTCTTGCTGCTGTTGTAGCATACATAAAAAAAGTTCTGTCCTTCTTTGGCACCAATTGGCCGACCATACCCAGGAGAAAGGCCTCTGGTTTCTTCAAGAAGGTATGTTTAAATACCTTTTTCATTTCATTATAAATCATTTCCCAGAAAGCCTTAATCCTTGGGCAAGTCCACCAAAGGTGAAAGAATGTACCTTCAGTCTCTTTACATTTCCAACACTTATTATCAGACAAGTGGTAAATTTTTGCGAGCTTAACTGGAGTCATGTACCACCTATAAATCATTTTCATAATATTTTCTTTCAAGGCATTACATGCCGTAAATTTCATACCGGTGGTCCACAACCGTTCCCAGTCCTTGAACATAATGTTATGACCAATATCTTGTGCCCACTTGATCATAGCTGATTTAACTATTTCATCCTGTGTATTCCATTCCAACAGCAAGTTATACATTTTTGACAAATTCTTAGTTTTGGATTCTAATAGTTCTGTCTCCAGTTTTGATTTTTCCACCTGGAAGCCAATTTTCCTGTCTGACTTAAAGACCTCCATTATTTGGTAGTAATGGAGCCAATCTCTCACTTTATCTTTCAATTTCTCATAACTCTGCAATTTCATTACATCCCCTTCTTGCTCCAAAATTTCCCAATATTTCGGCCATTTAGACTCCATATTAAGTTTTTTCACAGCCTTTGCCTCCATTGGGGACAACCACCTGGGAGTTTTGTTCTCCAGCAGGTCTTTATACCTAATCCAGACATTATACAGTGCTTTCCTGACAATATGGTTTTTAAAAGCTTTATGAGCTTTGACCTTGTCATACCACAAATATGCATGCCACCCAAAAATATTATTGAACCCTTCTAGATCCAAGATATCTGTATTCTCAAGAAGTAGCCAGTCTTTCAACCAGCAAAAAGCCGCTGATTCATAATAAAGTTTAAAATCTGGCAGGGCAAATCCCCCCCCCCCTTTCTTTTGCATCAGTTAATATCTTAAATTTTATCCTGGGCTTTTTGCCCTGCCAGACAAATTTTGAAATATCTTTCTGCCACTTCTTGAAACAGTCCATCTTGTCAACAATTTGCAATGTTTGAAACAAAAATAACATTCTAGGCAATACATTCATCTTTATAGCTGCAATTCGACCCAACAAGGAAAGCTTCAATTTTGACCAAATTTCTAAATCTTTTTTTACCTCTGTCCAGCATTTTTCATAATTATCTTTAAACAAATTCACATTTTTAGTTGTCATATTGCTCCCCAAGTATTTCACTTTCTTAACCACAGTTAAACCTGTCTCATTCTGAAACTTCTCCCTTTCCATAGGTGTTAAGTTTTTTTCCAATACCTTAGTTTTGGATTTATTCAATTTAAATCCTGCAACCTGGCCAAAATCTTGAATTAGTTCTAAAACCCTTTTAGTACTAGATTCTGGCTCTTGTAACGTAAGTACCAAATCATCTGCAAATGCTCTCAATTTGTATTGTTTAGCTCCGACCTGTACTCCCTTAAACAACTGGTCCTTTCTAATCATATTCAGCAAGACTTCCAGGACTGATATAAAAAGTAATGGAGAGATTGGGCACCCCTGACGTGTCCCTTTTTCTATCTTAAACTCTTCCGTAACCATATTGTTTACAATTAACTTTGCTTTCTGCTCTGAGTATATTGCACCTATACCATTTTCAAATCCTTGGCCTACCCCCATCCCCTGAAGATTCTTCTTCATAAAACTCCAAGAAATATTGTCAAAGGCTTTCTCCGCATCCACAAATATCAAAACTGCTTTAGTATTTATGTTCACTTCTAGCTTTTCCAAAATGTCTATTATATTCCTTACATTATCTGACATATGCCTTCTCGGGAGAAAGCCCGCTTGGTCCCTGTGAATCTCCTCCATCAAAACTTTTTTCAGTCTCTTAGCCAGAATATCAGCAAAAATTTTGTAATCCACATTTAGTAACGAAATAGGGCGGTAGTTCTTAAGTTGGTTCTTTTCAGTCTCAGTCTTTGGTATAAGTGTAATATAAGCTTCTTTCCACGTTTCTGGTGCCTTTTTCCCCTCCAAAATTTCATTACAAACTTCCTTCATAGGTTGTAATAGCCACTCCTTTAACATTTTATAGTATCTGGAAGTAAGCCCATCCGGTCCCGGAGACTTGCCCAGTTGCATATTTTGAATGGCACCTTCTATTTCCTGTTCAGTTATTTTCTGGTTCAAACCTATTTTACTTTCATAAGAATTTTTTTGTAATCCGTAAGTCTTGAGAAAATTGTCTATATCTGTCTCTTTCTGTGGCCCTTGTGTATATAATTGTTTAAAATATCTCTGGAAGCAGTTTCTAATCTCATTTGGCTTATATACATTCTTTCCTTTCACTTCTAGATTTGTAACCGTATTTAATTTTTGTCTTTTCTTCATTTGCCAAGCCAATAGTTTGCCGCATTTATCTGCTGATTCAAATGTCTTTTGTCTCATTTGTTTAATTTTCCATTCTATTTCTTGATTCATCAGCTCCATATATTGTGTTTGATACAATTTGATTTCTCTCAAAATCTCTTTGGACTTTAGTTTTGATCTTAGTTTCTTTCCCCCTTCTTTTATCTTCTCCAAAATCTTGTCTTTTTTCTCATTTTGGCTTCTCTTTTTTATTGCATTTTGTTGTATCAGAAATCCTCGCATAACGGCTTTACTTGCGTCCCAGATTACTCTTTTTTCCACATTAGTGTTCATGTTTATTTCAAAATAATCTCTCAAAGTTTTTTGGGCCTTTTTGTACACTTCTTCCTCTCTAAATAAGGTGTCATTCATCCTCCATCTAAAGGATCCAGTTGATATTTGCTTCATCTCCATTCTTACTGCATTGTGGTCGGAGCAGGTTTTTGGGCAGATTTCCACTTTCTTTATCTTTGATGCCATTCCTCTAGTAACCCAGATTTGGTCGATTCTGGTCCATGTCATTTTGGCTTCAGAAAAGAAGGTTCCCTCTCTCTCAAGAGGATTCTTTGTTCTCCAAATATCAATCAAGTCCATATTGTCAGTCATTTCACAAAAAGTTTTTGGTAATCTTCCATCCTTAGTGAGTACCTGTCTTTGTGCTTTATCCATATTAGTAGATACTACTCCATTCATGTCTCCCATCAAAATAAGATTATAATCCATATAGTCCAACAAAATCTCATGCAACTTCTTAAAGAATTCAGATTTCCCCTCGTTCGGTGCATAAATTCCTACGGCTAAAAAATTCTCTCCTTGGATTTGAATTTCAATTGCCAGGAATCTTCCTTGTTCATCTTTAAAAACAAATTTCGGTAGTAATTTTTCCTTTGCATATATCACAACTCCTCTTTTTTTAACTTTGTCTGATGAAATAAATTCTTGACCCAATCTTTTATTCACCAATATTTTCCTTTGTAACCTCGTCACATGTGTTTCTTGTAAACAGATCAAATCCAGTTGTTCTTTCTTCAATATATGAAAAACAGCTTTCCTCTTTCGAGGCATATTCAAGCCATTACAATTCCAACTTAGAAGTTGCAGAGCCATGATGAGACTATTTACTTATTCCTGTTGCTCCAAGTAGTTGTTCTTCCTCTGTCGATGGTTTCAAACCAAATGACAAGTTCGATATGTCTGATATATCCAGTGTTCCTTTTCCCAATGATGTCAGTTCCTGCCCGGAATCCACCTCCTTCTGTAGATCCTCTTCGTGGTCTCTCAGGAATTTGTCTTTATCACTCAATGTTCTTATTCTTATCTTCCTTCCTCTGTATTTGAAAGATAGGCCTTGTGGAAATTCCCACCTGAAGAATATTTTGTTTTTCTTCAATAAAACGACCAGATCTCTGTAGTAGGTTCTTACGTCCAAAATGTGCTTCGGAATATCCTTAAAGATCTCCACGTAAGAATTTTCAATCTCCAGGGTTTTTTGATAGTGCAGATTCAAAATTTTATCCCTTTCTTCCTTTGTCCTTAATGTTATTAAGCAGTCTCTTGCCTTATTCTTCCTTTGTCTTGTACCAAGCCTAAATGCACTCACTATCTTAAATTCTTCCTTCTCCAGGCCCTGTTGCCAAAAGTCCAAAAATTCTTTTGTCAGGAAGTCCACCAAGTTATCTTTCTCACTTTCCGGAACCGATCTTATCCTTAAATTCCTCTCTTTTCTCTGCAGTTCAATCATAGACAAAGTCAGATCATGATCCTCCAATTTCCTGATGACCGGTGGTATCCTCTCTTGGGTGAGAACCGCTATTTCCTTTGCTTCCTCTGCAATCTTTCGAGTTGTGGCCGAGTCCTCCAAAAGTCTTACAATAGTCTCTGTGTTGGAATTTACCTTCTTTCCCAATTCATCAATACTTTTCGTGTTCAGATCAATTTTTGCTGAGATCTCAGCCACTTGTTTATTAGTTTCCTGAATTTGTTTATTAGTTTCCACAACTTGTTTACTTGTCTCTGTTCCCTGCTTCGTTAAATATTCCAAAGATACATTAATCTTGCCAAGTGCTTGTGCTAAAGCGTCTTCTGCTGACATAACTTTTGGTTTAGTTTGAGAGGCAGCAGCTGTGCCCGTGCCTCCGGATGTTGAAGCTCTCCGCTGGTGGGAAAAATCAGTCTTGTATTGTCTGCCTGATCTTAAACTTCTTTCTTCAGACTTCCCCTTTTCTTTATCCATAACACTCTCATTCGGAGCCAAGGTCACGTCTTACTCTTGTACTTTGTTTTGAGAAGGAAATTTCCACTGGCTCTCACTCTGGTGGCTTGATTGTTATTGTAACAACAAAGTCTCCACTAGGGGGAAAAGTTCCAGCTTCACTTTGTAACTTTATAACCAATATCTCTTAAAAGCCCCCTTTTTTCCAATTAGCCACAGTTTCAAATTTATTTTCAATGCTATTTTATATATAAGTCCATTCAAAGACACTGTATCTTTACATAAAGTTACTGTTGTAAACAGTCCCAATGTATTGACAGTCCACCATTCAGTTTCCATGTCAAGGCAGTCCGACTCCAGAGATCAAAGCAGCGGACGTTCTTTTTAAGCGTTCCTTTCTTACAGGCATAAAAAGTTCAATTTCCACCCCCCTCCGCTCCTGTCAAACGTTGGGGGGAAATACTCTTCCAAACGATGGATTACTAGTTCCAAAAAAATATTCCCTCTTAAGTTACAGCTTTCAGTCTCTTTGCTTCAGGTTATTTACACAACGGGGAGGCAGACTTCCTTTTTGTACCTTTCCCGTGCAGTACCAAATTTCTTCCCAATTTTGTTTCAAATTAAGCCCGTTATTACTACTAATGAGTAGTTGCTTTAAAGTCCAAATTTCAGAGAAGAAATCAGCGCTCTCCGATCATGGCAATGCGGCTTCACTCAGCAGGCTTTGTCAGCGACCCTCAGCACCGCGCCGTTCTCCCGCTGCCGCTCCAAAGCCTTTAAAAAGGCTTCTTTGCGGTTTTGGGGGGGCGCAAAAGGTGCCCGCCGGATCTCTTCGCTCACAGGCTTCCGCGCCTGTGATTTTTTAGGGTCCCCGCTTCGCCGTTGCGACAGGACCCGAACCCGCGGAGCAGGCTTCCCCCGGAGCTCGGGGGAAAGTCTGCCATTAATCGCCGGCGCTGACTGGAAGTCCTCCAGGTTCACCACACTTTCTCATCCTGGTCTTCTTTAATCTTCTTCCAGCTGCCTATGGTTGTGAAGGAGATTTACAACCATCTCCACCAGATCCCCGACACCCGCACTAAGGAAGAGACGCTTTCGGCTATTGTCAGCCTAGCCACCAAGCGCCTACAGCCGGTCGTAGACAGCCTGTTGGACTGCTCGATGGAGTGTGATGAGTAAGTTTTTGTGATGTGAAAATGGGGAGGGGTAGATTTAAGGGGTTTCTTAATTTATATTTATTTATATTTGTCAGGGACTCAGGAGCAGGAGCACTGGGGAGAGAGGAAATGGAGAGCGAAGGGGAAGAATCCGAGGGCAGCGTAGGGGGTATGACAGTGGCCCGAGAGATTCCATGAGCTTCTCCAGCAAATCAGAAGATTCCCAGAAGGGGGCGCCGATGGTCAGGGCAAGGGGGGTCCCAGGGGGGACGCACCAGAAACAAGGAGCCAGAGGGGAACCCCAAAGCAGCAGTGGGGGATCGGGACCAGTTTCCCCACCAGAGCGTAGTGGGGGGGAAGAGTCACATGTGTCAGGGCCAGCGTCTCCTCCAGCGGGGAGAGTGAGTGAGTCAGGGCTGACCACGCCTCCAACGGAGGGGAGGTCAGTTGCAGCTAGCCCCCCCAGAGGGGGAAGCAGTGACAGCAGCAGCAGTGAAACGGTCAGGAGAAAAGTTACCGGCTGGGCGCGCGCGCCAAGTTCAAATGTACAGGCGCGGGGAACAGCAGGAGACCCGGATGGGGAGCCAGCTCCTAAAGCCCGCCGGAGGGAGGGGGAAGGCTCAGGGGACTCAGCGTCAGAAGAGTCTAGAAAGGGCGAGACCCCAACGGCCAGGCGGAACCAGAGGCGGAAGGAACTGAGGAAGAGGTGGAGTAAGGCTAGAATCTTAAATTGGTGCCAGGGGGGAGGAGACTCAGACGGAGCATCAGCGGTCTGACAGTTGAGACGTAGAGCTGCGCGCTGCGGCTCTGGAAGTGAAACTGAACTTCAATAAAGACTTTTGTACTTAACAACGAAGCAGCGTTGGTCCTTTGTGAGCTGGGACCTTGGGCAGCTCTGATGATATTGAATTTCGTATTTGCAAAAAATTGTGCTCCGAGTTGTGGTTTCTTTCTTTGCTAATGTATGTGCAATATAAAGAAAATATCAAAGGCCTGACTTTTTTTAAGAAAAGGAAAAAGGAAAAATTCTGTTTTGAAAAATTGCAGAAGTGCCGCAACAATCTGGAAGTCGTTGGTCACCGATCCGTATTCCAGCGTCAAGCTGCTGAGACCCCTCCTGAAAAGGCTGCAGGATGAAGACCCCAAAGCGGAAGTCACTTCCAGGCGACGCAGCACTTCTCAAATGCCAATGGCGGTACAAAACCACTCAGTTTCTCTCTCCTGGATTGTTTTGAATGGGAGCTGGATGGGGCTGGGGGCTTCTTGCTGGGAGGGGGGTGCATCTTAATAAGTGGTCCATCCTGTGAGCACCTGCTTTGTATGCAGAAGGGCCCCAGCATCTCCATGTCGGGGAGTCCCTCGCCTGAAACCCTGGACAGCCACTGCTAGTCAGTGTAGACAACACTGAGTGAGATGGACCGGGGCTCTGAGTCGCGTCTGAGATCTTGATCTGACGATGACCTCTGCTGAATGCCGTTCTCCTGTCCTTGTCCCTCCAGGCTACCAACGCTCTGTGTCATATCCTGTCGTTGCCTGAGGCTGCAGGTATCCTGAAGAGCAAGTTCCACCACCTGCTGTTTGCACTTAGCACTCGGATCTGTTTTGTCCATGAGGCGAGAAGAAGAGGTTCGAGGGCGACAAGTCTAATCCCGGAGCCCTCTTCGCATCTCGATCCGCTGACGTAAGGGACCTGGGGGGGCCCTCCCTTCTCTCTCTGACCCATAGCGGTGATGGCTCAGCCCTCCCCCAAGAGATAGGCTTCATTTGGACAAGGAGGTTCTGCTTAGGTTAGATAGCTAGGAGACCCAGGCTTCCCCAACCCCTGTGCTCTTCAGTCGCTTTGGACCACAACTCCCACCAGCCCCAGCCAGCACAACTGGACTGAAGATGGGAGTTGTAGCCCAAAACATCTGAAGGACCCTAGGATGGGAGAGGATGTTGGAGACTCTCCCGTACGATGGGCTGATTTGGGTGTGGTGGACTCACGTGTCATGAAACCTTAAGTCTCCATCACAGCCGAAAGGTTGCCGCTTGTGCTGGAAACATGGGGGAGGCTGCAGGGGGTGATGGTTGGGGTTGGACTGCAAGATGTCAAGGACCTAAAACTCCCCAGATGAACCTACCCAGACCTTGCGCTCATCATCGGAAGCCCCTCTTCACGTGCCTCCTCCACACAAGAAGGGGCCTTTTCTGTGGTGGCTCCCCATTAGTGGGTTGCTCTCCTCAGGGAGGCTTGCCAGGTGCATTTATTCTGTATTTTGTGCTTTTTAACTTGCATTTTTATGTTGTGAACTGCCCGGAGATCTACGGGTGAAGGGCAGTATACAAATTTTTAAAATATAATATTCTTAATTCCTTCACTTGACTCAGGACCGCTGTGCAGGCCCTGAAACAACTGATTGGGCGTGTTGAATACCTTGACGAATTTGAGGTTTTGGGCTGCTGGGATATGCTGTCAAGTCCAGAAAGCTTTTTCGAAGGCATTCGTCTTCTGGCAAGGTAAGAAGGTGAAAAGGACTGGCAGGTGAGGCATGAAGAGCAAGGCCTGCTTTCTGGGGAAATGGGGATAAACTTCTTATTTATTTCAGAAAATGTACCATATTGTTCACTCTATAAGACGCAATTTTCCCCTCCTAAAAAGTAAGGGGAAATGTGTGTGCGTCTTATGGAGCGAATGCAGGCGGGAGGCTCTGCTCAGCGTTCAAGTACAGTGGTGCCTCGCAAGACGAAATTAATTTGTTCCGCAAGTTTTTTCTTCTTGCGAGTTTTTCATCTTGCGAAGCACGGTTTCCCATAGGAATGCATTGAAAATCAATTAATGCGTTCCTATGGAGACCACTTGCCAGGCTGGCGGTGCGGAAAAGGGCTTTTCTCCCCACTGCAAGCCTTCAGGACAGGTACGGGAACAGAGGGGAAGGCGCGCAGCGCTTCTCCTCTGTTCCCGGGGCTTGCGGTGGGAGGAGGGTTTTTCCTCCCCACCGTCAACATTCAGAACAGCATTCTGAATGTTGGCGGTGGGAAGGAAAACCCTCCTCCCACCGCAAGTCTTCAGGACAGCCATCCGAAGGCTGGCGCGGGGAGAAGGTCTCTCCGCCCCACCGCCAGCCTTCGGAGCAGCCTTCCGAAGGCTACCGGTGGGGCCGAGAGACCTCCTCCCGCCGCCAGCCTTCGGAGCAGCCTTCTGAAGGCTGCCGGTGGGGCGGAGAGAGGAGGTCTCTCCGCCCCACCGCCAGCCTTCGGAGGAGGTCCGAGGACAGTGGGGAAGACGCGCTGCGCTTCCCCGCTGTCCTGGAGATTTCCCTATGGGCTTTCGTCTTGCGAAGGAAGCCCATAGGGAAATTCGTTTTGCGAAGCGCCTCCAAAACGGAAAACCCTTTCGTCTAGCGGGTTTTTCGTCTTGCGAGGCGTTCGTCTTGCGGGGCACCACAGTAACCTGGTGGTGGTGGTTGTTGTGCAGGAACGCTGAGCGGTTCTTCCTGCCAGCTTCAGGCTTGTGAATCCTTTGTCTCTTACTCTTATGTTTCAGGACCTTGTTCACCTCCTCAACTGAACAGTACAAGAGGATTGCCCGATTGGCACGTGAATATATGTGCTGTCCAAACAATAAGAAGAGAGCCATCGGCATGGCGTTTTACTTGGAGGTAGGAACTGGAAAAAGGGAATGCCTGTTCTAATGTTTCTAATGGTTTCTTTATTCCTCGCAATTTAACTGTCAAATGTTCTTTAGCATTTACACATTTTTTATTTAATTGTACAACTTCAGCTGCATTCACTGCTATCATGTCTAATATATATGGACAATATTTTTTTGATAGAAGATGAATGTATACATAATAAAAGATGCACTTACAGTGGCTTTGCTCCAACTTAGGGGATGTCCGACTCTGATACAGACACTTCCATGACCTAGCGCGCAAGTTACTGCAGGCAGCAATCACACAGGTATTCCGTTAATGGATGGACAAGTCTTCACCTTTGGAAGGCTAAGATTTTTCTTAAAATTACATTTTTATATGTACTATTGGAAACACCTTAAAGCTGGTATAAGTTCATATGTATTTATTTTTGCCTGCTTTAAAGATTGATTTATGTGTGTCTGCTGGTTTATTATATATCTTTTTTTCTCTTTGTTCCACTATGTATCGGGGTGGGGAGACATAATAATAATAATAATAATAATAATAATAATAATAATAATAATCCTTTGCTCGTCCAAATAAGCTTTTTTCATTTATTTATTGAGGCCACTAAGTCTTTGAACTGAAGAGATTTCTCCAGTTTCAAGCCTCATCTCATGCTCTTTATGAGCCAGGTCCAAACCCTCCTGCAGTTCAGACCCAGCTTAGGATGCATTTGGTTCAGCATGATTCCAACCAGCTCATACTCCTTCCTTCCCTTTCCCACCAAAATGTACCTGACTGTGAAGAGCAGAGGCAAATTAGATTGGGAGGGCCATGCCCGGCCCCAGAGGTTGGAATGCGGGGTCCAGGCCCACCAGAAACCACCGGAGAACTCCATAGTTCCAAATGGAAGCACCAGTCTAGCTTCTGCTGCGGCCAGTTTGGGATGAGAAGGGGCAGGAGGGGTCATGCGTGGCTGGGTGCTTCTTGCTGGAGACCATTGAACTGAAGTGAGCTGCTTTGGGGGCCAACCTGAATCAATCCCAAAATAACCCGTTCAAAAAAATTGTTATTGAAATTGATTTGTTTTCAATATTTTTCTTTTTCTTTTTCTTTTTGTATTTGCATAAAATTGGAAAACTTAATAAATATTTATAAAAAAACAAAAAACAAAATAACCCGTTCAAGAGGTGCTTTTTAGAAACTGAGCTCACACTCCAACTGTAAAACCATGACATTATATGCTTATGAAATACGTGATATTTGTTGTCTGATAAGGGGGGGCGGCAGCTCTATACCTTCCATGGGTCACAACAAGCCTGGGGGTCAAAACAAGGCACCACCTTCTCAGGTGAATATCAGGCTTGAGTCCATAAATGTTGCTTGACTTTATCTGGTGTCACTTAGGATCTGACGGTGAGACGACCTGTGCTGCTGCCGCTGCCCTTTCTGGCTGTCAAAGCCGAGACGACCTATGCTGCTGCACCTGCCTCTTCTGGCTGTCAAAGGCTCGACGACCTGTGCTGCTGCCGCTGCCCCTTCTGCCTGTCAAAGCCTGAACGATCTACGCTGCTGCCTCCGCCTCTTATGGCTGTCAAAGCCTCAACGACCTGTGCTGCTGCCTCTGGCTTTTCTGGCTGTCAAAGCCTCGACGACCTGCGCTGCTGCATCCGCATCTTCTAGCTGTCAAAGCCTCGACGACCTGCGCTGCTGCCGCTGCCCCTTCTGGCTGTCAAAGCCGCGACGACCTATGCTGCAGCCGCTGCCCCTTCTGGCTGTCAAAGCCTGAACGATCTACGCTGCTGCCTCTGCCTCTTCTGGCGGTCAAAGCCTCGATGACCTGTGCTGCTGCCTCCACCTCTTCTAGCTGTCAAAGCCACGACGACCTGCGCTGCTGCCGCTGCCCCGTCCGGCTGTCGAAGCCTGAACGATCTACGCTGCTGCCTCTGCCCCTTCTGGCTGTCAAAGACTCGACGACTGGTACTTCTGCCTCTGCCTATTTCGGCTGTCAAAGCCTCGATGACCTGCACTGCTGCCTCCG
The DNA here is from genome assembly GCF_027172205.1 of Podarcis raffonei. NCBI lineage: Eukaryota > Metazoa > Chordata > Lepidosauria > Squamata > Lacertidae > Podarcis > Podarcis raffonei. Next base: position 28,879 of record NC_070606.1, on the reverse strand, counting down.
CCTCTTCTGGCTGTCAAAGCCACGACGACCTGTGCTGCTGCCGCTGCCCCTTCTGGCTCTCAAAGCCTCGACAATCTGGGTTGCTGACTCTGCCTCCTCTGGCTGTCAAAGCCTCGAGGACCTGTGCTGCTGCTGCAGCTCCTTCTGGCTGTCAAAGCCTCGACGACCTGTGCTGCTGCTTCTGCCACTTCTGGCTGTCAAAGACTCGACGATCTGCGCTGCTGCCTGTGCCTCTTCTGGCTGTCAAAGCCTTGATGACCTGCGCTGCTGCCTCCGCGTCTTCTTGCAGTCAAAGCCACGACGACCTGCGCTGCTGCCGCTGCCCCTTCTGGCTGTCAAAGCCTCGACAATCTGCGTTGCTGCCTCTGCCTCTTCTGGCTATCAAAGCCTTGATGACCTATGCTGCTGCCTTTGCCTCTTCTGGCTGTCAAAGACTCGACGACCTGTGCTGCTGGCGCTGCGCCTTCTGGCTGTCAAAGCCTCGATGACCTGCGCTGCTGACTGTGCCTCTTCTGGATGTCAAAGCCTCGATGACCTGCGCTGCTGCCTCCGCCTCTTCTGGCTGTCAAAGCCTCGATGACCTGCGCTGCTGCCTCTGGCTTTTCTGGCTGTCAAAGCCTCGACGACCTGTGCTGCTGCGTCTGCCTCTTCTGGCTGTCAAAGACTTGACGACCTGCGCTGCCGCCGCTGCCTCGTCTGGCTGTCAAAGCCTCGACAATCTGCGTTGCGGCCTCTGCCTCTTCTGGCTGTCAAAGCATCGATGACCTGTGCGGCTGCCGCAGCCCCTTCACGCTGTCAAAGCCTCGACAACCTGTGCTGCTGCCTCTGCCTCTTCTGGCTGTCAAAGACTTGACAAACTGCGCTGCTGCCGCTGCCTCTTCTGGCTGTCAAAGCCTCGATGACCTGCATTGCTGCCTCCGCCTCTTCTGGCTGTCAAAGCCACGACGACCTGCACTGCTGCCGCTGCCCCGTCTAGCTGTCAAGGCCTCGACAATCTGCGTTGCTGCCTCTGCCTCTTCTGGCTGTCAACGCCTTGATGACCTGTGCTGCTGCCTCCGCCTATTCTCGCTGTCAAAGCCACGACAACCTGCGCTACTGCCTCTTCCTTTTCTGGCTGTCAAAGCCTTAATGACCTGTGCTGCTGCCACGGCCCCTTCTGGCTGTGAAAGCCTCGACGACCTGTGCAGCTGCCTCCGCCTCTTCTGGCTGTCAAAGCCACGATGACCTGCGCTGCTGCTGCTGCCCGGTCTGGCTGTCAAAGTCTCGACGACCTGTGCTGCTGCCTCTTCCATTTCTGGCTGTCAAAGCCTCAATGACCTGTGCTGCTGCCACTGCCCCTTCTGGCTGTCAAAGCCTCGATGACCTATGCTGCTCCCTCTGCCTCTTCTGGCTGTCAAAGACTCGATGACCTGCGCTGCAGCCGCTGCCACTTCTGGCTGTCAAAGTCTTGACGACCTGCGCTGCCGGCGCTGCCACTTCTGGCTGTCAAAGCCTCGAAGACCTGTGCTGCTGCCTCTGCCTCTTTTGGGTTTCAAAGCCGCTACGACCTATGCTGCCGCCGCTGCCCCTTCTTGCTGTCAAAGCCTGAACGATCTACGCTGCTTACTCTGCCTCTTCTGGCGGTCAAAGCCTCGATGACCTGCGCTGCTGCCTCCGTCTCTTCTAGCTGTCAAAGCCTCGACGATCTGTGCTGCTGCCACTTCCCCTTCTGGCTGTCAAAGCCACGACGACCTGCGCTGCTGCCGCTGCCTTGTCTGGCTGTCAAAGCATTGACGATCTGCGCTGCTGCCTCTGCCTCTTCTGGCTGTCAAAGCCTCAATGACCTGTGCTGCTGCCGCTGCCCCTTCTGGCTGTCAAAGCCTCGGCGATCTGTGCTGCTGCCTCTGCCTCTTTTGGCTGTCAAAGCCTCGATGACCTGCACTGCTGCCTCCGCCTCTTCTGGCTGTCAAAGACTCGACGACCGGCACTGCTGCCGCTGCCCCTTCTGGCTGTCAAAGCCTTGATGACCTGCTCTGCTTCCGCAGCCCCTTCTGGCGGTCAAAGCCTCGATGACCAGCGCTGCTGCCTCCGCCTCTTCTGGCTGTCAAAGCCACGATGACCAGCGCTGCTGCTGCCCCGTCTGGCTGTCAAAGCCTCGACGACCTGTGCTGCTGCCACTGCCCCTTCTGGCTGTCAAAGCCTCAATGACCTGTGCTGCTGCCACTGCCCCTTCTGGCTGTCAAAGCCTCGATGACCTATGCTGCTGCCTCTGCCTCTTCTGGCTGTCAAAGACTCGATGACCTGCGCTGCAGCCGCTGCCCCTTCTGGTTGTCAAAGCCTTGATGACCTGCGCTGCTGCCTCCGCCTCTTCTGGCTGTCAAAGCGTCAATGACCTGCGCTGCTGCCTCCTCCTCTTATGGCTGTCAAAGCCTCGACGACCTGTGCTGCTGCCTCTGCCTCTTCTGGCTGTCAAAGACTCGACGACCTGCGCTGCTGCCGCTGCCCCTTCTGGCTGTCAAAGCCTTGATGACCTGTGCTGCTGCCTCCGCCTCTTCTCCCTGTGAAAGCCTCAATGACCTGCGCTGCTGCCTCTGCCTCTTATGGCTGTCAAAGACTCGATGACCTGCGCTGCTGCCGCTGCCCCTTCTGGCTGTCAAAGCCTTGATGACCTGCGCTGCTTCCGCAGCCCCTTCTGGCGGTCAAAGCCTCGATGACCAGGGCTGCTGCCTCCGCCTCTTCTGGCTGTCAAAGCCACGACGACCTGCGCTGCTGCCGCTGCCTCGATGACCTGCGCTGCTGCCTCCGCCTCTTATGGCTGTCAAAGACCTGACGACCTGCGCTGCTGCCGCTGCCCCTTCTGGCTGTCAAAGCCTTGATGACCTGCGCTGCTTCCGCAGCCCCTTCTGGCGGTCAAAGCCTCGATGACCAGGGCTGCTGCCTCCGCCTCTTCTGGCTGTCAAAGTCTCGACGACCTGTGCTGCTGCCTCTTCCATTTCTGGCTGTCAAAGCCTCAATGACCTGTGCTGCTGCCAGTGCCCCTTCTGGCTGTCAAAGCCTCGATGACGTATGCTGCTCCCTCTGCCTCTTCTGGCTGTCAAAGACTCGATGACCTGCGCTGCAGCCGCTGCCCCTTCTGGCTGTCAAAGCCTTGATGACCTGCGTTACTGCCTCCGCATCTTATGGCTGTCAAAGCCTCGATGACCTGCGCTGCTGCCTCCGCCTCTTATGGCTGTCAAGGCCTCGACGACCTGCGCTGCTGCCGCTGCCCCTTCTGGCTGTCAAAGCCTTGATGACCTGTGCTGCAGCCTCCACCTCTTCTCGCTGTCAAAGCCACGACGACCTGCGCTGCTGCCGCTGCCCCTTCTGGCTGTCAAAGCCTCGACAATCTGCGTTGCTGCCTCTGGCTCTTCTGGCTATCAAAGCCTTTATGACCTGTGCTGCTGCCGCAGCCCCTTCTTGCTGTCAAAGACTCGACGACCTATGCTGCTGCCGCAGCCCCTTCTGGCTGTCAAAGCCTCGATGACCTGCGCTGCTGCCTCCGCCTCTTCTGGCTGTCAAAGCCTTGACAAACTGCGCTGCTGCCGCTGCCTCTTCTGGCTGTCAATGACTCGACGACCTGCGCTGCTGACTGTGCCTCTTCTGGATGTCAAAGCCTCGATGACCTGCGCTGCTGCCTCCGCCTTTTATGGCTGTCAAAGCCTCGATTACCTGCGCTGCTGCCTCTGGCTTTTCTGGCTGTCAAAGCCTCGACGACCTGCGCTGCTGCCTCTTCCTTTTCTGGCTGTCAAAGACTTGACGACCTGCGCTGCCGCCACTGCCCCTTCTGGCGGTCAAAGCCACGATGACCAGCGCTGCTGCTGCTGCCCCGTCTGGCTGTCAAAGCCTCGACGACCTGTGCTGCTGCCTCTTCCTTTTCTGGCTGTCAAAGCCTCGATGTCCTGTGCTGCTGCCACAGCCCCTTCTGGCTGTCAAAGCCTCGACGACCTGCACTGCTGACTGTGCCTCTTCTGGATGTCAAAGCCTCGATGACCTGCGCTGCTGCCTCCGCCTTTTATGGCTGTCAAAGCCTCGATTACCTGCGCTGCTGCCTCTGGCTTTTCTGGCTGTCAAAGCCTCGACGACCTGCGCTGCTGCCTCTGCCTCTTCTGGCTGTCAAAGACTCGACGACCTGTGCTGCCGCCGCTGCCTCTTCTGGCTGTCAAAGCCTCGATGACCTGCGCTGCTGCCTCCGCCTTTTATGGCTGTCAAAGTCTCGACGACCTGTGCTGCTGCCTCTTCCATTTCTGGCTGTCAAAGCTTCAATGACCTGTGCTGCTGCCACTGCCCCTTCTGGCTGTCAAAGCCTCGATGACCTATGCTGCTCCCTCTGCCTCTTCTGGCTGTCAAAGCCTCGATGACCTGCGCTGCTGCCTCCGCCTCTTATGGCTGTCAAAGACTCGACGACCTGCGCTGCTGCCGCTGCCCCTTCTGGCTGTCAAAGCCTTGATGACCTGCGCTGCTTCCGCATCCCCTTCTGGCTGTCAAAGCCACGATGACCTGCGCTGCTGCTGCTGCCCGGTCTGGCTGTCAAAGTCTCGACGACCTGTGCTGCTGCCTCTTCCATTTCTGGCTGTCAAAGCCTCAATGACCTGTGCTGCTGCCACTGCCTCTTCTGGCTGTCAAAGACTCGATGACCTGCGCTGCAGCCGCTGCCCCTTCTGGCTGTCAAAGCCTCGATGACCTGCGTTACTGCCTCCGCCTCTTATGGCTGTCAAAGCCTCGATGACCTGCGCTGCTGCCTCTGCCTCTTCTGGCTGTCAAAGCCACGACGACCTGCGCTGCTGCCGCTGCCACTTCTGGCTGTCAAAGCCTCGACAATCTGCGTTGCTGCCTCTGGCTCTTCTGGCTATCAAAGCCTTGATGACCTGTGCTGCTGCCGCAGCCCCTTCTGGCTGTCAAAGCCTCGATGACCTGCGCTGCTGCCTCCGCCTCTTCTGGCTGTCAAAGCCTTGACAAACTGCGCTGCTGCCGCTGCCTCTTCTGGCTGTCAATGACTCGACGACCTGCGCTGCTGACTGTGCCTCTTCTGGATGTCAAAGCCTCGATGACCTGCGCTGCTGCCTCCGCCTTTTATGGCTGTCAAAGCCTCGATGTCCTGTGCTGCTACCTCTGGCTTTTCTGGCTGTCAAAGCCTCGACGACCTGCGCTGCTGCTGCTGCCCCGTCTGGCTGTCAAAGCCTCGACGACCTGTGCTGCTGCCTCTTCCTTTTCTGGCTGTCAAAGCCTCGATGTCCTGTGCTGCTGCCACAGCCCCTTCTGGCTGTCAAAGCCTCGACGACCTATGCTGCTGCCTCTGCCTCTTCTGTCTGTCAAAGACTCGACGACCTGCACTGCTGACTGTGCCTCTTCTGGATGTCAAAGCCTCGATTACCTGCGCTGCTGCCTCCGCCTCTTCTCCCTGTGAAAGCCTCAATGACCTGCGCTGCTGCCTCCGCCTCTTATGGCTGTCAAAGACTCGATGACCTGCGCTGCTGCCACTGCCCCTTCTGGCGGTCAAAGCCACGATGACCAGCGCTGCTGCTGCTGCCCCGTCTGGCTGTCAAAGCCTCGACGACCTGTGCTGCTGCCTCTTCCTTTTCTGGCTGTCAAAGCCTCGATGACCTATGCTGCTGCCTCTTCCTTTTCTGGCTGTCAAAGCCTCGATGACCTGTGCTGCTGCCGCAGCCCCTCCTGGCTGTCAAAGCCTCGACGATCTATGCTGCTGCCTCTGCCTCTTCTGGCTGTCAAAGACTCGACGACCTGCGCTGCTGACTGTGCCTCTTCTGGATGTCAAAGCCTCGATGACCTGCGCTGCTGCCTCCGCCTTTTATGGCTGTCAAAGCCTCGATTACCTGCGCTGCTGCCTCTGGCTTTTCTGGCTGTCAAAGACTTGACGACCTGCCCTGCCGCCGCTGCCCCTTCTGGCGGTCAAAGCCTCGATGACCAGCGCTGCTGCCTCCGCCTCTTCTGGCTGTCAAAGCCACGATGACCAGCGCTGCTGCTGCTGCCCCGTCTGGCTGTCAAAGCCTCGACGACCTGTGCTGCTGCCTCTTCCTTTTCTAGCTGTCAAAGCTTCAATGACCTGCGTTGCTGCCGCAGCCCCTTCTAGTTGTCAAAGCCTCGATGACCTGCGCTGCTGCCTCCGCCTCTTCTGGCTGTCAAAGCCTCGATGACCTGCGCTGCTGCCTCTTCCTTTTCTGGCTGTCAAAGCCTCGATGGCCTGCGTTGCTGCCGCAGCCCCTTCTGGTTGTCAAAGCCTTGACGATCTGCGCTGCTGTCTCTGCCTCTTCTGGCTTTCAAAGCCGTGACGACCTATGCTACTGCCGCTGCCCCTTCTGGCTGTCAAAGCCTGAACGATCTGCGCTGCTGCCTCTGCCTCTTCTGGCTGTCAAAGCCTCGATGACCTGCGCTGCTGCCTGTGCCTCTTCTGGCTGTCAAAGCCTCAACGACCTGTGCTGCTGCCTCCGCCTCTTCTCGCTGTCAAAGCCACTACGACCTGCGCTGCTGCCGCTACCCCTTCTGGCTGTCAAAGCCTCGATGACCTGTGCTGCTGCCTCTGCCTCTTCTGGCTATGAAAGCCTCGATGACCTGTGTTGCTTCCGCTGCCCCTTCTGGCTGTCAAAGCCTCGACGATCTGCGCTGCTGCCTCTTCCTTTTTTTTTTTAAGAAATATTTATTAAGATTTTACAAAGACAAATATACAAAAACACATAATAATAAAAGAGAAAAAATTAAAAATAAAAAGATAAATAAAACATACAGAAACAACAAGAAAAATTAAAAACAATTATTTTTCATAACATAAAACTCATTTGCTTGTTTCTTTGACTTCCTCACACCTCCCCTTCTTGTATTCCCATTTAAATAATCAAATCAGCAAATCCTTACCCTCTTTCATTTATCTTATCTCTATAACTTAACATTTTATAACTCAGTATTTTCATACATTATCAATTCATTTTTGCATATTCTTATTAACTTTGTTGCCAATACCACTTATTTCCAATCCAACACCATTTTAGTTTTTTTTTTTTTTACCTAATTATACCCTTCTTCCATATTCTTAAAGCATTACAGCTGGAAACCACTTAATTTCTATCCAACATCATTCTAACATTCATTAATTTTGCAATATTTCTGTAAATAGTCTTTAAATTTCTTCCAATCTTCTTCCACCGCCTCTTCTCCCTGGTCCCGGATTCTGCCAGTCATTTCTGCCAGTCCCATATAGTCCATCATCTTCATCTGCCATTCTTCCAAAGTGGGTAAATCTTGTGTCTTCCAATACTTTGCAATAAGTATTCTTGCTGCTGTTGTTGCATACATGAAGAAAGTTCTGTCCTTCTTTGGCACCAATTGGCCGACTATGCCCAGGAGAAAGGCCTCTGGTTTCTTCAGGAAGGTATATTTAAATACCTTTTTCATTTCATTATAAATCATTTCCCAGAAAGCCTTAATCTTTGGGCACGTCCACCAAAGGTGAAAGAATGTACCTTCATTTTCTTTACATTTCCAACATTTGTTATCGGGCAAATGATATATTTTTGCAAGCTTGACTGGTCTCATGTACCACCTGTATATCATTTTCTTGTCCACGATTTGCAGTGTTTGAAACAAAAACAGCATTCTAGGCAATACATTCATCTTTATAGCTGCAATTCAACCCAACAAGGAAAGCTTCAAATTTGACCAAATTTCTTTTTTCACTTCCGTCCAACATTTTTCATAATTATCTTTAAATACGTTCGCATTTTTTGCTGTCATATTAATCCCCAAGTATTTCACTTTCTTAACCACAGTCAAACCTGTCTCATTCTGGAACCTCTCTCTTTCAGTCAGTGTTAAATTTTTCTCTAAAACCTTAGTTTTTGACTTGTTCAATTTAAATCCTGCCATTTGACCAAATTCTTGAATTAGTTCTAAAACCCTTTTAGTACTAGATTCTGGCTCCTGTAACGTTAATACTAAATCATCTGCAAATGCTCTCAATTTGTACTGTTTGGCTCCGACCTGTATACCTTTAACCAACCGGTCCCTTCTAATCATATTCAGCAGAACCTCCAGGACCAATATAAAAAGCAATGGGGAGATTGGGCACCCCTGTCGTGTCCCTTTTTCTATCTTAAATTCTTCCGTCACCACATTATTTACTATTAATTTAGCCTTTTGTTCAGAATATATTGCACCTATACCATTTTCAAAACCTTGGCCTACCCCCATCCCCTGTAGGTTCTTTTTCATAACACTCCAAGAGATATTGTCAAAGGCTTTCTCCGCGTCCACAAATATCAGAACTGCATTAGTGTTTATATTCACTTCTAATTTTTCCAAAATATCAATTATGTTCCTCAGATTATCAGACAAATGTCTTCCCGGGAGAAAGCCCGCTTGGTCTCTATGAATCTCTTCCATCAATACTTTTTTCAATCTCTTGGCCAGAATATCAGCAAAAATTTTGTAATCCACATTAAGTAACGATATAGGGCGGTAGTTCTTAAGCTGGGTCTTTTCAGTCTCTGTTTTCGGTATAAGTGTAATATACGCCTCTTCTGGCTGTCAAAGCCTCGATGACCTGCGCTGCTGCCTGTGCCTCTTCTGGATGTCAAAGCCTCGATGACCTGCGCTGCTGCCTCCGCCTCTTCTGGCTGTCAAAGCCTCGATGACCTGCGCTGCTGCCTCTGGCTTTTCTGGCTGTCAAAGCCTAAACAACCTGCGCTGCTGCCTCTTCCTTTTCTGGCTATCAAAGCCTCGACGACCTGTGCTGCTGCTTCTGCCTCTTCTGGCTGTCAAAGACTTGACGACCTGCGCTGCCGCCGCTGCCCCTTCTGGCTGTCAAAGCCTTGACGACCTGCGCTGCTGCCGCTGCCCCTTCTGACTGTCAAAGCCTCGATGACCTGTGCTGCTGCTTCTGCCTCTTTTGGCTGTCAAAGCCTCGATGACCTGCACTGCTGCCGCAGCCCCTTCTGGTTGTCAAATCCTTGACGATCTGTGCTGCTGCCTCTGGCTTTGGCTTTTCTGGCTGTCAAAGCCTCGACGACCTGCGCTGCTGCCTCCGCCTCTTCTGGCTGTCAAAGCCTCGACGACCTGCGCTGCTGCCTCTGCCTCTTCTGGCTGTAAAAGCCTCGATGACCTGCGCTGCTGCCGCTGGCCCTTCTGGTTGTCAAAGCCTCGGTGACCTGCGGTGCTGCCTTTGGCTCTGGCTTTTCTGGCTGTCAAAGCCTCGACGACCTGCGCTGCTGCCTCCACCTCTTCTGGCTGTCAAAGCCTCGACGACCTGCGCTGCTGCCTCTGCCTCTTCTGGCTGTAAAAGCCTCGATGACCTGCGCTGCTGCCGTTGCCCCTTCTGGCTGTCAAAGCCTCGACGACCTGTGCTGCTGCCGCTGGCCCTTCTGGTTGTCAAAGCCTCGACGACCTGTGCTGCTGCTTCTGCCTCTTCTGGCTGTCAAAGCCTTGACGACCTGCGCTGCTGCCGCTGCCCCTTCTGGCTGTCAAAGCCTCGACGACCTGCGCTGCTGCCGCTGCCCCTTCTGGCTGTCAAAGCCTTGACGACCTGCGCTGTTGCTGCTGCCCCTTCTGGCTGTCAAAGCCTCGACGACCTGTGCTGCTGCTGCTGGCCCTTCTGGTTGTCAAAGCCTCGATGACCTGTGCTGCTGCCTCTGGTTCTGGCTTTTCTGGCTGTCAAAGACTTGACGACCTGCGCTGCCGCTGCTGTCCCTTCTGGCTGTCAAAGCCTTGACGACCTGCGCTGCTGCCTCTGCCCCTTCTGGCTCTCAAAGCCTCGATGACCTGCGCTGCTGCCTCCGCCTCTTCTGGCTGTCAAAGCCGCGACGACCTATGCTGCTGCCTCTGCCCCTTCTGGCTGTCAAAGCCTGAACGATCTACGCTGCTGACTCTGCCCCTTCTGGCGGTCAAAGCCTCGATGACCTGCGCTGCTGCCTCTGCCTCTTCTGCTGTCAAAGACTCGATGACCTAATCCATTGGGGATTATAAAGTGCTTCCAGAGATATTTTAAACAACTATACACACAAGGGCCACAGAAAGAGACTGATTTAGGCCAATTTTTAAGAACAAATGGATTATAAAAAATCTCTCAAGAAAATAAGATAATGTTGAACTACAAAATTACAGAACAGGAGGTAGAAGGTGCCATTCAGAACATGCAGTTGGGTAAATCTCCAGGGCCGGATGGTCTAACCTCCAAATACTATAGATCTTTGAAAGAGTGGTTAATTCAGCCACTAAAGGAGGTCTGTAATGAAATTTTGGAGGGGGAAAAGGCGCCAGAGTTGTGGAAGGAAGCTTACATTACACTTATACCGAAAACTGAGTCTGAAAAGACACAACTCAAGAACTACCGCCCCATATCCCTGCTTAATGTGGATTACAAAATTTTTGCTGATATCTTGGCTAACAGATTAAAAAAGGTATTAGTTGAAGAGATACATAAAGATTAAGCCGGCTTTCTCCCAGGTCGACATCTGTCTGACAATACGAGGAACATAATTAACATTTTGGAGAAGCTGCAAGTGAACATCAATACCAAAGCAGTTTTAATTTTTATAGATGCGGAAAAAGCCTTTGATAATATTTCTTGGAATTTTATGAAGAAAAATATTCAGGGAATGGGGGTGGGCCAAGGGTTTGAAAATGGTATAAGTGCAATTTACTCAGAACAAAAGGCTAAGTTAATAGTCAATAATGTGATGACACAGGAATTTAATATAGAGAAAGGGACACGACAAGGCTGCCTAATTTCCCCATTGCTTTTTATTTCGGTTCTGGAGGTTTTGCTGAATATGATTAGAAGGGACCGTCTGATTGAAGGTATTCAGGTCGGAGCTAAACAATACAAATTGAAAGCTTTTGCAGATGACCTAGTTTTGACGTTACAGGAGCCAGAATCTAGTACGAAAAGAGTATTAGAATTGATTCAAGAATTTGGTCATGTGGCAGGATTTAAGCCGAACAAGTCAAAAACTAAAGTGCTTGAGAAAAAATTTACACCAATTGAGAAAGAGAGGTTTCAGAAGGAGACAGGTTTAACATTAGTTAAGAAAGTAAAATATTTGGGGGTTAATATGACTGCTAAGAATTTAAATTTATTTAAAGATAACTATGAGAAATGTTGGATAGAAGTGAAAAAAGATTTGGAAATATGGTCAAATTTGAAGCTTTCCTTGTTGGGTCGAATTGCAGCTATAAAGATGAATGTATTGCCAAAAATGTTATTTCTGTTTCAGTCATTGCAAATTTTGGACAAGATGGACTGTTTCAAGAAGTGGCAGAAAGACATTTTTAAATTTGTCTGGCAGGGCAAGAAGCCTAGAATAAAATTTAAAATATTAACTGACGCAAAGGAAAGAGGCGGATTTGCCCTGCCAGACCTTAAACTTTACTATGAATCAGCAGCATTCTGCTGGTTGAAAGACTGGCTGCTTCTTGAGAACACAGACATTTTGGACCTAGAAGGTTTTAACGTTTTTGGATGGCATGCATATTTGTGGTATGACAAGGTTAAAGCACATAAAGCATTTAAAATCCATATTGTCAGGAAAGCATTGTTCAATGTCTGGATAAGTTACAAAGATTTACTGGAAAATAAAACCCCAAGGTGGTTGTCACCAATGGAAGCGAAGGCTCAGAAAAAGCTCAATATGGAGGCCAAATTGGACTTCCGGGTTAGCGCGAACGGCTAATGGCGGATTCCCTCCGAGCTCCGGAGGGAATCTGCTCAGTAGGGGACGGGTCCTGCCGCGGCGGCGACGCGGGGACCCTCAGAAACCACAGGTGCTGAAGCCTGTGGACCTGGTGACTCGGCGGGCACCATTTGCGCCCCCCGACCCACGAAGGTGCTGTGAGTCGACTGCTTCCCCTACGGAGTGAAGTCGCATGCCATGGTCGGAGAGTGCTGACTTCTTCCTTTGAACATTTGGACTAAAAGTAACAACCCGTGAGTAATACAGAAATTGGACTTAAAATTTCTTTTTTGGATTTGGCACGAGCGGGGAAGGCGCAAAGAGGAAGTCCGTCTCCCCGTCTTGTAAACATTTTAAAGCAAGGACTAGATAACTAAGGTTGAGAGAACACCTTCTTCTTGAGAGGATAAAAGTAATTAATTTCACGTTTTGGCAGTATAAGTGACTTTGCTGGAGGATAAGAGCTAATTTTGAGAGTGGAACTGCCACCCCCCCCCCAGGACCCGGGAGTGATTCGTGAGAGAGCCTGTTGAAGAGACATAGAAGATTTTGACAGCTGTCAAACTAGCTGTCAAAGCTGGGGGAAAAAGAGAACTTTGTTTCTGTTGCCTCGGCTGGTTATATTTGTTACATTCAGGTAATAAATTGTTGAAAATAAAGAGAAAAAGTTATATTGACTTTTGGATTGGAACTGGAAGGAATACTAAGTAACCAGAACTCCTCTAGAGGGGGCTCTGGGACATTACAAGAATGGCTGTAAGTGGAAAAATACTGATTGAACTGGAAAAGACCTTTCTTCTTCTGGGAAAATTCCAAGAACAAAGCAATGTTTTGGCTATAAATGTTACAACATTGAATGAAACAGTAAATAATCTTGCTGAAACTGGAAGGGACTTGACTCAAGTCTTTGTATCAGAACAAAAAGATTTTGTATCTAAGCTAAAAAATTTTGCAGCTGAACAAGAAAAGAAATCCGATAAATTTGAGAAAGTGGGGAAAGAGATACATGATAATTTAGAGGGAAAGGAAGGAGGAGCTATAATGCCGCAGATGATTAAGGAGAGCCAGAGGCCTGCTAAGATGGATATAAAGGAAAAGAAGAATGAGATTATGAAAATCTGGTTTGAATGGAAGAATGAGGAATGGAGAGATCTCCTCATGTGGAGATCTGAAGACTTATGGATTACAAACCTGACTAAAGTGGAAGCTGGAGTTTCTGGGACATTTGGACTTAAAAGAAGTAAGAAACAAGATTTGGACTACAATTTTAAATATGGAGGTCTGGCTGGAAGAAACATGGACCTTATTGGGACAGAGCTTCTCTGAGATTTAGTGTTTAATATAAAGGACTACCAAAAAAACCGGCAGAGAGGAAATGAGAGAGACTTAAGAGCCTCGGATGTGAGATCACCAGGCTGACAGCAGATAGACTGATGGACATTTGTTGGAGCTTGAAACCGGGAAAGGTGGGGAGTGGGGTTTTGGGTATCCAAAGGCTGTACAATTATACTTTGTTTTTATATACTTTGTTTTGTTACTTATATTAAAATGGGGAACTCGTGAAAGGGAATTGGGGTCGATCTTAGAAAAAGATATTAAGAATAAGTACTGATGCATAAAGACTGAGGTTTATGTTAAAATTGGTTAACCAAAAGTATTTAAATATAATAAGGTAAAATTTGGGGATAAGAACTTGCTGAACTAAAAATTGAATTGGAATACAAGAAGGGGAGGTGTGGGGAAGTCAAGGAAATATGTTATTGAAAGAAAGGAATGTAACAATACGTGTGTTTTTTATTTTTATTTTTATTTTTATTTTTTTGTTTTTTCTTTATTTTTTGAAAATTTCAATAAATATCTTTAAAAACAACAACAAATGGCCGAAATATTGGGAAATATTGGAACAAGAAGGAGACAAATTGAAATTGCAGAGTTTTGAGAAATTAAAAGATAAAGTGCGAGACTGGCTTCATTATTATCAAATAAGAGAGGCCTATAATTTGGATTAAAAAATTGGCTTCCAGGTGGAAAAATCAAAATTGGAAACAGAACTGTTAGATCCCAAAACTAAGATACTTTCAAGAATGTATAACTTGCTGTTAAAATGGAATACGCAGGATGAAACGGTTAAATCTGCTATGATCAAATGGGCACAAGATATTGGTCACAACATTATGTTTGCTGACTGGGAAATTTACGGCATGTAATGCCTTAAGAGAGAATATTATGAAAATGATATACAGGTGGTACATGACACCAGTCAAGCTTGCAAAAATATATCATTTGCCCGATAACAAATGTTGGAAATGTAAAGAAAATGAAGGTACATTCTTTCACCTTTGGTGGACGTGCCCAAAGATTAAGGCTTTCTGGGAGATGATCTATAATGAAATGAAAAAGGTATTTAAATATACCTTCCTGAAGAAACCAGAGGCCTTTCTCCTGGGCATAGTCGGCCAATTGGTGCCAAAGAAGGATAGAACTTTCTTTATGTATACAACAACAGCAGCAAGAATACTTATTGCAAAGAATTGGAAGACACAAGATTTACCCACCCTGGAAGAGTGGCAGATGAAGGTGATGGACTATATGGAATTGGCGGAAATGACTGGCAGAATCCGAGACCTGGGAGAAGAGTTGGTGGAAGAAGATTGGAAGAAATTTAAAGACTATCTGCAGAAACACTGTAAAATCAATGAATGTTAAAATGATGTTGGATTGAAAATAAGTGGCATTAGCAACAAAGTTAATAAGAATATGCAAAAATGAATTGATAATGGATGAAAATATAGAGTTATAATATGTTAAGATATAGAGTTAAGATAAACAAAAGAGGGTAAGGATTTGCTGATTTGATTATTTAAATGGGAATACAAAAAGGGGAGGTGTGAAGAGGTCAAGGAAACAAGCTAATGAGTTTAAAGTTACAAAAAACGATTTGTTTTTAATTTTTATTTATCTACTCATTTTTTGTATTTTGTATTATTATTTTTATTTTTTATTTTTTATGTATTTCTGTATGTTTTCTTTTTTATCTTTTTCTTTTCATATGTCTTCTTTGTATTTTGTAAACCTATGTTTTTGTAAAATCTCAATAAATATTTTATAAAAAACAACAACAAAGACTCGATGACCTGCGCTGCTCCCGCTGCCCCTTCTGGCTGTCAAAGCCTTGATGACCTGTGCTGCTGCTTCCGCCTCTTCTCACTGTCAAAGCCACGATGACCTGCGCTGCTGACTGTGCCTCTTCTGGATGTCAAAGCCTCGATGACCTGCGCTGCTGACTGTGCCTCTTCTGGCTGTCAAAGCCTTGAGGACCTGTGATGCTGCCTCTGCCCCTTCTGGCTGTCAAAGCCTCAAAGATCTGCGCTGCTGCCTCTGCCTCTTCTGGCTGTCAAAGACTCGACGACCTGTGCTGATGTCACTGCCCCTTCTGGCTGGCAAAGCCTCGATCACCTGCGCTGCTGCCGCAGCCCCTTCTGGCTGTCAAAGCCTCCATGACCTGTGCTGCTGCCTCCGCCTTTTCTGGCTGTCAAAGCCTTGATGACCTGCGCTGCTGCCTCTGCCTCTTCTGGCTGTCAAAGACTCGACGACCTGCGCTGCTGCCGCTGCCCCTTCTGGCTGTCAAAGCTTCGACGACCTGTGCTGCTGCCTCTGCCTCTTCTGGCTGTCAAAGAGTCGATGACCTGCGCTGCTGCCTCTGCCTCTTCTGGCTGTCAAAGAGTCGATGACCTGCGCTGCTGCCTCTGCCCCTTCTGGCTGTCAAAGAGTCGATGACTTGCACTGCTGCCTCTGCCTCTTCTGGCTGTCAAAGCCTCGATGACCTGTGCTTCTGCCGCAGCCCGTTCTGGCTGTCAAAGCTTCGATGATCTGCGCTTCTGCCTCTGCCTCTTCTGGCTGTCAAAGAGTCGATGACCTGCGCTGCTGCCTCTGCCTCTTCTGGCTGTCCAAGCTTCGACGATCTGCGCTGCTGCCTCTGCCTCTTCTGGCTGTCAAAGAGTCGATGACCTGCGCTGCTGCCTCTGCCTCTTCTGGCTGTCAAAGCTTCGACGATCTGCGCTGCTGCCTCTGCCTCTTCTGGCTGTCAAAGAGTCGATGACCTGCGCTGCTGCCTCTGCCTCTTCTGGCTGTCAAAGACTCGACGACCTGCGCTGCTGCCGCAGCCCCTTCTGGCTGTCAAAGCTTCGATGACCTGTGCTGCTGCCTCTGCCCCTTCTGGCTGTCAAAGAGTCGATGACTTGCACTGCTGCCTCTGCCTCTTCTGGCTGTCAAAGCCTCGATGACCTGTGCTTCTGCCGCAGCCCGTTCTGGCTGTCAAAGCTTCGATGATCTGCGCTTCTGCCTCTGCCTCTTCTGGCTGTCAAAGAGTCGATGACCTGCGCTGCTGCCTCTGCCTCTTCTGGCTGTCAAAGACTCGACGACCTGATTACAAACACAATATTCAATGCTGACAAATCATGAAATCGAATGGAAAATTAAGTTAATGAAGCAAAAATATTTCGAATCAGCTAATAAAACAGGTAAACTACTGGCTTGGCAATTGCGAAGAAGGCAAAAACAAAATGTGATAAATAAGATAAAAATAGGGGAGCAATTGATAGAAGATCCAAAAGGAATAAAGGAAAATTTCCTCAAATTTTATGAGAAACTGTATAAAAAGGAAGACGAAGATTTAAACCAAATAGAAAAATATTTAGAAGACTGCAGCGGGAAGACCATAACTAAACAAACCTATAAAAATAGAAGAGATCCAGAATGCGATAAGAAAAATGAAACTAGGGAAGGCCCCAGGACCGGATGGACTGTCTGCAAAATACTACAAAGTATTAGAAAATCAACTAACGCCAGTGCTATGTGATATCATGAATAAAATATTAGGGGGAGGAAAGATACCAGAGTCATGGAAAGAGGCTCACATCACGATGATCCCTAAACCGGACACGGATAAATTAAACATCAAAAACTACAGGCCTATATCATTATTAAATAATGACTACAAAATCTTTGCAGAGGTAATGGCAAACAGACTTAAAAAGTGTCTAGCAAATCTAATTCATAAGATCAAGCAGGATTCCTCCTAAACAGGTTTCTTAAAGATAATGTAAGACATACTATAAACATCATTGAATATCTGGAGTGTAAGAATGAGATACCTGCGGCGCTGATTTTTATCGACGCAGAGAAGGCATTTGACAATGTCTCATGGTCGTTCCTATTAAAAAGTATGGAAAAGGCAGGGATAGAGGGCGAATTTATGAAAGGAATAAAGGCAGTATATTCGAGTCAGTCTGCCAAATTGATTATAAATAACAACTTAACAAATCCATTTAGAATCGAAAAAGGAACAAGACAGGGCTGCCCTCTTTCCCCGCTTTTGTTCATCATAGTATTAGAGGTTATCGCGAGTAAAATAAGAGCAACACCAGAGATTCGAGGGATTAAAGTAGGAACGAAAGAATATAAATTAAAAGCTTACGCAGATGATTTGATGCTATCCCTAGAAGAGCCGCAAAAAAGTGTCAGCAAGGTGCTGGAAATATTAGAAGAATATGGCAAACTATCCGGTTTTAAACTGAATAAATTAAAGACAAAAATGATGACTAAGAATCTGGGAAAGGATGAAAGAGAAGAATTAGAGATACAGAATGGAATTAAGGTGGCTAAAAAAATAAAATATCTGGGAATTTGGCTAACTACAAAAAATATAAATTTAATCCAAGATAATTACTTGACAACATGGAAGGAAATTAAAAAAGATCTAGATATATGGAATAGAGTTAAACTTTCGTGGATGGGAAGGATGGCGGCAATAAAAATGAACGTAATGTGCTGCTGCCTCCGCCTCTTCTGGCTGTCAAAGCCACGACGACCTGCGCTGCTGCCTCTGCCTCTTCTGGCTGTCAAAGCCTCGACGCCCTGTGCTGCTGCCTCTGCCTCTTCTGGCTGTCAAAGCCTCGACGACCTGTGCTGCTGCCTCTGCCTCTTCTGGCTGTCAAAGCTTCGACGATCTGCGCTGCTGCCTCTGCCCCTTCTGGCTGTCAAAGCCTCGATGACCTGCGCTGCTGCCTCTGCCCCTTCTGGCTGTCAAAGCTTCGACGATCTGCGCTGCTGCCTCTACCTCTTCTGGCTGTCAAAGAGTTGATGCCCTGCACTGCTGCCTCTGTCTCTTCTGGCTGTCAAAGCCTCGATGACCTGTGCTTCTGCCGCAGCCCATTCTGGCTGTCAAAGCCTCGACGACCAGCGCTGCTGCCTCTGCCTCTTCTGGCTGTCCAAGCTTCGACGATCTGCGCTGCTGCCTCTGCCTCTTCTGGCTGTCAAAGAGTCGATGACCTGCGCTGCTGCCTCTGCCTCTTCTGGCTGTCAAAGCTTCGACGATCTGCGCTGCTGCCTCTGCCTCTTCTGGCTGTCAAAGAGTCGATGACCTGCGCTGCTGCCTCTGCCTCTTCTGGCTGTCAAAGCCTCGACGACCAGCGCTGCTGCCTCTGCCTCTTCTGGCTGTCAAAGACTTGACGACCTGTGCTGACGTCACTGCCCCTTCTGGCTGGCAAAGCCTCGATCACCTGCGCTGCTGCGTCTGCCTTTTAGGGCTGTCAAAGCCTTGATGACCTGTGCTTCTGCCCCTGCACCTTCTGGCTGTCAAAGCCTCGATGACCTGCGCTCCTGCCCCTGCACCTTCTGGCTGTCAAAGCCTCCATGACCTGTGCTGCTGCCTCTGCCTTTTCTGGTTGTCAAAGCCTTGATGACCTGCGCTGCTGCCTCTGCCTCTTCTGGCTGTCAAAGAGTCGATGACCTGTGCTGCTGCCTCTGCCCCTTCCGGCTGTCAAAGCCTCGATGACCTGTGCTGCTGCCTCCGCCTCTTCTGGCTGTCAAAGCCTCGATGACCTGTGCTTCTGCCGCAGCCCCTTCTGGCTGTCAAAGCTTCGACGATCTGCGCTGCTGCCTCTGCCTCTTTTGGCTGTCAAAGACTCGACGACCTGTGCTGCTGCCTCTGCCTCTTCTGGCTGTCAAATCCTCAACGACCTGTGCTGCTGCCTCTGCCTCTTCTGGCTGTCAAAGTGTCGATGACCTGCGCTGCTGCCTCCGCCTCTTCTGGCTGTCAAAGCCTCGATGACCTGTGCTTCTGCCGCAGCCCCTTCTGGCTGTCAAAGCTTCGACGATCTGCGCTGCTGCCTCTGCCTCTTCTGGCTGTCAAAGAGTCGATGACCTCCGCTGCTGCCTCTGCCTCTTTTGGCTGTCAAAGCCTCGATGACCTGTGCTTCTGCCGCAGCCCCTTCTGGCTGTCAAAGCTTCGACGATCTGCGCTGCTGCCTCTGCCTCTTCTGGCTGTCAAAGAGTCGATGACCTGCGCTGCTGCCTCTGCCTCTTTTGGCTGCCAAAGACTCGACGAGCTGTGCTGATGTCACTGCCCCTTCTGGCTGTCAAAGCCTCAATGACCTGTGCTTCTGCCGCAGCCCCTTCTGGCTGTCAAAGCTTCGACGATCTGCGCTGCTGCCTCTGCCTCTTCTGGCTGTCAAAGAGTCGATGACCTGCGCTGCTGCCTCTGCCTCTTTTGGCTGTCAAAGCCTCGATGACCTGTGCTTCTGCCGCAGCCCCTTCTGGCTGTCAAAGCTTCGACGATCTGCGCTGCTGCCTCTGCCTCTTCTGGCTGTCAAAGAGTCGATGACCTGCGCTGCTGCCTCTGCCTCTTTTGGCTGTCAAAGACTCGACGACCTGTGCTGATGTCACTGCCTCTTCTGGCTGTCAAAGCCTCGACGACCTGCGCTGCTGCCCCTGCACCTTCTGGCTGTCAAAGCTTCGACGATCTGCGCTGCTGCCTCTGCCTCTTCTGGCTGTCAAAGAGTCGATGACCTGCGCTGCTGCCTCTGCCTCTTCTGGCTGTCAAAGACTCGACGACCTGTGCTGCTGCCTCTGCCTCTTCTAGCTGTCAAAGCCTTGACGACCTGTACTGCTGCCTCTGCCTCTTCTGGCTGTCAAAGACTCGACGACCTGTGCTGATGTCACTGCCCCTTCTGGCTGTCAATGCCTCGATGACCTGCCCTGCTGCCTCTGCCTTTTAGGGCTGTCAAAGCCTTGATGACCTGCGCTGCTGCCTCTGCCTCTTCTGGCTGTCAAAGCCACGACGACCTGCGCTGCTGCCTCTGCCTATTCTGGCTGTCAAAGCCTTGAGGACCTGTGCTGCTGCCTCTGCCTCTTCTGGCTGTCAAAGCCTCGACGATCTGCGCTGCTGCTTCTGCCTCTTCTGGCTGTCAAAGCGTCGACAGAGTAACTTCATCATGGCACTGCAACTATTAAGCTGGAACGTGAATGGACTCAATTCCCCTCAAAAAAGGCGAAGAGTCTTTCATTTATTAAAAAAGGAACAATTGGACTTGATTTGCCTACAGGAAACACATTTGATAAGGCTGCACAGGAAAGTATTGAGTAATAAAAGATTGGGCCAGGAATTTATTTCATCAGACAAAGTTAAAAAAAGAGGAGTAGTAATTTATGCAGTAGTAAAGATGACCAAGGAAGATTTGTTGCTATTGAAATTCAATTACAAGGAGAGAAATTTTTGATAGTAGGCGTTTATGCACCAAATGAGGGAAAATCAGAATTTTTTAAGAAGTTGCATGAGACTCTGATGGACTATTTGGATTACAATATGATCGTGATGGGGGATATGAATGGAGTGGTATCTACAAATATGGACAAGGCACAGAGACAGGTAGTTACTAAGGATGGCAGACTACCAAAAACCTTCTTTGACATGACTGACAATATGGATTTAGTTGATATTTGGAGAATAAAGAACCCCTTGGGAAGAGAGGGAACTTTCTTCTCTGAAGCCAAAATGACATGGACAAGAATTGACCAAATTTGGGTAACTAGAGGGCTGGCTCCGAAGACAAGAAAAGTGGAAATTTGCCTATAAACTTGCTCCGACCATAATGCTGTGAAGATGGAAATGAAACTAACACCAATTGGTTCCTTTAGATGGAGGATGAACGACACCTTGTTTAGGAACGAAGAAGTGACTAAGAAGGCCCAAAAAACCTTAAGAGATTATTTTGAGATAAATATGGATACCATTGTTGAAAAAAGAGTAATCTGCGATGCAAGCAAAGTGGTTATGAGAGGATTTCTGATACAACAGAATGCAATAAAGAAGAGAGCTCAAAATGAGAAAAAAGACAAAATTTTGGAGAAAATAAAGGAAGGAGAGAAGAAATTGAGAGCGAAACCAAAGTCGCAGGAGATCTTGAGAGAGATAAAATTACATCAAGTACAATATATGAAAATGATGAACCAGGAAATAGAATGGAAATTAAACAGATGAGACAAAAGACATTCGAATCGGCTAATAAATGTGGGAAATTGCTGGCTTGGCAAATGAAAAAAAGACAAAAACCCAATACTATTACAAATTTGGAAGTGGAAGGAAAGAATATACAGAATCCAGTGGAGATTAGAAAGAGCTTCCAGAGGTACTTTAAACAATTATATACACAAGGGACACAGAAAGAAATTGATATTGACCGATTTTTGAAAATAAACGGACTACAAAAAATCTCTCAAGAAAATAAGTTAATGCTGAATTATAAAATAACCGAGCAGGAGGTAGAGGGTGCCATTCAGAATATGCAATTGGGTAAATCTCCAGGGCCGGATGGCTTGACTTCAAGATACTATAGATCTTTGAAAGAATGGATAATACAACCATTAAAGGAAGTCTGTAATGAAATTTTGGAAGGGAAAAAAGAACCAGAGTCGTGGAAGGAAGCTTATATTACACTTATACCAAAAACAGAGTCATAGAATCATAGAATCATAGAATCATAGAGTTGGAAGAGACCACAAGGGCCATCGAGTCCAACCCCCTGCCAAGCAGGAAACACCATCAGAGCACTCTTGACATATGGTTGTCAAGCCTCTGCTTAAAGACCTCCAAAGAAGGAGACTCCACCACACTCCTTGGCAGCAAATTCCACTGTTGAACAGCTCTTACTGTCAGGAAGTTCTTCCTAATGTTTAGGTGGAATCTTCTTTCTTGTAGTTTGGATCCATTGCTCCGTGTCCGCTTCTCTGGGGCAGCAGAAAACAACCTTTCTCCCTCCTCTATGTGACATCCTTTTATATATTTGAACATGGCTATCATATCACCCCTTAACCTCCTCTTCTCCAGGCTAAACATGCCCAGCTCCCTTAGCCGTTCCTCATAAGGCATCGTTTCCAGGCCTTTGACCATTCTGGTTGCCCTCCTCTGGACACGTTCCAGTTTGTCAGTGTCCTTCTTGAACTGTGGTGCCCAGAACTGGACACAGTACTCCAGGTGAGGTCTGACCAGAGCAGAATACAGTGGCACTATTACTTCCCTTGATCTAGATGCTATACTATTGATGCAGCCCAGAATTGCATTGGCTTTTTTAGCTGCCGTGTCACACTGTTGGCTCATGTCAAGTTTGTGGTCAACCAAGACTCCTAGACTCCGAGAAGACACAGCTTAAGAATTACCGCCCCATATCTTTGCTTAATGTGGATTATAAAATTTTTGCAGATATTTTGGCCAAAAGACTAAAAAAGGTATTAGCAGAAGAGATACATAAAGATCAAGCAGGCTTTCTCCCGGGCAGACACTTGTCTGATAATACGAGAAATATAATTAACATTTTAGAAAAACTACAAGTGCATATGAATACCAAAGCAGTTTTGATATTTGTGGATGCAGAGAAAGCTTTTGACAATATTTCCTGGAGCTTTATGAAGAAGAATTTACAGGGGATGGGGGTTGGTCAAGGTTTTGGAAATGGCATAGGTGCAATATATTCAGAACAAAAGGCTAAATTAATTGTCAATAATGTAGTGACGGAGGAATTTAAGATAGAGAAAGGAACACGACAAGGTTGCCCAATTTCCCCATTGCTTTTTATATCGGTCCTGGAGGTTCTTTTAAATATGATTAGAAGGGACCAATTGGTTAAAGGTATACAAGTCGGAGCCAAACAGTACAAATTGAAAGCATTTGCTGATGATCTAGTATTGACATTACAGGAGCCAGAATCTAGTACTAAAAGAGTATTGGAACTGATTCAAGAATTTGGTCAGGTTGCGGGATTTAAGTTGAATAAGTTAAAAACTAAGGTTCTAGAGAAAAATCTAACAGTGATTGAGAGAGAGAGGTTTCAGAAGGAGACAGGATTAACATTGGTTAAGAAAGTGAAATACCTGGGGGTTAATATGACTGCCAAGAATGTGAATTTATTCAAAGATAATTATGAAAAATGTTGGATGGAAGTGAAAAAGGATTTAGAAATATGGTCAAATCTGAAGCTTTCATTGCTAGACCGTATTGCTGTGATAAAAATGAATGTATTGCCAAGAATGTTGTTTTTGTTTCAAACACTGCAAATTTTGGATAAAATGGACTGTTTCAAGAAGTGGCAGAGAGATATTTCTAGATTTGTCTGGCAGGGCAAGAAACCCAGAATAAAATTTAAAATACTAACTGATGCAAAAGAAAGAGGTGGATTTGCCCTGCCAGACCTTAAACTTTACTATGAATCAGCTGCATTTTGCTGGCTGGGAGAATGGCTGCTTCTTGAAAACACAGACATTTTGGATTTAGAAGGTTTCAATAATGTATTTGGGTGGCATGCATATTTGTGGTATGATAAGGTCAAAGCACATAAAGCGTTTAAAAACCATATTGTCAGGAAAGCATTGTTTAATGTCTGGACAAGATATAAGGACCTACTTGAAAATAAAACCCCAAGGTGGTTGTCACCGATGGAAGCGAAGGCTCACAAAAAGCTCTATTTGGAGGCCAAATGGCCGAAATACTGGGAAATTTTGGAACAAGAGGGAGATAAATTAAAATTGCAGAGCTTTGAAAAACTAAAAAACGAAGTGTGAGATTGGCTTCATTATTATCAAATAATGGAGGTGTCAGGGGCTCCGGAGCAGGAGCACTGGGGAGAGAGGAAATGGAGAGCGAAGGGGAAGAATCTGAGGGAAGCGTAGGGGAGTATGACAGTGGCCCGAGAGATTCCATGAGCTTCTCCAGTGAATCAGAAGATTCCCAGAAGGGGGCGCCGATGGTTAGGGCAAGGGGGGTCCCAGGGGGGACGCACCAGAAACAAGGAGCCAGAGGGGAACCCCAAAGCAGCAGTGGAGGATCGGGACCAGTTTCCCCACCAGAGCGTAGTGGGGGGGAAGAGTCACATGTGTCAGGGCCAGTGTCTCCTCCAGAGAGGGAGTCAGGGCTGACCACGCCTCCATCGGAGAGTGGGGGAACGGAAGGGAGGTCAGTTGCAGCTAGCCCCCCCGAAGGGGGAAGCAGTGACAGCAGCAGTGAAACGGTCAGGAGGAAAGCTGCTGGCTGGGTGCGCGCGCCAAGTTCAAATGTGCAGGCGCGCGGACAGCAGGAGACCCGGATGGGGAACCAGCTCCTAAAGCCCGCCGGAGGGAGGGGGAAGGCTCAGGGGATTCAGCGTCAGAAGAGTCTAGAAAGGGCGAGACCCCAACGGACAGGCGGAACCAGAGGCGGAAGGAACAGAGGAAGAGGTGGAGTAAGGCTAGAGTCTTAAATTGGTGTCTGGGGGGAGGGGACTCAGACGGAGCATCAGCGGTCTGACAGTTGAGACGTAGAGCTGCGCGCTGTGGCTCTGGAAGTGAAACTGAACTTCAATAAAGACTTTTGTACTTAACAACGAAGCAGCGTTGGTCCTTTGTGAGCTGGGACCTCGGGCGGCTCTGACAGGAGGCATACAATTTGGACAAGAAAATTGGCTTCCAGGTGGAAAAATCAAAATTGGAAACAGAACTGTTAGATCCCAAAACTAAGATTCTGTCAAGGATGTATAACTTGCTGCTGAAATGGAATACTCAGGATGAAACGGTGAAATCGGCTATGATTAAATGGGCACAAGATGTTGGACACAACATTATGTTGGCTAACTGGGAACAGTTATGGACCACATGTATGAAGTTTACGGCATGTAATGCCTTAAGAGAGAATATTATGAAAATGATATACAGGTGGTACCTGACACCAGTCAAGCTTGCAAAAATATATCATTTGCCTGATAATAAATGCTGGAAATGTAAAGAGACTGAAGGTACATTCTTTCACCTTTGGTGGACGTGCCCAAGGATTAAGGCTTTCTGGGAGATGATCTATAATGAAATGAAAAGGGTATTTAAATATACCTTTCTGAAGAAACCAGAGGCCTTTCTCCTGGGCATGGTCGGCCAATTGGTGTTAAAGAAGGATAGAAATTTTTTTATGTATGCTACAGCAGCAGCAAGAATACTTATCGCAAAGTATTGGAAGGCACAAGACTATGCTACCACTCAGTGGATTTGTAACTGGCTGACTGACCGAACCCAAAGGGTGCTCATCAATGGTTCCTCTTCATCCTGGAGAAGAGTGACTAGTGGGGTGCCACAGGGTTCTGTCTTGGGCCCGGTCTTATTCAACATCTTTATCAACGACTTGGATGATGGACTCAAGGGCATCCTGATCAAATTTGCAGATGACACCAAACTGGGAGGGGTGGCTAACACCCCAGAGGACAGGAACACACTTCAAAACGACCTTGACAGATTAGAGAACTGGGCCAAAACAAACAAGATGAATTTTAACAGGGAGAAATGTAAAGTATTGCACTTGGGCAAAAAAAATGAGAGGCACAAATACAAGATGGGTGACACCTGGCTTGAGAGCACTACATGTGAAAAGGATCTAGGAGTCTTGGTTGACCACAAACTTGACATGAGCCAACAGTGTGACGCGGCAGCTAAAAAAGCCAATGCAATTCTGGGCTGCATCAATAGGAGTATAGCATCTAGATCAAGGGAAGTAATAGTGCCACTGTATTCTGCTCTGGTCAGACCTCACCTGGAGTACTGTGTCCAGTTCTGGGCACCACAGTTCAAGAAGGACATTGACAAACTGGAACGTGTCCAGAGGAGGGCAACCAAAATGGTCAAAGGCCTGGAAACGATGCCTTATGAGGAACGGCTAAGGGAGCTGGGCATGTTTAGCCTGGAGAAGAGGAGGTTAAGGGGTGATATGATAGCCATGTTCAAATATATAAAAGGATGTCACATAGAGGAGGGAGAAAGGTTGTTTTCTGCTGCTCCAGAGAAGCGGACACGGAGCAATGGATCCAAACTACAAGAAAGAAGATTCCACCTAAACATGAGGAAGAACTTCCTGACAGTAAGAGCTGTTTGACAGTGGAATTTGCTGCCAAGGAGTGTGGTGGAGTCTCCTTCTTTGGAGGTCTTTAAGCAGAGGCTTGACAACCATATGTCAGGAGTGCTCTGATGGTGTTTCCTGCTTGGCAGGGGGTTGGACTCGATGGCCCTTGTGGTCTCTTCCAACTCTATGATTCTATGATTCTATGATTCTATAAGATCTACCCACCCGGGAAGAATGGCAGATGAAGTTGATGGATTACATGGAACTGGCGGAAATGACTGGCAGAATCCGAGACCAGGGAGAAGAGTCGGTAGAAGAAGGTTGGAAGAAATTTAAAGACTATCTACAGAAACATTGTAAAAAAAAATTTTTTTAATAAATATTTATTAGATTTTCCAATTTTATATAAACACAAAAAGAAAAAGAAAAAGAAAAATATTAAAAACAAGTCAATTTCCATAACAATTTTTCAATAACATGTTTCTTTGACTTCCTCGTACCTCCCCTTCTTGTTTTCTAGTTCAACTTGTTGATCCAGCAAATCCTAATCTCTTAACATTCCTTTTAAAATAACACCTTATTTTCCACTCAACTTTTTTTAAATTTAGTGACTTAAACAATTTTAATCCCTATTATCTTTATCATAACAGCTAGAGACCACAAAAATTCAATCCAACATCTTTTCAGAGTTCATTAATTTTGAAGTATTTCTGTAAATGGTCCTTAAATTTCTTCCAATCTTCTTCTGCTGACTCTTCTCCCTGGTCGCGGATTCTGCCGGTCATTTCTGCCAGTCCCATACAGTCAATCAACTTCATCTGCCATTCTTCCAGAGTGGGTAGATCTTGAGTCTTCCAGTGCTTTGCTATAAGTATTCTTGCTGCCGTTGTAGCATACATAAAAAAAGTTCTGTCCTTCTTTGGCACCAAATGACCGACTATGCCCAAGAGAAAAGCCTCTGGTTTTTTCAGGAAGGTATACTTAAATACCTTTTTCATTTCATTATAAATCATTTCCCAGAAAGCCTTAATCTTTGGGCACGTCCACCAAAGGTGAAAGAATGTACTTTCAACCTCCTTACATTTCCAGCATTTATTATCGGGCAAATGATATATTTTTGCAAGCTTGACAGGGGTCATGTACCACCTATATATCATTTTCATAATATTCTCTCTTAAGGCATTACATGCCGTAAATTTCATACCTGTGGTCCATAACTGTTCCCAGTCAGCAAACATGATGTTGTGTCCAAGATCTTGTGCCCATTTAATCATAGCTGACTTAACCGTTTCATCCTGTGTGTTCCATTTCAGCAGCAAGTTATACATTTTTGACATAATTTTAGTTTTAAGTTCTAGCACTTCTGTTTCTAATTTAGATTTTTCCACCTGGAAGCCAATTTTCCTCAGAAACATTGTAAAATTAAGGAATGTTAGAAGGAATGCTGGAATGAAGTTATGTGGTTTTAGCAGCAATGTTACAAAGGAGTAAGTAAAAATGGATTGTTAACAGGTGAGAATGTAAAGTCACAATATATTAAGATAAATTACTAAGATAAAAACAAAGATGGAAAGGATTTGCTGAATTAACTAATTGAACTAGAATACAAAAAAGGGAGGTGTGAGGAGGTCAAGGAAATAAGCAAATGAAAGCTAAGATAAGATATTATTGGAGAGATTAAAAAAGAAGATCAAACATTATTCCAGTATGCAACGGTAGCCGCCAGGATACTGCTAGCGCAAAACTGGAAAACTCCTAACATCCCAACCGTCAGAGAATGGCAAATTAAATTATTCGAGTACATAGAATTAGCAAAGATGACACAGAAAATCAGACATCAAAAAAGTATAAAGTTTATTAATGACTGGAACAAATTTACAACATACATTGAAGCAAATCTAGGAAATATTAAAATCACAGTAGGTGAAATATAAAACCTGCGACGTACAGATTTAGCCAAATAAAACTGCAGAGAGGTATTGTGTTTGTATAGCTCAAACCGAGATGGAGGGAAGTCAATTAGTGTTTTAGAGTTGATTTGTTTGTTTATTTGCTATGTGTGTTGTCTTCGTTGTTTTTTTTCTCGTTGGTATTTTTCTTTGTTTTGTTTCTCAATGTTTTTATGTTTTCTGTAGTAAAGAACTCAATAAAAAGAAATTTAAAAAAAGAAAGAAAGATAAGATATGGAAAGATTGACTTGTTTATAATTGTTTTTATTTTTCTGTATTTTGTATTTTTTGTTTTATTTTTCTTTATTTTTGTAATTTTTTGAAATTTCAATAAATATTATAAAAAAAACAAAAAAACAAAGACTCAAAGACCTGCGCTGCTGCTGCTGCCGCTGCCGCTTCTGGCTGTCAAAGCCTCAATGACCTGCGCTGCTGCCGCTGCCCCTTCTAGCTGTCAAAGCCTCAACGATCTGCGCTGCTGCCTCTGCCTCTTCTGGCTGTCAAAGCCTCGATGACCTGCGCTGCTGCCGCAGCCCCTTCTAGCTGTCTAAATGCTGCCGTGGCCCCTTATGGCTGTCAAAGCCTCGATGACCTGTGCTGCTGCCGCAGCCCCTTCTAGCTGTCAAAGCCTCGACGATCTGTGCTGCTGCCGCTGCCCCTTCTGGATGTCAAAGCCTCAACGATCTGCGCTGCTGCCTCTGCCTCTTCTGGCTGTCAAAGCCTCGATGACCTGCGCTGCTGCCGCAGCCCCTTCTAGCTGTCAAAGCCTCAATGACCTGCGCTGCTGCCACGGCCCCTTCTGGCGGTCAAAGCCTCGATGGCTGCTGCCTCTGCCCCACACCTGATGTCGCATATTATAGGACAGGTGGGTGTGGTTTGGAGAAAACAGCCTTACATGTCAAGTTAAGACCTGTGCTGGCCTAAATTTGGCTCACAGGCCAAAGGTTCGCAACCCCTGCTTTGAAGACTAATGGATTTTTGTTGTTTAGTCATTTAGTCATGTCCTACTCTTCGTGATCCTATGGACCAGAGCACGCCAGGCCCTCCTGTCT